>NW_026782141.1:0-733784 GCF_031769215.1 Ylistrum balloti | reverse complement strand
ACCGGTAAAACTTTGATATTTTTCTGCTGTATGTCCCTATTTCTATTCATAGAATTATAGTGATGATAACCTTGATCACTGACCCCTTAACACGAAACGTAATTGAGAACTATCACTTTCTGTGGCCAAGGGGAAAGTCCGAGTGTAATAATTCAAATAGAACTGAAGATGGTTTGCAGAAACTAATTTTCAAATTAAAGTGACATTGAACTTTGACCCGAAAACAACTCCCACGTAAGCAGTTCCTCTGAAAATGAATGGGGAAAATATTGAGTGGAATTCGTCTAACAGATATTGATATAGTGCCGATACAAAAAAACAAGGACAGTTGGAAATAGACAGACAGAAAACTAGATGCGAAGCCCTATAAAAATGAAATGAAAGTGCAATGAAATCAGTTTCTTGTTAAAATTCACGAAACTTTGATATAAATTCGTATACATATGATATAAAAACTGTAAGGCGTGATTGGTTTGCTAAGGGTTTCAATCAATGTAAAGATGGCGTTTTCAAAAAACATTCCCTATAATAACAGAATTTCACGCTTTTTTATGAAATTATTTCGAATCCATTACGTCGGGAAAATGTGCTTTCCAGTCCTTCCTAGTGGAACAATAACAACAGAAATTTCCTAGACTGGAGAATAACATTTGAAAATAGTGTAAGGGTTGAATTGTATCGTTATTCCACTATCCAATAATGGTTTGCCAATCAAATCGCCCTACATCCGTGTCCGTTTTCCGTCCGTAAACAATTCCTGTTATCCTATCTCTTGAGATGAAACGAATGGGTGTTTATGGAATTCCGTATGCAAGTTCTCCTTGATCCCGAGTTGTGTGCGTTTGTTTTTAGGATTGATGCGAAAAAAGAAACATTGACAAGGGGGCCCTCTTGGATTTTCACATTGAAAGCTATCGCTTTTTGTGCTGTATTACTTGTAAAGTACTGGATAAATTTCCAAAATTTCGTGTGCAAGTTCCATTTTGTACCTACCTGTGCCTTCTGATTTCAAGATTGATCAAGTTCCATTTAAATAAGCAGAAATACTGAAGAAAAATTAAGGGTAGGAAATTGTTACTTTTCAATGAACAAATAAAGATGCCACTGGGATCTTTTACATAACTACATGTATGTCAACTTTCTACATTTTCCCACTCTATCCTTTTATACTCCCTCACCTGAACGCTTTGGGTTCTGTCCCTTGACTGACAGACCAGACTCTTTAAAATGGTAGTTGTTTCTACTTAAACTCATCATGTTAGAACAAGTGTTCGCCTTCCGTCAGTAAAATGTATCCGGATGTCTTCGGTAGTGTACATCACTGATGCTGTATTGTAACGGAATATTTTATCGTCGTCATAATACTGTCATATATATATTCTATTTCTTTGTGTGATATGAAGATGTATTTTTTTGATGCTCATTAGTTTGCCTGTTGGTTCCATTTTTGTATATTTTGTTCTCATTTGAGAACGTGACATTGCTTACTTTGATTGACCGATGTTTACATTGCGTTGTCGTCTCTTCCGGAACACCTGGTCCTAACCTCCTTGTACTTTTGTAGGAGTATCCGTGTAAATCTTTCATTTTTGTTCAAATTTTGCTCTAGTTTTAATGGAGTTTGAGCTTAGATTATGATTATGTAATTTCATTAAGCTTCTTGAATTATCCTGAGATGTTTCCAATTTAAATGCAGACAGGAACTTAGCGAGAATTCGGATTTGCTTTTTAATCAGACTTGGGTGTTTTTTGTCAAAGGTTTAATTTTACTCGCGTCAGTCTAAAATTAAATGTGACCGCCATCTCGAAAAACCCATTTTATTTCAAAAGTTAAAAATAATAATAATAAAAAAAAAAACAATAATCCATCCTCTCCTGGACAAAACTGAGAATGTGGAAAAAGGAACGGATTCATTATTTTGTTAACTACGGTAATATCATTTTTTTTCTTTTTTTATTTGTCGTTTAATGATTGTTCACATTACCAGTTCTGGTATCATTTTATATCATTCATAGGTCCTTAAAGTAAAAAGACCGTATGTTGCATTGAACTTTATTCCATGCGGGGTGTTATTTAATAGGAAATCCGGTAGGGACCTACCTGCCTGTAGTAGGATATGTCGATGAAATTGGCATTTAATTTAAGTATTTGGGAAGGGCAGTTTAGACTGTGAATGCAAGAACAGGCGTATTTATTTCTCCTGGTGACGAGGCTGTCGATCTAAGTGTTGACGTTGACAAGGCGACATTACTGGTAAATGTTGCTACAACAAATATGAACCGCAAATATGGACTGGGTTGAGATAGTTTTCTAAATTTGAATTTAATGGAAAAAAACACTTCTAAACAAATGAGTATTTTTCAAAAGCCGCTAATCGTGTGATAACAATAGCTTTTTCACAATAACCGAAAGTGACAATTCAATTATTGACTTAAAAAATCTAACGTGGTAAATGTTATAATTGTATACTCATCAGAGCGATGCGAGAAGAAAATGGAAAAGTCTGTTTGTTTTAACCACAATCCAGATTGATGAGGTTGACATCGTCCACGTTCAGGGGTTCCTGAAAAAATGGTCTTAATTGAAATTTAAAAAAACTTGATTAAACAATATGTTGACATAAAACGCGGAAAGTTAATTCGAAAAGGTATTTTTTGAATTGCTCAAGGCCAGTTGTATTGAATATTTCTTCCCTATCTTCGAAAAAGTTTTCATTTACATTTTATGTCATATTCAGCAAAATAACCTTTGTGAATAGATTGTTAACCAATATCTTCATCGAATTAGATTCACAGCTATAATAGTTTTGGAACCGATCACATGTAGCAGTAGAGGTATACCTCTATGGCGGTGCAATCTGTCTTTTAATTGGTTGCTATATCGGATATCCTGAAATTCGTTTTAATTTAATTATTTTTTTTTTTAATTTAATGCAACCTAATAAAATATGTAATTTTTAGCAGTCATTCATACAACCTCTCTCCTTTCATCTTCATCTCTTGTGTTCCGTTTACACAACCTCACAATAGCAGCTTTGTTAATATGGCAGTAGTTTCACCTTGCCTTTTACGACAGAGAATGTAATGAAAACTCGTCAAATATTCTCTAAGCAAAGTTAAGATACAATGTGTCAACAGCATGTAAATATTCCATCATATTGATTACAATCGTCTGAACTTAATTATAGTGTTTCCTTCCCATCGTAAAATTACATTTATTTGTTACAAGCCCTGTTCAGTGCCTGTCATTGGTTATAATTCTGCGTATTCTTTTTTTTTTTGCTTTGATATATTGTAAGGAGGATTCAATGCAGCTGTTCTTTATCTCCCGGGAATGTCTGATAACCGTTTGTCACCATTGATATTTCTACCACGTAGCTTATATTTTCTGTTGTAGTTATTAGATTATCCGCCTGACAAATTGATTGTCAAAATTCTACAATTACATACGGAAATAGCAGAAGTGCTGGACGCTGAAAACATAGATTACTCTGGGCATCTTCCTTCAACTGACGTACGCAACACACGAAACAGAAGACTTATAGAAAGACAAAAATGTATCTTACTAGATTATTAGAATTGATGTGCATGAAAGAAAAGGTTATTTATTCTTAATTAAAATCGATCTACTCCCTTTGAAACACTTATAACTTTATAATATGATTGTAAACAAGTGTACCTTAAAATCAATATATGGTGTGGAGATATTCAAAGGGTACTACAGAGCACCAAACATACATTCAATTCAAGCAAATTACTCGTGAACAGCAGTAGAACAAAAAGAACTAATCTCAGATGTAGACGTTCAGTGTTGTTGATGGAAGAAACCAAAGCACAGTTTAACAAAAAACTGGTTCTTGACGAAACACGTACGAGTAGCCTGTCATTATGTCAGGTAATCTGAAAATTAGAGTAAGGCATTTAATGGCTGCGCACCCAACTGATACTTGTAGAATTTCAGTTGTGATGTGTGTACCATGCCACAGAGACCCACATACTACATGGTTCTAGCCTTAATGACTTTGATAGCTGCATCGTACACACAAAAATCATATATCTGATTTCAACCTTCCTTCGCTATGACGTTGAAGGCTGGGGTAATCAGCTGATGTATGTTAAAAATAAGTCAGCTTTACTCTAACCACTCTTAAGTCATTTAAAGGTATGAACAGTCAGATGATCGTGAATGCCAATGGACATTTTCTTTCTCTTTGTTCTTCCCTCTCGACAAACCACCTTATTGTACTTATAAATGCCCAGTATCTCGAACTGGCTCGATTTTCAGTGACGAAGGGTCAATGTTTCTTTAGTAACATCATTCCTTTGAGGATTGTTTTCTAAAAACTTATAAACGACCATAATATCTTAGACACGTGCGACCTTCATGGTTGTTCACATTGTTACTGCTTTGATTGTCAGTGCTGTAGGATTTTTATTTGTTAAGGGAATATAATCCAGCTTCTCACATGTATAATCGACTATTACATGTAGATCCAATGTGAGTTGTCAAGGTAACTCTTACTACTTTAAGTCAATTTTAAACGTTAGAAATCTAATATACAACTGTAAAATGATTCAAATACAGCGTAATTGACATAGAATTACTTTTTTTCAATGACGCTCTGTTGTCTTTGGACAATCCTCTTAAAATGAGAAGGTTACTAACCGTTGACGCATACATCTATGTACCTACAATGCGATTTGCAGCTCGACAGGGACACTGATAAGTAATGTGATTATGATTAGGTTATATTTTGTTCTTAAACTCTGTATTGATCTGAAACGATATCTAGTTATATTGGATGAATACTGATGGAAACATATTTCAAAATCACATTAATCTTTTTAATGATTTCGATGTAACCAAGGGCATGCGTTGATTGATGTGTATCACACGCAAGTTTATGCAAATATCTCTCTAAAACTGGAAATGGTAGATCTGGTGCGAAACTTCTGCTGATTTTTTTTTATTATTTCCAAAAGATGATACGACCATACTCTATTTTTTTTATCTGATTAAAATGCAGATCCGTTATTCTTTGCACAAGATTTGACAACATTCTAAAAGGTGTCATGTTCTAATGACTTTTTGCATTAGCCAATTAAATAAGTGCTTACCGAATACGGAATGTGAATGAAGATGCGCGAAATACCTAGTATAATCATGTTTCTTATTTTGTTTTTAAAGGTGCCATAATCTAAGCCTAACCGAATGACAATCTGATAAAAAAAGATGCTTATTCTTTTCTCATTAATTTGCCGAGAGCAAGGGATCGAGAATGAGGATGAAAACCTTTATCTTCAGCTTTGGTCGAAATGACTTGCTGACTTGATGAAATCGGCGTTTAGTCCATTCGCCATAGAACACAACATCCTCATGGCAAATTGCCAGATCCTACATATGTGGAGAGCGACAGAGCGACAATTAGGATCTCTACTCTAAGCAGATTTGGTTGCCGCCATTATATTATACTTAAACTGTTGTGTTCATCTCGTTATGTGATCAAATATCTCTCTTCTATTTGTTACATGTATTGTACGGCAGTTTCAATGATGCATAATGAAGTTCGGCAATAGTTGGTTGGTCAGCTTCATCAGTGTCTACCAGACCACTACCTTCATCATTATCATCACTACACTTTTCGGTATTTTCAGGAAAATTCTTAAAAGATGTAGAACATGATTTTTTTTATAACTTTGCATTTACTGCTAATATGACGAACTGGTTGGTACTATTCACAGGATGCCATCCCTTTTAAACCATGGTGACTAACCTAAGAGATGTACCATGTGATATGCATAATTTTTCGACGAATACGAGGTCGATGTACTTGTTACGTCATTGGTGACTTCGTGTTGATAGTAAGCTGCTATAATACTTGTAATCACAGGCACAGATTAGCCAGAACACATTTGAAATTCCAGTTCACACATTTGTTCATTAAATCAGTAAGATCGATTCTTATGATAAATGTAGATAAAAAGAATTGGATTGCTGGAACAAAAGAAAATTGAAAAACAAGTAACTGATTACGGGAGAAATTGATAACAGAGCACTTTCTCCTTAACGGAATGATAAAATATTACAATTCATGATATACAGAGAAGGGTAAATCAAGAAATAAAATAGTATTTTCATTTTTCTGGTGCAGTATGTAATGACTGGTAGGTGACTTGACTTGTGCAATAAACACATGGCGGAAAAAATGTAAAGCGTGGAGATATTTCAAATAGTACTGACGCCACTAGACACAAACGCTTGTCACAAAATCTGCAGGTATTATTACAAGTGTATTATTGAAGTTTGTCCTTTAAATTACGCAATTGAAAACTTGGTTTTGGGAGTATTATTGGCAGTTTTGGCTAATATTTTGTCATACGACCTTAATTCCTAAATTCAGTTCCTTGGGGATTCATAGGAAGCGAATTTCTGTCGCATAATCCTCTTTTCGATCCTCTTGGAACTGATAAAAATGGAATGGTCGTGATAACATCAATATTTAACCATATTTCTCTCACACTGACTTTCTATAGTAAACATTAATACGCGCAATGCTTTCAATTGGCGCCAGAATCCAACCATACCAACATGCTATTGCTGTTGGAAAGATGTCAATCCAAGAACTAACACACATTCGTTACAATATTTCGAATGTCAATGTTCTCTATTCCCCCCTACTTATCAGGCGGAGCTTATTCCAGTCTGACCTGTAATCAGTCCATCTGTGTCGTCAAATTAACGTCAAGCGTTCAGTTGTAAGAAAATTAGCGCTATTGGATAACAGCTGACAATCGATCACATGAATCGGTTACTGAGACCATTTAAGTAGACATTTTCCGAATTCGTCCCTTGAGGATGATCAATTAAGCAATATAACAGGCCATAGATTAGGCAGATGGTGAAAATCAAATGATTGATAGCTTAAACAACAATGTAAAGCAAAAAAATCTTGTATATGGAAATAAACTGCCTAGTAAGCAAGGCCACCAGTGATGTGGAGTTGTTAATGTCTGCATGGTTATAAGAGACTACTATAGGAAGGCACGTGTCCCCGAATATGTCTATCGCCAAATGTTGTGAAGAGGAGGAGGAGGAGGAGGAGGAGGAGAGAAGGGGGCAGGGGGACTGTTAGATTTTTCCTGCTGATCATGGGTGTTTTAACTGAAGCCTCTGTATCACCGTTAAGTTGCTTTTCAATATCTTACTGTTGAAAACATATCAGCTTTCATTTCCTGCCTTACTTTCATCATTTCCTGCAGGTGCAGCTCTTATACACATTGGTGAAGTTGTATAGTATGGCCCTCTTTATCATAGTTACAGTTTTGGTTCATGTGCACTTTGTGTTAGGTCAAATGGAAGAAAATGGAGCAACATTAACATCGACATAGAATTTCGTAAAGTGTAACCTCTTAATGCCACTATTATGATACAAAATGTATAAACACAGAGAGAACAATATATATATGTCATTATTGTGATAACAAATGTATAATTACAGAGAGAACAATATCTATATGTCATTATTGTGATAACAAATGTATAATTACAGAGAAAACAATATCTATATGTCATTATTGTGATAACAAATGTATAATTACAGAGAGGACAATATCTATATGTCATTATTGTGATAACAAATGTATAATTACAGAGAGAACAATATCTATATGTCATTATTGTGATAACAAATGTATAATTACAGAGAAAACAATATCAATATCTATATGACATTATTGTGATAACAAATGTATACTATCAGAAAGACAAACCTCTAAATGATATTATTGTGATACCAAATATTTACTTCTACAAGCCATGGGAAAGGAATATCCTTCTAAATAGTTTATTTTGATTTAATTTATTGATTTGATTTTAAAAGTTCAATCAACCAGGCAATAGGGTGAGGTTACTGCAATATTCGCATGCATTAAGAATGAAACTCCTTTGTGTTACTCGTACACGCGTCTATGACAACGGACCTTAGCAACACGTTAGAAGCATGCAGTTATAATGATCTTCTTAAATTCATTTTGATAGATATGTTGTATGGATTCTATAAATATTATATAAATTCAACTATAAAACAAACTGCTGTTAGTACACATCAAATTGATATCGGGGGTGCCCCTAAACAGAATTTAACAGAGATAAATCGCAGGGCTCTCGAATAGAAAATCACATTAGTGAAGGGGCCCTGGTCGTGAAAATTTAAACAAAATACATATATGTTTTTATGCTGAATTATTGAACATATTTAACTCTGAGTTTGATACCATCATGACGAAATCAGATTTGAGATATGATTATGCAACTCTCGTCATCAGGTAAAAATGTCCCCTGAAGAATTATGTGTTTTTTGCGTGTCTTGTTCATTGACGAGACCAAAATAAATTTTACATTACATAGTGTCTTGATATTTTCATTTCTGTACCGTATAGCTCTTTTTTCTCTTTATGGCGTTATTTTAATTTCTTTGTGTTCTTTTACAGCTATTATATCCTTAACGGCAATCAGTTCTTATTGAGCCAAGAAAGTATGGGCAAAAAGTCCAGAACCAAAGCATAGCAAACAACCGAAAAAGGCACAAGGCCTTCATTGAAACACTCACGTATTGCCTTTTTTATCAAGAAATTAAAATTGTTCAGAAGGTATATACTAACAACGTCATGATAAGCCATATTTTGGTGAACAGGCTGATTGCATTCAGGTAATTAAGAATTTTTTAAACGTCAACTCTTTCAAAACGATTCAAGGTATTATATACAACGAGTCTGGTCCTAACACATTAATTGATTATAATCTCTGTCACGAGGTCGTTGAAGAAGATAGAACAATCACGTCTACCCATTCAAGCACGAAGACTAGCCTCCGTGTTTGACACTGACCTTGATATTTACATAAGTTCAACTTAAAGACTGATTCAAAGTAAATGTTAAGAGATATACAAATTAACATACACTCAAACTGATTTTTTCCGTAGAAACATACTTAATGTGAAGAAAATGGGGAAAGACAGAATGTTTTTAATATCACTAGTTCATATTACTTATACTTATAAATTCCGGTACGTTGTTACTAAACAATTGATCTTTACGATAGTCTAACTATAAAGACCGATATATGATACATTGATAAGAGCAGTAATAGTAATTAGAAAAAATAACTAACTTATCTAAACGATTCTGAATATTTTACCACTAAGGCCAAAACAGCACTCTTCTTTTCAGTTTGTAAATATTTCCGCAACATTTAAGTTGAATGGCATTGGTGGAAGTTTTACTTGTGTTTTTAAGATGGCGGCCATCTCGATTTTCTGTCAATCCTTGTTCAGAACCATGGTAGAACTTGAGAAGTTTAACGTAGATAAATAGATAATATTCGTGGAAACTACGATTGCGTACTTATGTTATGAAATGGCCTGCATGGCTGCAATATTGAACTTTCACAATAATTTGTCTATTTTCGTTTCATAACATTCCTTCCAATTTTTATCTCGATCACACCAGTGTAATGGAAATATGAATGATGTATTTTTCGAGATGGTGGCAAAAGCGGATATATTGGATTTTTGACTGAGACAGACCCGCAGATTAACAGCACATTGTCAGGGGCCATCTCGGGACGATTTCAAGCATGATTAAGCTAAATTTCACAGGTAGAAATTGAGACATTGGAATTGTCGATATGTTATAAACGATCCATAACAACAGTTGTCATTGTTGATTGCTCTACAACGATTGTCGATACGATATTGAAGTGTAAGTCTGCGGCCTTCATGGAATGTTGGCCATGAACAGGTACTATCCTCGTCTGTAAGTACATTAGCAAGATATATTGAGTGACTGAGTAATAAGCACAAGATATAGACGATTTTTAGACAATACTGACTACCCAGGTTAAATAACTGCGAATCAAATAAATATTGGGATTGAAAGGCAAGGCATGATTGCATGAATACCGAAGGATGAAACACCCATAAAATTCTCAAAAATCTGCAGAACAATTTCTCCTCTTAAGCAATAATGCAATAAAGATCAAAGTTGATTTCTATCAGGATGTCATATTGAGGAAAATTCCAGATTAATTAATGATTTGATTCAAATGGCAAAGGAAAATGATCAAGCATGGATGTTACTATTTTTGTTCTTTTGAAAAAAATACATTACGTTTCATGGAAATGCATTTACAATATTCGGAAATAGTTTAAATTCGGGATCTAATTAATGGATCTGTATTCCCACAAAAAAGCAATTTCTGCTCTTAACCAAGGCGGTTGTCTCTCTTCTTTGAAATCTAGCTTGGCTTAAAATATGGTGACCTTCCATTTAGCAATCAGAATAAGGACCAATCAGAATGGGTATAATAATATGATATGCATTCAATCTTTCATGGAGTCTTTAAAATTAGCTTTTAAACAATTACAATGGCAGTCAAATTTCAAATTCAAAACACATTTATTGATTTGGATAAACTTAAATGCTGTGGTAATGGATATATATTGAAATGTTGAAGGTACTTCATCAGTTAAAACAAAAGAATCATACATTGTCAAAATTGCAAACATATGTATATTTTATCAAAAGTGGTAAAGCAAATGATTTTTTATAATTAATGTTTTCATAAAAAAAGACAATGATATGTATACCTAATGTAAACCTTTATAGAATTTGTGGTATTTCTTCAATAACCAAGTAAAACTTTTTGAATATGAAGGCATTGTCTCTATTAGAAGTAGATACATCTGACAGCAAGAACTATCAATTGTAACTCTGCTATATTCATATATTACAGTTTATCTAAATACATTTTCAAGTGCAAAAAATTTTTAAGATAAATTAAGGGAAATGAAAGTCTTGTTACAGAAAGAACGAAATAGGAAGAAACATTTCACTTTGATACTTCAAAGTAAATTAACGCATTCTTACTACAAATGTCAATTTATATATCTAACTCTAAAGATGTATTAAAAGGTGGAATCCATTCGTGTGTTGTTTTTTTACAGTCTTTGAGATAGCAGGTGGTATACACTGCTGGTGAACTGTAAGTCTCTGGGGTTTAATGTAACCTGCTAGGCACGTTTTACTTCCTTTGAATAGTGGCACGGTTCAGAATATACACATGCATTTGACGTTGTTCTGAAATTATATGATATATTAGATTACAAATTTCTACTAATTATGGGGCTAGATCACCTCCACGCCTAGATTTTGTCTTTTCTTTCGATCGCTTTTGAATATTCCTTAGTCGTCTCCTAGTCTTCAAATTTTAGGCCCTCAGCATCATTGCTGAGTCCGAGAAGACTAGAACAGCTCTACCATGCAGTTTAATTCATTGTTTCGGCTTTAACGTATCTTTTATATGAAAATATGATATTTACTTACTATGTCTTTTGCCAATCTTTCAATTTCAACAAAGAATAATTAAGTTGTGGGAATTGCTCCGAATTGCTCTAATGAAGGAAGAAGTAATAATATTGACAACGAATTCATGATAATCATAAAAATGTGGTATCTCTAAAAACCTAGATGCCTACAAACACCCCTTTCTATCAAAACTCAAATTTGAAAATACATATTATAAATGGAAATAACTGAAAAAAATCCTCTGGACCATTTTGGATAGTTGAGCAAAAAATCGTATGGTTTCATCATATATACCTAATTGTGATGCAATGGAGACTATTTAACCCAGAATGTCAGTTTGACAGGTCTGATAACGTCAGTACAGGTAGACACTATCTACAGAGCAACTGAAAACAGCACCTGGTCCTGTGTATTCAAAGTTGACTGTAATCATGATTGACGAAAAGAAAAATATAAGACTACTGAACTAGATTAAATAAGCCTCTAGAGCTTCGCTGCAATATGACACTATATATAAACATCAGCAGTGAATGTAACAAGAACCTGAAAGAAACCCTCATATGTACACCATGCAATGCGTATTGCTGATAAATTTACCATGTAGGACTTCTTTAGCGATTGTGCTATATCTTTTTATTTCTGGTTCGGGAAACATCGACGTTTTGAAGTTAAAAGGCTTCCATGGCAATTATCATATCGAATGATATAATAGCAACAATGTTGTAGAATAACGCAGAAAGCCACACCAACTGAAAATATTGGTAGATTTGACCTTTATCGAGTTCATCCGGTGATGGTTTTTAATACACTGGAGACTCTTTATTCAAATAGATTGATAGTTAGTAACAACACCAATTCAAGCATAACTATTGATTCACAGCATTTAACAGTACAAGAAAATGACCTTTAAATATATGCATGACCATAGGTGAAGGACCAGCCATACCATTGGTTGGATTTAACTATGTTTTGCTGTATTAAAGAAAAACGTTTGACGACAACTCATGAGGACATGTTACAGAGCACATGCCCAAAGTCTAGAACAAAAAAAGTTTGACTTCAAATGTCTATGATTATAACAAATACGTCATCAGATCATTGAAATATGTGTATTGATCAAAACGTTTATATAACCTGTTCTAATAGGTATGAAAATGTCCATAGCCACCACACTTCCGGTACAATTCTTGTGCCCTTGGGTACCAACATGTTGTTATTTGCCGAATCTTGCATTTGCCACTCCGGAATCAATGCAATTAATTATTTGCATTTGCTTTCTGTCTGTGATAGTCCCACATATGCTCATTTTTGGTTTGGCATTATCATCCATAATGGATGGGCATCGAAGTGGGAATCTGATCATGGTACATTTAAAGTTCCGTCAAAGACAAGCAAGTGAAACTTGAGAGAGAAACATATCTAAATAGCAACATGAATAAAATATGATTCTGATGGTATCTCTTGGTCTCCATACTCGCACCCTACCGTCTGTAGGACTAATTTAAAAGCGGCTTTCATCAGACAAGTGGACTTACGGCAAACTCTTATATTTCATATCCGGTGACCATGTTCCATTGTAGTCTTGCCGGTTTTCATTCAACAGCGAACGTTTTACTGCTCGGGGAGGGAATTTGATCTTATCTGTAGACTTCCGAGGTCTGTCAGACCTAGGACTCTCGTTAATATACCAGGATGGCTTCAAACACTGCATTGATAGAGAAATAACACAATGACTGATATTAAAACATGCAGCTTGATGTATTTCATGCCAACTTGGACCACTCAAGAAGTTTGCCATCTTTCGGTATTTTTCCAATTTATTCCTCATATTTTGATTTCAGAATATTTTATTGTCTTGGTGGTATTGACAATAGGAATTGGGCAACAGGCAGAGCCTATGAAAGCCCTCTCCTTACAGTGCATAAACAAGTATACAGACACATCAATCAAAATTAAAGATAACATAATAATAATATTAGGAATAAGAATGTAGAAGATAGATTCAAATGGATGATTATATAACAGAAATGCAAAATAGGCATCACCATCATTTGTATTATTGAGTTCCAGAGCAGTAACATAAACTAAAAAGTACAATTAGGTATCACAAGATATTCCAAGACTGGGTCAAAATATGTCCATTTGTGGTGGGACAGGCTGCAGGTTCAAACAGTCCATTTGCACACAATCCTGAGCCGAGTTCCTAAAATGGACAGGCTGACCCACACTTGAGACATCAAATACAAATGAAAGATAGAAAAGATAGAAGTATAGAATGGGATGTACATTTGCTTAAACAGGCGACCAGTGTCAGTTATGAATCTCTGAACTATATCAGGAATAAATTTATTCATGTTTGCATCAAGTATAGGAGAACCTTTAAGAAATGTATCAATTGTAGGAGGTATAGAATCACTAAGGTCAGAAAGGGAATTAAAGAGGAGTTGTCTCTGGTTAGTAAAGAAGGGACAGTGGAAAAAGAAGTGGGTACAATCTTCAACTGGGTGGCCACAGTTACAGGCAGGGCTATTTTTAAGGTGGGAATTGAATAAATCAAAATTCAGATTACCTGCAGAGTTTCTTAGTTGACATAGAGTTATGTTAGCTTTTTTTTGTCCTTTATATTTGAAGGTATCATTACAGTGGAAAGGAGGAATGGTAGCTTGCTGTGATAAAAACGGTTTTTTTATCGCAGAAATAGAAGTTAATGAGGGATACAGACAAGATGGGCCATTCCATTCATTCATGAGTTTTGGAAAGAAGCTAGTGCTATATTGACAAGTTCTTGTATGGGGCACATCAAATAATCTATTGTGTCGAAGTGGATAAGGAGCAGTATTATTGTTTATAAAAGGTTGAATAGAATCAAATACATGAGGAGGGCATCTGTTATTTAAAATCTTTAAAAAATGGATATTTTGATGTAAGTGTCTTCTTTTCGCTAAGGGTATTAATCCAGACTCATTATATAGAATTGCATGACTGGTGCCCCGTCTTAGGCCAGTAATAATGTGAATTGCCTCTAGTTGAATTGATTCTAAGATGTTGCATTCCCTTTCTGTGCAATTAGCCCAAACAATATCAGCATATTCTAATAATATATTAATTCAAGTGACTTTCTGTCAATTTTATACTTTAACATTCTAAGTACATTTATTCGTTTATAAGCTTTCTTATATATATATTTCATATATAGTATTAGCACGCATGACTTACCACTAATACACGATCTATTGCTGGTTTAGGTGGCAAAGCAATTTTTGGTTTCTCTAGAGTAATATGCACTCCAGTTTACACCAGATTTTCGTTTAGTTGGATGTATTGGCACCAAACGCAAAACGAGGTACTGCAAAAAGTACACAGTTCAGTTTCACAAAATACAATCTAATTTTTTATACTGAAATTGCTGGACCTACCTTATGTACAAGCGTATATCATTTGTGCCATTTACACTAGTATCTTATAAAGAATTTAATGTATTATGCAAATAAATAATTATGAGGTTATTGGCGATTGCTGGCCCAGGTTCCATGAATGTTCCTTAACATTAAGGAGCTCCTGAAACCGTGTTAGATTTAGGGAAATATCCTTAACGGAATACAATGAATTTCACGAACCATCCTTAACATATATCCTTCCTTAAGTCTGAGGAACACCTTAAATATTTAAGTCACTTCCTTTTCTGAATTAGATTGCTAAGGTGGTCCTTAGATGAACAAAATGTTTACCTTTACGTTCATCAAGAAAGATAATTGTTTTAAGTCAGAATTCTCAAAAAATTCTAAAAACAGCATTCCTTCTTGTAAGTACATTCAGTGTTTTTGAATCCAAATGGCAACTACGTATATTTGCCTCATTTTAGAGATCTAAACAAGGCCTTATCAATAAATATCAAAATATTATACAACACTGTTAAAAATGGCACTTTCATGCTGGTCGTGTTGCTTAGATCTATACCGTCGTCTCAATATAATCTTATTTAGCCAATTTTGGCAAATAGTAAGGATTCATTCAATTTTTACCTTATATTTGTCTATAAATTGATATTTTAACTTGCAGGTTTATTAAATTAGATAGCCATAAAACAATTATTTAACTGTACATGAATAATATTCAATTTGGTTTTTATTAAACAAATTCAGACAGAAATTTCAATATAAACAGTAAACTAAAAATCAAATTCTTCCATTAGTTTGACTTTTGATTGATTTTTTTCTATCCCACCATACAGAAATATCCACATTTTGAAGGGGAAAAGGGATAGAAAAAAACTCGTTCACTCCCTCCCTTGAGGTTAGGACAGAGGAAGCTCTACCCTTGGAGGAGATTCCTGAAAGTTTAACTCTCGACAAATCAAGAATCTCCTCCTCGGGAAGAGATTTTTCCGTCCTACCCACCGGCTAAGGAAAGATTCTGTTAATCTGAAACAATTCCCAAAGTGATCTTGATCTAACTTTTAAAGATTTCGTCTTCTTTTCCGTCAAATTTCATTACTGAGAGTACGTTTCGTAATTGTATCAGTGTAGCATAGAATTCTCCGCGGTAATGAAATCATACAAATCTCATGAAATGAAACCACTTATCAGGTATAAGAAATTGAGTATAAAGTACATATACTTTCCATGTAATACCCTAATAATGTTAAAATCATTCTAGATAACTCAATTACAAAACATCTGTATAGAGGATTATTTAGTTAATATGTATTTCAAACCAGGGGCAAACAAGTCTTGACCTTATACATTTGTATAAAAGAATAGCTGTATTTAATATTTTCAATTCATTAATTCATCAA
Organism: Ylistrum balloti; assembly: GCF_031769215.1. NCBI lineage: Eukaryota > Metazoa > Mollusca > Bivalvia > Pectinida > Pectinidae > Ylistrum > Ylistrum balloti. Next base: position 717,625 of record NW_026782141.1, on the reverse strand, counting down.
AACTTGCTAAATCGAGAAAAATGTACTCGTCGCAATACAGTTATAATGTGCTCATGAGAGCGGGCGGTCACATGCGGCGTCCGCTCGAAAATTTGACTTGTTTCCAATGGATCATCTTCCTAATTTTCGAACTATAATACACGGAGTGTCCGCTCAATATCTCGAGTAGTTTTCAAATGATCAACTTCAAATTTTGATAGCTCAGATAAGTTCGATTAACGTAATTTTCAGACCCTAAGGTATGGAGTTATGGCCCCTTATTCAATTACCAAAAAGGTGTTCATTTAATATCGCAAGTACATGTAACTATGAACGGATCACCTTCAAACCTGATAGAAAGGTTCATTATCACGATAGCTTGGGCAAGTTAGATGACTGCAATTTCCGGACTGATTTAATTACATAAACAGTGTGAGTCGGCTCAATGTCTCAAGTAGTTTTTAACGAATCTACTTAAATTTTAATAGGAAAATTAATTACCATGACAGCTCAGACTCGTTTAATCACTTTAGACAGTAATTCACGGAGTTATGGCCCCTTATTCAGTTACCGAAACAGTGTCCGCTCGATATTGCAATTAGCTTTCAACAGATCAACATCAAACTTGAAGGTTCATTACCATATCGACTTGGACAGGTTCGATGACCTTATTTTTCCGTTCGTAATTCACAGAGTTATAGCCCTTGATATAAACACTTTATATATTAACTAGATTAATTTTCTTCTAGTTCTTAATATATGTACATGCACTTTTTTATGATATTCCCAATAAACAATACTACACTCTATGGTATTTATTCTACGCATTTTAATTTTGTTTCCACACTCTTGGCGTTGGCAATAAAAGAAAAAAACATAATTCGAAAACCATATACATCTATACTATTAAAAACGATGTACTCATTAAATTCCTCCACATTATACATACAATCTAGTTGAAAATAAAGACTTGAATTTATGTGAAGATTTGTTTCTCAAATACATTTGTCTACGGGAAAACATAACTAAATAAGGAGTATATCCATGTATACAGGCACACCAACTCCACCATATATCAATGACCCTTGTGTAGCTTTGGATGACCACCCAGTTCCTGTCAAGCTGCAGTCATACTGGTCAACTCTGGATCTGTAATCAAAATGTCTGTAAAGTTTTCTTTTCCTTTTTGTTTAGAAATTGTCTTCATTCAATACAATAATTTTGAAATAAAATATATAATGCGGTAGGAAACGACAAAACTTAATGCTTGCATCATTAACTTTGTCTGGATGTGCCATTTCACAATACCAGGAATAATATATAACTAATCAGAAATAACATACCTGTCACCCACAAGGATAAATCTCCTGGCTGGTTCTCCTGCTTTACATTCAATGATCAACGAGGGTTATCTAAAAAATGAAGAAATGCACTTAAAAGGGACATAACTCCATATAAAGAGCAAAACTTAAGTTAACAATAATAGTCGTCAAATACAAAATATCAAGGAACAGTTGTAAAATGTGATACGCTTTCAATGAAATTAGCACAGATTCAAGAAGCTGTATGAAAAAAAACAAATTAATGAAAAATGCCTACCTACAGCATAAACGCAAATGTAATAAAACTGGGACAAAATGTGAATAAAAGAAAGATTGACGACAAGGAAATCCCTGAAAAAGTACAACGATGGTTAGACCAAGTGACGGATGAGTAAATGTGCCCTGCTTCGTCGAGGACAATATATAGATATCTAAAGTATTAAAACAACCTCTAGTCTTACAACATATATTATGAATTGTTGAATATGTATCTTTTGTGCGGATGTTTGTACAATGTATGTGTGTGTGAGTAAGAATGTATGTGCATTGACATACATGGACAGGGGCATTGTTCTGGTTGATTGATTGTTTGACCATTGTGCAGATAATCTACCGTCAGAATACCATCAGCATCCCAGAAAACCGAGGCCATACCTTTCCAGCTGATGGAAGCCTTTGCCTTCTTTAGGCAATGTTGATTAAGCTTGTTCTTTGGCCTCTAGAGTGAAATGATAGACCTATGTTTCATCCATAGTCACAAACCTCTGCAGAAAATTAGCTGCCTCTAAATGGTTTACATTAGCATGGGGCACAGTCAAGTTGGTATGCTTCTGATCAAGTGTCAGAAGTCTTGGTAACCAACGAGCTGAGAGACTCCACATTGCATTCTTCCGTTGGAATGGAATGTACCGTTTTCTGTGAAATCCCAACGATACTGGCTAAATATCTCACTTTGACTCATCTGTCAGCTATAGCAATATCATGGACGTTATTGGCCATTTCTGGGGTTGCAACACTGACGGGCATTCCAGAACGGACGTCATCCCCAAGGATCTGCCAGCCATACTTAAATTCCACCACCCACCTTTTCAATAAGCATATGAATGCACATCATTCCCTAGTGTTGATACCATATCAATATGTACACCTTTAGGTGCTAGACCTTATGCAAATATTGAATCACTGCTCTTTCCGCGATATTTTCCATTTTCAAAAGTCACTTGCCTTGTTTACTTTATGATTATGAGTACTACCTCTTCGACATAAACTGACCAAACGACACCAGTCTTTAGGTTAACAGCCTTAGATAACCAGGGAAAGTAGAGCTGAGAAAGGACATCCCGTGTTGAATTCTTCTATTCAATGCTCACAACTTATCAATCAGCCCTCGTATGTGAAAGTTGTGTTGTTACGTACCTTAAATCCGGCAGCAGTGAGGTGAGACTGTGTGGGTCGTGAGTGCTAGAGTGCGATTATTTTGTGCTAATGTCTAGAGAAGATGGTTATTACATGTAAAACGTCACCGTTACCAGAGGGCACTGACTAGCCACTTCGGTGTGTGCTTCTGCTGTCGCTCCGAACCTCCTTTCTAAACTATCATTGTATTTGCCATCGTTCTTTCGGTAGTTTATCGGAAAACCTTTTTGTAAAATATGCTCGCTAACGTTCGCATCGCCATTGGTATGGCTTTTTAATACTTGCCTACTTCAATCTTTTCCTACCTGGAGTAGCTCTCATACACCATGATATAGTTGATAGTCACGAGACAACAATACGGAAGAGATTAATATCGACTAAAAACTTTGCGATTAGCAACCTCTGTATGATATAACTGTAGTACCAAGATTGTATCACCAGAAAGAGCTTACCCATTCAAAAGGTAATGTTCATCTAAATCGTTGTCGTGATTTGATTTTAATGATAATAACTATTATTATTATTACATTCTTAACGGCCCGTCAACACATAAAAGGTCATGAGGGTCATCAAACGGTAAAACACACAGCGATCCAAACGGAAATAACATTACACAAACTGAAAGGTAAAAGACAAATGTTAAAAGATTTAAATGGGTATGTTAACACAGATTAAAATGGTACGTCATAGTCTATTATATAGACCAACATCTTTCAGGTAATGTAGAATTTTACAAATCTCAACAGTTTCAAAAAGGGATTTTAGACATGTAATGTTTAACGGTAAATGGCTCATTACATCCTTTCAACATATATGAATGTGTAAGGTATATATGACCCATCCGAAGGCGGGCAAGGACAACTTCGTCTCGATGGTTGTCTCTAAAGCCTGGCGTCCATTCACCGAAAACAGGTTTAACGGAGTGCAATTTGTTATTGGTATATGTATTCAAATCCACCTGTCACTGAGCTTTTGAAATTTGTTTAATAAATAGTTTAACATCGGTAATGAAGTTTAAAAAACAACAGGTGGTAGCGATAAAGCTTCCTTTGCGACATGATCTGCTTTTTCATTGCCTGGTATTCCCATGTGCTCAGGAACCCAGCAAAACGCAACACGAAAGTTTAAAGCAAGTTCATGATATAGTATTAAGGTATTACGAATAAAAATATTTTCGATATTTCTATTGCTAAGACTTTGTAGAACAGAAAGAGAGTCTGAATGGATAACAGCTCTCATTACTTTGTTTCTTAGGAGAATTATACCATGCGATGATCCGATGTTACCGTAATATTTGCATAAGAAAATGAACTATTTTGTTTATTTGTAGTCTATGACAACGGCCGTAGCAACACGTAGGATGTGTCCGTTTATATCTACCTTCCGAAATTCGTTTAAAAACGCCAAGAATGATGCATGGGTGTTAAATATATGCCGTAGACTAACGGCTACAATAACAAACTGCTGTTTGGTACATAAAAAAGTTGCTATCGGGACTACCACTCCTATACACAGTGAATAATTGCATCAACAGAGACGAGTCGCCAAACTATCAGAAAGGAAATCACATTAGTTAAGGCGTTGCTGTTGTTAAACGTTATACACATAGCACATGTATGTATTTACGCGTAGGTATTGTATAGTTTTAATTATGCTTTTGTCTATAAAAACAAAAAATCAGATGTCTCGCCAACCTGTTCATGATTATTGCCACTACGTATACATCGTGACGTCATCGATTAAGATGTTTTTACAGTGTTTACCTTGCATGAATACATTAATCATTAAAGTTTCAGGGACCAACATTAACATATTAGCATTTTACAGATGCTCCATGAGCCGGCGCAACTCATCGCTCTGTTCAGGTGCTCGTCAAATACACATGATTCGTACTTTAAGTCATTACTTTTTTCCCTTTTGTCGAAGTTCCAATTTTTAATTTGTTTTTTTAGTATGTAAAGACTGAGATTAAGATACAAGCATTACAAGACGTGTCCTCTCTTAGGAGGGCTCTCATTCTCAACAATTATCATTCACACGGTCCATACTTTCAGGTTACATGTACGTACTCATTTAAAATACACCTAATTCTTTACTGTGTATAAATATTTCAATAACTGAAGCTATTGAACATTTAAATGAACTCGCCTTCCTCTCACAACTACACTCTGCTCTTTTCTCTGTGACTGGTCTATGTGTAAGGTGGGTTATTTCTGCACTGTTCATATACGTGCAAACCAAGAGAAGGCTGACTTTTCATGTCGCCTCAGTATATGTTAGTGCAGTCCTAACGGTAGCCGTAACACGTACTTTATACAACAGTGGCTATCTGTTATACTTTAATGTATATTTGTATATACATTCTGCTTATCTCCTACAGTAAAATATGTTATATACGAGTTGTGTCTTAATTACCTCATTGAACCCGAAATAGAATTGGTGTGTAGGTGTGACATATAGGTACAATCTTACTATACATGTATTAATCTGCATAAAATTCCTAAAATATATTCCGTTACAATTAGTTTAAATGCATTGAGCGATAGCCAGACATTTTGTAGTTTAAACTCCGAGTAATTAGAACAAAATTTATTTCGTTTTTTTTTTCATGCAGAATGGTATACAGTAAAAAAATCCCCAAAACTTAACCTTTACGAAAATACCATAAACGGGATCAAGAAAAGATAATAACTGCAAACTGCACCAAGGCAAGGTTTCAAAGTGGCCAAGGAAGCATTAAGAACAGATTGTATTTGCTATTGGTAAAAGACTTTTGGGGAAAATGCTACCATATCAATTCTTCATTTTGTTTAAAACTAAACATAAACATGATGATATATTCATGTTACATATCATACTTGCTAAGCAAGATGTTGGGAACAGGAGATGAAAATAAGGTGGCTTTTGAGAAAGAATAGACTCTTTTTACATTAACTGATTTTTTTAACTGTTACAATATTCTATTGGAGTCCATTCGCAATTGTGTGCTAATACATTCTCCAATAGTAAAAATTAGATAGCCCAAAGTAGTAATTAGGGGTCTTGTGCAAAGTAATTAAATTGATTTTCAATATTGTCGTGTATTTTGTAAGGAAAAACGAGCAAAGGGGAAATCTGTGTTGGAATGAAGTATTGTAATGTGAATTGAAATAAAATGCTTACACTCATAATCTACTAAAGTGAAACTTCAACTTTCAAAATGTTCCCAAAACAAAAAATAGATGTTCTTACAACTGCTGAATCAATTTCCGAACGAGAATTATAAATGCTAGATTTAGTTGATTTACATAATAAACAACCTTATTTGGAAGTCTTCGTCCTAGAATCTGATTGGTCATGCCAGTGTTGGTCAACATTGTACAGTAATGTAGTTTTAATTGTCCTAGTCGACCATACCTTATGTCTTGAAGATGATGGTTTGTAGCGAAACTTATGGTTTTTCTTAACCTTTTGACTTTTGGATGCAAAGGCTGAATTGTTTCCAAATGCTTGAGTGTCCTAAATAATACAGGATACTGGCTACATGGGCACAAAACCCCTATAATTCTCTGTCCAGTAGAACACTGGCAGTAATAATCCTGATGGGATTAATTGCGTCGGAGCTGTCATGTTGGATCCAAACATTGTACTTTACACTCCTTTTATGACTTGTGTGAATCGTACAATATCTCGTGAGCGTCGTAGTCACCATCATCACTGACGTGTTCATTTTTGTATCTGCAAATGATATTTGGTATGTGCCACAGGATATTGTCCAAAGATATTCCATGTCTAACTTAGGAAAGTCAAAATTATCTGGATTTAAAAAAAGTGCCTTGGCCATTCTGGTAAGATACGGCTAATTTTCACATGCTGAGCTAAGTTATTGTGGACATTAAGGAGCGCTTTCATTTTGGCAGCCACTGTCCTTGCGTCTTGCTCTCGTGTTGTAACATATATGGGTTCTCGGATTTCATTGAAACAAACTATTGCTATTCTAACGAATGTCTTGATGACATCAATGAAATTGGGGCAAGTCTTTTGTAAAAGCAGCCGTTGCTTGGATTTGCCGGAATATAACTCTACTTCCCATTTGTATTTAGTTATGTATCTATAAATGTTTGCTTGTAGGTCGCCATGTTAAGATTTCCTAGGTTTAAGACAAGATGGCATATCTGTGGTCAAACCACGTAATTTCAAATCTAGCAAAACATCCCTAAACACAACGTTGTCATCTTTCTCCAGCAAGCAGTGATTATTCTATATGATTGTTGAAATCTTTGCATAATCATCACAAACAAGGATAGGTCCTACTGTGTTCAGAATGTAAACATTAGGCAGGCCATGCTAATGAACTTCAAAAAGGTCCTGTTTCTTCTGGCCACAGTAAGGGATTCTCTGGAGCTTGTTTCAATTTTTAGTAATATAGTTACGTAATTAGTTAATCAGGCATGCGCGTCATCGAATCAGGCATGCGCGTCATCGATTAATTTGGTTTAAATGTAAAACAAAGGGAACCAACTTTGATGGCACAAAGCGATAAATCGGTGAATAGTCACTAAGCATGAACAAATCTTTAAGCCGACCTTTATGGGAAACTAGCATTGCTGGAAACCCTACATTTTGAAGTTTTATACCAACATTTTGTGTTACATCGAATCGACTACATAGCAAGACCATTCGTAGTACAATAAATTAGTATAAAAATTGTTTAAAAACCATCATACAAAAGCGTTCATAGCTCAAACACATAAGCTTCTGTTGTATTTGTCTGACAGAATATTGAATTAGTATTTGTATAGATGCTGACTTTTAAGAAGTTCATTGAAATATAATATGTGTAATGACGTGCGCATAATAATGAATAAAGTGATAACGTTTTTATGATTTTTTTACTTAAATTTATTTTATGAAAATATTGCATTAATGATTAACGGCCAAAATCGGACAAAAGCAGTGGAAAAAAATCGATTTCGCTGCTTATGCCTTTTTTCAGTGTTTTGCTTTAGATGACGTATTCACCATCAGATCTGGGACGCAATTATAAAAAATCATCTTTCGAAAATTAGCCTTTCCAACTAGTGTTGTATTATCAAAGGTTTGTATATGTTTTCTTGTCCTTCTTCGTATCGCAGGTTGCAGAGAAAGGCCTGTTGCTCAGTTTTGACATACAATGGCATCAAATCGGCACAAAAGGCAACATCACATATATATTTTCCTGAGTGAATGTACCATTTGTCATATATCAATATTTGATAAAGGTCGTTGGGTTAATCTGAATATTTTATTCCTAATTTTATATTGTTTCATCGAATTTGAGTTTGTATTAAGATTCTGTTGACTGGGTGTTTTATGTTTGTTTTTTTTTCACACTCAATAAAATATTTGTCCGAACTGTATTTTTCACAGTGCTGTACATTGAACTTTGCATCTATGTGGAGTCCTTGAAGGACGAAACATCTGTTTGATGCTTTTGTTTTCATTGCTTAGATCTACTGTATTGTATATGACAAGCATTCCAAACCTATAATCAGATTAGCAAAATTAGCTTATGTTGTAGATGAAGCAGAAGACGATTACTCTTCCTATACACTTGATTTTATTCTCCGTGCACCTTTCCAGACGTCTCCGTGTAAGTTTTTTGTTCTTCATGTTTTGCGTGGTTTTATTGAATTTTAGTTCAGATTGTTATTATGTTCACATGCTGGTAATTTCCTGTTGTCATGGTAATAATGCGTACTCTACCTTTTAACGTTTACTGCTAATGATGATTTTATCCTTGTCAGTTTGCTCAATATCCATATGTACATGTTACTGCGTGTTGGTTTAGTCGAAGTTTCCCCTGACTGATCCTGAGAATAGTTTGGCCTTGTTTTCTTATTTTGTCGTGTGGTCAAAACTCTTAAATGACCACCATATTTTAAAACGCCATCTCCAGTTCAATTAGTGATTAAGGAAAAACCCACAAAGTAATGCTATTTTTTGGTCTTCTGGGAACAGCACCAACTTGAAATTGCCATTCATCTGACAATATCTGAGGTAAACGAAGCTGCCGACGTGTTTTTTTTCTTTTCGACCTCGTCAATTACTTTTACAAAATACAAATATACCAACCATTGTGGTCGTTTTATAACATACCGTAACTTCCAGGCCGATTCGATTTTTAAGATTTCGTTCCAAAAGTGGCATTGCTCAGAATAAGCACAAAAACTGCGACATTTTTTTTAATTCTAAGTTTTGCATCGACACCCCCACCCCCACCCCTCTCTCCTTTTCAACTACATGTATGAACTACTTGCACCACTGATGAGAACTATAAGGACAAACAAGTTTTATGATGCAGTTAAATGCATGATGTGGCTATATTGGAAATTAATCCATATTTCATGGAAAGGTCTTTTTACTTTTGGTGTCCTTTGTATAATGCCTCAGTCGCCCCCGAGGAATAAACAAAGGAGAATAGTTGCATCACAAACGAGTCATTAAAGGAAGCAACAGCTTAATGATGCATTTTCATTCATTACTGGCTAAACAGATTTACTTCTAAATTGGTACTGAGAAAGATTATGTTAGTTTTACAGATTTTCAGGACTTTCAGGAGCGAACTGATATAACGTTTTTCACATTACTTTTATGAATGAAATTGTCCATGCAATCAGGACCGAACGCTAATGTCGAATCAAAATATATTTTGTCTTGATGACTTTATAGATTAAGTCTATCGCTTCTCGTTATAATTGTTAAAATGAATATGATTCATCGTAATATTTAAGAACTGTAGTTATTATGTGTTTTCATGGAAACTTTAAATCAGAGCAATTTAGGTCATTATCCTAATTTCATGGAATTGAATGATCGCTGTTGTGTTTTTGTCATTAGGTTCCCCAATGGCTGTCGCCAGGCATTGCCAATTAGATCTGAAGTATTGCAGCACAAACATTTGTTATGAAACGCGCTATGTTTTTCTTCATTCATTTCCATGTTATCTGATGTCTGAGATTGTAATCCACTTTCAAGAACAAGAAAACTAAAGAATCCTTCAAATATAAAGGTATTTATAGAAGATACATTTATGTTCTGGTATATATGAGTTTTGAAGGATGCATTGTGTTGGTTCGGAAAGCTATTAATTGTGACTTAACATGCATTTAAAATCTTCAGTGTTTAATTTTTGTTTATATTAACAATAAAATATAATCTCCCAAACATAAGCCGGGAAATGGAATCAATTTAAAACAGAAAAAGGTTACGAAGATGTTTTAGTCTTTGCATTAGATACAATTTTCTCAATAATTTCATACATTCTGAAAGATGCGATGCGATGAGCAACTTGAAAGTTGAAAACATTTGGTTTTGCGACGTCCTAATTTCAACATTTGATGGGTGCTACATGGACCATTAATACGAAGTTAAGATTTTAACGCATCAGGTGAATACTTCGAAAACCCCAAATTAAAATAACAAAGAATTGCCATAACTACCGTCATTGAGAAAATAATCTAATAACGTAACATTTCCGATTCCAGATTATTAGGAAACTTTTAATGCGCATGCTCTAGCTTCTTTGAAAATCAGCTGTCAAACAGCCTTGTAAAATAATATAAAATACTGTAGTCCGCAGGGAACGCGTCACTTTTCATTGTTGAATAACAATTACGGCAATGGAATGCTATAACACAATTGAGCTTTCTCGGCGGAAGCGTTTTGGAAATCGGTGTGAGTTAATCAGAGCTTTACAAAAATATGTGTATCCTTCATGGAGTAATTCTTTGTATCCCACCTAATTGCTCTTCCACATAGCAATTCTTTAAAAAATCTTTGGAAAAAAAGCCCTCTCTTTATTATATCTTTATCATATAAAGGTTTTGTTTTGCAACAAAATCACGTCGTATGACGTTAATTCACAGCAATTTCTCACTGCTGAAATTTGTTTTTGATATAGTGGCCATCGTAATCAAAATTGGAACAGTTTCAAGATAATTTTAGACAAGTTTAAGCTAAACTTATAATTATTTGTTTTTGATTGGAATGTACATTTCCATCAAGTTGCACGAGGCGATTAAAACAGCAAAATGATCCATCAACATGCAGAAAAATTATAATTATCATTCATATATACAGACAAATTTATCGTCAATACAATATTTGTGACGTGAAATCACCACACAAACACGGTACGTGACGTTTTTCCCAGTTTACGATAAGCAAAACTGCGCAGTGCTTGCTCAAATACCAACTCCAGTAGTAATAAACGACATTTTCATAGAGTATGTGATGCTGTTCGCTTGGTATAAAGGACTAGAGGAAAGCAGGTTCGTTTATTGATCAGGAGAGAACGCTGCGGAGACACTGGATGTAACGATCGTGATATATAGCAGGCTGTTCGTCTGTTCGAAGTGATATTATGGAATGCAAATACAACACTTCTACAAAGTAAGTATGATATCTTTATCATTTCTTCAACAACGTGACAACTTTCATTAAACAAAAAATGGGACAAAAAAAATCTTTTTTTAAAACCGGATCAGTTATAATAATCACTTTGACGATCTAGAAAATCGTCAATCGTCGGCGATGGTTTTAAAGATACAACTTAGGGAATCACCACATTGTTTAGAGTTGTTGCAAAATTAGTTTTATTTTTCAGCATTGTGTCATTCTAGAAACTTTCTTCAGTCTCATCATCGCGTATGACTATGTATTTATCTCGCAATAAAACGTAACTACACTAATATATTGCTTAAGATTTCCAATTAGGTTCTTAAAAAAATACAATTAGTATACAAATAACGGACGTAATACGTCCAAATTGAAGCGACGACATCAAATAATTGAAAATATATATATCAATGTCAAATATTAGTATATACTGTTTAAAATGACGAGTGGTCTTTGTAAGTAAAGTAAAACATCCTGCAAACTATATTGATCAAAACATCTATTCTTGACATCAATAAGTATGCCCGTTTAAAGATTTTGATAAGTAAGAACAATATATTTGACACATGATTACAGTTTCCCTGAACAGAAAATTTTTATTACAAAAATGTTAAAAAAAACTTAAGTGATCACCAATACGAACACTGTTACCATCTAACCTCTTGGTAGAAACACACATTTAATTGCAATTAAAGGTGAAACAGAATTGAATTACTTTTTTCTTTAAAGTATGACAAACCACTATTAACAAACATCGATACTCCTTCTTTGTAACTTATCTATTATGTTTAGTGGGAAGATATGATATTGTAGGTGTTATAACTATTGGGCTATTTCTAATATCTGTGTGGCATTTGATTGCCATCCTACGCAGAGGCAAACAAAAAAGCGGATAACAGACGAAACACGATATGTCACGTAACTTCTTCTGATATCAACTAAAAGAGAGTTTACTTTTGAATGTATCTTAAATCTCCCAATGTACAATTCCTTGATGTTACGGTATTGCATAATCACATTCAAACAGGTGTTTCCTTGAATGTGAACAGTTCTTTCAGCTATTTGTTCCAAGTGCCGATGGCAACCACTCCTCTCTTCCTGATTGTAGTGTTATCACATCTATATAACAATGTCATTATATAGCCAAAATATGTTGAAACGAGTTACTATCAGTGCATGGTCTTCGAATCCTTCATGTCTACGTATTGATTAATTCACTGTTATGAATTTCATAAACTGTCATATTTATAACAAGACGTTTACAACAAGGTCAATGGCTGAATCTTCCAAACCCAAAAATTATTTTTTTTTGTTGATAATGAAAAAAGTGTAATATTATCTTAAATCAGAATGTCATGAAAACTTCATTTCCTGAGTTTTAGCAAAACATGAAAACCGTTCCATGAATATAGAGAGAATCGTTCATGGGCTGAAAACAACCTCGTCAACATAAAGATTCTGATTATCATGTTTTTGTAGCCAAGAAATTTGTCAACGCAATTTACTGGTCAATAAAATGACCTGCTAATAACATTTGATCATATATTGTTAGACTACTTATCACGTGATTTATCTGCGTTTAATCGACTATTGGACGTCTACTGTGAAAAATATACATGGGAGAAAGTGTCTAAATCGATGGCGTTACCAAGTACACTTATTGGCTTGAAATGAAGTTAGAAGTTAACATGTAGAATCGTGCAAGAATCGCTTTTGACCAATTGATATTATATATGCTGTACAGAACGTTCCATACGTTGCGACAACTTGAGGGCAGTATTGATACCTACGTTAACTTTGTTACATATATGAGCACCGGGACAGAATATGTATGTTGTACATAAGTCACAGTACAATAAATTGTATCTTAGTAGCAGAAGAAATCCTTGCTCCTTGTCAGCGAGAAAGATATCTCTTAAGAATGAATTAGAGTATTGTTGAAATATCGCGAGGGTCACTTATGATATATATTTTACTCAAAAAGATCGAGAAACATAATATTACAGAAATTTCTGGCAAATGATTTATGATCGGTCAGTTCAGGTTCTGAAAATAATCGAGCTCCCAGTTTACGACAAAATGACAGCACAAAATTAGGCATAGATGAAACATTGAAATATTTTTTAAATCCCTGAAAATGTCAATATGACTTGCAATGCAGCCATGTGGTAATATCCATTAACTACGAGTTACCATGTATCAAATAATTGTATACACGGATTAAAGCAATTATCTGTAAAATATTTTGAATTTGATATCCATAGGTTTAGAATGAACACATAATAGCAGATTAAAACTAGAAAATACCTGTAAGACATAACTACCTGCCGTTACTTACATATGACTTTGTCGAAAGGTTCGAATGGTTTATAACGAGACGTAACGGACACTGGTAGTATTGCATCAACCCTTATAATGTCGATGACATAAAATAAGAGGTTCAGATGGCCTGTATAATAGCTCACTGTATATTTCAGCATCTACATTTTCATCCAGAATTACAATTCAGTTTTCTCCAAAACATTAGGAATTTAAAACCTAAAAAACTAATTGTATCCAAGTACCTACATATCAGAAAAAAAAGAATGAATTTGATTTCTTACCTCTATATTCTTCATTGGGTTTCGTTACTCTGTCCCAAAGGTACCATAATGTAGAATTACACGAAACTAAGTTCCTTTCATCCGATGATATTCGAAATCTAACGAGGTCAAAATACCAGCTTAACATCTATCAACTACCAAGAGGATCAGACCCACAATTCACAAGGACCAATCACCAAAGGATGCTTCTGATGATATTTGGTCAAAAGTTATCGAATTACCTTATGGCAACCCATTCCTTCATCTCCAAAGTAAACACTTTGAAATCAAACACACGACAGAATCATCTACATCAGTCGCTTATCGATATTTTCTTAAAAGGAGACTTACATAGACAGTTTTTCACCAAGTTAAATAATAAATGTGATGATTTTAATTCCCCTATTGTTAATTTTCCATTTCTGGATAACAACATTTCTGCATCCCCGACGTATGGTGATTACATGTCGCAGTTGATTGATTTGATATTCAAGGGCATATTTCACCATTTTTGTGCAAATGACGGATATATTCGTAACACAAGGTTTCAAAAGATGTAGGTTGATGAAAATTATGGGAAATTTTACGGTCGTCATCGTGATTTCATCTAGAAATATTCTATTTCTTTGTGCGATATGATGCTGGGCGTGTTTGATGCTCGTTAGCTTGTTTGCTGGATCCGTTGTTGTATACCTTGTTCTCATTAGATAGTGTTGATGAATCAGAAGATGTTTATTGTTTCGGAACACCTGGTCTTATACTCCTTGTGCGTTTTCAGGAGTCTCAGTTTAAGTCTTTCTTTTGTTCATATTTTGCCCTAGTGTTAAAGAGCTTAGATTATGTTGACATGTTGGTATTTGGTTGTAGTCACAAAGATTCAAATTACTATGAGTTAAGTAAAGTAATAATTGTCCTAACTCAGTGATATTTCTAATTTTGTTGAATTAAGGAATAAACTAGCAAAGAAATATTTCCCATTCAAACTGAATTTGGTTGATATCGGATAATTCCGCCCTTAAGATCCACCCCTTGGTTCCCAGGGTTCGAACTAACTTCATTTGTTCAAGAAATGGTGACTTTTCCCAAAAGATGTTTCAGGTCGTTTGGATCAAATACGTTCTGTTTTAAACAAGCATTAACTAATATTTTTGTTGGGTGCCCCTTGCCTGGTAGCAGTTTTTGTCAGTGGAATACATTATCTATTAACGAAAAGATTGTCCTCTCCCTCTTGTGATTTTAAGATGTAAATATGTTAATGTAAGCTTATTTTCCTTTTGTGGGCTATCATTATCCCAATGAGTTGGACGACATCATTTATTTAAGAAATAATTGGTTTTTAACAGTAACGCCTCGGACAAAATTTGGTGGACGTCCTCTAAGGCATTTAGGAAAAGTAGCATTTAAAAGCAAATGTAGCTAATTTTCCATTTGCTGTTCATCCTCCTTTTCCCAATGGAACCCAGCTTATTTATTTACGAAATGAGTGTTCTTTCCCTGAAAAGTTTGATTGAAATCAAAAATACAAAGGAGGGGCATTGTCCTCCAGCGAAAAATGTCCTCGCTGATTGACATTTCAGACAAAATCTGCTTGATATCCACCGAGTGCTTTGATTCAAAGAAGATTGCCAAAAAGTCAACTGAAAGCTCAACCTAATCAATTTATGAATGTATTACATTTATTTAGGAAATGTTCGCTCTTTCTCAGAAATAATTCAGACCAACTTTAGTTGAAATACTGAAATTTTCAGGATGACTACTCTTTTAAAGGAAACGTATGCAGTCAATGTATGAAACAGGATTGTATAAGGTCATTCATTCCTGCTGAAGATCTTTTTATCCCATTTTTCCCGTCTGTCCAGTCTCTCTAAACCAAGATTTCACATGGTGTTTCATATAATTTTTGACACCCCCGTTATTTCTACAGAAGAAGGGTTTGGGCCCGCCCCTAAGACTTAAGGTAGATAAGACCCACCATTCACATTAAACGGAGTCCATTTCAGCAATGATGCTTTAGACCCAAGTCAGTCAAAATCCACTCAGTGTAGTGGCCATTGATGAGTAACAGTTTGTAGGAAAAACTGACGAACGGACGGAAGCCGACGCCATGGTATGCCATAAACACAGGTGAGCTACCACATAGCCTCCCTACCTGAAAGATTAGGAGAAGTCCATAATCACATATTCTAATGAAGATAGAGTCATAGGAAATGTAATATATTCAATACATTACTAATACTTTCACAATAACTTCAACAGATATCGTGTCAGGTAGACATAAGTAATGAAAACTACTTTTGGAGTACTAGATGATCAGTATTGACCTTTTGTTGTTTGGGAATGTGGCACGCGAAGTGATACTTTTCGGTCACAGAAATATGGCTTATTTTCCAAAAACTTAATCACAATGATATACTTTCAACTTGGAACTTGTTTCGGTGGTGTTTTCGTCCTGGCATGATCCAGTGTCATCAGCTAAAATTATTCCATTGGATAGTTCCTGCTCTGCCTGATCTATATGCCTCGTCATTATCTGTTATTCCCGTTTGTCCCCGAAACCAACAATTACTGCTAAACCAGATGGGGATTTCATGTCACGCGTCACGCGTCCAGTTTGTTGTATAATGATGGCAATACATACATTCCTAGAGTTGCCTATCATCCTAATCTTAAAGCTACTAATTTATTTAGGTTTATTCACAGTGTATAGACAAATCGTCATGGAGGGCAAAATCATATTTCCTTAACAAACATTCACGGACAGCTTTAAGATAAAGACATGGCAAAGTAAACTAACTGTTCAATACGATATAGCATATAGTGCAGACTCGTACGCGTTTACTTTCCTTCCAATGTATTTGTAGAACTTGCGTCTACAGCTTTCATCTCAAAAACTTTATTTGCAAAGGTCAGTCGGAACTTTACGGATCGCACATTATATGAAACGAAAAAAAAAATGTTAAAATTCTCTCACACTCAAGGCAAATTCAATATTGATTGAACTGTGTATCCTACCTAACCTATAAAATGTCATTCACTTGAAGTTAATGGTTTTGGATGAGTCTTCAAGTATGTGTAAATTCGTTATTAACGTTACTTTCACTCAACATTACGCTACATGTATCAGTGTTATCAGCTGTGTGTCACAACCGCTTAGTCGTGTTCCTGGTATAAAAATGTCGATGGTGATATCGCTGTTGCAAATAACATAAAAATGGCATAGCCGTTAAAAGAGCTTACTTGCATCAGTCTTAATAATTGCTGAAATCGGCAGACGCTGAAACAAGTCGTCAACAAATTAGTCAAAAAGAAGAACTTATGTAAATTTAAAGTTGTTTTTGATTATTGATTTGTTGATGGGAATTTTCTACCTGCATTTTACTGTTATTGTCTCACAAATGAAATACAAAATAATTATTTTCTGTTAGATTTACGTCACTCATTTTAATTTATCACATAATTTTTTGTTAAAATTCCACCTGTATCCAACTTTTAAAAGAATACGTCGAACTACCACTACACTGATGCCAGAATGTATTTTACAGATTATTTGTACGTTCTAGAAGAGAAGATAATACTGGATTTAAATGCTTTGGATTAAAAAATATAGCATGGTACCAGAGAACCAACTTACAATGTAATTTACTCACTTGCGGGAATTGGACGAATTTTTAGTTCTGCATGTTAATTGCAAATTGTCTTTTCTTCACAAAATGTATTTGAAAACTAAACGCTACAAAGTTGTATTAATACACCAAAACTATATCCAGTCATGTTTCTCTCCCTTGTCTCGTTATTCACTTCGTAAAATGTTGAAGTGTCTGGATGATCGACATTGTGTCTCCATTGGAGCACCGCTTCCAGAAAACATACGGGAAGGGTTGTAACTCTGTCCAGATTATGATTTTAACTCACAAAGTCTAGTCTTTAAAGAGCTTCATTGGTTTCAGATGGACCGGTTAGTTTTGTATGCAGCCATTCGAGACGATCAGGTACCTATACAGCTGTTATCTACCTTGAGACATAGCGACTGTTACATCTACTCACCTGAAACCTGACTATTTGCTAAAGGTAAGACTGAAATGTGGATTAAATGTGTACGATATGAATAGAAATACATCATGTGTGATCTTCAAATTAAGGATTTGTAAGTGGTCACACAACCGATACAGGTTGTCAGTAGGACGGTTACAAAGACCATCTCTAACGATAATATCATAATAAATATTCAAAATAAAAGTATTCGGTAGCAAATTAACATCAAGTGGTCGGAGTTTATTTGATTAAATTACATGATATGACAACACGGGAACATTGACTTGTCGAAATATGTTATTTAAAGTCCCAAATCAGTCGTCTACACTCTTGCATAACGATATTAGTCCACTGTGTGTTTGGTAGTAACAGTATTGCAAACCATTTAAACGATTATGCAAAACCATAACCTTTAAAAGCATAAATCATTTGAACTGTTTTTTTGTTTTTGTTAATGGGTTTTTTTTTTTTTTTTGTATTTTTTCCTCTCTATCTCTTTAATTCATCAAAAAGATATTTAAAAACTTAAAAAACGAAATCACAATTTTAGGAACGGAAAGACAGGTTATGCAATCGCAAAATAAATGCACAATGCAGACAGAAATGGAGAACTGCAAACAGCCAAGACGATGTGACCGTAACAGCTTTATGCTTCGAAGCTGAGCCATATTTCACTAAAGCATTCTTTTATATCAAACACCGAAATGTTTACCCAGACCATTGTATTAGGCATCATACGATCACAAGATTAGGACCGTTCAAATGAAATTATCATTTCGTAGTTATTACAAAATTTTAAATATAAAAATATTCAACTTGTAATAATTGATTATTAATACTACGTTTTATGAAATATCTACTGTACTTGTAACATAAATTCATATTGTAACACGCATATCGTCCATTCTTACAAAATTAAATCACAATATGCTTTTTTTATAGATAAATCAGGTTATTTATTCATAAATATATAAGCGTTTTCAATACGTCATCCATAGCGTACTATTACGATAGTACTTCCGTAACGTTTCCGTCTCAGGTGGGTCAACAGAATTGAACATTTCCGTATATATATATTTAAGATCTATAGCCCTCATTAAAATGCTTGTGAACTCCAAATTATCCTGTAATTTCATTTTGCAAACATTCGTCTTCATTTTTTACACTTGCTGTCGGTAGGACGATAAACCTCGTTAAACAACATTTAAAGATGTAAAAAAAAAAGACGACAAAGAGGCTTTATTTTCAAATTAGGAGGAAAAGGAAAAAAATAACATCGGCTAAAACGAAAGCATTCTTCTCCGTTAACCTCTGAACACTAATAAACCAACAAATTCCAAATTAAACTACTGTGACATTGCTACTATCAATTATCCTATTTTTTTTTTTTTTTTTTTGTGCTTGATACTTTGATATCGTGGCGTCATCGCGATACAAGCTCTATTAATTTAAAAGATATATATTCTACTTCAGCATATGAGATACAAAACTTCAATTATCCTGCCAGTAGAAAGATATTGGCTAGCGTGACGATCCCTGATCAAACAGAGTTTCCGAAATGAAATCATCGTAAAACCCCATCAATTTATTACTTTTTGAATCCATTAAATTCAAGATAAGGACGAAATTGTAGACACCTTAGCAGATACATTCCATTAGATCATCTGTCAAATAGATCGATAGCACGTAACCCAGCCATATGTAAACACAGGGAATGAAGTATAAATATGATAATGATCATACGGATTAGATCAAACAACATCTGGTCACATTGAATGTCATAAATAACATCTGTATTAATAAATAAATCTGGTAATGAGTACATAAATTCAACCTATTTTCGTATGTTTACAGATACACCTGGAATACGTGAGCTGTGCTGCATTGAGGGTTAGGCAATGTATAACGTACTACATCTGTTCAGAGCACCAGGATGAGTAGCTACCGTGAAACCGTCCAAGGCAACGTTTCAATAAGCAATCATAACTTAACGACACATTCTATGTGTGCAGAGGTCGACGATGCCATAAAGGTTGCAGCGAGGATACAGAAGAATATCACTCCTGTCATATGCGCATTAGGACTAGTTGGAAACATACTAGCAACTATAGTGTTTTTAAGCAAATCACAAAGGAAAACATCATGTAGTCTCTATCTAGCTGCCCGCTCATTATCGGATTCAGGATTTCTCATCACATTGTTTATAGTATGTTTAACAGATTTGGGTATCAACATTTTCAATGTGAATGGAGTCTGTCAGATTGTAATCTTTCTGACCTATATCTGTGGATTCCTGTCTGTATGGTTTGTTGTTATGGTAACTGTTGAGAACTACATACGAATATGTCGACCATTTAAAGTGAACCAACACTGTACAGTTCGGACAGCGAAATCCGTCATCGCAGGATTTACATTTGTGGCACTTCTTCTTTACAACTTTCCATTATGGACAACAGGAATTCATGTTGGTCCGGATGGAAATAATGTTTGTTCGCGCCACAGTATATATGATAAAATCAATCAGATCGTCACATACTCAGATACCGTGCTCACACTTATTGTTCCAATTCTGATGATAATCTGTCTTATGATTGCTATTATATGCAGTATTCTTGAATTACTCCATCGGCAAGCGAGACTCAGAGGAAAACGACAAAACAGCAACGATCGACGTCAGTCATCACCGCAGAGTAAAGTGACTAGGCTGTTGTTTTCAGTTTCCTTTGTGTTTATAACGCTTACCTTACCAAGTCATGCTATTCGAATCCAGATGACGGTGAAATATTTATATTTTAGTTCTGCCTCTGTCATTTGTCCAACAATGGCTGAGCTAGCTATCCAGAAAGTTTTCTTGATTTTGTATTATTTCAGCTTTTCTGTGAATATCTTAGTTTATTTAGTTTTTGGTGATAAATTTCGAAGGAATTTTGTCGAAATTTTCTTTTCGCAATGCTTGCGGATGAAACAGGGTCAACCAGAGTTGGTTTCAACGAACAATAAAGAGGTAAAGAAAACGATGTGCACTTTTGTTCAAACCGATGACTGCACTGAAGTTTGATGCTGTAATATATGCATGTTCACTCTTAACTGTTGGTGCTTTTCTCTATCGATACAATGAATTTGATTATGTTTGAGAACATGTATGCAGAGTAGTTGATTTGATGATTTTAGAATGCGTCCGTAATATCGTCATTGGATGCTTTTTGAATATTTTCATTCACTTAAGAAACACAATGTTAAATATCAGGATTTCATTGGCTAATGATTTCAAAAAACATTGCTGTTTCTTCATCGGATATTTTCATACACTATTTGGCATGAAAAGAGTAATTGCAAACGTGCTGAGTGTATTACAGTGAAGTGTATAAGATTAAAGACATCAAATTTTAACAAACATTAAAAAAATATCCTACATTGTACCTTCAGGGTATTTTCGAAAATATATTACTAATAAAACTACATGAATTTAAATTTGCGCACATTATAAATTTACACTAGGATAACTTCCTTCCAGGTGACTATATAGTAAACTTGTTGAATATGGAATTGACATGAATTTGTAAATTAGCAGATGAGATAAGAAATTGTATCAACATTGTGTTTAATTTGCTGTCATAATTGTGAAGTTTTAAACAAGTCTGTCTGTACACTTATTTTGATCGTGATTATTATTGAGATATGCAAGGAAGAACTGGAAAATATGATCGAAACATGAAGATGTCATGCATTGCCAGAAATTGTATATAAGTATATGTATGTAAATATTTATGTGCTTTAAATGAAAGAATGGCTTTCTTTTAGCCACCTGTCATCAGATGGTCCTAAACACTTATGTTTGTTGTTATTTTCGCAGCGTTTTGTTCACATTTTTTGGACCTAATAACATTTTTTTGTGATGGGCTATTAAGAATAAATAACTACATATGAAATAATGTGTTATTCACATCCTTTTTCTTGACACCACCATTATTTAGATTGTCAATTAAGTATATGGATACGGACCTCCCCTGTTTATATTTGATTCTTTAACTCCATATATACAGCAATCATGTTATTGCTGGCTCGTCTAGCTGCTCAACCAACCTTGTCAAAACTTCTCACCATTTCTCTTGGTACTAGCAAACCTGGGTTACACTATTATTATGATACTGTTTATTCAAGAAGGGAATCAATAGTATTTTAACGTTAAAGAACTCCAATGATCTTTTGACCAATCTTCAACACATTCTAAGAACATTTTGTCCATCAGAACATTTGATTTTACCATTTTGTACACGAATATATACCTCATTACACACTCCAAAAACAAATGTGTTATCATCTCATCAGAGAAGGTGAACGGCGGAGCAAATATGGTTATACAATGTACATCTAAATCAAAACAAAAATATACATAGAACGATATGATAAAAATGGCGAAGTTTTTGGTGGACAATATTTTTGTCACGTTTTGTGGATCTTTCAGCAGACTATTGACACATCTAAGGGAACTATCTGTGTCTGTTAACTGACTTGTTTTTGCTTTCACATGAGGCTGAATTTATCGAAATATAGATCAGAAAGACCTTATATTATAAGATATATTGATGACGTCGTCGTGTCTTTAAGTAACAAGAAAATTATTGACCATGTTCAACGTATCACACCCACCGGCATTGGAATTCAAGGACATGATAATCCCTGCTACATCAATCGATTGACTCGATATTTTCCTGCAAAGATACAAACATGGACAGCTTTCGACCAAGCTGTATGACACAAGTGTGATGATTTCAATTATCCTTTTGTGAATTGTCCATTTCTGGATAACAACCTTGAATCCCCAACCAATGGTGTTTACACGTTTAAGCTGATTCAATACTCGTGGGCCTGTTCCCAATATTACGAGTTTCTCATTGACAAATATCTTTGTGTAATATTAAGCTGGACATTTTCGCCTGTTGGTTCCGCTGTTATGTATTTTGTCCTCATTTGAGAACATAACATTATTTACTTGTATTGACCAAAATTAACTAAGCACTCCTTTCACTTTTTCGTCTTGTAAATCTTTCTTATTTTCCATGTTTTACCCTTGTTTTATTGAATTTGAGTTATCATTATGATTACGTAATCCTGGTGATACGCTAGAGAGAACTTCTCTTCGGCATGATCAGTTCAGCTTCAGACTAGTAAACCAGAAGTCCCGATTTCGAATCTTAGCGGAGGCATTGACATAAATGATGAATTTGTTCGTATTGTTCTCCCTAAATCAATAAAATAATGTGGAAGAATGTTTGAGGCGCAGTGTAGATCCGGGGTGATACTAAGGCATCAACACGTGAATTCTCCCACATTGTTTGATTGGCTAAGAGAGAACAAATAGAGAAAATACACCTAAAACAAATAAAAATCCATTGAAATGCGTCACACACGAAACGAACATACAATCTTTTCTCACATGTCTATACTTACCAAGTTTCACGAGTTTCTACGTCTTTGCAACCTGTCTCCATCGTGCATCAAACGGGTGATATGTAAATATATAGACAGCATGTCTCTTAAAGGTGCCTTGTATAATGCTTTGGTTACGGGATACCAAAAACGGGGTTAAGGGGGCGGGTCGGAATAAGTAATTGATTAAGTCAGTGGTATGTCAAACAGTCCATCTTGCCACTGGTTTTTTGGACTTCCACTCAAGACAACACACACAACATTCTCACAAAAACAATTACACTCACAGGTATTGCAAGCCTGGTCTATAAATATGTTTCTTCTGAAGAAGAACTAACGAAAGTATATCTTGTTTGTTTCATATTTGGTCCTAATTGAAAATGCCACCGCATTCTGTAGATCTGCCAAAAAATCTCTTAAATCTAATGATACACTCCGTGCATATTATTATCAGTATCGATTGATGTAAATGACGTATTTGGGATTTACAAATTAATGTTTGTTTCTGCTGAAATTCAAGCTTTTTACCATACATGAGTTCTGATAATGCTTTATGAGTGTTATGATATTCGAGATGCAGACTTTATGCTGTTGTTTGGATACTCAAGGGGGCTTCTTTTGAATTTAAACAAAAACACTTGTTATTATTTATTTCACACATCAATGTTTATGTCTTTGGTACAATCGTATTCCTTTGAATGCAAAGCCAATGTCAAAAACACCCATGAGGGTATGGCAACTTATATTCAAGCGGGGAAAAAGATATCTATCTTGTTTAGAACCATTAAAGATCATTAACGATGGGCACCAAATCCCTCCGGGGTAATAGATTGATGCATCTTGATGTTTGCTGGCACCAGGGTGATGCGTTAAATGATTAAAAATTCTTAAGTTGGAGTGGTTTTCGTCAAAGGCTAAACGAGACGAGTAATCATCTTGTAAATAGAATAAGCGTGTGTTAGCTGTTGCATCTACAAATAATCGATCTGCATATCATGTTTGTATTGAGAGTTAGATTTCACAGCTCGAATTGAATAAACGTCTAGTCGGGCATTTCATGAAGTGGTTGAACTAGTCGATCTTACACCTATTAAACAGGTTTTTTTATTCAGTTAAAATGGACGTCTAACCAAAGATCAGACAGGTATATCAACAAACATTAAGCACGGCAAAGATAGTATCAAAAACATAGACATACGAGTCTCTAAAATTTCGGAATTTATCAGTAATTTACATCCTACTAAATAAACTGCTTGTTTTCCACATTATTACAATTGTTTCAAACGAATCAGAGTTTAACATGGTAGGATTGATATGGTCATAACAGAAATGGTCATTCGGGCCAAGGTATGGTAGGCAGAAAGGTCCCTAAGGTAACGACACGACAAAGTAGTCATTAAAGTTTTCAGAGTCCAAACGTTCGCAAATGTTTAAGTTCATACCATTTTTAAACGAAATATTTGGAAAGTTCCATGGTTGTAAGGTCTAAACCACTTTCTACTTCTAGTAAATCTATAGCGGCTTCACTTTTTGCGGATTTTTTAATCGAACACCATATACATATGTACATTCATATGACCTATTAACTTGGGCAAATAAGATTTTCAGGGTTATCAAAATCAATGTCACTTCTACTTTTTTTTTTAGAAAATCCATGTCAGGACTCTAGCTGTGTTATTCCTCATCCTTCTGAAATGTCTTGTGAAGGATAATATCGCAGGCAAGTTTGAGTTTCAGAGGTGTAGGATCGATATCAAGGTTACAAATTTAGAAAAAGAATCTTGTTAGCACTCTTATGACTTCATGCCGCGAGAGAATTTCGAACAAATGACGGATAATTATATCCTGGACAAGTTAGTGTTTCAGGATTTTAAGGTCAAAGTCAAGGTCACCATTACTGTTTGTTTTTAGAAAATCCAGCACTCTAGTGGCTTCATTCATTGAGAAATAATTATCAAACTTCAGATTCTTAATAATTTTAATTTCTTGCACAAAAAACACTTTGGTTCTGCGACAGAAGCCGTCAATACCATTCTGTTGAGATCAAGCTCGATTGATTCACTAGTATTTAATCCCAAATACAAATTTTGTTTAAATATAAATCAAAATGCATTCCAACTTTATATATCATCACTTTGGGAAACTTTAATCGACAAAATTAAAAGTTTTGATATTCCTCCATGGTTTTTGAATCCTTTCGAGGTTTGCCTTTCTCGACGGGCTTGAGTATCAGTATTTGGTTAATTATATGCACAATTATAGTTGAAAGCATAATTACTAACCGATGGATACTACCTGCTAACCATTTTTGTAATGAATTAGATGTACTTGACAGGAAATTGCAAATTGGCGTGTATTTAACAAGATATTACTGGCGATTGTTTTAACGTGCAAATTTGTTATCAAACTATTTTCAACAAATTTGCATATTATAACAAATCGGCACGCTGAAAAGGTAGACTCGTCGATGGTTACCAAAGGATGCAGCTTTTGAATGCCATGTTGAGATAAATCTTCAACACATACTGGTTTTATTTATTCTTACTCCCTATCCATCCACCGGAGTGTAACAGAAATCTCGATATCTCTATTTATCAAGTTGTGGGAAAACCAGGTAACGAAAAGGCATGTCCTGCCGTGAATGCGACACTACTGCTACCGTTTAAAAAAATTTGTTTAGACCTAATTATAGATCGAAATGGCAGAATTAATTGAGCAATAGCGTATGAAACATGTAACAATCAATCAGCATCTTAAAACTCCACAAGAATCCAGTATGTGGTGACCTGTCTAGTTGTTTAACCAAATGTTTGTCAGTTTCTGACTAGCAATTTTGGTACTTTCAAATACACTCTTGTTGTGATGCTGTTAACTGAAATATATTATATATACATTTAATTAATTCCAAAGGCCAAATCTTCAATATTTCCTTTAAAAAATAAATTGACCATTAGATTTTAAACTCGTTCTCCTGATAAGACCTTTATTTTCCAAGAAAGGCGAATGTCGTTGAAAATTTATGTTATATATGTGAACTATACTGAAACATCTTCCATGAAAAATGCGTCGAAAACCAAAGACGAAATATATGAAAGACAAAATTATAAAAATGATCGAATTCCTGATTGTCAATATATATTGAAACACACTGTGCCCTACTATTTAGCTGACTAGTTTTTATGCGAGGCTGAATTTATCAACGAGCCGATCAAAACATACCACAACTGTCTTCCAAATCCTTTAATTTCACTCTCATATATGTTGATATCGTCTTGTCAGTAAATAACAAGCGATTTCGTAAATGCCCTCCAAACGTGGAAATCAGCTGCTTACCTAGGTCTTTCACTTCAATAAAACCAACCAGGACAGCGTTCCACCAAGCTATGAAAATCCTAATGTTTTTAATTTCTCTATTGTGAATTTTCAATAGCAACATCCCTGTGTCCCCAACCTATGGTTTCTACATATCGCTGTTGATTCGATATCCCACGGCATGTTTCCATTACCCCCATTGCGTGGAAGATTTTGGCAGCTGACAAAGATTTATGAGAGATGCAGGTTGATGAAGACTTCGCGGAGGCTTTTTGGTCGTCACTATTATCTCGTCGAGAAATATTTCTTCGTGCAATACACAGCTGGATATCTATTTTTCATAGTTTGGCCTAGTCTTATAGAACTTTAAATCTAAGTTTGAATTATAATTTCGTGTTGGTATTTTCTTTATTGATTTTATAAGCCAATCGAATTACAAAGTAATAACTAAAAACAACTTTGTAATAATAAGTTCTCTAAACATTACAATTATGATTTGCATAGAGGGTTACGGTTTCGTCACCTAACTTGATATTTTTTGTTATTAAGAACAGTAATTACTGAACTACAATTGTACATGCCAAGTGTAAAACATATCTTATAGTTAATTGTACATGTATGGTAGCCGACTGAATCACATGAGCGTTGATTAAGATAAAGATAGCTATGCAGATTTTCTAGTACATCATGTACAAAATGCACCACGCTACAGTGCAGCGACAACACAGATAAAGCTTGACATATATTGATAGTAGTTACACGTGGCCTTGTGAAACGGCTATACAGCTGATCGCTATATTATCCTAACTCACAAATTTGTTTATGGAACTCAGAGCGTTACTCTCATAAAAATGGTTGTTTACAAACCAGGAAATACCGTTTAAATGTGATTAAATATTCTCTTCAAAACAACCTAGTTTGGGGACCCTGTTGTTTTGTTATATCTGGTGACGTAAATAACATTTTTGAGACTATGAGAAGGTATCTCCTATCGCTGTCATAGATTGACCGAGCACACGTTTTCACCAGTCAGATTGGTACATGTTGTAGGAGACAATGATCGTCAATAGAACCCCAGTTACTGCAGGTAGCAACGACCTGGAAGTGTGAATAGCTAGACAAGGCGTGGTTTTCTGCTGGGTGCGTTTGACATTATACCCAAGTGTGATAGCACTACACAGTTGGTAAAGTCTCTCTCAACCACACACACTGACCTCTCATACATAGGGAGGCCGTTGTTTAAAGGACATATTTGATGATACATTAAACAATATAAAACCAAAGAAAACCCGACATCGGACAGTACAAACCCATTCTGTAAACAACCATCCGTTGTAAACCTTTGTGTCGTTTAAAAAATTCGTTTATCAACGTTCTGAAATAAACACCAAAAAACCGAAATGCAGTGACTCAAAAATGTTTTCAAATTTAAAAAGACATATATAAACATATATGTCGTCTTGTCTCGTCAGATTTTTTTTTCATACGAGAAAAGATTGCATACTACTTATACGAATGCTGTCTTTTTTACATTGGAAGTGTTTCATTTTTAAAGCGCCAACATGATAAAGACTAAAAAAACCGTACCGTTTGGAACCCTTCACTCTCCTTCCTAATCTATCGTATATCAGACGTGCCATTGCCGTCGTTTTAGCAATATCAATGATTTTGATTATTCTTAATATAAAGACAGCAGCTGAAATCGAAATTTAAAAATATCTTTTATGAAGTATAACAGTCGTACAGCATTTCAACAGCAATCATCAAATGCTGGATTTGAAAAAAAAAAAATCAAAGGTTAAGCTCGACATGACGTCTTTGCGCCATGGTAACGTCATATCTCGTCATGAATATTCTAATCACAATTTCACACGCATCCTCGTTGAAGAAACGGCTTTCTCTCTCTAAATTACACTTTCCAGTTCATCAGTATTTGCTACAAATGGCATATATGCATAGAAAAAAAGTCAAATGGGTTTTCATCTGGGGAGTGCAAAGGATTTTTCAAGAAAATCAAGAGACGTCTTAAATTTGCGTCAGACACGGCACCATACTGCTGAAAATAGAACTGGTACATAGGCATCCATACAGCTCTGTACTACTACAGTTATTAAAAATCCCTGTATCTGCTTAACTCTAGAAGTCATTTTTATGGAGTTGTAATAACGGTTTTTAGCAATCTTAGTCGACAAGTATTGCCATCATTTCCTCGTACTTTAAAAAATGTGTTAGATATTGTGTTAACAAACTCAATTTTGGGCGATACCTCATTCATTTTCTTTTCAATCATTATGACAGTTTTTGCTTAATTTGCACTGACAGCTTTAAATGGAAGAGGAATCTTGGCGCCCAAACGTACTGCAGATATCAAAAAACACACTTGAAATTTTACTCGAAAGCTCTCAGCTGATGCATATTGTTTTTTCTCTTAAGATAATGAAATGATCCGTCCTTTAATGTACCGTTAACATCCATCAATATCAAAATATATCGTTTCGGATTGCTTTTTCCGATAGATTTGTATGCATTTGCTGTTGCTTCCTAGAAGCAATCACTATGGAAATGCTATGTTATGATATGGTTACACTACAGAAATGGTACTCAAACATTACCTAAGAATAGCGAAAACGAAACAGAGGTATGAGGAAAATGGTAAGAGAATTTCAATAATAACGTTTTAAAAATTGTCTGGTTCTGCTAAAAATCTGAATATGTTGTTGTGATTTTGTTTTGAGTCAAACTAGATAAGCATCTCATAGATGTTTAAATAGGATTATGGTAACATACACGTTTATCACAATGCTAAATTATTATACAGTCGCTGAGACGTAACATTGTACATTTTGTCTGGTCAATAACAATTTAATTGAATTTACATACCAGGTAGTTCTATTCATATCGTATAGATTTAATTCACGTTTGAGTGATTTTCACATGTGATAGGTAAATCAATAACAGTTTCAGGCAAAGAGGTGAAAATGACTTGATTCCCCAGGGCAGGTATGCTGTTCAGGTACCTGACAAACTTTGATACTGATTGCCTCTGATGACGGCATTTAAATAATTATCCCGTTCATTTTTGACCGATAATTATGCACATGACAGCTTTTATTTTATAAGCGGGCATTTGTGAAATTTTAATCACGAATTTCACTTATATTTGCAGATTTCAATTAGATATTTTATAGTTTTGATAAAAGATGCAATTTATTCTTTACATTAAGATGTAATTTGTGTGCTATAATCAGAACAGAAACCATGCGCTGGTCTCCATTTTGGTTGCATTCCTCGTTAGAGTTAAGGCTTCATTACAATGTTCTTATTTGTTTTGTTTGGTTTCTGTTGCTAAACATCCGGTCAGCAGCAGTAATGGTCATTTTAAGGACGGATTACGTGAGTACAAAAAGTGTAAAATTAAGTTGAAAATGCGCAATTTTTTTCGTGTTAGCCTCCTTTTTATAGTGCACTACATTGAAATATACTGCCGCAGTGATCCTGCCCGGTCACATTATACTGATAATGGAGAAACCAGTCGTTACACTACCATAATGATGAACGTGGAACAAGAAGTAGTAACTAAAAACTATCTCGGCAAACGAACAAGACCCAAAACTTTTCTTTAAACGAGAGAGCGTTCAAATGAAAGCCAAAGGTTAAGCAATTTTGGAGCGTAAGTGTAATTTTACAGTGTGTCAACATTGCTTGATAGAGAGAGATGGCTAAGCTTTAGATTTTTTCAAAGCGAAATTGTTAAAAAAAAAAGACATCAAAAGATATTTGCATCATTTAACATAGTTTCTTAATTGGATACAGCAGTGTCTATAATAAATATACCTGTGTCGTACATGCTGGTAGGGGCCTACATTTTGAAACCAAAGGGGGAACTAAGGAAAATCCAAAGTGATTGAAAGAAATATAAAAAACTAGTGGAAGAAGTGCTCAAGCCCGATATTTTAAATAGTAATTTGGTTGTCATATACCTGATGCTTTCAGAAGTGTTAACTTAGATGGTCATAGATTCATAACCTTGATAACGTACCTTGAAACATATTCCATTTAATGTGAATCTTTGTCTATGGTTAGGGAGTTAAAACAAAACCATCCTAGACGAGTGTTAAGGTTACGGGTCACGAGATAAGGTCATAACAGTTAAATGTCTTGTGTGCAATATTCTTGGGAGAACTACTATTAGCTACTATTGAATTCAGTGACCGCTGATCACGTCAGCTGCATAAATATCGTGGTGTCCTTCTCGGTGTAAAGAATTTTATTATTTAAAAAACAATACCACAACGCAATTGATGAAAAGAAAGTGATTTGATTTAGTCATATTTCGTGTTGGTAATTATTTTTCTAAAAACAGTTACTCTCCAGAGAGGTCTTCTTCATATTTCGGAATGATGCTTATCACATAATTGTGACAATCTCAAAACTGATTTCATAAATGATTGTTAACATACTTGTACCAAAAGTGCACCCACTTCTTATCACGTCATGCCATTCAATCAGCAATAACCGGCAATTATATACTGGTTTATTTCATTAGATCAAATAGAAAAACGAAAAAGAAAATTAGTAATTTTTTATACAATATTGAACAGTGGATTATTGATATTGGCGTATCTCATCAAGTGCAATTCATCACAAAAATTTGAATTTTCAAATCTGTAAACAAGCTCTGTGTGACCTAATTCGAGTACATTTACAACAAGTTGAACAAACACTCGAGAGGAAGTTGTAATTCAGTGTTTGTGAATTGGTCATAATTATACCAGAGGACCCTCGTTTTCCATGCGTGTAACCATCCCTTTTCCGTGAGAAAAGTAGGACAAAGATTGTGTTATAGTGCACAAGTGAAGGGTACATTAAAATACAAAGTTACATAAAATATAGCAGAACCAAACAACGAATAACACTGCATCATACAGCTGTTTCGTCCTTCAAGGACTCATCATTGATGCTACATCATACAGCTGTTTCGTCCTTCAAAGACTCGTCATTGATGCTACATCATACAGCTGTTTCGTCCTTCAAAGACTCGCCAGTGATGTTACATCAAACAGCTGTTTCGTCCTTCAAAGACTCGTCAGTAATGCTACATCATACAGCTGTTTCGTCCTTCAAAGACTCGTCAGTAATGCTACATCATACAGCTGTTTCGTCCTTCAAGGACTCGCCAGTGATACTACATCATACAGCTGTTTCGTCCTTCAAAGACTCGTCAGTGATGCTACATCATACAGCTGTTTCGTCCTTCAAAGACTCGTCACTGATGTTACATCAAACAGCTGTTTCGTCCTTCAAAGACTCGTCAGTAATGCTACATCATACAGCTGTTTCGTCCTTCAAGAATCGTTAGTGATACTACATCATACAGCTGTTTCGTCCTTCAAAGACTCGTCAGTAATGCTACATCATACAGCTGTTTCGTCCTTCAAAGACTCGCCAGTGATGCTATATCATACAGATGTTTCGTCCTTCAAAGACTCGTTAGTGATGTTACATCATACAGCTGTTTCGTCCTTCAAAGACTCGTCAGTGATGCCAAGAGCATACATTGTAAACCTAATAAGCAACTTACAAATACAGCATAACTTACATTACATGGTCGATTCAGTAGATGATAATATGAATACTGAATTTTCCAACACATTTTATACCACTTATTTTGCAATGAACTGGGTAAAACACCACTTCATTGAAATACGGCACTTTTGTTGTCATATGTACTATTTGTGAGTGTATATATGTGCGTGTTGTGTCATGTGCTGTTTCACGTAGCGATATGTTAGTAGAAACCTCCCTGTTATGGTGCGGAATTAATGACGATTTTATAGTGCTCTTAACGAGCCAACAAGTCGTTACACTACAACAATGCTGTCCATTAATTAGCAGGTAGTAGTAACTACTATCGCTGGTATAGCTTTACCAGTGGACGGAGGTCAAACCTTCATTACGCGGGCGAACAGTCTACTTAAGGTCAAAAGTGAGGCAGTGTCATGAGTGGCGTTAGAAGAGAACTAATCTAACCTCATATTTAGTAGCCTTTTAAGAATCATGCTGATGCAATGGTGATGGCAGTAACGATTCTTATACCCGACTCTCGAGTTCCATCAGCGCGGATCGTATCTTACATATATCTCTCTGCTGCGTCATTGACCTATTTCCTAGGCTGGATTCTAGTGTTTCATTCATGCTCGTAAGAACGTGCACGTTATATGTAAATCATCCCAAAATATTTGGATTCTTCGGCAACTTCTATCAAAAAACTAAAATAACTAAAATAATATATTTTATCATTTTAATCTTATTTTGCAGACGTTATTTTATAGTTTACTTTTTAAACATGATTTAAAATGTGCTTTGAACTTAAAGTAACAAAAACTAACTTCAATAATTCTATTTTATTTTAGAAAAGTGTTATTTCCGAAACAAATTATATATGCCATAATATTTATCTAAATACATTTTGACCTTTATCATTCACTGAGTACAAAAAGTGAGGTTCGCAAATATCTAGATATACTTTACACTTACATTTTAATTGACAATCAAAAGTACTGAACGTCACCACATGGGCAGTACACAAAACGTGAAAAGTGCTATCAGATGATTTTTTTTTTTCGTGAGATAAACCTAGATGTACAAAAAGGGTTGAGTAAGAACCAATTCAATCGAAATATGTAATGGATGTCACTACAAAATTGAGCATACAATGTATGTAAAAGGATACACATTTCATGTTCAAATATGTATGCAGGACATAAACAACATTCTTTATATTAATTCAATATTTAGTTCAACACCTCGATACTCATCTTGAACTTCCAAATCCATATATGATTATTTCACGAAGCAATATAGAATATGTCACACTAGTACCTGGAATATTACAATCACAATTCCTAAACATTTCGACGGCAAATTTAACACCGGCATGTTAATCTGCTGAATGAAGCTCAGCTATCGCGTTGGTATGAGTTATCCTACTGGGAAAGGATGTCCTAGGAATGGCAGAACATGTGATTTTAAACACCGAACGTCGGTCGATTGCCATGTACAACAAAACGTCGGGTACCACTTCTTCACAAATACCGCCCTCTACCATTTCTTTCGAAATCGGAGTTGTTCGAAATCAAAGCGATCCCGTTTGGTGACACAATAGTTTGCAAAATGCTTTCCTCGTCGCATCCACACTCTTTATATTCCTTCACCGATATGCAGAAAAAATTGGGGCTCATTAGTTAAAAGAATTTTAGGTTATTGTCGTAAGGTTAAATAAAGGTGAGCTCATGTCAAGTTATAGTGGTTTATACGAAGCAAAATAGTTCCTGTGAGGTACGCCTAGCTTTAAACTGTTAGGATTTAAACAGGTTGCGAACTATTAAGGCAGATACACGACTCCCAAACAACTCAGATGCCATCTCTGTGCGGATATGTACTGATTGCGCAAGTGTTTTAGTCGTACAGGAGGCAAATCCTTAGCAATTGTTTTGCAAGGTCGGGCGCTTTGGAAATTATCGGATGTTGACCCAGTTTCATTAAAAAGACCTTCCATATACAACCACAATGCTGTGGCACTCGACACAAAAAACTCAATTATCGGCATTTGTGACAGCTGGGACAATAATGATTAAATGCGTAACTAGCGCTAGTCCTCAAAAATAAGGGTGGTAGACAATGCTGGTTTGCCGAAACCTTTTAATTCGATCAATTAGTGGCACGGTGCAGTACACATGTACTTGATGTCCTTCGGAAATTATCAGATATATGAAAAAAGATTTTTTTTTAAATCATGGGTCTAGTTCTCCTCACCATCTAGATTTTGACATTTCTTTCCTTGATCACTTTTGATTTTCCGCAGCCGCATGTCAGACTTTTTACCCTAAACCCTAACCTGTAGTATCATTGAAAAGTCTTAAAGAGACCAAACATATGTAATATGAAATATCACTATTTATCGCTGGCGTATCAAATATGTTGTGATAAAAGGTACTATTAACGTTTTTTTGTTATTTGATGTATTCTTATGAAATCTGAGGAACAAGTGCGACTTATTGTCAATATATTTCACGAAGCTCTCGGGTTACTAAAATGTCGTTTAGAGTATTATCTGACCAATAGGAAACAATCGCCATTCAAAGTGGTTTTCAGACCTCGTCAAAATTAATAATCAGCTGTTTTAATAACCAGCACGTGCCCGAAGTGAACTAAAGACACTTGAAATATTTAGAGAGCAGACGTTTCCTGTGAGCTTTTATTGGTTTAGAAGCATTCTGTCTTTCTCTTACACTAATTGTTGTAGCTATCGCTGTCGGCATGTTCAGTAAACACTATAGTGACCTTGGAATTGTTATTGTCTTTCTGAGGACTCATCTTTCGGCAAGAATAATAATAAGTCGTTCACTAGTTCTGGTACATATTCTGAACCAGAGTCGAGCGTTGTTTACTTCCAAAGAGCCCTCAAATATGTGAAAGCCGGGTTGGGGTAAATCTACGACTTGCGCCAGGAAAAAGCAAATAGTGGAGTAAACGTCGCCGACATTACAAAACTCATTATAACCATTGGGGTTGGGAAGGTTAGAGAGATCTATCACTTCACTCAATTTTATTATGGTTACCGATAAAACAGCAGTGCCTGTGATGATACGAGTACACAGGGGCAAGCGAGCCCGGGGTTATGGAAAGGTCCTGATGATTCCGTTTACCGGAAATTCTCACACGGTTCGGCAGACCAAGGATTTCTATCGACATGCTTAATGATATAAGATCACAAACGGGTTTAAGTGAAACTAACGTTCTTTTGAGTTAAACGAGAACCATAGCGGTGGGAGATATCGAACATTCCTCAATAGCAGAAAAAAGGAGTAAATTTGGCGATATCTTTGAGAAATGTCAAAGGTCAGCTCATCGTCGATCCAACGGTTAACTGCAAGAAATATGTTCATTTACCGAAGAGCGCATAGATTTCATATGTTGCACTGCTGAAGGTACATAAGCTCTTATGAACAGACCTAACCCCACTCTACAAAATGATGACGGTGTAAGCCTCGATACAAAGTGAGGTTCAAAATTAAAGTGTTTAGAGTAAAACCCGTTTTCAGATTTGAAGTTTCTGCTTGGGAATGTCAGTTATTCATGTCAATAAAGCGAAGGTATGTTCTGTGCGACGCTATTAATTATAGAATCAGGATATTTTCCTAGCAACGACTTTTAACAGAATGACATCAATCATGTAATAACAGAAACTTATATTCCTCTGTTTCTAACTTTATGATTATATTGACATGTTGGTATTTTCTTGATTTTTTGGTATGGTTCACACGGAAACCGACCATTGGCTGCAGTTTGCCCGCTTTACATTATCACAAGCGCCAATGTGGGCTCGTTCAATGAAATACCGGGGTCAGGGTCGCAAGAGATAGCCCGGGTAATCTGGCAGACAGGGGCACTCCATCAAAGAAATATATGGACACCCTTAGTAGTGGCGACACCTAAGATGAGAACACTTCATGGTTGAAAGGGTGAATTGGAACTAATAACTTGTTAAATGAATCTTGAATGCTATTTCTGAATATGCAATTGGATTTTGCATTCAAACTGGTCCCTAATTCTGTTCCTAATGATATCAGCTGGTCAGTGGAGCAAAACAAAAGAATGGAAAACGACCTGTAATTAATTTGCGTGTTTTGAACTTATTTGTGGAATACAATCATATTAAGCAGGAAGTGATCCTAGATATTATTCAGAGGGATGATTTTGACTTTTTAAAAAGAACATTACTCCTTCACAATTCCCACTCATTCTGAGTTTCAGAAATACATTGGGTTTTCTTTAAATGGACTTCTTTATGTGAAGGTACGCTGTCAATGTTAAAACTCGTAAGCTATGGTCTTATCGTTGATAGCTTATGTGTATTGCATTTTCCCTACATAACAGATACCTGAAACACTGGAATGTCGTAATATTGTGTACAAGTCCCTGCTTCATCGAATTATGGTGCTAACATGCTGTAGGTGATTCGATATTCGAGGATCTGTTTCCATTATCAAATTTTCCGTGCATGAAGTCGTCAACGACGGACAAACACGTTTCAAAAGATTCAGGTTAATCAAATCAAAGTGGGAGTTTTACGGTCGCCATAGTGATTTCTTTGTGAAATATTATATTTCTTTGTGTGAAATGATCTGGATGTGTTTGCTGCTCGTTAGTTTGCTTGTTGATTCCGTTGTTGTATACATTGTTCTCATTTGAAAACGTGACATTCATTGATCAATATTTACCTGGTGGATGTCGTCTATGTAGCAGTAGAGATGTCTACTGTTCCGGAACACTTAGTCTTATCCTTGAACCTTCCAATGGGAAGTGTTCGTATCATAATGCGGAGAACTACAGACCGAGAAGTGGAGTCTGCATTTAAATCAGATTGAAAATGATCGAAAATGGAATGAAGAAAGCAATGAACCTGGATAGAATGAATCTTTTAAAACACCAAGAAAGGGGTAACGTGAAGACGCTGTAATAGCATTAGTAACAACTCAATACATAAGTTGTAGACAAAAATATCACCACCACAGTGTGCCAGATTTAAAATCTATCAACACAACTTGAAACAATGAATGCAATTTTAGACAGAACTTAATTTATCAAATTTGAAAGATTCTCGTCGTACAATTTGTTAACGTCACAAGCATAACAGTACAAGGTATGGAGATCAACTGTGCGGTATTTGTCAACAGACAGAGGAAGGAGAATGACGCTGTCTTGGAAGAAAAGTAACCGAGAATGCAAGTATATTTTGTGGTTCTAAAAATCTTAAGTACTTCGTATCATTGTTGAGTGGTAGTGAAAATGGCACTTCATTACGAGCTCGTGTAACAGTGCACAATTAGCACACCCAATCCTCAGAGTACAGAAAAATAAAATCGACGGAACACTTTGACATTTGCGAAAAGAAAGCTTTTCCAACTTATCAAATTTTTCAACCAAAAACTGAACAGTATTTTTTTTCTCTAAAAGTATTTTGTAAATATCTCCCGTGCAATTATGACGTCACCATCACATTTGCTGGTAAAAAAACCTGGTGACAATATGTAAAGTATCTAGGCAATTAGTGAAGCAGTAAGAACATTAGAATATACACTAATGCTTAATTAAGTCTACGGGTTGTTTTGTTTATTTTCATATATGTCACCGGACATTTTGATGTTGTCTAATATATTTCAGTATCAATAGACTTATAACCGCGATGACAGAACAAATAGAATGGAAGCGACAAGATGGGTTATGGAAATGGAGTATTAACTAATCTCATCGGAATTATACAGCATATTCAACAACAGTCGAGCAGTACTGGAAGGGAAAAATAAATCTTAATCATCAATGAATTGGAATCAACACACCGATAATTGACGATATCTTTCCAAGAACGAAATAGCATTCACCTGCAGGAAGAATCGAGCAGGAACAGAAAGGTCAGTATGGAATGGAATGGAACATCACAAGGGAACAATTATTTTGGAAGCAGATGATCACGAAGAATGGAAACCAGAATAATACACTTTTTCAAAGGCATGCAACACCATTTAGTTCCCAGCATATTAATTCCTCACGCCACAGACACATATCTGTCACCAAATCCTCATTTTATCAATACACAGTGACACAATGAATCCTACATTAATATACAGCGCACTGTACAAAAGCCTTGAGTCATATATTCATAATGTAGCCCTTGAGGACCACAAACTCAATACCTGACCAACAAGTTTTCAAATTATTTTATCTTAAACTAGTAACATACGTATTAATTGCAGGACGAAAAATGCAAATGGAATTATTCGGGATAAATCGTGGGTTGCAGCAGAAAGAAAAAACCTTTCCCATTTTCTCAAGTATTCCTTCTGTCCTCGGAGAAACAGAAAAACAAACCAATATCCACAATATAATGCGTTCTAAAAGGTGAAAAAGAGAAATAAAACGTTCAAGACAGATCATACATTAATGAAACTAAAGTGTTTGAACAAATGACACGAGAGATAAAGGATAAATTATCGGGAAGAATACAGAAACATTGATGCAATTCCGGAATTCAGACTGTGAAAAAAAAATAAAAGGTCAACAGATGGGTGGAGCTACAAAGAGATTTGTTCTGAAATACCTGTCCTCAACCTTGCTAATTGACAATTGTCCTCCCTCAATTAACTGCCGTGTAATGTAAAAAAAATTGCATATTCAGTAGACAATCACCATCCTTTTCCCCACGCCTGTGCAAGAAAAAATGCTTCAATATGCGATGACTACATGCCCGGAACCCCTACTACGCGTGTGTTTATGAGGGACTGCAACATATTTGTGTAAGCCTCCTTGCGATAGTCCTATACTGATGTGGTTGGGTATGTCTCAGCCTTAGGACAGGACCTCAAACCTTGCTCAGAGCTGCGGATGCTGAGATAAAGACACAACAGTGTGATTGTGAAAACATAAGATATAAGATCGGATCACATATTTCGTAGCCTTTTTGCGAATCAACCAATAGGAACGCCGTACCCCAGGGAGCTAAATGCGATTTTAAACAAAATGAATACAGCGAACAGTGTTCATGACCCGGCTAAAGGATCTACTCTGAGACGTTTTCGAGTTGTGAAGTCCTCTGGTCTAAGGGAGATCACTTTGTCAGCGGAGCGAAGGTACGTAAATAGGAAGTTGTTTAGGAAGAAAATTCAGAACATACTATTTTGACTTATAGCTTCTTTTAAGTTCAAAATCAACAACGTTATACAGAAAATCGTTTGTTTTGTTTTAATCAATGAGAATATTAATTTACGAATTAAGCCGCCCTGTGACCGGCAGACAACGAACATTACTAACTTACCACAGTTGCTGCACCTCGTACTTTGTGCCCGTAATGCAAAGAATGTCCATGTGAAGAGGTTATATAAAGCTGAAAACAATCCTGTTTACTCTGACTGAGACTCCTGATCTTCGGTCGAACGTCGGTAACGATATTCCCATAATCACTGTTAACATATTTTTTATCATGACCATTTGCATATCAATTCCAAATCAAATCAATATAGTGACTATGCTGAAGAAATCACTACGAAATGACTAGATATGGAGAGGGGAGAGACGAATTGTTAACCTGGTATGGGGATACTACTCATGTTTGCCCTCTAGATCAGACAGACATGCTAACTTGCGTCCTGTCTATAACAAGGTATGTGTCAGGAAGATTGTTTGAAATGTAAATTGTATGACATTTGGATTTGCATTTGAATCCCTCAAACTCACTTGCTTTATCAAAGTTCCAAACTGCTAAAAATTACATGACAAACTCGTACATAAATATAAGCCTAGTGTTCAATTATAAAGCAATACAAACTTATATCAAATACTAGCAGTACATTATAGGAATATGTTGGCATTTCCAGTTGTCAAATCCATACTTGTTATTTAAAGCGATGAATACATAAACAATTTGAAAAAGTATGACTAATATATTTAAAATGCTGCAAAACGATTTAATATTTGGATGCTAAAATTGTACATCTCAATGTATTGTTAAATTAGTTTCAGATTCCATGTTGAAATAATTACATGCTGTCAACATGTGAATAGTGTTCACACAGGATACGGGCTGCCAACATAACGCTTACATCAGGTATTGTCGCCTATTGTGTTATCTTTTTTCCTGAATAAAACTGTTTTACATGTAATTATTTTATTTA
The DNA here is from genome assembly GCF_031769215.1 of Ylistrum balloti. Classification (NCBI taxonomy): domain Eukaryota; kingdom Metazoa; phylum Mollusca; class Bivalvia; order Pectinida; family Pectinidae; genus Ylistrum; species Ylistrum balloti. The sequence continues at coordinate 677,404 of NW_026782141.1, read as the reverse complement.
TCAAATTAATCACTGGATGCATTACTGATATATGATAAAGCATTTTCAAAATATATCAAAGTACAGTGATGTGATGTCATCCAAAACATTTGTCCGTAATTGATCGAAATCTAGAATGTACACTGTATATAGATATAAGGTACAATAGAGATACAAGGAAAACAAACTTTCATTGAATTTTTCGATTTCTTGTGTCTTCTTGAATTACTCCAAATCTTATTGAATGTTACATAAATTTGTTCATGAACAATAATATGAAGCTCTATATTTATATTACAGGTTGATGTTGGGGAGATGCAAGGAAACTTAATTGATAATTGACAAAAGAAAACATTACACTTTGGACTACCGCTTTCACTGTATAAGATCTTCAGGTGATACTAGCTGTACATTTAAACAATAAACTGCTACCAGGTGGGGGTTACAAATGATATGGACCCCGTCAGAGTGGAAGACAACGAGCCATGAATATTTATCTTAAACCCCGATTGATATAAAATTAACTGTATTCCCCATCTGGTAACAGTTTATTGAGTATGTTTCGATACCTGTGTGTCAACAAAAAAAACCCCCAAAAAATGCACGAAAACATCGTTTAAGTATCCCGCTTATCGGAGGGTAGACGTCATCAGACTAGGTTAACGGAAGTCTTTGACATGAAAACAAGAAGTGATGTGGATCGAACACGACCGCTGTGCTGCCATGTGGAATCGGTCTCGCTCGATCACAAGACAATAGTGAGGTATTTTGTGAAGTTGATGGTACATCCATGAAATGTGGCATTAGCGAAAAAGCCACGAGTAAAGATCATGAATGTGTTTGACTGAAATGTTATTTGAGAAAGATTGGAAGGGACAGGTTCACGAGGCTGCAAATCGACCGCGAGCTCACCGGGTCCACTTAGTACCTAGCCTACAATTACACATGTCAACAGTTTAAACAAATATTACACTTCGCACGTTTTCCTGCTCATTCGTCGAAAGTGTAATAGCTGTTAATTTGAGAGGTTGTTTTCGTGACGTAGACATTTCTGTTGTAAAGTCTCAATGAAGATTCATATATAGTGGAGGATAAAGACATGATGTGCCCAGCTTCGTGCCCATGATCGTGTATTAGTATATTTTCAGTGACGTCACTCGTTGACATAGTCTCATGTACTCTCATCTGGTTAACATAGATATAGACTGGTAACATGCAGTAGAACTGAAATATACTGGAGTGACGTCACAAATTGTTATACCGATTTATATATATATATATATATATAATATTAGAGTTTTACACCAACATTTGTCATCAATGTTATTTATTGACTGTGAAAAAAATACGGAATTCCAGATCGGAGAGGGGGTTTGCTTATTAGCTTTAAGAAAACAATTACAAGTGTTAAATCTGAAACGAACAGGTGGTATGGACACTATAAAACATCACATAGTAGTAACAATTTGATAAAAAAAAGTTTTAGAATGAAAAAGCAATAAAATACATCAAGCGTACAACCTTAGTACGGAGACATGACACGAGAAAACGAACACACTGACCTATATATTGCATTGCCTATAGTAGGCATGATAGTTACAGATCAAGACGTGTCACTCTTTTCAGACAATTATTTTGATAGTTAATCGTATGACTGCATTGTTACGACTGAATACGATCAGAGACTTTTACCCCAGTAAAGATGTCAATAATAAATGAAAACATTATTAAAAAATGACTGATGATAATGGTACGAAATATGCCATGACAACAAAGGATTCGCTGAAATTGGCCTCCTATCGGCAATCCTTGAAAAAGACCACGCCGTCGATAAGTTTTTGCCAGACACTGCATCGTCCTCCTATTAATCGGGATTTACTTCGTTGATAGATCAACTCTGTGTTAGTGAAACTGGCTGTGTATTATGAAATTAGAAACGACATCGAGGAGTAAGTTAATAAGAAACAAAATGAATAGGCGACAACGGAGTTTAATCAGTAATATTAGCTAATATGCTCTTAAAGGCAATTTCATGTTGGAAAAAGCTATGTAAAATGATTTTTATGTTACATATATGTATTCTGTGCTAAAATGGGACGTTATTAGAATCCAAGCCAGTTAATATCGCGAAGTGTTTTTCCAGTAAGCGACGCATGTTTCTCCTTTCAAAGAACAACGTTTAAAGACATTAACAACTGCTCGGAATTACTGATATGAAAATACATTATCTTAAGCTGAAGGTTGTCGTTAGTTCAAAGCAAAAACGGAACCAGATCTATCGTTATTATTGCATAATTATCTTTGTCATCATGTTGTCTTATGATTGCAAGCAATATTTTAAAAACCTGTACAATAACAAGCTTACAGTTAGTGATGCAAAAAACACATGCCTCCTGCCATGCCATAAATAGCGGATATGAAGCAAGTCATCCTCTGGAAACAAAAAATCTACACGCAACCTTACTGTTATTGATGCAATCAACACATGTCTCTTGCGGTGTTATGAATAGCAGATTTGAAGTAAGTTATTCTCTGGAAACCAAAAATATAATTTTAGCAACAGTGACCTTTGTATTTGATGATTTAATCACAACCACAAGCACAAACTAGGTCTCTTACGAAATCAGCATTGTCTTAAATTTCAACCTTATCGGTCATCACTAGCTCAAGTTATCATCTGGAAACCATACATCTATTTTTAGCAACAGTGACTATTGTAGTTGCTCTTTTGACCCCAAAAACAATATTACACCACTTCTCCTACTAAGCTAAAAGTTTCAAGCTAATCGGTTATCCGTTAACACGAGTTATCATTCGGAAACCAGACAGACAGACAACTTAGTGACAACGACTAACATTATAGTCCTCTTTTTCAATACCGATATGCCAACAGGATATTTAGTCAAAAGATCCAAAGAATTTGACGACAAATTTGAACAAAAACGAAAATCTACACCATTGAAAAGGAAAAATATCAGGTGTTCCAGAAGGGTGATCGCCCTTTGCTTATTCGCCGACATAAACCTTGCAAATCTGGATTCCTTTTAGGTTTAGGACATAAGGTGAAATTCCCATATGGGACAAGGTTAACAATAGGACAACCAGATGTTAGTAAACAGGCATCAAATACTCTCGGTCTCGTATCACAAAAAGAATACAATGTTTCTCCGTGAGATCATTATGACGACCGTAAAGCTACCAATAATATACTTCAAGCATTTTCAGCTTTCGTGCAAGAAGTTGTCAACTGATGGACAAACTCGTAATACAGGGTTTCAAAGGATTCCACAACGTATATACTCACTGCAGGAATTCACGTGAATTCAATTGGGCATACTCCATGAAATGTAAATTGTGAAATCCATAAAAAAGACTATTGTCCACTACTTTGCAAAATTAAGACCATTAATCACTCTCAGAATATCTGAGCCAATATTTTTTGCAATGGTATATTCCTTTAACGGTCTCAAATGACGATTGACTTAGACTGTATAGCTGGTGATTTGTAGATTGACTCAGCCTGTGTTCCTGGTGATTCGTAAATTGACTCAGCCTGTACATCTGGTGGTTCGTAAATTGACTTAGCCTGTATTTCTGGGTGTTTGTAGGTGATTCAACCTTTATTTCTGGTGATTCATCGAAAAACTTTTATATCTGTATTTGAATTTTGCATTGAAATAGATAATAAAAGCATGTTCTTAAAGTGAATGAAATTGCAAAGAATCGATTGGTTAATCGCATTATCATTTTGAAAGCATCAGGTATTTAATTTCGTTACAATGTGAAATTGCAATGTTGCAAAAAGTTATAAGCTAGAAGGGTTAGAACACTCTTTTAAAACTTTTAAAAACTGAGAAGAAAGACACTTACAAATATCTCAAGAGGAGTGTGCGACATTTCCATTGCCACAGGCTAGCGCTTATTTCTGCCGCTTGAGAAGACTTAAGTTCCTGTTGCATCGTCGTACCTTCATTATATTTATAGATAGAAATTGCCATAGGGACAGAGTCGATAATGCGTCTGACCGTCTTTATCACTAGCCTTCTATCTCCGGGTCGCTGCTTGGAGGCTTACATAGGGCAGTCGCCAGGTACTGTCCGCAGGTCATCCAAGCCTGACACGTACTTAGATAACCCTGGCTGTAAATAGGAATGCAAAAATATACCAAACCATGACATTACTATTGATTGGAAGACGATTGAAATCGCGTGGGCATGCCACCTCACCTAAAATTTATCTCATGTATTCAATGTTTCCAAGTCAATTGATTATGTCACTATAACGCTATTGACATCTGCCATTTTTCTTTGCCTCTAAGAGGCCAATGTGTTTCTCGTTATTTCATTTTGAAGAGGTTAAACGTTGTCTGTCCGCTGATTGATATTAACAGCAAAATCACTTTGTTAACGTTGGCTATTGTCCTACTAACCTTGGTCCATGTATTTAACTTCTAAATCCATAAGTCCAGAAGAATTTCTTTCTCCAAAGCAAAAGCACCTCCTGACCGCAATAAGATGACAATGAAATCTTCATAGCGGCCATTCTACAAACAGCACAAAGTAACACAAATCCTCGTTCTTTTGCTGTATCATACATTACGCCATTTGAAGTTCATTAATACTATTAATTTGAAAAAAAACGTTTGAGTTCGAGGTCAACATTAAAATAACTTTGGGTGGTCCAGCAATCATATCCTGTGGATGAACAAAGGTATGTTTCACCATTGGATTCGGTAGGAATTGTTTTCACCATCTGAAATGTTTAGGTTGGAGTTTCCGAATGCGGTTTATATGTTTCAAAATAAAGCCCCCAGCATCATCGATGAGTTCTTCATGTAACAATTATTGATCATTATTTGTCACTACTGTACCTAACTATTTGTCACTACTGTATCTAACTATTTGTCACTACTGTATCTATCTATTTGTCACTTCTGTATCTATCTATTTGTCACTACTGTATCTAACTATTTGTCACTATTCTAACTTTTTGTCACAACTCTAACTATTTGGCACTACGGCTGGTGGACCAAGGCCCTCTAGGTTTGCCGTTACCTGCTGCATGCATCGTTTGACTTCCTCTGTAGACTTAAAGCTTTCCAAAATAAGCCCTTTAGCATAACTGACTAGTCCTAAAAGGAGAGCTGTATGATGCAGTTAAATTAATTCATTTATTTGTTACTACTGTATGTAATTTTATCAAAATGTGTTATTCACTTGTGTGGCTTTTGTAAAAGCTTCAAACGTTATAACATCATTTAAGCCCTTCCATAGTCTATTAGGACCGAAAACACTGACAAAAAGATATAAACTAGAGAAAGTATCAAGTATCTTATTGCTTCCTTCATTTGAAGAAAGGTTTGCTCACGAGTGGTAAACAAACATATGGTAACATAAAAAGACTGTTTTCCTTCTTTCCGTTTTTCTTGTTTAGTTAATCAAATACTTCATGTCATTCTAGAACTGTGTGTTTCAAATTGTGCTAATGTTCTGGGGTTTTTTGTTTCTCCTTGAAGTACAGCTGCTGTACCTTACTTCGTGTAGTAAAAAGCAAGTAACTGAACGGTACCTCGGATAGTTTAATAATGTATCTCACGTTTTTGTTCACTACGATTTATCCGAGACATTTCTAGCAATACTCGTCTAATAACGTCTGATCCCCAGCTTGTCAATAGCTTTAAGTTCAGCTCGTCTAAAAAACTGGTCAGTTATGGTTTGGCGCAGCTTCCGTCGTATTCAAATTGCCTTTTTCCTGAATGACTGGAGTGGATTTATTGTTCAGAGGAATCCTTGGGAGAAAAGAGAAATATTTTTTATAAATGGTTGGTTCGGGCCCGACTAGCCAATTTCTATGTCTCTGAAGTGTATTACTGAATTTTGTTCTTAATTCTTCTAAAGCATTCATTGATAAAGGTTAATCAATTATATGTAAACGGTAGGTCTCAAAGTCTTAATGGCATGATAGGACATATAGATGACAATAATTCTGTTTTGCAACGAAGTTATTTCGACCAAATTTGGCTTCTGATACTCTTGGGTGAAGGGGCCTTAATTTTGTGAAACTCTATGATACCACTCCCTATGGGCACAGAGGAGATGCCCTTAATATTTGAAATAAAGGTGTTTTATTCAAATGATGGTTATTCTAGTGAAATGTGGTAAAAGTTGAAAATTGCTAACCCTTCGGGAAGATATTAACTATAAAATTTATGTAAATTTTTATTATTTTCTTATGAAAATCAAAATACGTATGTGAGTCATTTTGACCCTTTGAGCTTGTTGTTCTAGACACTGCCTCTTATATTTTCTATCCTGTTATTATATCAAAGTATGTACTAGTTAGCTTTTTTTTGTTTTCATTTCATTTTTAAGGCGTTTAACGTCCTCACAACAGCAAGGGTCATATCAGATCTCAAAAGGTATGACAAGCGTGAAAAAGCACAAAAAAATATTAGATGTACAAAAATTGAATAAAGGAAAATATCAAAATATAGGTGTTCCAATGGACATCTAATCTTGACACATTATACTGACAAACCGCAAAACAGTCAATTCAAAGCTGAGAGAAAAGCTGAGAGAAAAGCTGAAAAAAAATCATTTTACTGACTTTGATATATCACGGCCAGAGGATAGAAACAATTAGCTTACATGCATTTATCACTTGCAACAACCGCTAAGCAGGTGTTATTCTTGATTATTATGACACGTCCTTTAAATAAAAGTGCAAAAGCAGGAAGACATATACACATGTAAGCCATTTGTATGTTATAAACACCCGCCGAAGCGTCATTGTATAAAAAGCTATAATACGAACTTCCATCCATTATCTTTTACATGAAGACAAAACAAACAAATATGTTGTGTTTAGCAGGCTGAGTGAATAATGATTGCCAACGTGCAAACAAAGCAGTGTAAAAAAAATCGATGTGCTAATTACAGCACAAAAAGTAGATACTGACAAAGATAGCAGAGAGATATTATTCAGGAGTTCTTTGGAGAATCTAAAATGTGACAGGAATAAGACAGGATGATACCCTTTCGGCTAAGCTCCCCATTAAAGGATTTACATAGGGTTAATGGAAAAGGTGTGTTTTCACATTATCGTTCATGCCTTTATTACAAATAATAGTCCTCCCTCGGTAAATCAAAATCATTACTACATCCCTGACCGAAAATTAGATTTAATGTGACATTAATTTAAAGTATTTTGTTATTTTTATCTGCTTTTTACGATCTTAAAGTGTCAACACATGAAGCTGTTACGTACATAGCGTCATATGGCCCTAAATCATGTTACATTGTGTTCTGGGTTTAACATCAGAGCATCAGCTTACGTGTAAGGAGAACAAGCTGTTGTAATGTAATCATATCTAAATGTCACAACAAAAACAGGTTAATATATCGTACAGAAAAGCGGCTTTATCACAACAATTAAACTATTTTAACCTTTAATTTACATACTTTACTTCATGACATGTTTTAAAAAAACAATTGAATCAATAAATAAACAACAAATTACTAAAGATACAGACCCCTAGACAAGGTCGTCATTTCAAGTTCTCGTATTACTTACAATCTATCTTAAAGAACATAGTAACCTAACAAGTCTTAAACTTCATTTCGAAACTGTAATAATTCAAAATGTTAGTTTATACGTTAAAACCGTTGGTTTGTTAAAAAGAATATGACTTAAGCTGCAATAATTCAAAATGTTAATTCATACGTTTAAAACGTTGGTCTTTTAAAAAGATTATGACTTATATTTACCATTGCCACGTTATAATTTTAGACTGTACAGGTGTGTAAAATCCACCAGTTCTGTATGTTTTGTTTTGACATCTATTTTTGTTTAATTCTGATTACCTTTTCAGTGCGGATAGGTAGTGGAACATAATTTAAATATTTCCTGAGACATTGTCAGGCTTATTTTCCATGAGTTGGCTAGGGTATTAAAGGCACTGTAGGCGAGGACAATGTTTCTTGCGTTTGGGTTTGGTCAATATCTTTTTCTAGAGTTATGTACCGTGATTTTAAACAAGAGAAATTACAAGTTTCAACTTATTTTCTCAAAATCGAAATGAGATATTGCACGACATCTTTAAGTGTAATTGTGTCATGATCAGATGCAAGTTAAGTTCATAATTGGCTGCGATCAACTTCTTTAAGAAATGTATGAAATCTTGAGAAATCATCAGTTTTCTCTCAATTTCTAAGAGCAGAAAAAGAATATCAAATGAATGACAAATAGGGAAGATCCATGTTAAAACTTGATTCCCGACGACTATTTTTTGCCTTAAAAGTAAACTCATTTCATGATAGCTGCCATCTCCAGTATCACAAAGATCAGATTTCTCCTTAAAACAAGAGTGTTTCTTCTCACTATTAGGGGTTCCGTCTCTAAACTTTCATTATCTAAAAAGTGATTAAGACATATTGCTGAAAACAAACGAGACGTGACGATTTAGTTTCGTCTTGTCTTTGACCAGCCAGCAGACCTATAATAATGAACAGATAAAGTGATGTATTTAAGTTAATTTGATTGATTCAAGTCATTGTCCATCCAGTTATAATTAAAATGCAAATATGTAATTGAAATCAACATATTAAGGTACAGGCGCATTCGAAGTGACATAGAACATTATCTTTCACTTAGTTTAGATAAATAGTGACAAAGATATCTAGACACCTCACCAAATGCGCCTGCCTCATTCCCAGACGTCGTTGCAGGAGTAATGTAAGGAAATAATCAACAAATACGCGTTATTTATGCGTATCAAGTGTGAAATTGTAGACCCATTTAAGATATATGTAGAACCATAACAACGCGTCAAACCCATTCATTATTGCACCAGACGGCATCCTACATTTGTACACTTGAAGTATCACAAGGAGACAATCTTACATACACAGATAATAAATTGTCCTTGTTTCTATGCAAAATTCAGCTTTCTGATGTGTCTTGTTTTTTATTTTCATTGCTCTATGAAAACTATTCTACTTCAACCCTCTTGATAATGATTGGAGGAGTCTATGGCAACAAGCATTCTTGCGACAGGTATGTCGGGATTTCTGAATAAAACTGCGCCTGTTTATACACATACCTCAGTGTGTGCGGCATTAAAAAATAAACATGTTATGTTTAATAACACAAACTCAAGCTTACGTTGTACATCAAAAACTAATAATTAAAGGATTGGATTATGAATGTAAGGAAAACGAAGTAATTGCAAGCCTGAGTCCGGACATAGGATGGATTTAATCTTTTGTTGTCTTTGGCTTTGGTGCTGAAATGATCGGATTAAATGAGAATATATCGGCCATCAGATCAACAAACAAATACTAGCGCCACATCAGGTATAGGATCAGTTGGGATGTTGATCAATACGCTCTTCTTTTACCCGTACAAATCTCTACTGCATTTAATCCAAGTCCAAGAGCAGTTTTTCTGACTAAAGATGTATACAAACCATCTGCCACTAGTTATTTCAATTTGGCTACTCATATCAACCGCTGCATTTGGCGATTCGGTTTGAGACCATTTGACGCCAAGGTTCCTGATGGACTATAACCATCATGTTTCGTGTGCCGTTCCATTTGCGTTTTATAATGTACATATATTTCAAATTCTTCTAAAAGTTAAATGTTAAAACTGGCTTGAAATAATCAAGAGATGGTCCTGTCTTAGTGTTGTTATTATCCTAAATCCAATAAAGCTTGACGTAGTATTCGTCATTCTGTGTAACAGGGTGTTGCTTAAGGTAACTAATATTATCCAGGTTTGCATATCAACACGCTTGAAGAACAGAATCAAGTAATAGATGTATCTTTCTGTACATTCACATCATCAAAGTGTTAAGACATATTGATCAACAACACTTAAAACGGCAACATATTTATTCTATATATCCAAATGTTTGTTTTTTAATTGTTTAATATCCATGTTAATATCAATTAGTAAATGTGGTCACTGCTAACCTAATAAAGTAATCGCGACCTCATAAGTAGGCGTTGCTCTTAGATGCATATTCCTGTTTTCTCAATCGTATTGGACGATGAGTGTTCAGATTGACCAGCAGAATATTATCCCAAAACAAGGCGGGATCTCAAACTTTATGAAGAACAGTGACAATGTCAATCGAAAACGAGGAAACACCAACCAAACGAAGAGAGAAATTGCGCCAAATGTGCTTGAGTGACACGGTGACTACCGTTCGCTTAAGGTCCACTACGGCGCGTTTTGCATCTCTTCTTTTGCGTATACCTAGACCTCGTTACGATATATTCTCAATTACCTCATATCTACTCACCAGTTTTATACTTTAAAAATCGTCTTGCTATTATGGTTGTAAACAAAATGATGGTTTCATCGTTCATTATTGTAAAATCTAGTGTCCAGTGTAGTGTCGCAAACCAGTTATAAGTTGCGTTGGTGAAAGTTTCCGAATCTTTATGCTGCTCCTAAATTTTGGGAATCTTCAAGTGTTTTTATGTACTTTATAGCAACACTAACAAAATACAGGTCTCAAAATGAGCATCGGTGCTATTCTTATATATATTTCAGCGGTATCGTTTTAAAATACGTCCTTTCAAACAATGACAGCTGAAGTTCTAAATGTTGAACAACCACAAGCAGTAAATAACTGTCATGTATGTACTGTTGGCATCATAAAGTAGTGCTAATTGAATCATAACAAATGTCACCTCAAGAAATACGTGAAAAGATTTAACAAGACTCAAACATACTGACAGTGCAGTCAGTGCAGACTTCACACGGCCGCTGTAAGCAACATGACGTCGTTGTAATGCTGACTTGCCACACTGAGTACACTAATGAGCTGATGACTTGGGTGCAGCTTCAATGCGTAGGTTAAAATCCTGCTGCACCTCAATATCTTTTACCAACATGTCAAACTCACAGTCTCTCACATATTCACGGACCAAAACGTTCACTTCATATTTTAACAAAGGAATATATACAAAATCGCCAACGAAAATGAAAGTGACAATCCCATCCACAAGACATCTAACATGATTCGTCTCTATCAGATTAATGAAATCATTGTACCAATTTGCAACATTCTCGAGGCCAAATGACTGTCGTCAAACCAGATTAAAAATTATACTGTCTGCAGTGATGACAATGGTCTGGACCCACCGGTTTACATACGTTACAATAGGAACTATGATATTTGTTATCCTCTGGAAAAGAACATCTTACTGTAGTATAAATTTCTTTATTTTATAAATCTTATACAAAGTAAATGATGCTCACCCGATTCTTGTTCTGAAAACCACAGTTATTAGTATTGAGAAATGCTGTCTTCTCCATTTTTCAGTGGTTTTGAAAAAAAGTGATGTAGCATTGAAACTACTGCATTGGCCGAGTATCTGTTGAGTCCTTTCCGACCAAAGGACTTGTCATCACCATAAAGACAGATCATTATTGCATCATGACCTTGCATAACAGTGTAATGTATTGCCCGTGTATTCAAACGTCCATTTAAAGAGTAGGACAGCTCATGTTTCGTAGAATTCTAACAAATACCCATAATTTCATATTTATAGTTATTTTTGAAATTATTATTTTTAAATGCACTTAGATTTTAATTTTTACTGAAATAGTAATTCAGCCAATACAATATTAGCCAGTCCTCAAGTTTCCCAGTAAAATTGAATACTTAAAGTAAAGAGAGTCTTCTTATGTACAGGGGTTTGACAGAAGTCCGTTCTGGGCAAGGTCAAATATGTGGTAGACATTATCAAGACCAACAGAAGCATGGGGAACTCAAACAGATAATTTGTGATACCTCCGATGTCCTGTGATGACAGCCAGACACTTTTCCCTGTAGATGTTCCTCTATTTTCTTGTTAATAATACATTCTATGTGCTCTGCAAATTCTGTGCTTGTCTTCACTTTCTCTGCCTTTCAACGAAAACAATCCATCAGATGTTTCACATAAATTGTAAAGAATTATCAATAATCAAAATGATGTATTAGTTTAACGTTTTCAATGAGGCTAGATTTAAAATATCACTATCATGTAGGAGTTTTAGAGAGTGGAGTATGACTATTATTAAAAGATTCGCTTCGTTTATTCTATTTTGACTTAATGTATGTGATATAACTATGAACTCAATTTTAGTTGTTTTTATATTCTTCTATGCTAATGTATATTTTTCAATATATACGATATAACACCAGTAGACAAAATAAAACGTACCATGCTAATCTATGTCAAGGCATATTTATAAAAAAAAAAAAGAACCATTTCTTTTTACAAAATTATTTAATTGCCTTTTAGAACCACTCTATTCACATTTTTGAATTTTACATACCTTGCAATGAACTGCACCATTTCTTAGTATGCCTTTTTCCCATTTTCTACAGAGCTGTGCCATGTTTAAGAAAATAAAGTTTTCACGAGTGTTCTACAGGTAGCGATCATTGGTATCCTTAGTGTGCAGGATCAGCACTTGCAAACACTGGTATACAGAAGACGCTTCACTTCTGAAGAATCAGCATTCCTGGCTTTGCAACATGCCCGTAGCCTGTGGATAATTAGCATGTCCTTTTTATTTTCGATTCATCCCCTGCATAATAATTATGTTTTCTAATATTTCACCATCCTTATACTTGGACAGTATTTTATTGTTAAACCTCCGTTTTGTTGGACCCCTCTTGACTTTATCATCATCACGATCATCAGCATCAACAACAACATGGCTGCCTGCATGTCATAGTCAGACTCATTATTTGTGTCAATATAATTACTTGCATCCCGAATCGAAAACCCAATATGACCAACATTACACTTCAAACATAATCTTCAATATCGCTCATCCTTACTTCCGTACTCACGTATGACAGACTGATCTGTCATATTCAGATTTATTAATGCTGTTAACAGGTGAAGAAAAAAAAACGAATTTATCCTTTATCTCTTGTGCTTATTCACCACTACACCCAACAGCGATATCGTGAGGCAGTGATATCTCGCACTATGCATTCACGGTCTGTGGTCTGTCATTTCATGTAGCGAATGTATACGATGCAGACACAACTGTCGGAAGTGTTTGTAGCAGAAACGAGAAAACCTTGTACGCTGCATTTTTTTACTGTTTGGGGAATTAATGGCTAATTTATGGCTATATATAGAAACCCGTGTTAAGAAAATAACAACTTTTTCATGAATTCGTGAAAACAGGGCGCGTTTTCTATTTTCGCGCAGAGTAGAGATAGACTGAAAATATTACGTTTGTTTGAAGTTTGTTTTCTTCGTTTTAAGATTTAGGCATCTAGGCCCTAAGCAGTTCATATTTCAATGGAATTGGTTATTTCTTATACCAACCTGGAACAGCGAGCAAACAATTATGCTCCACGTCACGATGTACTTAGTTGCTACAAGTTCATGTTAAAATACCGTTTCTGTGCCCACTACCAGATGATGTAGTTTTAGCATGTATTTAAATATATGTGAATCTGTGTAATGAACTGCTGAGTATCGATGTTATCTATTTATATATCAGTAGTTTTTTTGCTTTCAGAATGCGTCTAAATGAAGCATGCACTTTCAATTACCATTGTGTTGTAGCGCGAGTTCTGCTGACTTTTTGCAGATATCATGCCCCAAGTCTCAGTAGAATACAAGACAAGACAAACAGAAGATGTTTTCGAATCAACATATCAAATTGAAAGCCCCTGACTGGGTCGTCATTAATCAAGAAATGCCGTATCTTAAATGATACTCAAGGTGACATTAAGAGCTGTGCATTAAAGGAGCGTTAATACTTCCTTGATATTGAATATAGCCTGCGTATCTTGATTTTCCTTCCTGTCAGTTACTGTTTAAGGCATCCAATGTTCTTCGCGAAAAAAAATACTGATCAATTTAGATACACGTTTTATGCATAACCATAATCTATAAAGCAACACACATATTTTCTGATCCATTATATGATTCAAAGTATTTTATCAATATTTATGATACAGTGTTTCCAATTTGTTCGTTCTTTTTAGGCATTATATTACCCGATATTGGATCCCTAGTACGTAAAATGATTTCGTGGTAAACAGCATTCTTTGTGAAATTTGTTACAGTGAAGTTGTTGACCTCTGGTAATCCTGTTTTTAATATCAGCAAGCATGCAATTTTGTAATTATCTCCTCACAAATGTATGAAAGATTATTATCGGAATTACCGATAATAGTATATAAAATACTTATACGTGAATAGCAAGTTATATGACCATAAATATCTTTAACATCAGGCAACAAATCCGAGGTGTTTTACAGAATGGATATAGGATATATAGGAAATAGGATGTTTTCCGAGGTGTATGTTAGGATAAATTAAAGTCGGTTGATCTTCATTACTTAAAGTTTATGTACCACGACGTATAATCTACTGTCAAAGCGGCACCAAAACACCTTTTAATGTAGTATCACCCAAGTAGTGCAATAGCAGTCATTTGAAACAGCAGTACGATAAAACAATATTGTACCATCTTTCTCTTATTTCAAACCAATATTCACAATTTGTAATCATTAAACAGTTGTGTCCTGCGAGTCGGGACAGAATTGAAAACAAATTAGAGACTCATCAAAGAGACGACAGACAGAGGAAATCAACGGTGATATCCGGCTGTGTCGCGGAACAGTTAGACCTAGAGCGTGGCAGTGCTGGAATACAGAGGACACATTCAATAGTCAATGATAAAGTCGGGCTGAGCTTTTATTTAAAATAGAATCTTGTGTAAGACCTGTGCGATGATTTGTCGACTTTGAACATTATGTAGGGAGTTTCGATGAAACAGTAGACTCTTGCTCTTGTCGAACACCTGGTCTTATACTTTTTCATGAGTCCGCATGCAAATCTTTCTTTTGTTCCCATTTTAAACCAGTTTCATTGAATTTGGTTATTTCCATCGATTTACATGTATCACATATTAAAGTATTATTTTAAAAGCTTTGTTCTTTACCAAGACATTACGAAATATTTGATGGTACGTTGTGGTACTAATTTAACAAATGTTTAGCATTGTGATCGGTTTCTTCGAACAATTGCTGCATTGTCTGGACAGAATAGTGATATTATTTAACCTTATACCTTTGTTTGATTATTTATTCTTATATTTATTTTGTGTGTCTCAAGCTTTGAAGAAGTATATACCCCAGATTCAACTTTCAGAAATTCAAATAAATTGAACTAAAGCTAAGGATGGAACTCGATTGTACGATCTAAAATGGATAGACAAATTAAACCATACGCATTAACGCAGGATAATTGGTTTCAGCGGGCATCTTTAAGGTAAGTGGACATCGCTTAAAAATGGGACGTTCGTAGGCAAACACGAGTTCGCAATCAACCAAGTGCATATTTATTGTTTTTCTTATGCCGATGACTGTCTGGCCAATATTATTTTTCTGTTTTTGTTTTTATTACTCACTGCTCGCTGGTCGTGCCTTATCTAAAGCTGATTACAACCATTTGCCAACGTTTAAGATGCTTTTTGTCATCTTCACGTAATTCCCTGTATTTTATTTTCTAGTCACATTCCAGTAGCTGGAACCTGTCGTTCTTTCATAAAGTCTTTGGTGAGAAACACCGCGCTTCTGGTGAGACCTTTTAATGCCAGATTGTTTAATGTTTCTCACTAACTGATCCTAAACCCAGCTACACGTGTACATATGGTTCGAAATCCAATGGGCTCAAGAAGTCTAGCTAAAGTATATTATCTGGTATGCCAATACTGAAATTGGTTACGATTAAGTATTGTTAGAACTGCTTACATTTTTATTTTATGCTGCTGCTTGTGATTTGCGGTTTTGGTGTTGGGTACTAGAGGGAAGGAGGTGAACACACGATTCATCTACCGTTCAACTTTATATACATTTACTTCAGTTCCTACAACTAACTACAAAGACACTAGACATCACAAACTCATATTAAGCACATAAATACAAACCTAATGGAAAAGCGGCAGAACAGTACACACTAGACGCTACGAATAGTATGATATACAGTATATATAACACTAACTAGAAGGTATGAAACTTTTTTTTCCACGGAATAATTAATATATACTTTATTATATAATTGGCAATTGCCATTCTTAAAAAAAAGAAAAGAAAAAACACGTTTTGAAATACACATATAGAAAATTGGTTATTTCCATGGAGAGGGTCATATAAATATTAGCTATATCATTATTACATACCATTCATGTAAGAAATAATAAAACGCATCCAGTTCCCGGAATGAAATTAATTATATCAAATGAATGAAAGGCAGAATGTATATCATACCGGCTGTATCATAATATATACTCAACAATAAAGAAACGCACAATTAAATTATGCAATCAATAGCCTATGATATTTTGGGATATTTGTGCAAATGTGAAAGGACAAGTCTACCCTTTATAATAATGTAGAAGAAAAGTCTTTGTGACGTCACTCGTGTCCTAAGTAGTTATTCAAAGTGGGAAAAATAAAATGACACTTCAGTACCTGGTGGGGGCACCTCTTGCATGAATCCCTGAGCGGATTTTCCTATGCATTCAATTAATTCGCATTAAGGAAATGTTCTTGTGTTGATGCTGCAATCAACTAGGTGCGGTTAGTTGAATGTTTTTGACATTTCCAGATACGCCTGTCCATCCCGCAGATGCTCAATTGGAGACATGTCGGGGCTATATGGGGCCCATTCCACAAACTGAACGTTGTCTGCTGTGCGAAAATCACGACAGACTGGCAACATACGGCATTGTCTTGCTGGAAAATTAGGTTATGGCGTCTGCAAAATGGAAATACATGTGGTTGTTGGAGGATGTGATTTCTGTATCGAACGCATTGAGGTTTGGATCAAGGACCACTAAAAGGGATTTTACTCCTACCTATTCGGACCATGTATGCGTATCCAGTCAAGAGGCATTTGCCGCCTCCTTGATGTCAGATGGCCCGACATCAGGTCGGCATGCAATGAATCTCTCTACACGCAAGCGGTTCCTGGCAGTTTGAGCAGAAATGGATCTGTCTTATCGTACGGGCGTTATACCCGGACGACCGCACTTGGGACGATGGGAAACTAGCCCAGCAGCATGGAAACGTGTATAGAGACGAGTCATTAAACACGGGGCAACGCTATACTGCCGTGCGACAGCAGTTTGGTTATGACCATCCATCAACATCGCAATAGCTCTACCCGTCTGAATTTGCGTTAAGCGTGGCATCTTGGTCAATGGCGAAATCAAAATGCTAACGTGGACAATTAATGTGGCTGAAGTATCCTTTGAAATTATTCGTTTGAAATTAACCAGCTTGATTCGGTTACGCCGCGTGATTTGGGCTAAAAACCTCTCAAAGGCAGACAATGGCATCGTCACGCTTGGTTGATTTTAGGACAGATTGTCGAGAAGGGAGATTATTCTTGATGTAATACATGACCAAATATTCCATTATTTCCTTACAGCTAAGGTGTACTGCAGGGAGAACATGTGCGTTTCCGTTTTTTTTGTTTTTGTTGTTGTTTGTTTGTTGTTTTTTAGTAGATATGTATAGGCAATGCATAGTAAGTAAAACTGATAAATGAAATACATAATAGTTACTTCCCAAAAACCAAATTTACTTCTATCAAAAATATCTGGCCTAATATTAACTAATTAATCACACTACAGGGTATCAAAGGAAGCAAGTTTAGGAAAATCATGGTGAAGTGTTATCGTCGCCATAGTGTTATGAAGCTGGACGTTTGATGCTCGCTAGTTTGTCTAGTTGATTCCGTTGCTGTACACTTGGCACTATTACATGGAATGAGCAAGGTTAACCCGACGGGTGTCTTCCAAAACACCTAGTCAGAGATATCCGTGTAAATCTTTCTTTTACTCACATCTAACTATAGTTTTATGGAATTCTAATTATTATTATGTTGCTATGTTGATCTTTTCTTGTTTTTTATTTAAAGCACGCACACTTATTATGTCATAAAAATTGTCTGATAGATCACGTCACGTATACTTACATTCCATACATACTTGTATCACATTAGTTATCACGATTTCTTAACTTATATACTATTGATTCCTAAGTTAAAATATCGCAATAAGACTTAACCCCGAGTGGATACACTATTAATGGACGTAAGTAGTTTGAACAAAGCTTTGGTTTAAACGCGGGAAGTCCGTATCCTTATTTTAATATCAATCAAAATGGTTGTATAATGTATAGGTGTGGTTTCTTTCGTTACAAACTATGTGTCATTTTACAACACTTTCATTTTTGTTAAAAAGTAGGTGCCCTTCTGTTATCCGAGTGAAAAAATAAGGCCCATTAAACCGAATTTATATATTGAACTTGTAGTCAGGAGGGTGGCTGTTTCACGAATTATATTTCAATAATGAAATATCGTCCCAACGGGTCCGTTTGGTGTCCAGAATTGTTCTCCATATTTGATTTTTGTTAAAAATTGGAAATTTGAGTAATTTATTAGCAAAATTTCGCTTAAGGACAATAAATTCTGGGATAGGAAATACACTATTTTCCCCAAATTTTAAGCAAACTGAACGAACTGTGTGTAGTTAAGAAGAGAACAATCAACCAAAATTACGTTACGCGTTTATGGAAAACAGCTAATGGTCCTACCTCTTCCTTCAGTCGCATCAAACCTACTCTGTTTGCTTGCCACGTCATGTTTTGTCGAGTTATATGGCGGCTGTGAACGAAGGCAAAATTGTGCAATCAGCAGTAAAAACAACTAATTTGCTACCAATTGCCTTTCCATCTCTATTTAGCACTTTATCAAAAATTAATTTTCTGATCTTAGCCCTTCCTTTAACATCGGTCGTTAGTGCGTCGTTATCTGTAGCAACGTATTGATCTATAGAAATTGTGCCTAACGTCTCTTTCTAGAAAAGTGATTACATCATTATTTAATTCGAATGTATACCCTGAACGTTTTGCGATATCAATATTTCACACTATTCAATGAAACGTCGACAAAGTTCGGACGTCTAATTAACGATGGGTAACCCTTATCTGTACCATCAAAAGCTCAACGCTTTCAAAACAGCGCTACAGAAATATACTTGTAAGCTTCAATCGTGCGTTCGATATTCGATCTTTTTAGCTACGTTTGTGATATATTCTGTTGATACTTATTTTCATAAGTCATATTCAAAATGATGTATAAAGGAGGATTTTTTTTTTTTTTTACAATTTTGACAAAAAAAAATGAGTTCCTATTGCGTTGATTCTGTGTACGGGCGTTTGAACAAACATGCAGACTATTTATAAATGAATCCGTGTTTGTTCATCTAGTGACTGTACATTTAATACGTTATCAAACTACTCACTTGAAAACACACTTCTTGGTGGTAAAGAACATCAGTGAAATATTTATCTTGTATATATCAGGAAAGGATGCACACGACGCCGATAGCGGTAGCTCTTTCAACACAAGGGAACGAAACAAAACCCACCCCTTTCAATAATGAGTATATCTGCATTACCTGGCTGTTTTGTTTTCTACGACTCTTCGGTAAGTTAGGAACTTAATTTGTTAAAAGTTCTAAGCGGAGGCTGAAGATTGAAATTGTTTTAATGAAATGACACACATCAGACGGTGCATTAATCGTAAAATTCTATTAATGCTGATAATTGTTAACACTGAACGCTTTCGATAAACATCAGCATGGCAACAATGTACTGTTCGGCTACGCTTTGTTTAACACTTGGTCATAGATATGCGAAAGTCTGTGCCCCCTCCCTTCGTCCCTTTTAAGTCCTTGCCCGCTGCGAAGTATCCAGATGGCTGCCTTAACCAACCGTCTAAAAAAGTTGTTTTCCCTGTTAACTATATTGGAATCTTCTCATTGTCAATGATAGGATTTTGCTGTGTGAAATGATCTGTAAGTGCAGATTTATTGATCTGGGACAGGGAATGTTTTCACTCTGATCTAGTGAATGTTGTGCCTTCTGGGTTTTCCGCGTCTTGCTGATGTTCATTAAGTCAGACCCCAAATCTTTTGCCTATTTTCCGATATGTAATGTATTGCAGTTCTTGCATCCGATTTTGCATATGCATTCTGCTATGTTTTCTTTGAGTTTTTATCCTTGGAATGGATTAGAATACTTATAGAATCTTGTGAGGTTTCATGGCGTTGCAGTAAAGCCTTTGAATGGTTTCTTACAGGCCTTTGATGTAAGGGATGACTATTCATCCTTTCGTTTGATCTTTTCCTTGACGTTTCGTCTCTTCGTCTTTTTGCTTTTATCAAATTGACTTTCTGTATTGGACAATTAGAGTGTCCACATGTTTTTATTGCACTATGCATGGCATTCTGTTCTTGCTTCTAGGTTTGTTCTTCTGTGACAATCGTTTCATATCTGTTGTTCGTGGAAGGGGTGGTGCGATCTGAAGTTGAAGTATTGGTCAATGTGGGTCTTTTCCTTCTAGACCAACACTTTTTGGCATTGTTAACCCAAAGAAAATGTTCCAAAATGTCAAGATCATATGCATATTCTTATTATTATAATGAATTAAAACGTGGCATGAAGATTGGAGTGAATGGACGGTTTTTGGAGGATGTAAATGGACCAATACTTTTATTGCCATCTGGTGCCAAAGGTGATTTTTTAAATAATGTCAAATTACCTTAAGTAGGTCACGGAACTCTGACCAAACTGTAACATTTATTACTGGCTTTTACACCCACTATCAATTGGCGGTCTTTGTGACGTCAGGCAAATTAGTTTCGCGGTTGTCTTGAGTGCAAATGTTATAAGCCCAATATCAAGACCTTGAAAGTTGATCAAGATTATTTATTGGAATAACTTTTCCAGCATGTTACACAACAATTATCTGCATCATGTGGTATTAAGTTATTAAATATTCGTCTAGTATATTAACACAATCGTTTAAAAATTTTAAGACAATTAATTGTGACGTTGAACGTAATTAAAGTCATTCATTTCAACCAACACTGTAGCACTATATCACTATATCCCAGCATGCTACACTCGTACTATCAGCACCTTCAGCCTTATCATTCATGATTATTGATAAAGACTCGTTTTGACCACATTGAAAATTGAAAATGTGTTAAGGTCATTCATTTTAACAATTTTGTCAGCCTTTGTCAGAGCATGTGTTAAGCCAGATATCAGCACACTGATTCTTTGGTCACTGAGTGGAAATCGTTTAATGGAAAGCTTACGCACGGCAGATCAGATGACAAAAATCAATCGACATTCGAGATTGTATCGGGCTGGACAAAAATGGTATGACTGTATTTAAAGATAACGGCCTTTTTCGTTTTTATTTTGATAATAGATTTTCATTGATGGCAGTCATATTTTCGAGACAAATGATATCGAGAAAATCCTAACAAACACTTTGCAATCTCGTCAGGCTGCAAATTTTGGTGGCACTTCCACGGCTTTGTATAACAGATTGTGAATTGAATTCGTCTGGGCCACGATCAAATCAGTCGTTTGATTTGATAAGTTTAAGAAATCTCATGTCTCGCATAGAAGACATCAATATCGTGTCTACACTGTACGGTCATTTTATCGGTTTTTCGCTGTCCTTTCTAAGTAAAACATTCCAACGCTGGTTATGAAATATTTTTCTTAACCAACTTAATCCTTCAAGCTAATACATTTTACCAGAAAAGCTGTCAGCTGACCTAGGGGACATTTCTAGTAAAATAGTATGTTTTATCCATACCGAGATATTTTGTTTGATCCTTGTATGTTAGCAATTAGCAAAGACAGCATACCAGGTCTCAACTACCAAATCTGCAAATGAAAAACTACGTAAGTAACAATTCAAAGCGGGGATCAACAGCCTAGCGCCCTTGCTGTGTCCTGTTACTTCAACATTTTGATTTCTGCTAATATCATGCGGGGAATTAATTACTAAGTGTAACAAAATATACACATTAACAACACAAGTCTAGTTTTAACTGTCCTATACTTGAGTGTTGTTTTGTTTGATTGATTTTACTAAGCACTGATAGATTGTGTCATGTAATTGTGGTGACATATTAGTTATGGAGAGTTAACGTCTTTTAATTAGCTAAGATGGTTTAGGGTATCTACATATGACGGTGTCAATCAAAGATACCTCCCAGTATCATACACTGGAACATGATAGCGTGATACTCTTCTTGGGCTTTACACTGCTCTTGACTAGAAAAGCAGCTGTTTGCGTCTCTTTAGTCTGCGAGGCAAGCGGGTAGCATGGGATATCTAGTTACCTTGAATTCATGACATAATATATAGGTTTTTGTCTATTTCTCAAATTACGGATCCAAATATTTGCATCCATGATTAAGGTATAAGGGCTGTAATGGCCGGCTTTTGTAACCCATCATCTGATAAGTACATTAAATAAAGCAACGTATATGGGCACTTAACATGGTATGCCATTTACGATAAACACACCAGGATTCAAATCCTTCCTATTCCTGTTGCTGAACTTCCACGTGGTCTTCGCTCTTGAGAAATATCTATAATTAATGCCTGACATCAAATATCCTCAGGTTTTGATATTGTTTACCTTCCCATCAAAAGCTATAGTCATTTAAGAAGGGCCACTATAAATGTGCTAACTGTATTGGGTGCGTATTTGGGGTTGAAATATCCCTATTTGTGGTAGTTTGATAATGATGCTGACTTTATTGAGCTACTTAATGAGTATACTGCAGTATACTGCCGAAGTGACTCTATTGAATATATAAACGTGAAGCTGGAATATTGAACAGGTTTTCTTGCTATTGTTCCTGACAATCGACAAGCTGTAATTTGGCGGTTCCTAAATTTCCTGACTCTGTGGCCAGGAACAAAAGAATTTATTTACCATATTTACATGTTATGGTTAGTCAGACTCAATTATCATGAAGCGTGTATTCTTCACGTGCTTCATCGAACAATAACTCAACTTGCTCGAGGTTCCACTTCCTTTCACCCGGCTATTCAAGAAACCGTTAAGCATGATTACTTGTAAAGTTGAAAAAAACATGGGTTTGATTAAGGCAAAATATTTTTCATCGATAATATATTAACCGCCGTCTGCGTAAAGTTCCGTTTTAGATAAGTTAACAATAGGACTTTGTAGGCTTATATGTGGATGTGACTCTATAGGGTATCGCATATCCCTGTCAAGGATAACAAAAATGATGTGACATCAATACAAGACAGTATATTATTATCCTCAAGAAATGATATACGTTTTTAGCACATATGTTATAGGTATTTTGCGAAATTGTGTTAAAGTGTTTAAAATGCTTATACTTTTGAACAACAAAACTACTGATATTAAATCTGTGTATCCCCTCATCCTCTGGTGTTAGCTTTTAGATGGTAAGAAATGGATCTTTTTTATACTTCTGAAGTGATTCCAGGTGTTCGATACTTATGTTAGACTCTCAAGTTTGCCGTAACCTGCATGCCTACGTTCTGATTCATTAGAACTGTGCCACGTTTCAAAATTTGTACGTGCGTTCCACATTCTTTTGAAATTATCATATATACATAAACATAAATAACGACTTTGAATATTTCTGTTGATCCATTTTATATTTCTTCAGTCGCCTCCTAGGGTAACCAATTAATGCCCCTAGCATCAGAGACGAGTCTCAGGAGTACTACACAGCTGTACGGTGCAATTTAATTTACTCTTTGACATGAAAGCATCTGATTCTAAAATTGTATTGAAAGGCACTATACATCAGCTTGTCTTATTGGCAATATTAAACATAAAACCAATCTTGAATCCCGTCATTTTAACTGTTGATATTCAATTTGTATATCTCCAAGCACTATCCTTCCGTAAGCGGTCGGCAGGAATATATTTCACCGAATAAAACATGCACTCACTTGCATCTACAGGAAAACTAAACAATGTTTTGTTTCGATTGTTTAGTGTCGAACGGACGCTCAACTGTCTTATCTATCACGATGTGATTATTTTATAAAGTTAGCAATGGGTGGCCACAGCATTGTTGACAGTCTTCATATAACACAAGCTCGCTAATCTATCCTGGCTGTTACAAAACAGAAAAAAACCAGTTACATGTGAAACAGAGTTGCGTTAGTTATTTAAACTTATGTAATACTTTCTTCATGTTTATTTCATGCAGTTAGATAATAAGGAAGCACCCACAGCTGAGCATCAGAAAATTAGATAGATGGGGAAGTCATCTGTGTCCATAAAATGGTTATTTTCCTTTTCTGGTGTACGTCCAGAGGTACTGACGTTCTCGATGGTAACATATCAGTAGTTAGTGACTTGATAGGATTTCACGTTATCGTACCCAGGTCAATTCTTTCCAATGTAATGACACTGTGAAATGTTTTTAGTGCCTCATGATGTGCGAACACCTGGATATAACATTTGATGTTGCTAAAATGGCCAAATCAATGACTATACAATGTAAAAGCCGCGCCAATCTAATCGAAACTGTTATTACATTGTTTTGACCAATCAGAGCGGTGCTTTCTAGTCACTATATCAAAGCAAAGATTGACTCATTAGGTTTTTTTCATAAATAATTCCCGAGCACATTTTAGTTTTCTTATATGGTGTATAAAACAGTTTTGTAAGCGAGTTTTCTTATCAATTTACAGCTAAATATGGTATCGCTCAACGTAACGCAGTCTATTCAAAATAGCGTCGTCTTATTGCCAACAATTACGTCAAACTATCCGACGTCAGCGAAAAATTTATTAACTTCCGAATTTTTTTAACAGGAGCCTTATTTTATGTTTTGATAAAACAAGTCACAAAGACCTTGCAAAGTCCTTCAACTTGTCTTCTATTTAAGTAACAAGAAATTCAGTTCATCGTATATACCCGTCAGAATAAGATAACAAACATAGCCTTCCACCAAGCTGTATGATAAGCGTGATAATTTTAATTTCCCTGTTTTGATTGTTTTCATTTTTGGATAGCAACATTCCTGAATCCCCAAACTATGGTAATTATATGTTGCAATTGATTCGATAATCAAGGGTTTATTCCTACTAACACGATTTTCGTGCAAGAGGTCGTCAATTTACTGTTGATGAAAATTGGTAAATATGAAGATATGAAGATGGATGTGTTTGATGCTCGTTAGTTTGCCTGTTGGTTCCGTTGGTGTATACCGTGTTCTCAAATGTGACATTAATTACTTAGATTTACCACGATTTACATGGCGGGTGTCGTCAATGAAGCAGAAGACGCTTACTTTCCCGAAATGCTTGGTACTTTCCTTGTACTTTTGCACGAGTCCTTGTGTAAATCTTTATTTTGTTCATAGTTTACCCTAGTTTAATGGAATTTGAACTTTAAAACCAGGGTGTTCTGTTTATCATTTTAGGTACAGAGCAGATTGAAATGGAATCTATTCGTTTACTTCAATACAGTGGCTTCCGGTATATGGTGTATGAAAGGCATCTAATGCCAGCCATCCCTGATTATGAAAGGGATATTTAGTGTTTTTGTATACTTGTCTTCTAAATTTTGTTTTAAAATAATACTTTAGGATAGAAAATTATACCATGGAACTTACTATGTGTCATAGTTGAATGATTATTCCCGTTTAGATAGCTGAGTTTAGATGTTTCTACATTCGAAACCGTTTCCATTTGCTCAGGTCGGAAGTTCATTAAGACAAGTCTGACACTGTCTTTCGAATGTGAATACGTTTTGATCTATCTTCTACCAAGTAAATATTAGAAATTGATCTGCCTTCAGGAACAATATCATGTCAAAGGGTGAGTACAAAGTCTCAGTAAGAATTGCTTAATATTGAGATAAGAGATGTCTGGACAAGACTGAAATGGCGGCAAAACCTGTTTTATTATCTATTGTAGTAATGGCATTATTTGATATTATTTCTTTTATTATATATTTAGTGTTTATAACACACGTATCACATGCATCGGAATTTAGCGTTCCGTAGTTATTCAAACGTTGCTAAAATGTATACCACAAGGGCGAAAAAAGCTCGTGCGGAAGGTGTGGCGTCATGTATTGTAAACCTATTCGGTTAGTATTGCATTTTCCCTGTCTAATATGTCACTTTTTGTTAGCGAGGTCAAAGGGAAAAGGCGTTAACTCATATGATGCCAGCATAGACGAAACATGACGCTGGAGTCTATTGAGAAAGTGTAAGTATCTATTTAAGAAAATATATTATTATATTTAATATATTATATTCAATTGAAGTAATACATGTTTGTGGTTTTTACGGTAAACGTTTGTCGGACATTGCTAGTTCGAGATCGAGCAGGTTCGATATCGCATTAATTATCACAATAACTTCGAAATTTCAGTGTTGCGAAATTTTATGAACAGTTCTGTATATTTTCATTTATAGATGTGTGTTGGTCTGAGGGACGAACGACCGGATGGAATTCGCCCGGGTAAACCCTCTTCATATTGAAGAGATGGGTATTTCAATCTTGTTTATATGTATTGAAAATCATTTCATATGTTTTATTTCTTTATTTTATTCTTAATAAATATCGCAGTCGTAATTAATACAAATGTTGCTGAATAGGTCATGAAGATGATTTATCTATTTATGTGATTTTATCAATGCATTATTATGTATAGTAATAAGTTTTTTACGCTCATATCAAAGGCTGTTCCAATTACTTTTTCGTAAAATGTAACTAAGCGTTTTATCTGCCTTCATTTGATGGCCTTTGATACTTCCCATTTTTTCCCTTTACCATACCTTACGTAATCGAGGTGCTTAATCAAAATTATTTTCCCTTGCCAAGCAAAAGGTTCTTCTGATAAAATCTTGTTTAAATCCACACCCTAGGGCTATGACAGTTTAAAAAAACCAACTTACAATGATGGGTTAGAACGTCAAGCAGTATAAAACCAAACTCAATGCCAGTCAAGAACTACATACGACCCCGCTAAGCTATCTTACAGATGCTTCATACTGTTTATCATATACGTCTTTGAATCATGTGAACAATTCACTTGTTTCAAGTATACAGCTTCGCAAATTAATTATCTCCGTTAGGTCGTAGGGAGTAATTATCTCCACAATTTTTACTTCAAGATGACATATGTTTTTAAAATATCCTGATGACGATTTTATCTATCTCGATTAATAATCGACTGCTTGAAATTGATCTAATTTATCATAAAGGACTGCTTCAAAGTTTATGAGGATTCAAACATTAAACTGGAAAATTGTTTTCGAAATATTGTTTCCCCGTGTTTGACAAGGAGATTTTTCCAGTCCGCTACTTATTTATAAGCTCATTTAGAAACATGATGACTCTACTTACATTTTTCTTCCTTAATTTCGGCTAGATAGAACAATATAAAGGAGTAAGCATAATTTTGTTCTTTCATATCACACACTTTGTGATATAGTTAAACAACTATAACAGGTACTAATTACAAAGGAGACCGTGGGATATGTCCCAGAAACGTTTCTGCGGTCGTCGTCGTAATTGATGCACATGGTATTAAATTAAGAGTGGAATGTGAAAAAATCTAACAATATTTCGATATCACAAATCGTGTTTGTAGGACAGCCATATTGTCCAATTCGAAAAAGAACATCGTCGTTCAGTTTGTCATGTCAGAAAAAAATGCAACACGACGTTCCGATGGAAATTGGACAATATGTACAATTCAGCCAATCAGAAGCTCCATTCGGTGGCCATTTTTTAAAATCTGGAAATGGACTCGATCAATATGTTCCTGACCAAATTACACCAATCTTCTTTAAAATCGGACATCAAAATATCAAACATCAGAAGATGGTAATCTTGTCCACGTTGAAAAAAAATCATAAACAAACACTTTTGTAAAATTTCGTAGAATTCCACTCATTTTTTAAGAAACGCAAACGTCGACGTCAGAAGAAAATAGAAGAAATAAGGATAACTTCATCGGTGTTGATATAGTAAATAATGTATATATACAATGATATTTATAACATAATAATGACCCTGAGACTAAGTGATAATTGATCCAACTGATCTCTGTATATCAACACTAAATCAGATAATAAGACCACACGAGGTATTGTGCAAAGCTCACTTGCCAAAATATTCTCTTTTTAAATCCCAAATTAAGTCGTTTGTTTGGCTTTTCGTCACCATTGTGTTGGCACTATCGCTTCCGCGTTTGAAAGAGTCAGTATTGCAAAGCTTCTCACAGAATTAGAAGCTCCAACTTAAGGTTCGTACCATAAAAGTATTGGATTATTTTTCTTAACAAGAAAGAAAAAATACGCATTCTTTATAGGTAAGGAATCATATAGAATATGAATTCTAAAAACAAAGGCAGATGTTTGCTGCAACACTGAAACGAAGAGACGTATCCTAATGTTGTTACCAACCGACTCCACCCGAATTAGTGTTTGCTAGTAAGTATATTTATGATATTGTATTTGATTATCATTATTATTCAATTAAAAACGCAGGCTTCATGCAGTAGTTAAATTGAATGCAATGACATATTATTACTTATTACCACTTAGGTTGCAGTACGAAAAAACGGAGTGGAGTAAAATCTATATATCCTCCTCTCAAACTTCAAAGAACAATTAATACTTACTTTGTTTGTCTACATCACATGAATCTACATAGGTTTCGTGACTTGTCACAATTTAATTTTTATTTGAGAAATATAATTTTTTTTCGAGACATAATGCATTTAGTTAGCAACATAATAGTTCTCCGTGGATCGAATTGTTCTTGTTTTCAGTCAACATGAAACTGGAAATGTCGCGAGACATTGAATTTACATGCCTGACTTTCATGATAAAAAGATATCTTTGGATCCAGTTCGTTAATTGTGAAATTCACTACATAACA
Source organism: Ylistrum balloti (assembly GCF_031769215.1). Taxonomy (NCBI): domain Eukaryota; kingdom Metazoa; phylum Mollusca; class Bivalvia; order Pectinida; family Pectinidae; genus Ylistrum; species Ylistrum balloti. Next base: position 648,585 of record NW_026782141.1, on the reverse strand, counting down.
ATAAGTTATATCCGCGGAACGCAACTGTCACGAAGACTGTCGCTTCGAGTTCAAACTTCACATATACAGCTCAGTATTAAAACAAACAGCTGAAAAATTCACGCAAGAAAAGATTATTGGAAATTCGATTTCAGCGGTCATAGATGGTTATTTGAGTTAGGTAAATCCCCATTGATTTTTTGCGGCGAGAGTGAAAATGTATACAAGATGAACCTGCCAATGGCTAATCTAGCACTTCAACTCAAGTTATAGGTTTGTGGTGTCGAATCACCAAATCGAGATCAAGGAGCAGTTTATGTCTTGATATTATCACCAAATCACATTTTCCCGCATTCTTGCCAGATGTTTGTCGAAACCATCACTTTGAACTCATCAACACAAAGCATTCGAATTGTAGTGTTATACGCATTAAGAACATCAAGGTTTTATGTCGCATTCCATTTTTGGTCAAGGTCATACTGAAGTTAAAGGTCGAAGTCAATGTCAAGGCATTATGAACAGGTAAAAGAGATATAATAAAAAAAGTAACCAGCCGTGTTTTTGTTCACAGTGACAATGTTTGTTCTTTTCTTTTGGATTTCTCGAATTCAATCTTTTGTCTTCATTTGTTAAGGAGACATTGCAAATATAGTAATAATTCAGAAATACAACCTATATGATTTACAATTACTTATTTTCCAGTGCATTGATGCAGTGATTCATAAACAACACTTCACACCATTGAAAACCGACGAGTTTGTTTTTATTATTGAGTATAAAACAGGAATAATCAACGATACCTTCCGTCTTCGATTTCAAAAATTAAAAATTCACGAGAGGGGGAAACAAATTCATCACGCTTATAGCACAGCTTAGTCGAAAGGGTCGCCCTTTGTTTCGTGGCAGGAGTCGATCGAAGTTAAGTTGCCCTTGGTTTCCGATGCTAGTGGGTGTATACGATCGATATGACAAATACATTTCATTTAACTTAAAGACATCAAGGTAAGTCTCTAGATGTGTTTTAAGTGTTTAGTCAAACGATACTAATTTATTTCCTTAACATCCTCTTAAAATCCGTAAGACCTATAGGACGTATGATCCCTGTAACAACATACTCCGTGTTTACTAATATCTTTAGGGGAAAAGATACTTCGTAGGGAAACATCAATATGATGCGTTTGAGTATATGATCAAATCACATGCCATTTGCCAATATCAATTGACGTCCATACTAGTATTAATACAGTGAATAGTTAAATCAATTCTGTACAAAATGATACGTGGCAATGATCTCCACGACTTCATTAAATACATTCTCGGATTGCCTTTCGGTAATAATAAAACAGATTTACCACAGTGTAATTGATTGCACCGACAGATTTCACAATATTACAGACAGCCAGATAATATTTTTATATAGGCGTTTGGGACATATATAACTCCTTTTCACCAGCATAATCTAGCATAAGTCAATTATATATGATTCTCAAATAAAGCTATTGGCAATTCTTACGTTTGACTGATTCTTTTCCATTGTCCTTGAATCAATTCTTTCAGTTTCGCGTCAAAGATATTGTGATGATTAAGAGCCAAAAACAAAATGTGAAGAAAAATGATCGATATAAAAAATATGAAAATATATGTAAAAATATCTCTAATTAGATAAGAAAAGAAATAAATAGATTACACAAGGATATATATTAATCTGTTTTAGTTACTCTCTAATGGAGGTAGAAAAGAGTACATATGGAAACGAAAATCATTGCATGTTGACTTCCGGTTTACAATGACATTCCTTAACATTCCAAACATTTTCAACTTATGATACAAACATGCTTACCAGGATTGATTTTAAAGGATGTCAGGTGACATTTTAAAAACTTAATTTGCAAGAGACATGTAGTTTGTACCGTGAAAAAATTATTAAGTTAGACTGTGCACAATAGCCAACAAGCTAGTGTTCAGTAATGAATATCATGGCTTGAACGTCTACTGACGTAATGTTGATTCAACTGTATTGGATATCACCAGTAAAGTAAAGTCCTGGATTTCCTATCTGGCTTCATCCCATAATTGGAAGCACTGCCACATCCTTATATATTTCATGAATGTATGCGACTGGTCTGCAACAAGGATGAAAACAAACTATAACGTGTATAGTTACTAACTATACATGGCCTGTGTGACGTGTCTCGGTAACATATCCAATAGCGACTCTGTGAATCAAGACGACGTGTTTCCTCGTGACCAGACAAAGTGCCACTCCGTACTCCACATGATTTCTCATACAGCAGGATGGACACGTAAAACCAGGATGTTACCTGAATGCCACGTTTAAACCCATTCAAATAATGGAACGTTTTGTAGTATACATATGTATTTTACATTGTTCTAGCCTGTAGATGTTGTTTTTCTTTTTATTATTAGCTGTAGAATTATTATTATTTAAGGGTGCTATTCACTTGTGTGTCTTTTGTACAATATTTTAACAAGTCCTGCAGATATACTGTGCATATAGAAAGGGAAACGTTGGAACATTAATATTTTAATTCATGACGGCATGTGTAAGCATTGTTTAGCATTGTTTGAATCGTCAACCTTCTGACATAAAGATGGCACCAAAGATTTTGGCAAAGATATTTCCTATGTTTAGACAAGGCTAAGGAAACCCACCGCCCTATGTGAGATAAAGGATCTTTATTCCAGGATAAATAAGGAAACACTCATTCCTTAATCTGCAAAGAAATTTATGTTGTATGATAAGCATTGTAAAGACACAAGTGAATAGCCCATTTTAAAAGCAAATTTAGAGTTTGATACAGTAGAGCCAAGAACTTTTCGTGATGTTAGAAGCATTCATACGTGAGAGGCGACTTTGAAAAATCATCATCAAATGGAAGTCGATGTTAAAATAAATATGAGAAGATGCCATTTACTGCAATATACATCTTCAGGTTAAAACAGACCTTTTTTGTATCTGTATATTCTGAGCCTTGTCAATATTCAGATATATACCTCGTGGACTGAATTCCAATAGACAAAGACCAATATATTGCGCATCCTTAACCTGAACAAATGTTACTAAAATGCAGTTATTAATTAGAAAGTATTGTAAATAAAGCCCTTAAAGAGGAAAAAAGTAAAGCAACGCTGATTTTCACTCTTTCAAGATTGAGAAATTGATAACTGAATCATAGTTGTTTGGAGAATCTATCCGTATCGGTCAAAGATTGGTAATCACCTGTCGGCGCACAGGTAGGTAAAATGTGTAGGTCTCTTGTGAAGACAATAAGCACGTACTGAATATATCACCATAAGGTACATATGGTTAATGTATTATTGTGTATTATCAGAGTCTTTGCTGTCCGGCTGAACACTTATTTGCCTTGAAATTTTAATAAGAATTATAATAATTGAAAATCATAAATAAAGCCTTTCAATTTAACCATTTGCTATGACAGTATGAAGCTGCTTTTTACCAAAAACGACGGAAACACGACGAAATGTCTTCGTATTCTTGTAGAGTAGAATTTTGAAGATAATAAAAAGAGTTTTTTAGACTGTAAATGACCTTTTCCTTATATACCATTATTGTCTTTTATATGACAAATGTTTTAGGTTGAACATAGTGAATTAGAAAATATTGTAATATTGCATCAGACATTTTAATGTGATGTGTAAAATGAAATCACAGGAATCCCTAGTGAAAAGGTGATATCGAATACGTGAAGACATGTACGTAGTCTATGTGACACAGAATATCAGTATATTTACAATCATTATATTTGAACTGCCAGCGTAAACAGTGTAAACAAATCTCAATAAAAAATGTAAATGTACACTTGGCCATAAGGTAGGGACTACCCTTATCTAAGGCTACACTAAATTTTGTCTACTGTGTTATAAATAAAACAACTAGAAAATATTATCATGTCAGCATAATCATGATCCAAACTTAAATTACCTAAAACCAGGACAAAATATGAACAAAAGAAAGATTTACATAACGGCTCCTGAAAAAAAAAAACGCAAGAAAATATTCAATGATAACGAGTCCCACACATACTCAGTTGGGTTTATGTCTGGTAATATTGAAGGCAATGGAGCGACTCAAATCACTTGTTGTTGAAAACAGTTTTGCATTAGGCGAATTCTGTGTGGTTTGACATTTTCATTCATTAGGAAAGACCGATCTGCCAATCGATTGGCATCGAAATGCGGAACTATTAAAAGGTCGAAGGATCTGATCACGGAACTTCTCCCATTTAAATTTATATCAAGGACATGCAAGTTTACAGTGTATAGGAAAGCATTCCCAAAGATAGATAAATACTGTTGTGCCCTGTGATTCTGATGGCATGCCGTATTTCTTGGGTCTACGAACACGGAGTGTGGACCTTATTGTCTGTAAGACTATGTCAAAAGCGGTTTTCACCAAACCATTGATCAATTCTCCAAGACCTAATATTCCATATCCGCACTCGCATCCAATGGAAAATATTTTTGGTGTCGCTCCCTTGCTTTACATATATTGAAGCATGTGCGTGTTTTGGTTTGTCTTTCATTTATTTCTAAGTATTCTTTCCCGTCAGATGCTCGCTTTAGAGTGAAGTTTCTCATCTGCGATTACAGTGTCTTCTGACCTCTATAAGGCCACAGTGTACAGCATTATTTAGCAATACAATGTTTAATAAAGCTCCTGGTGACGATTCCCTCCCCCCCCCCAAAAAAAAAAAACAAACAAACAAACAAAAAACAAAATATGGATTTCTTCGTCAGTAAAAGGTTCCGACTTTTGTACTTTCTCTTTTTTAGCTGTATTTGTTTTACACACAAAGCTTCTCTGGTCAAAAAAAATTCATTTGGATTTCATTCATTATATTATGACCGTATTTCTCCCTCTGCAATTTACTGTCTATACTGCCAATGATGATGGTGATGATTCATACTCCCCACCACTCTTGTTTCGTGCTACAACTTTGCCAGTAGGGAATCGAGTTCAGTTGGTAGGATGCTGTGCAGGTCTCGTAATTCATTCTTCATCTTTAAGATTTATTACGATTTATTACGATGTCCTGCAAAGTCGTTTTCGTGGTATTTTCAGTTTTTGCTGTTCGATTACATTTTCAATATCAAATATTTTGATATTTAAAAATTGCTTTGTCTTTTTACCTTTATTGTGAAATGATGGTGTTTGGGGAAGTGGAACAGGCACTGCAGAATACAGCAAAAATATATGTGGCAGGTGTATTCCGAGAATGGCGATGCCAGCTGCAGGATAAATATGTATATATATAAATATCTATATATTGTTCTGTTTTTGTTTTCAAGTGTGTGATGTACATATGAAAATTGGAATTGAACATTTATGATTAGTTGTTACTTAGATCATTTCTTCTTATTACATTTGCACTCTAACTCACAACTGAATGTGCACATAACTCACTTTTATGGATGAAAAGAAACCAGTTAAAACTAAGTTTTGTGTTTAAATATGTCAATAGTAAATTGAATTTTCAAAATAAATATAAATTCTGTTACATCTTTATGTTGGTAATTACCAACAGCAAATAAAATTGTCTTTTAGAATTAAGAAAACACCGAGCTCAGTAATCTATCAAGTGTTCTTTTCATGGTTTATGAACATTATTGTTTAAATTTTCTTCTTCGCAGAGTTTGTTAACTTCTGCATGAGTCCGTGGCTGCTTCTGAGCAAATGTCAAAACTTTTCAACACAATTGCACAGCAAGTGTAAACGTGCATCATCTAGTCATAATAACTGTCAGTATGATCTAGAAAATTGAATTGTCATAAAACTATAACTGATTTAGATATCTATCACAGCTGACAATATTGTGCAACTAACTCTATTTACTTCCGAGTCTTTTGTCCAGCCATTTAAAAGCTTATTTCCCATTGGAGTTTCCAATCCAAATATGTAGCAAAATTGCTAGGAAAAGTACAGAAAACCCTTGAAATAGTAATATTGATACAACAAATACAAGAGTCTTATACATTTAATATCTTCGAGAGATTCATAAGAATTTGAGAATTAGTAGAGTCAGATATCCTTCAGTAATCATTTATGAATCTTAGACTCCAATTGGGTGCTGCCAGCTTCAAGCAATATATTTCTCGTATGTAAATTAATTCTTAATTTCTAGCTTTTTTCTCTGTTTCTGAAGGAAAAGATATAATCTAATAACATGCTGAAATTGAGGTATACAACGATCCGCTAATCTTAGACTTTCATCTGACACATGGACACCATAGTGATGTAACGAGACATTGTGCCTATTTAGTGATCTCTTCAGATAGCAGACCTGCTTTAGATTGCTGAATATCATGTTTACTAATGCTTCGATACCACATCTCCATTTTATGCACAAGCTCTTGCTTATTTCTGTTGGTAAAGACAATGATCTCACTGTGAAATTTGTATTACATTTCTGAAGAAAATTGACAAAATATTTGATGATGTAATCTCTAAGTGGACGAATTTATTTAGTTATTTGCAAGAAATAGACAGAAATCACTCTTCATGCTACTCCTTTAGTCTTCTACCAATAGGGCTTACAGTTTTGGTTGTACTGCAGTAGAAGTACCACTGAACCCTTAATTAAGGACACTTAGGCAATTTTTGCAGAGTAATAAATCACACGTCTTTTTCTGTCAACATTCATAACTTTACTTCCAATGTTTTACCATTTCATCACCAAACCATATTGTAAACAGTTTCCTCGTCGCTATTTTATGTACTGGTAATAGGTAATGAATACTTTTGCATATTGAGTTATCAATTACGAGGCTACTCAAATTGAAAGTATTGCGTGGCAAAATGTTACAAGCTTCTTGTGATATTTCTGCCTGTTTTGTTTTAAATATCACTTAATTAGTGAAAAATTTAGAATACACATGAGTGATAGATGCTCAGTAATGAATGTAAATGCGCATGTACGCTGTAAACATGACTGCAATTAAAATGATACATTGCAGTCGGTTAAATACGTCGTAAACTTGAATTTTACATTAATAAGTGTTAATCTTCTAATTACATGTAATCATATTAGTAATGATATTTTATTAATAGATTGAAAGCTGCATTGTTTCTGAACGTAAGCGGCACAGATTGATCTACATATCTGACGAAATAACTTGCTGCAGATGAAATTGTCTGTTAAACCATTCGACTTGTGTGAAGTACAAAGGGTGCGAAGGTCATTAGATCATGACTCCTTATTTTGTCAGATCCTATGCAGAGAATAAAGGAGTGAGAAGCATGATCTGCAATTTAATTACATTCACCAAATATACCACTTTCCCTGCTTGCATGGCATAACAATGTGCGCTGCACGAAATAACCGGGTCAAGCCCACACGATTGGAGACATGGTCAGGGCCATGACGTGGTGAAAATAGCCTCGTGACAACTTTCTACTAGACAAATGTAAATAATAGCATGATTTAATACAAATAAAGGAATAGATATATCAATTCAAAACAATAATTGAAACTGCATCATTCAACGTCCTGTAATTCAACTTTGATTCTACAGCTCTTAATAGTTGTAAACTGGGCGGCGACCGAGAAAATCAGAATGAATCGCCATTAATGTGACAAACCAGGTGCACTAATCTCAAAAGTCAACAAATCTGTAGAACGCCAAGTGCATTTCTTGTCTAAACATTAGCACCGTTCAAATAAAGTAAAACGTTGCCAGGGTCCAATTTCTCCCCTTGAGACATAATTCATGTCATTACGAGCTGTAGGACAGGTAAAGTCAAAGAACAATAATAAAATATACAATTACTCTCATTCCTAGCATAATCGAATATCCTCGCAGGGACGTCTCGTCTTTAATTTCAGCAATCAAATTGTCATTGGTGGCTTCTTGAAAAATGAAGCAAGCAACTGACAACCTCAAGTTCCAATATGTACATTCATAGCTGCATCGATGGAATTTTTTTCTTAGTTATCCATCCTCATAACAGCCAAGGTTATATGAGGACGTGTCGCAAGAGAAACATACAAGTGAAATTTAAGCAAAGGAAGGGTCAAAACAGGAAAGAAAGTAGTGCAATCGTTGAAGCAGATATAAGTGTTCTATTCAATGTCCCCATAGTAGAAGTCACGCAAGATTAGGTTTTCGTTGAGGTTTCTATTGCTTTACTTCTTATCAACAACTAAGGCCATTCAAGGTTATGGGTCTGGGACAAAAGAGGGAAACGGAATGAATTCTTTGAAATTCTACTCCTGTAAGAATGTCAGAATTTTGTCCAAATGTGATTCGAAGTAACGTGTGGTGAAAGAAATCGATTGTTTATACATGGTGGGTTTCTTTGGCCACAGGGGCATGGCACAATAGATGACATAGAGCAAACTTCCTAAAATCTTTCAATAGAAATGCCAACATTCTTTCTCAATTTGGTCTGAGGCACACATGGTTGAGGGAAACATTTAGAAGGTTTCGCTAACCCCCCACCCCACCTATTGTATGGATTCCAAATGGAATTTTAGATTCCTTTTCCTGTAGTTTTGATGAAAACATTTTTAGCAAAATAAAATCACTAACAATAGAAATCCTATTGGACTCCTGTTCTGAAAGGTGTTTGTAACCGACGAAGGACGATATGCAAATTGTAACATTCCTTAAGATCTACTCTAGAGTATAGAGATGTATGCGCTTAGAGTTTATTGTCAGTAAAATGCCACAGCAGCTGATGACATCACATTGTTATGAAACTAAAGAAGAGTTAGTCCGTGACCCGACCATCTGTGAACACCTGTTTGCAGTGGGGCAATAAAACTAAAAAACACACCTTAACTTTATGTTTAATTTTATTTTGCTTCATAAATGTTTTTTCTACAGTTGTAAAACAAGGTTTATTACGGCGCTTACTCTTACGGAATATCTAGTCTAATTCCCCTGTAAATTTTTTCGGAGTTTGCGTTTTATTTGTCCTTCTGTTAATAGTTTCCCCTAGTTTTATAGAATTTGAGTTTGAATTGATTCTGTTGACATGTTTATATTTTCTTTCTTAATATTAAGTAGTTAATAAAAGCACATATCAATTATCTCCATCAGGTGGCTACAATGCGATATTAAAGACATATTAAAATGCTTCTTTTCTATAACATAAATTTTAGGCAATTTTGAAATTAATATTTAGCAGAAAATAATTTGAATCAATCCTGAAACACCTGATACACACACGTACAAGTGCATGGGATACTCCAACATCGGAACCAAATCGATTGTATAACTGTTAAGATTGCATACTTCCATTGATACAGCTTAAACGTCACATTAACAAAAACAAATGATTCTGCTGGGATCAAGTTCCGGTTTTGAATTAAAGGGAAATGAAAGAAAACAGATTTGTTCTGCTACCCCTGTAATTTGTTCATTTCCTTTCTGATATTGGTTTCTTCGTTTAAATTTACGAATGACAAAACCTATTTTTCTTTGGAATTGTCTCCCAACGCGATTTCTACAATAATGTATAAAAGACAATTTTCCGTAACTTGTGGCCGAACATACTTGCTTACCGGTGTACCACAAAAGATGTTTGGAGGAACAGCCAAGAAATATGAATGCGGTGTTCGTTGGCGATAGGGGCAAATTGGCGAATAATTCCGGATTCGTGTAACTCAAAGCTCTGTTCGTTTAACAATTGAAAAGGGTTAAGTGATTTAGGACAATGATTAATTTAAATCATCCAGTCGTGAATATGTCAAATTGAAGTCGCATCCCAGAAATCAATATTCTCAAAAAGTCGTGGGTTTCCAGTATACTGTTTTCGCTGATTCTATTGGTTTTTGATAAGTCGTTGGAGAATGATTTGTAATAGGAAAATGTTGAGAAAAAACAGTAAGCACGAGCTAGATAAAGAATACCAAATATGGGCAACATTTCATTCACAACCGATAGTCAAATGAAATTCGTCACTGGTAATATATCTTGTAAAGCTGTCTTAATAAAACCAAACATTTTTAATTAAACTTTAAAGAAAAAGGCAAAAATGAATATTTCGTGTGCGGTTTACCTAATGGTAAGCACGGGATCACAGATTTCTTAGGTTAATCTCAATGGTTTATAGATAGATGTCTAAAGGCTTATTTATCTCGACCAAAAATAAAAATAATCAAGAAAGAATTAAGTGGAGCAATCAACATAGTTTTGCTATTTTTGTGGAGATATAAATGTTATTATGACGCTCAATCTGGAACAAATGATGATGTGCTGTAATAATTGATATTGGATACTATATAGTGGATTACACCATTTTCAGTCCCCCTACCTCTGTAGTCACTACATGTCGCAGTTTATTCTATATTCAATGGCTCGTTCCAAATATTACCGATTTCATGCACGATTTGAGCAATAAACTGATAAATTCGTAACACAGGTTTTCGAGATGAGATATGTAGGTTGTTGGTGATAATGATTCCTATTTTTTCAGTGTCATAGGAAGTTCAGCAACTGTGACGCACGTTATTATGACCGGTGTTGTCGTTGTTGTTTACCCCCAAGAGGTTAGATGCATAAGTTCCCTTCACCCAAAGATGCATGCTTCAGATCATATCCGGACAAAATTCAATCATTCCAACACAGGGAGGGTTTTTAAGGAGGCCGAAGTCAATTGTTCAATCAAAATTTCTCCCAAGCATGTCTCAAAGCCCAGGCATTCCGCATTCCTACATTAGAAGAAATATTTTGTAAAAAAAAAAAAAAAAAAAAAGGTCTAGTTCGTCTCTTGGCCTTGCCCATTCTGCCTAAGGGGACCGGGACCAACAATTTATACAAAATTGATAACCCTTCATCCATGACTATTCAGCCCGAATTAGGGCAAAATCCTATTATTGTAGGCAGAGTAAAATTTTAAAGAACTCGCTTTATTTCACCTATTTTCTCCCGCGCCTAACGTCAAAGGGAGACGAGATCAACATTTTATAAAAAATTGATTCACCTTCACCCAAACAAGATTCGTACCAAATGTGGATAAAATCCAATAATTACTACATAATGAGTAAGGTTTTAAAGAATTTGCTCAAATATCCTTGTTAGGCTCCACTCCTCAAAATTTAGTTCACTTCCATTAGGGTTGCTTCTGGCCAAATTTGGTCAGAATCCTTTGACGTCATGTACCGATTTTTGGTCCAAGTCGGCTAAAGTTTCATTAAATTTCATGTGAAATATAAAATAGAACACTGTGTTCTCTTAAGCTTTAAGTCTACTCTCTTGCCAAAATGTTGTTTGTATCCAAGAAATTTAAATGACGTGACCTAATTTTATTTTCGATCCCAAATCATGTTGGAATAAATAGAAATGAAAAAAACGAAAGGGTGATAAGGTAGTGCTTACTCTACAGCCAACTAATATAGGATTGCGCTCCAGCATTCTAAACCATCTACCGAAATGAGGCTGCAAAACATTTTCTTTCAAACAGTATACCATCTTTGATTAAAATTTCCGAAAGTCAGATAACTCTTTTTGTCTAGCAGAGTTTTATCTTAAGAAAATGATTTCTTATCTAAACTGATTTACTAATTTAACCTCAAGCAGTCTTGTCAACTTTTTTCATCTGTCTATTCGATACTGTGTTAACATCACTCTCGGCAATCTGATTAAAACGCAGATCCTTATTCCCGCTCTGTTAATATCAGCATATACCAAAGTTTCGTATCGTTAAAATAACGATATTCTAACGTCAAAAAATTTACTTTCAACTCACGTGAAATAACGTTATTTCGACGTTGAAAAAAATACGATATATTAACGTTGAAATGACGTCAAAATTAGGTTATGAAATATTGGCTGTGTAGAATCGTACAATATCATATGCGGTGATATATGTACCTTTTCCACACGATAGGATTTTCATTACATCCACTTTGTTTGCAATCTTTTGAGAATTTTAACTTTTCGATTAAATTTTTATTTGTTTATTTTAGAAGGTGTCTCGTATTGTTTGGTGCTACATATCGATGGGCCATATCCTCTTCGGATTTTCTCGTCTAATTGAAGGAGAACGAAAGGGGCAAAAGTCTTTTTAAAAAGTCAACACGAGGACCAACTGAGATATTTTCATGATTCTGTTGTAAGTTATTTTTGAAGTATAAAAATCAGGCCGATTGATTTATATAAGCCGAATCCTAGGTATCAAAATTAAACAGAAGCAATAATAGGTATAGCTATGAAGATATCTCTAAATGATCACTGCTTGACGTCTAGTTATGATTAAGACGCAAAGGAAAATATGACTGGCTGATACCGATTTCAGTACCTTGGTCTGGGACGCCCTGCAACCGTAACAAGAAAAAATCATTCTAGTGTACTGTACAATACATTTACTCTTTCGCGACCAACCTTAGCTTGAATGACGTTAACCCTATATCCAAACTCTTGTTGCATGTAACAAGCTTTACCCGGTCATACATATCAAAGTATTGACAACCCGTGCTTAAGCAAGCACAATTAACTGGAGACGTACATTCTCGCCCTTTTGTACGTCCAAATCATTACAGTAACAACTTACAGTCAGGTTAATTGGATTCGAGATTGATATAGTGGAACTGGAGAGCTATAAGCAAGGCTCCAACCAATCAAGCCAGGGCAGCTCTCTTAGATTTGGATTTCAACAAGAGAAAATCTATCAGTTATTCAGATTCAGGCTCATTTATACATGTTCTAATTATTAATTGCTGTTCCACGTAATATCATATTATTAAGGCGTTCTAGGAACTTCGGACATCTAAACACTCCATGATAGACAACTTATTCTTTGTTGCTTGGTCTTCTGTATGCGGGACTGTTGGTTATCCTTTTTTCGAAAATGTAACCTTCAAATCATTGTGTTGATTGTTTAAAAAATACCACAGCATCGCAGGAGCCTTGGTTTCGATTAAAACATTCCACAGAGCATTTTAATAGGACTTTTTGAGGAATCTCCAACGCAACGAATTCAATATTGCTGTGTTGAGTATTGACATTTAAACAAGCGTTACGATGTACGTAGTCTGTAACGACTGCAAGCTTATTTTTTTCGTTTTGAATGAGTTTTTCGAAGTTGTAGATCAATAGGCAATATATTCTGACTCTCTGGGCGCTTTCCGTTTAGCCGGCAACATTAGCATTAACAATGTTGCCTTCGACATATCCGCTGAAACAAGCAACAAACAAAATAGGGTCGTTAACTGGAAACCACAGCTACTTTACCGACAACGTACATTCTATTTAACGGCGACGGCTGTAATAATGTTTAAAATTAAGCCATTAATAGTCTGAGTTCTAGACTGTTTTCAGCAAATAATGTATCGATATGTTTGACATTCCAAATCGGTGCACCAGTTAAGGGTTTGATTAAGTTTCATGCAAACATTTACAGTGTTCTAAGTATGCATAATAGATAGGTTATACAAACGAAAACAAGCTGTGTGCGACAGCAATCTTGCTTGATATATGTTCAAGGACTGCTGATAAATGAACTTAAAATATGTGGAACAAAATAGCTTTTATAAAGTGCGATTTCATACCTTCTTTGACACAAAAAAGAGTAAAGAAATAAGACGTTTGATAAAGCCGGAAAGGATAACGTGCAAAAACAATATTGAATACTTGCTTTTGTTAAGATTTTGTAAACATTAGCGATATGCATCCAAAACACTTTGTAAAATATTCATTTTTGTAAGTAATATGTATAGGTATATCTAAAAGTAAATAAAAATAGTTCACAATCATCATTATTTCTCCTACCATACCGATTCCAGGGCCTGTGTAAATCAGTTCCTATGTCTGGCTTTCATGTAACTTTTTTAAATGTTGTCTTTTTCAGAACTGAGGCTGTACGTATATTTGCATACTTGGACCATTTATTCATCTGTCAATATGCATCTTGCAACATGCATACAGAAAGGATGTCGATATCAAGTTAAATTGATTTATAGCATACTATAGTATTATTGACTGATCAAATTCAGCTCATCATCTGAAGGTTTCAATGTAAATGCAACGTTTATTTATATATTGTTAGAGGGAGATAACCATAACTGCTGGACATGATCGTTTAAATGCTTTACAATAATAAATCTTTTAAACGCACATATGCTCTACTCTGGAAGTGTCAAGAATTACAGTGACTGATTGATGCAGACGGCATGGTTAGAATAAACGTTATTCTGTATCAGAAACTAATGGCGGCATTCTCATATAACCTTACATGTTTAAAGATGTGCGCCAAGTTTCCGCAGACTGTCCTTGAGTCACGACTGAATTGGGGGACTTGTATAGAGTTTTCCGTTACAGGTAATACGTGTTGTATGTATGAATGAATGTAATGTTTTGATTCTTTCGAATTATGGTATTTTTCAGAATGCAGACATGTCTTTGACATTTTTTACAATTATCAGATACATGAAAATTACTGAATAATTGGGCCTCCCCTCCAGGTTTTGTCACTTTGGATTTTCCTCGGTTGTTTCCTCGGTTTAACTTCAAGCGTTTAGCATCACTGACGAGTCCTTGAAGGACGAAATAGGTGGTAGATACTGTTGGTGGACTATTATTTCCGAAGTTTACCTAAGTGTCATATTAAAATTCATTCCATCAGTGGCACTTGACGGCCTCCTAAATTATCCATAATTTTGTTTTAATTTAGTTATGATGGGGCTAGTGCACCTCGACATTTACATTTTGGCATTTCAAACTTTGAGCCCTTTGCATAACTGACGAGTCCAAGAATGACGAAATAGGTGTATGATGCAGTTTAATTAGCTCTTCTGTATCTAATCTGAATTTGCAATAAAAGGTGTTATTCACTTATATGTCTTTTGTAAATCTTCCATAACATAGGTGGTAGATACCGCTGGTGAACTATTAGTATCTGATGTTTGTTTAAACTTGCAGGATACGTAATGATTCATTAGAATAGTGCTCTCGGCGGTCTTCTAAATTATCAGACACATGAAATTTACGAAATATACTGCGTTATTGGACAAGTGCGCCTCTGCATCTAGATTATGACGTTTAAGACTAGTGCATCTCTGCTTTTAGAATTTGACATTTATTTCGATCACTAGGACTTAAGCATCCCTGGCGGGTCCTAGGAGGACGGCAGAGCAGTATGATGCAGTTTTATTCATTGTTTAGTTCTCCTGTATATTATCTTGAGTTTTATTAAAATGGACTATTCTTGTGGCGTTTAAACAGTCTTTTTGCAGGTGATGCTTGTCACAACATTATCAACCTTCTTTTAATGTTTGTTCGTAGTGTAAAATTGACTCAAATTATTAAAGATAGTCTTATGGTCCAGAAATGGTTCCAAACGTTGTTAAAAACAACTGAGAAAATACCATTTTGTCAAGGGAATAATGATCTAATTTCAAAGTTAATGAATAAGACTATGGCAAAACCGAATAAAAATTTACATTGAATCTCCTCAAAAATACAAGGGAAAATAAGAACAGTTTCCATAAAAGTAACGGTTTCTGTTAAATCGTCGACAACCGTGTTGTAAATTTTGGGTAATCCAAATAAGTCATGTCACGTTCCAAAATGAAATAAGATTATCAACAATGGAACCACCAGGCATACTAAAGAGCATCAAACATGTCCATCTTTGTATGAGATCGTTATGACAACTGTAATACTTCCTCGTAATATTCATTTACCTGCATCACTCAATAGCCTTGTGTTGTGAGTTTGTCTGTTAGTTGCCGACATCTTGCATGAAAATAGTAACACTGGGAACAAGCCCAAGAATATCTTATCAACTGCGAAATGTAAACATTCTAGGTTGGGGATGCAGGAGTGTCGCTATCCAAAAGTGGGAAATTCAGTATAGGGAAATTGAAATCATTACGCTTATCCTACAGTTTGGTATTAATGTCTGCAACGGAAGATCAAGTTTTGAGATGCCTGTTATGTAAATTTTGAAGTTTTGCTTTAACATCAGTGTCAAGTTTTGGTTTTCTCTTAGCTTTCTTATTCCGATTAAACGAATATATCCCATTCTGAAAGTAAATCATGCGTGTATGACATGGTTTTCCACTGAATACGTAGTTATCTTGAAATTTAAATTTTCAAAAATCTTCTCAAGACACAGATATGATAGAATCGAATACTTATCAACGACAAAGTTTCAAGGTGATTACAAACTTCTTGAATTCCATGACATGAGAGTGAAATTTCTCCATGGCGGATAGGAGGGTGAGGTTGACTTTAATTTATATATAAAAATATTTTTTTGAGAATTATTTTTTATTTTCATAAGTCATGATTCAAACAAAGGAATTTTATATATTGGAGGACAATTTGATGATGTGCACATACTGACCCTATCTGACACCAAAGGGCTGGTGAGACTGGGCCAAAAGAGACCAGATTAATTTGAATTTTGAAAATCTCCGGATTAATAGTAAAACAAAATAATGTTTCCAATGTACCTGTTTAGGTTATCTTACTATCTATAAAGATAATTTCTATGACGTGTGTAACAACAAAACTGATAGCTTTTATAGAGCTCACGTGACCGTTAGGTTGTGGCACTAACAAATACAAAGAATGTCACTTTATTGTCCCAATTTGAAAAAGAGGAGAAAGAAAATCCTCTGTATTTTACGTAAATAAAGCATAGGACAATAAATACGTAAAGATACGACATGCTAAGATGTATTGAAAGACGGATGGGTTGTGTGGGTGATTATGAATGTGTATTGATAAACGTGATGATTTATGTGAGTGGGTTTTTTGTGTGTGGTTTTGGTATATGTGTTTGTTAGTTTTCAAGAATGAGAAAGAAATTCCATTTAGAACGCTGAAAAAGAAGCAAATAATAATTTTGATACGAAATGTTGAAATTTTCCCATTACATTACTGAAACAGAAATAGTTCACTATGCCTCTATTTCTAAATCCTAAATTCTAAATTTCATGATTTATCAATAAGCTTTCACCACATTTACCAGTTATCGGCCCTATTGGTGACGCCTTGTACAACAACTAAATCCTAAATCAGTCACAACATACATAGTCATAAAAGTATACTTATAGAATATCTACTGACTATGAAGTTTTTAACCTTTCATGCGGGTTTTTTTTTCGTGACGTATTGCAATGTTTTAATTAGTATAGTTTTATTCTCAAATGCTGACATGTAACACGAGTTCCTGATTGATTTAAATCAATCTAACAACAAGAAGGATTAAGTCTGTATTTAGCTGGAATATAGTTGTGCATGTTGCCTTCTTTTGTTCATAATTTGTCAGAATCCAAATATGCCGGCGCTGTATTGGGTATTAAAACATCATCTTTTTAAAGAAAGCAATGTCTTAATATACATTCAGAAGAGTGCAAGACACGTTTCACCGTCTCTGAATAAGCCCGTTGTGCGTATTAGGTTTAATCCCTCGAAAAATATCGATAACGACACTGACAAGATTTACAGAGGAAGCGACTACGTCGTCTCTCGTGAGAGTTGCATGTCCAGTAGATAAGGAAGCTCTGCCTCAAACAGCTGGTTATTGCCTGTGGGCATCGGCCATAATAATACACTAATGTGACACCATTGGCAATACTGGACATGAATTCTTATCTAAAACCATGTCAGATTGGAGCGTGTTTATGTACAGAAGAATTCCCTCAGTCTATATGCTACACCAGATGAAGAAAATAATGCGATATTCAGGTGCTTCTTCCATTGGTATCGATATATATATCAACAGTTGACGGACAATTGTACAACGCAATGCATTGAGAGAAGCAGGCCGAGGAAGACCATGGCCAAACTTTCTAGTCGTCATCATGGGAAATATTGTATTTCTTTTGGCGAGATGAAGATCGACGTTTCTGATGTTCGTTATTTTTCCTGATGATTTCGTTATTATTTCTAGATTTAGACAAGTCTGAGATGGAGGGCGTAACGTTCACGATATGACAGCTTTATTTTATGAAGTTGTCGAGGATCGCTGTGAGTCATTTTCGCGAATCATTTTATACTTGTGTAATATATATATTAGTTTCTTACAGCCTATGATGGCACTTCAAGTATTTAGCTCTAACAGTTAAACAATGATATGTAACAAAACAAGTAACTTAATTTAGGGATACAATATATAAATGCACCGAATGTTTTAAATCGTCAAATCCTATTCAAATACATTCGGCCGGCCACATATTTGTTAAAAATGTGCTTTCTTTCATAGCATAACGAAATGGTGATCTTGACTTCTTAGCATCCTTAGCCGGGGTCATATAAAGACAGTGTTCTCGGATGATATAGTCAATGACAGATGTTCTTTGAAAAAGATATCGCACAGAAAAGTGATAATCTGGACATGGTAACAAGATGCCCCAACCAGCTAAATTGATACCGCCAGTGTGATCAAGTGTTGTTCTTCTGTTTCAATCTTAAGTGCCAAACACAGAGCACGAAATCCTACCTGAATGTCATCTTTATGACAGAACCCATGCACGTGGGTGGACGCTGAACATTAAGACCACAGCAATACATGTCATCAAAAAATAGTGTTATATTGATAAAGAGGGGTTTTTTCTCTCGCCGGTTTAAAAAGTGTGAGGAATGTTGGGGCTTGTAAACAGGCATTAAGACATCATTTTGCGGTACGCTAAATTTGATCTTAGTTTAAACTAAAAATCTATTAAAATGCGGTAAAATATGAACAAAAGTAAGATTTACACGCAGTACATGGAGTGAGAATCGTCTGCTTCACTGACGTTACCCGCGATTTAAATATGGGTCAATCCAAGCGCGTAATGCCACGTTCTCAAAGGAAAACAAGGGAATTTGAAGTTTTCAGACATCATATTGCACAGGAAATTGAAGATTTCCCAATTACTTCATTATGACGACCATATAATAATTTATAAATCATCTCGGTATTACATTGGATTTATATTGACAATAACAATTAAGAGCTGTCTCCTTTTGTATGTAAGAGAATGAAAGCGTTGTGTGCCTGCTGGCGTCTAATCCGCATTGCTATAGTACGTAACTGAAGCTCACTTCATACATAGCGCTATAATGTGCTACACAAATGTCTAGCAACATGGTCTACGCAGAGAAATAAGACTAGTTTATATGATTTGAAAATAAGATTAAAATACATGCTGTGTGCCATGATGGCACTAAAAAGTCTTCATACATATTAAGTTATAATTAGCTGTAAGGCCTGTTTAATAGGTTGTCAGGATATATGTTACCCACGTGCGACGTTTTAGTACTTAGATTGATGCAATTCGGTCTGATGGCATTACAATGGCATTCTTGAGAGACTCGTAGTCTTGAAATAACTTCTAGGATTGTACAAAAGACACACAAGAGAATATCAATTTTTTTTAAACAAATTTAGAATTAGCCACTGTTCATCCAAAGAATGAATCAAACTGCATGATACAATTGAAATTGCTTTGTCCTTCTAAACTCTGTAACTGCTTCGAAGACGTAAGAATACAAACAAAACAAACAAATTAAAGATTCATTCCTGTAGTTTTTTTTCTATAGTCACTTTCTTATGAAATAAATGTCATTTTGTTTCTGTCTTATTATTGTCAGCTGACTGTTAAGTAACTCGGACAAATGCCGCATGAGGTTAGATACGACTCATTGTGTGACACCCCCGCGGCAGGTTGTTAGTTGTTTTTCCCATTACAGGGGTTTCCTTGAAACAAAAAGAGTGATATGATGATGGGTGTTCAAGAGACACTAATACGAAAACACATAACGTATATAAGAAGAAAGGAACAAAGCAGAAGATAAAGATATCGGATGTCGCAATGGGGACAACATAGCTGTCATGGTTTCCACGATGTCCTGACCAATACGTAGACCTTGCGGAATGATTTAACTACGAGTCTATCAATTTGCTGTTAATAACGGCGGATGTGGCTTAATGGCCTTAGATATTGGTCAAATTCACAGGAGGCGTGGGATCGCATATAACCGATTACCATTTGAATGAGTATAAATTCGTATGATTGTTTAGGTATGTGATATGTATTGAGGTATTTGTACACTCTAACATTATGAGTAGTTTGTATGTGATTTAATGTACATTAACAAATAACAAGAACTGCAATTACGAGCAATAGTGGAAGCCACCCCACTCCCCGTCCCCCGGCGGCTATCGCTGAAATCAGATCCGTAAAAAGTAAAGTTTACAAAACGACAACATGTATTCATATATATTTTCTAAGATTAGCTGATAGATAAGAAACGGAAGAATAACAATAAGTCCCCCTCCCGGCTTTGTCAGGGTGACTGAATTAAATTTAACAAAAAATATAATATTAACAGGTTATTAATTATTTTACAATCTGATGGTTTATTCGACTAAACATAATTTATCACAGCGACTAATTTTATCCACAAACGCATGAACACTTTGTTTTAAACACATTCCGTTTCTTTCATTGAAATATATGACAATATCCATGTTTTTCATTTACAGATCGACCAACGATTTGTTACTCGTCATATATTGGTCCGAATGGCCCTTTCACAGTGTTTACAGACCGATGATAGAATCAACTTTTTTTCTTCTCATTTTTCTCATGAACTTAAATGATAAACACATGAATTTCCTTTTAGGGTATTAAATCATTGCAACAGCTATGGTAAAATGAAGACACTATCAACAGCCGATGGATGTAATTCAAGGATGCTTTGAAATATCATCAGAATGAAATTTCATTACCTAAACACGTTAGGATAATGTTCCTCCTGGTCACATTTTATTGACAAATAACAACAGATACAACAGGATGTTTATGTCAACGTTTTGAAATTAAAGAATACAGATTAACCAGTGAGCAGTATATGACATTGTGGCCTCTTATTACTATGCGGCCATGCTGCAGTCAAGCAATTATGTTTTTGTTTAAAGTGAACTCTTGTGCATTCTTACATACATTTCAGGTGATTACGGGTCTTAGCCCTGCGGGCCATTATCCGATTTCTAAATGGAGTTAGTCTCGTGAGGGCAGTTGGGTTAACCATGTCTGGAATGTGGTTGATGTGATTAATGTCTGTGTGACAATGTAGACTCCTTACTTTGGACATGATTGATTTAACTATGAGTCAGTCACCCTGATGTTGACAAAGAAATGAACATGGTGTACTAATCTGCATGTAAGAGGATAATGTCTTGTCAGCTTATATAAACAATATGGCACATTATAGGTCATATACAATAGGAAAAGGAGGGAACTAAGGCATGAACTAATGCTTAGCAAACAGAAGGTATTATATTGATGACAAATATGTCTGCAGCGCTATTTTTCATTTAGGTCGGCAACCGCATTACACTTTGAAACGTTTTGTAGACTTCTTTGCTCTAGGTATTACTAGAAAGTACCTTAGATTTAAGCAAAATAGCACTAATAAAGATAAACTGATTAGAGTGATTTTAAATTTCGTATTCTGCGTCCTGATCGTCATTCTGCAATATAAATGAATATTACGTAACTTTCTATATGTTACAGCGTATTACTGAATCTGCTTTTGATACTGAAATATACTTTAAAAGGTATTATATTAGTATGCATTATAGCATCAATTACAACTGCATATAGAACAATTCATACGTAAGAACATCATATCATTATAACTTTGCACAAGTCTTAATCCGCCTGGAAAAGCATTCTATCAACTGTATTTAGATTTTAATCAACTTGACCATCTAACACAAACTTGATAACTGAATTAATACAATCGTTACACTTCGAGAGGCATACAGAAATACAAACGCGATCACTCAATATTTACGATCACCTCACCAAGGGAGGCCGTCCAAAGATGACCATAGCTGTTGAGAGTACGTTAAACTGTATCAAAACATTAATTCCCGATTTAAATGCCTTAGATTTTTGTTTGATCGACCTTCTCACCGAATTGAAATCTATATTTGCGTTAAGTACATTGAAACATCATACATTGTTCATAATGATATACTACAGGCATATAAAATGGGCTAATTGACACATGTTTTTATTTATGCATTAGCGAGCAATATTCACAATTTTTCAGTTACATTGTTTCAAAATTCATTGGGCTGATTCGGTATCATAATTTAATTTCAGTTCGGTTGCTATGAAGTTTTAAGAATTGCAATGTTTGGGTTTGATGCCTTTCTGTTTTTCCTATCTTTCATGCGCGTTCTTGTGCATATAGATACTCTACTTACAGCAAAGATCACATCACATGCTATCACATAATATTTCCAAAATGTTTTGCAAATATATATATCTTCGGTTTACCAGATTAGTGTTATTTTTATACCTTTAATTTACATCCATATTAAGTCCCCCATAACAACGTTTACAAATATCTGATACTGTTGAACTCCGGATGTACAAACAACGTTCATATTTTAGCTGGAATAGATAGTCTCCCTTTTTTGCTACTCCTTGGCTTCTGTATTTTCACCTGTAACTTTATTTATAAACAGCACGTCGAGAGGAGAATTTGTGGGAAAATACTATAGGACACCCTATAGGCGAATTCGATCATAAATCATGCTGTTCCATCTAATGTGGTTATGTATGCCGATAAAGACAAACACTTCCTTGCTTCCAAATGATGGCGCATTCGTAAATGTCTAGTTGTTCAGGTCCGTCTATTGTGCAGTTGCTAGTTGAGCTATAGACAGGCACATCACACCGTCTTCTTTCGCTACCCATGCGCATAACAATCTACCAATGATAAAAATGACGCAAAATGGCCTCGAAATATATATATTGTCCGATATTTATTAAATATGTTATGTAGTGAAGTATGATATCTTAAACTCGATGATGATATCGGCTTTCTGATAAGACAAATTAGCCGATCAGGGTGTTAATTGGAAAATTCAATTTTATAGGTGTTTGTCAGTGTTCCATACCAGTGTCACCGTTATTGTTTAAGATATTTAAGAGTTCCGCAGATTTCCTTGTCTATGAAGTATTTTGTTGGTAGCATCACAACATTATTCAAGGCTGAAAGGGTAGTTACTTTTGTTGCATTTATTGCCCTTTACAATCCTAAATAATTAGTCTTATTTAGACGAGAGCCCTTCTCCCAACATCCCCAACCCCAAGATCCCCTCAACCCCAACCCCCCGGACTAAAGTTCACTTGGAGCAATACTCTTTACGTGCCCTACTTTAAGTACAGATGAGTATATGTATGGACAATAACACAATGACGTCTCGCCTATGAAAAATATTTCGTTATAGGTAAAGTTGTGCGATTTTACATATTCTTTGTATGGATTCAACAAGAAGCTCTATATTGTCTTAACGTTAATGTTTATAGACATCCAATACCAAATTGATTGTGTTTGGTATTGGATGTCTATAAACATGCCCTCTCTGGCAAATACCTGATTTGTTTTTATTTTACTGTTGTTGTGTTGTTCGGTTTTTTTTTTTTTTTTTTTTTGTATTCACTGGTCCTCGTTATGTAAATGAAGATATTTGTTATACGATATAAAAAATTGTTTACTGCATAAATGCTTGACTTGTATACAAATATATAACAACAAGGTGATTTGACCTGAATATCTTTCTAAACTGTCCGAACTAGAATCCTGACATCTGTCAAAAACAAAAACAAAACAAAAAACAAAACAAAACAAACAAAGAAAACAAAAAAAACAAAACAAAAAACAAAAACAAAAAAAACAAAAAACAAAAAACAAAAAAAAAATACAAGACACTGTCTGCACTAATTTTCTCTGTTCTCTACTAAAGTTGTAATATGATAAGAAAATTGTTTGACCTGACTTAAGTTTATTATTTCTAACCAGTTGGAAAGCACAACCTTTTACTAACTAATTCGAACATTTATCTCATTTTATTATGACCATTACATAAATGTACCTTACATTATATTTCTATTTGAAATTCGGGATATTGTACCACCAATTTATATAAATTTTAGTCTTGCTTTTTATTACCTGGAATTCCAGATTTAAATATGTGTGCATGGAATTGCCTCTCTAAAACATGTATATTATTACACAGCAGTTAGTCTATGTGACTATTGGAGATCGCTCTATAATTAAAGGAACTATACTCTGAGCCTAACAGAGCCGCTTGCTTCTTACTACTCACTACACAGCTCCAGGTCGCTCAGGCTAAGGGTTATCAACCCAATAATGCTCGAGTCACCAGGTCAGGTTCGCTCTACCACAGGAGTAGCCTTAATCGCATTTTATCACGGGCTAATTTGTTTTTCTTTCATATAAAGGTTTGCATTTGTGTAAATATCATGCAATAGTGAAAAAAGGACAGCCCCTTTAATTACAAACAATTTATCCCCAGCATGTTACCTTATTGTTGATCAAGCCGAGATATAACAGCGTCTTCAGCAATGGTAGTTACTAGTTCCGGTTGATTGTTTAGCATTTTGGTTGTGTAATGACTGGTTTGTCCTTTTGTCAGTATAATATAAATGCATGGGATGTTCTGCAAGAGCTTCGGCAATACGCCTCAGTGTGGTACACTATAAAGTCAATTTTAGTTCCGCGCTATCACGAGAAAACTTGCACGTACATTTCGCTGCATTCTAAAACAACATGAATACAACACTTGCATTCAACTTGAATAAATGTCTCTGATAGAACTTTGAACATTATAGTCATAACCAACCAATGAATTGTGCAAACACACTAGCAAAATCATGAGATATCAGTTTGTAAATGACGTTTTACTGCATAATACGAAATACAGGAGAAAGCAGCAGGACTGATCATTTGACAAGTATAATTTCCAATTCAGGCAAAATAAATCATTGACAGAATTTAACCTGATTTCAAGCAACCTGATGAAATGGTAAAAAAACTGTGTCCGCTTTATGTGATGAATCTTAACTAAAACCGCACAAGAAAATCAATTGTGTTTTAAATGGAGTGCATTTCAGTTATAATTTATGTTCATGAGTGCCAAGAAAACATCTTTATTTGGCTGCGGGCACTTTCATTGATTGTCAGTAATATTTGTGATGTATCTGCTTTCTCCGAAGCACATTTACCAAACCGTTTGATATATGGCGTAATCGAAACCAATTATCCATTTCGAGAGCTAGGTATATCTGCAAGAGAAATTTTAATTCGCCAAGTTGAAATACAATTTTATAGCATACCTCCTAATTGTCTTTTGTTAAGTTCCGCAACATGTGGGAAACCTGCCAACAAAAAGGCAGTTCTCGCTTAGTTTTCAGTAAATCGCCATGTCGAGGTGGTGTTTAACCGTCCCCAAACTGGTGATCATAATTGAAGCATTATCTTGTTGATTTGAAGAAACTGCATGCCTCATTGCACTAAATGTCATCAATTGTTTTCAGTAAAATCAGCCTAGTCAATAATTTCAAGGCTTTAACAGTCATCTGACAAGATATAATTTGGAGACAAGGTTTTCTATCTATATCATTTGATAACATTTCATTTACTTTTCTATATCAAATCCTCAACAGTTTGTCATATTCATGCCATATTATATAACAACATCCTATATGTAATTAAATTTTAATGGTTCACATGACAAATGTAAAAGGTTAAAGGTCACATTTGGCCACTTTTGAATTACTAAGACCGTACAAGTTATATTGTTATCATATGAACAATTCTAATTCCTATTTATATCATAGTGTCACATATAATTAGATTTTGGTGGTCAATTAAGCAATCGTCTATAGGGTACATGAATGTTACCCCTTTGTCATCCCTAGAATCGTTGCGTTATCGCAAATTGTGTTTACATTTCAATTTCATTTATTTACAAAAGTGACTAATTGTCGAGGTTGTGCACCTCCCCATCTAAAATTTCTATCAACCTTTATCTTGGTTTAGTTTGTGAAAATGTGTTGATGTGTGTCCTTTCCACATTTCCCCATTTATCTTTCCGTAAATGATATAAACTTATCTTCATCACTGGTATTAACATTTTCCCTTTGCAATCATTTAACACTATGCAATCAATCCGTAACGCTGCATTCTGGATACCGTTTGACGAATTCTTACCCCTTCATATACAGGTAAGCAAATTACGGGATGACTAGTAGTTGTGCATCTCATTCACTGCTGAACGACAAGTAGCGGGCACAACCTACTATTGCAATGACTTTCGATTGTCATTACCTGTGTCCTGAAATATCAACAGAGACATCACTCAACAGTAAAGGAAGAAAGTTGTATCTCCTCCTATCATACTGATGATTTGTACCAATTTTAAAGTGAGTACGGTAAAACTGTGTAGTAAAATGATTTCAAAACCTTTTGAAAACTATAATAGCAGAGGAGCTAGATCTGTTATGACTTCATTAAAATTGGTGTGCACATCTGATTTTTTATAGATATGAATATTCACTGTAACGGAACTCGTACTGTTGTTCCTCAAACCGCCCCTTCAGTCATGAATGACACCTATCAAAGTGCTTCAAGGCAAAAAGTCTGCGGAACAGGCTGGAATACACGTTAAAAAATCATAAACAATAAACTCTGCTCTGACAGGGAACCCTGATGCACACCTGTGAAAATGAAAAATTCAGTTATGTCCCTGGTTGGCTATATTGTCCAGTCAGGAAATGGGCGTAATGATCTCTGCCTTCCTACCAACTTTCCTTTAAATTGGCCAAACAAAATCTAGAAAATGGCGGTCATCTTTGAACATGTCATCAAAGTTTGTGGTTTTGGATCAAAAACATCTGAAGTCTTTACAAAGAAAAGAAAAGGAAGAATCGGAATAAAACCAATAAGTAACGTGTCAAATCTTAAGTGATTTCCACTTAACCTGTGTTGTGGAAGGGAAGACGAAAACAAGTGAGGCTAAACTGTATTTCGATTCTTAGAAAAAGGTTATAAGGACGGGGCTGAAATTCGATTTCATCTTCTTTGCATTGTTTTAAACCCTTTTCCTTGTCACTATAAGCAATGAGATAATCATCCATATCGACGGTTCTTTAAAGACACGTCTCTTATTACCAATTAAACCCTGACAAGATTTCTCACGAAATCAATCTCATGTTGATTCTTATCTATCTGTGTCTAGACGTAACTAGACGCCTTAAAGTAAATAGGTGTTTCAATTTATTTTATAAGCTTAGCTTTATTGCAAACTTCGACATGTGGGAAGGGAAAGTAATTAAATATCATGGTTATACATGTACGAAAACTGGTCATTCATTCGACAGAACTTTAGGGTCGAAATGTGAAAGCATTACAACCCACCCGTCACATTATACTGGCAATGGACATCTGACCCCCTTGCTAATTCGTTAAAAGCTGAACGTCGATGCCGAGAGCAGTATGTCTAGGTTAGCGGGTATACTCCTGCTTAATAGGAATGATGCATTTTAAGATAAATCACTTCATATGCTTCATACAATTGTAACAACAGTTACATGTCTAATGCCTTAAGGCTAGACGATTAGCAAACTCCATTTTTTTCACGGATATTTGAATTTCTCTATCAGATAATACAAACTCCACAAGTAATGCATTAGATAAATAGTCCCGACATGTCGAGAATAAATCTTTTTCAATAACGAAAGTGGTGAAGCGAGAGTGAATGTGACCAAAGGAAAGATACACGGCAATTCCTAAAAAATACAAGCAGAATAATACCAGGTGTTCCTAAATTTCAGTTTTATCTTTTATCCGTATTTCGTTACCCGTCTATCGCTCAGTATTTACAATACAACGTTTTATTGGACAGCATTGCAGTCTTCATAACATAATAACAACATAATAACTTTTATATAAACATATTCAAAAGTCTTAAAAAAGGCATATATTCGTGTTTTTATTTTATTTGCACTTCTGTTTGTTTGATGTTTCATTTTGATTTTTTTGTCTAAAGTGATATTCTAAACAATTTATGATTTCAAAATTGATTCTTTTTTAAACACTCTACAAAAAGGTTTACGATTGGTCTTATAGAATTGTACGCCTTATTTCACCATATGAACACGTGATAATAAGCTTCCTGAAATTTCATATAGATCTAGCTCAATCAATTTACAAACGTTCGATCGACCATGATTGAGTGCGACAAGGTTGTGATTCATTAGCCAAACAGTGTGAAATATTTTAAAATCGACAAGAAATAAGACAAGGAAATAAATGGAATTACGAACCCAAAAGAAATTATAAGTGAAAATCATACAGTGATGCGTCTACAGAACATCAAGAAAAAAGGCGAACAAGATGGCAGCATAATCAGGTGTTTCGGAAGAGTAAGCGTTAATCTAAGTAAGTAATGTCACGTTCACAAATGAGAACAAGGTATACAACAACGGATCTAACGAGCATCAAAAACGTCAAGTTTCATGTCACATAAAGAAGCGAAATATTTTTCAATGGCGATAATAAAACCTCCCTATAGTTTTTATCAACCTGTATCTTTTGAACCCATGCGTTACGAGTTTGTCCGTCAGTTGACGACTTCATGTCAGTGACACCCTCATTTTATTTCGGGGGTACTGACATTAATTTTTCCAGTCGAAACTGACATACGGAAAGAAATACCGATGCTGACAATAGTTTAATCAGTCATTAGAAAACGTTCTAAAAGGTACAAAACAGCCAGAAATTTTCCAACTCGTGCAGTATATCCCTTACAATACATAATCATAATATGGAGCCTCTTGTGTAAACTTGCAAGCAATCATTTGTGATATTTTGTATTGTTACACGTATAGCATAAGTATATAAATATTAATTCAAGTTCATAATATAGAGTGTAGATAATCATGAAAGGTGTATAATTAAAAAAAACAGGCAACAGGTGAAGAGTACCTGTATATTGGAATAGAAACTTACATATACCGTAATTTTTCGCGTATAGTGCGAAAAGCTTACCTGTCAAAAAGGGCGTGAGTACTATACGCAGGAACATCCCATTCTAGAGGTTATGTTCTCGAGTTTTCTGTCCGCCATATTGGATTACCTCCCTTCCCATAGTTATATTTAGAGTCGTCGGTCATATATGATAGATTTGAGGTAAAAACAACAAAGAATAAAATTTGACTGTTTTAATGCAATTCATTATTTCATTAATATTAAAAAACAACTTACGACTGATAAACTTATTGAGCAGGTAGGTAATAATATAGCAATACCTTACATACATAATGTAGGAATACCTTACATATAGTAATATAGAAATACCTTACATATAGTAATATAGAAATACCTTATATATATAGTAATATAGAAATACCTTACATATAGTAATATAGAAATACCTTACATATAGTAATATAGAAATACCTTACATATATAGTAATATAGAAACACCTTACATATAGCAATATAGAAATACCTTACATATAGTAATATAGAAATACCTTACATATATAGTAATATAGAAATACCTTACATATATAGTAATATAGAAATACCTTACATATATAGTAATATAGAAATACCTTACATATATAGTAATATAGAAATACCTTACATATATAGTAATATAGAAATACCTTACATATATAGTAATATAGAAATACCTTACATACAGTAATATAGAAATACCTTACATATATAGTAATATAGAAATACCTTACATACATAATGTAGGAATACCTTACATATAGTAATATAGAAATACCTTACATATATAGTAATATAGATATAACTTACATATGGTAACATAGAAATACCTTACATATAACAATATCAAAATATCTTACATATAGTGATATAGAAATAATGTTCCAAAATTTAAATCCACAGTTACATATTTTACCGAGGGATTTAAAATATCATTACCTTTCCCAAATAGCATATGAAAATGTAATTGAAGTATACGTAGCGTTAGGGAGACATAAAAGTCTTAATGGAAAAAGCGCAATAATCTATCTATTTATATTAGTTTGCTCAAACCTCCCCCTCTTTGCACTTAAGTATTCATTTGCGAAGTTAAGGATCCTTGCTAAGGTTCACCATACAGTGCGGTAGAAAGCGTTAACGCGTCCATCGAACTAAGTACGAATCAGTTGGAGGTGATTGATTTTCAATTATTGATAAATAGGTCACTTCTGTAGCAGGCGTTTTATATCCTCGACATAATTTAGACCATAATGAGAAAATATCTTTTGCTAGGATGACAGGCCGTTCAGGAGCACTGTTAGTATCATTACTCTACAATACCATTGCTCTATACTAAGGAATAGCAACCCAATTAGTCAAGTTCGACTCCATGAAACAGTCAGTCCAATAAAATTCAGATTTTGCCAAGGGCTACGTATTTTATTATCTTACTTAGAGGGATGGCATTTCAAAACAACCCGCCTACAAGGTGAGAAATGGATATTTTCTCCAGTCCCACTTCTCATCAACTTTAGATGTACTTGTAAACATGCATTCCTATATGTGGACGGCTTGCAAATATCATATGTTCTAATCAGGTCACGATGGAAGCTCAGACACGGCTTTCATGACCAGACAGTCACATTATAGAGTCAAACAAACAACAATATGTGTCCAGTGTATTGACAAGTAATATTCCCGTCTGAGTTGGAGATTTGAAGCTAATATCTAGCAACACCATTGATTCGTGTGTATCTCTTGCACCCATTACACTGAAATTATTAAAAAAAAAACATGAAAGAAGATCAGAACCTTTAATTAGAACGGACTCTTTGTTAGCGTTTTGGGCTTCAGGTGTACCTGTCCAAGCTGACAAGAAATGTCTAGATATAGAAAAAGAGTTACATATTCTCTACAAATTTGTGATATTGCAAAATGGTCTGTATATTTCGAACCAAGAAACCAGAATGTGATTTGCAAGTATTCTTTATTGCATATTAGACGTATACCATGTAATGAGATTGTTATGTTCTAAGTGTATGCAAGATCAATGTTTTATGACTGATAGAAATTTAGGAGACGGTAGAAAGGATATTCGTTGGAATATATTTCCTTTTCGTTTCTGCGTTAGCTAGTATAGGAAGTAAAAACCTATAAAACTAATAGTACACAAAACATAGGTTATTACTTTCCTTTGTTAGAGGTTCCGACATTGTACTTATTTGTTTAACGATCGCCAAGAAAGTTGATCCCCATTATCGCTTGTACAGCTGTCGCTTGATGGTATTCAGTTTTGCAGGCAACGTCATTAACTTCAGCTTTGATAAAAGTACATTGTCAGGGTGCAGTTCAAGTTCACATTTTAAAACTCGTATCTGGTAATCGATTTATATAACATTATGATGTGAAGCAATGCCGACCATTGAGAAGTTAACAAATGGCAAGGTCACTGGAATAAAGATAAAAGTTAAATACAAGATATTTTACTGAAAATACTAATGACACTGTGAATCATATTGCAACAGGACAGTACATGACAACAATGGAATGCTATCAATGTCTACATTCTGTTTATCAAAATATCAGTTTGTATATATTCTCCATGTTTTCTTCTTATATAACTATCTTTTCACTTATATGATGTTGTAGTTACTTATCTTACGCGGTCTGGTATAAATGTTGGGAAAATGTGTTCTCTGAACACAGCATATTTTTGACAAAATGAATGCGGTGCTGTAAGAACCAATGGATGGAATAGATGTACATAGGACCTGTATCGCTTATCAGAATTCGTTTGAGCATAATTCCTGGTCCTTGCCGATGGAGAAGAATTTTAAATGTTTTCCTCGATTAGACCCCGTTTCTTTACCATCACGCCAGGCTCTTTGTTTATACTAAAGCGAATGATCTCTATCCAATGATTCTCTGTACCACATTCAACAGTATTAAATTGTGGCTCACCTGGGCCAAAGGTATGATCTACAGTTTATATAAAATTCAGTCCTTTAACGTTTGAATGTTTTAAACGAAAGTTGGACAAACCTCTGTCATTCCAACATTAAAAAGGGTTGTAAAGAATATACAACATGTCTCTTGTGATGGCCCATCCTTAAGTCATTCGGATCTCGGACACCTTATGTATCCAAAATTTAGTCCCTCCCTCGATGGATGCTATAAACCAACTTTGGTCAAAATTGATCGTTTGAAATTTGGATAAATATTAAAACTTTACATTTTATGAAATAAAACGGGGTAAAGCTGCACCTTGGTCAGCCCAGCAATACAAAGCCACATGGGAGCCCGCAATAAAATACTCAGCAACTGGCGCTGCAGGCATTGTCTGCTAGTATGATAATGTTTCGTCCCTGTGATATCACCTACCTGTCGAAGTCTTTTATTCCTTCTCCGAATAGTGACGACGACATCAATGATTTAATAAAAATAACACAATAATGTGTCGATAATTATCCTCAAAATTGCGATCGGTGTACATTGCTGATGACAATTGGCTTAACCTTGAAAGAAGTGTTAGTTTTCATGTGGATGAGGACGCGATCATTTTCAAATTTCATTGAATCTTTCTTTGAATCCTTAATTTAATACGCTTCATTTGACATTGATTTTCACACATAAAGTTTCATTTCTCGGACTGCATTCGTGGGGTTCTTTATCGCTATTCATGTTTGTTTCTGTTGATGTCCTGTGGCATGTACTTATGTCAGATGTGTTTGTTCAAACCGATGTCGAGAACATAACTTTCGTCTTAATTTCTAACGTGATAGTGCTTAACACAAATACATGGCATAAGCTCAGTTATATATCGATCATCAAATATGATGCCATTTCAAAATATTTTATGTTCCGTATTGTTACTTATTGAACTGACGTTTTGGTTACAACACATATTTCCCGTCAAAACATTAAATCATACCTAATGTAATACGGATAGCAAAGAGAATGGTTAAAAGCATAACTTATAAAGGCCTTCTTGTATTACAATAAAAATGTATATTTAAAACGAGTTTATACAACAGCTGAATCAGAAAAAAACTTTTTCACGCAGATTCGAATAAATTTCTACATAAACGTACAACCATTCTATTACACGCGAGCATTAATGCGCACAAATTCAGAAGCATTTCTTCATGGATCGAGAGAGATCAATAGAATGATGATATACATTTATTTATCAAAAGTTAATGTAGGAAGTGGGGCGATTTTGTAAACATAATTCGTCTTCTAGACAATGGTTTAGATCACGGAACGTATTGTTTTTATTGATTATAAACACATTTTGAAAACTGTAAAATAATCTATTTGAATCACACACAAAGCAAGGAAAGGATTTCGTCCTTAATTGTTTCATTCATCATTACTATTTGAATCATTCTGCTTCATATGCTTGTGTCTATTGGGGAAGGGGCGGGGCAAATATTGCCATAAATTATAGGTCATTCACTTGTAAAACACTAATAGGTCATTCACTTGTAAAACGCTGTTGTATTACAGGTCATTTTAGCATAAGATCGATAGATGGGTATGGTTTTCTTCCGCCCTGATAAGCTTTTAATGAAAAATAAGATAGGATAGGGTCACTATCGGTTTATTTCTATAAATTCATCAAAATGAATGTTGGAGATATAACAACAATACCATCAAACACAGACACAAATTCAAGAGATATGGATTACTGCTTTGCATTTCTAATGCTTAATTGCAATTAGCTCTAAGTATAAAAGATGATATCCATTTGTATTTTTTGTACAATCATCATCATCAGTGTCATACAGATATACATCGCGTTCTTATCTCTACGTATGTTTTGGCTGGTCGAATAAAGAGAGTGTCCACAAGTCACTTACAAAACATCGCATAAAGTATTTATAAATGTGTTTCATTCGGATCACCAAATAGATCAATTCGAAGGTGTTACCTATTCCATAAAACTTGCGGAGTCACGTTAGTGTACTGGTATCGCACTTCAATAAAATAAAACAAGAAATGTAATCTTCGCGTAAAATTGATATGATTTCCGTGCTTGATATTTCAATGTGTTGTCATCGCTCGCGATTATGGTATATGAAAAATACATTTTATGGGGTTGTTGCCTTATTACCGGTATGCAAAAGTTAATTTACAGTCGTCGTGTTTATCATCTTTATTACATTTTCAAAATGATAAATGCCATGCTTCAGTATTAGGGATTCAATTTTGTCTTTGATTGTTCAATTTCGTAATTATACATAAAGATGTCTCTAGCGGTAGCACATCTGTGTTGGGTAACCTTTACGTTCCTGGCACGGATTTGCAAAATGTTGTCTGTATTCACCGAATATAAGTCACACAAGAGATAAAGGCTAGTTTTTTTTATCATAACAGTTAACTTTATCTAAATAAATATTACTGGTAAGGCTTGTCGCTTCATGAATAAATAGGTATCACAAACGACATTGAAATGAAAGTCATTGTATATGCGGAACGGATTTTCCATTTTACGTGATATTTACTGGACATTCAGTTTTTCGACATTATTTGTTATATATATCAACGATGTTCCTGATACTATACAATATACTAATAGGGCATGAAAAAACTTCTGGTGTCGAGTAATCTTTGTTATATTTCCGTGCTTCAAAATGTAAATAAACATATATAGGCCTAAATCGTAAAGAACGAACAGTTGTTTTAGGAAACAAACTTTAAATCATATTTCATGACCATCAATATTCGTATATCACTTTTTTGGAAGTGTGTGTGGGGGTGGGGGTGGGGGTCAGATTAACTGACAAATATAAGGAGGAGGAACGACATGAAGAAGATTTAGATACCTTATATAGAAGTGAAGAGTCAGAAGAAGAAGAAACTAATCGCATTTCACTGTACATTTAGACAACTCTCTAGACCCATGATGATACGTGGGTTTTTATTATATCATGTAACGGCTTTGTTGTTCACTTGGTTAGAGTGTCTGGGAATGAAGACGTTGACCTCCGTACGTCTTAGTACTGAAGGGATTGACATAAACGTTCCTGTCATATTTCGAGTATAAAGTGTTTACCTGTATGTAGGATGTCGTTTTATTTTCTTCACATCTGTATAACCTGAAACTCATAATAAGATAAAGAAAGTCTGTATTTCAGTATCCGTAGAGATAAGTGCACACAGTGCCGGAGTCGACTACTCTCATAGTATATACCAGTCTGTGTTGCTTGGCACTTTTTCGTTGTGCTGTGGATTTCCGGTCTCGTTATCTTATAGTCGATGGTCTGAACGACTTTCCACAGTCCGACAAGAGCATGTCTTTTTCCCAATCCTTCCATAACTTTTTTTTAAATTTTTAGGCGATCCCAACAAGTGTCCGGGTGAAATTGACCGCGAAGACTTGCTGTGATATCTGCCGTACACCTCTTCATTGCATTGGACATAAGCGACGTTCTCGTTGATGACGTGGAAGTCGTTTATCTCGAAGAGTGTGTCGGTCACCAACTTATAGAATTCGAGCAGTTCAAACCCAGTGAAATACATGCAGTGACCGTACTCTGTGCCAGCTTCCCATCAGAGGTTGTTCAGTAGCTGTTAGGAAATTGCATCCTGGGTAGTGAGCGTCTGTTTTCTTGTTGTTACAGCAACCAACTGGACCAATCATTAAAAACATTAAGACCATATGTAGTGTGTAATTACCGAAATGATGGCAAACATTCTTGAAGTCATTTTAATTAAGATAGGCTTGCAGAATCAACACTGATAGTGAATATGAAAAACCATGTTAAAATAGAATAGGTATTTTAGTATTAATAGATGTTGTTTATGATATGGGAAGACCACACCTTTTATATGTTATAATGCAACAGTGTAGGAAGTATTCAAATAAAAAGTTAATGTACTCCATAAGTGTGTTATCTTATATAATAATTTGTAAGGAAATGGAATAAGAGAACGTGCACATGTCTGTGGGTGGTCAACCTGTTGTCTGGTTTCTATCCATTAACCTGTATGATTTGAGTTACCAACATGTATGTACATTTATTGATTGACCTATACAAATGTACCTTTGTCTGGAAGAAGTGCCCTAAGCCACCCATGCTTTCGGAAAATATTTTATTTGGGAGCATTCCCTGCACGAAATGTGCACCCTGATCCAACACAAGTCATAAAGTAATAATTCGGAATAAATGTGTGCTATGAATGGTATTTACATACATATTCGCGCTATGTATGACTTATGTTGTCAGCTATGCATAATGTTCAATAATTTAGTACCAGTGTTATGAATATTATAGATATAAACTATAGATATTAGACAGGGTGCCCTTTTAACATTCATTCATTTAAATAATACATATACAGACGATGTGTGAAATGGCGCCATGTTTTCACATGGTTTTCCACAAGGACCGATATAGATATCATTTAAGTCCCTCGTTAACACATTTGAATAATAACTTGTAAAATAAAGCAAATACTATTCTAAGTTTACTCAAAGACAAGTATTGTCCAAAAGCTTGGTCAAATATTGAGAGTTGAAAACAAAATACAGAAAAAACATATAATGATTTATGCACGTAATAATGTTTTGTAAACTGAATACACTCTTCTTCCATTCAAAATTGTTCACATTCGCGTTTAAAGTTTAAAGATATTTCCACGGATTCCCATCTTTGTTTTCCTATAATTTTACTTGGTGATATAGCATATAATGAACTTAATTTTAAGTCAATCGGAATTGTCGAAAAATCTTATATCATACCAAGTTTTAACACATTTCAGCTGGAACCCAGCCTTTTATCAAACGCATCCTTTTCGAAAGCTGAATCATTTTGATGGACAGTGAGTCTGGGCCCCAAGGACTTGTGATAAGGGGACCAATAGGGAAATTTAGATATATGCTTTACACTCCTTCTTTTTCTGAGACAAATAGAGGTAAATCTTTAAACTGTTTCTGTCGTTATGAAGGGGTGTTGGCCAAATTTGGTATGAAACACAATTGGGTTGCAAAATTGCAATTTTGTATTATTCAAAGATCTGTCTCTACCGTGGGCAAAGTGACGGGATCAAACCACATGGATTTGGCACGAATTCCCGATCCACGGTCAAGGTGTATATATAATAGTAATACTAATACATGCATAAAAACCGTGGGGCGAGAATTCGTGCCAAAAACCTGTGGGTTAAACGGGAAAATAAGCGTACCTTTGTAATTCTTCGCCTTCAGTTTGGGCAAAGCGATTGCGACCAAACCAATCCATGCAGATGAGCGATATACAGGTTATGGTCCCCATGTGTTACTCCCACTTTATGATTCGAATGGCTTGTAACAAAAGGACTTACATAATACATCGATTTTTCAACACTTAACGATGCTTTATGGGTTTTTCAACCCGTTCGTTTGTATACTATTCCTGTCTCTTGCTTTCCCTTCCTTCCATGTGTTGGTCGCTTTGTCATTCTGTGGTTTGCGATTTTATAATCATTAGTGCTGGGTAGAAGGAATTGTACTGAATATACATTTCAAGCCTTGCCTGACCTTAGCCATGTGCCTCTTTTATTTCTTTTTTTAACAACTTGCTGTTACGGCACACAAATTAAAGTCGACAGTATGACTCATTTACAACACAACTAGAAACATTCTGCATAACACATCTGTATACATCTTACATGTATCCAGATCACAATGAAGCGAATATACACATTTGACTGCTGAAAGGCTGAAAGGTCAAAAGGCTATATCAGTGGGAGTAAAAAATAATTAAAAAAAATAATAAGATACACATTCATCCAGCAACTGGCACTGCCATTGCCGGAATAGATCTGCCACATACATATTGTTGTATTCGGCAGTGACGGAAAATGAAAATTCGACAGAATTACACACTGAATTTACTTAAATATTACGCTTAGAATTATAAATAGTTGTTGAAATAAGCGATTCTATATGTCATAATGAACATATTCATTTATGAAAAATCTTAAAATCGCTGTTATATCAGATCAGAAGTTTGGAACTATATTTCCGTTCGCAGCAATTACGTTGGCGTCCGTCATCAGGCAAAATTCATTGTAACGTCAATGTCAGGTAAACACAGATTGAACAACAAAACTGTTTATTTTTCAATAGTCTGATTTTCAATGAAAAACAATTACTTAAGATATAAGTTATATTTTGGCTCGGGACAGAAAAACAAAAGTGGCGCGCCATTTTTGTTGTTTTTCACCCTTACCAAAATACAGCAGATATTTTAAGACACTGGCCATGTATTCTCTATATATATCAGGTTAGCTTGCAATATATGTGAGACAGAAATTATATACTATATCTTTAATAAGTACATAATTTTGTCTGATTTTCTGTTTAATTTATGTGAATTATAAAACGTATAATATATACTTCTAGTCTAATTATTTATCGTCTTTGAAAAGGAAAGCTTTATTCTCCCTAAGAATCAGTCGGAGCTCTTCGGAATACTGTACAACGGCGGAGAGGAACTCGCTGCTGGACAGTATACATGGATTGAAAAGACGAAACTTCCTTTTATCCACGTTAATGGTTCTTCTGAACTTTTATTGTTGACCTTATAGAACAAAAGTTCGCTCTGGTTGTATTGAACAATTACCACGGTTTGTCTGAAGACACATTATACACCTAGTGACGGTGCTCGACAGAGATTTGACACTTTAACAAAATCTCGTTTCATAGATATCATTAATCTTATATAAGACGAGACTTCACAATTTGTAAGACACTTCACACAATTGTAATATTATGAGATAAACATTAATAGAAAATTGATTGAGATATATGATGTAACATGAGCTATATGTTATTTAGTAGTTATTGCAATTTCTAAATACTGTAGTATATCTTATACACATGTATTGTATGATATCTTCTATATCATATGACCTACCTTAGATATCCAAATAAGATATCTCAATTGAAACAGAATATGTACCGACATTTCTATTTCAATGATACCTTATTATCAACCGTGAAAGAAGTTTGTGGGTGATATTGAAATTGCCTCTGTCTGTTCATGCATCTTGGGAAATTGTCACCTGAAAGTATATCATTTCTTGACAGCAGCATCCCTGCATCCCCGTCCGTGCTGCTTGCATGTTGAAGTTGATTCGATATCCCAGGGCCTGTTCGCAATATCACAAATTTCTCGTAAGATGTCGACAGCTTAAACTCTAACTTACGCCACTGAGTTTCGAGAGATGCAGGCTGATGAAAATTTTGATAAAGTTCTTCAGACGTTGTGCTTAATAAAGCTGTACGTGTTTGATGGTCGTTAGTTTGTCTGTAACTTCTATTTTTGTATACATTGTTCTCATTTGGGAACGTGACATTTCTACCTTTGGTTGACCAAAATTTACATGGCAGATACCGTCGATATAGCAGAAGACGCTTATTCTTTCAGAACGCCTGGTCTTATTATCCTTGTACTTTTCCATGAGTCTCTCTGTAAATATTTTTTCATCTTTTGTTCCCGTTTTATTGATTATTTTACCATGTTGGTATTTTACTTATTTTTTTTCTAGACAAAAAATTGTATATATATCAGGATAGTGTCTTATTTGTGCTTTTGCTATGGGCAATATTTCATTTTCGATATTTTCTCGGTCACCATGGAAACAAATGCATTCGAAATCGACTATTTACTACAACTTTTTGGAAATCGTACACTATGGAAGGCCGTATGAAATCTTTAACGGCGAATCTTTAAAGGTAAATCTGTCTGTCTGTCTTGCACGGCTTTTTATATACCGTAGTTATTTCGTACCGTAATTCTCACTAAATAAAATCATGAACGGGGCCAGGGTTCCCATACGGCTTTCGATACCATACTCTACATTTCTGACATGTGTCTTTGTTGTGTCGCCTTTTGCTTCTGGCAAGATTGCATTTTCAATATTTTATCTGTTACCATGGAAACAATATTAGAAATTAAAACAATAGTGTTTACAAGCTTTTACAGGCTACAGCTTGACATCAATTTAATGTACATTATTTCTGGGCAGTGATCTCGTTGTGTCTTTCACTATTAACAAGATTTCACATTTGTCAGTGTTTATAGATATTATATATATATATATATATATATATATTCCCGGTCACAAATTTTGTTGTTTACGTGCTTTTCTGAGCTGTGCCTCAAAAACTGTAAAAATGATATACCAACACGCACAAAACATCAACAGTGAAGGCTGAGGATATTAACTCTTACTTTAAGGTATATCTGTCTGGATGTG
This sequence comes from Ylistrum balloti, assembly GCF_031769215.1. Taxonomy (NCBI): domain Eukaryota; kingdom Metazoa; phylum Mollusca; class Bivalvia; order Pectinida; family Pectinidae; genus Ylistrum; species Ylistrum balloti. Next base: position 608,550 of record NW_026782141.1, on the reverse strand, counting down.
TATGCTAACAGCAGGGTGCGGGAGATATTGACATGCTTTGCAGTTACTTGTCCAGCTTTAAAATCTTATGTTTATAGTGATATAAAATCTAACTGGCGACGAAAATGGTCTTAAGACATCAACAATAAATTTTATGCTTATCAACCCGAAATTGCCTCAAATATTACGATCAGAGAAAAATAGAGAAAATAAGTGGGAACAATATTTTGGGTCTGTTTTATGATGAATATATAAAATACATAATTATAAAAGACATATTGATCGACTGTGCAGATTTTAGTAAGATATTTAACGTTTATGATGATAAACCTATTCTGAAAAACATTATTGGGTTGTTTCAAAGAATCCAGGAAATAAGTGAAATTGGTTTATGACATATGGCGTTATTATGATTCAAATTCAGATTCCATAAACATTGGGCAAATTATGAACAAAAGGAAGATCTATACGAACACTCCTGAAACAGTACATGGAGAATAAGACCAGGTGTTCCAGAAGAGTAAGCGTTTTCTGCTTTATCGACGACACCCGCCATGTAAGCCTTGGTCAATCCAAATCTCAAATGAGAACAAGATATACAACAACGGAACTAACAAGTCAACTAACAAACATCAAATACCTCCAGCTTCATGTCGCACAAAGAAATAGGATATTTCTCAATGGGATCACTATTGCGACCATAAAACTTTCAAATAATTTTCATCAATCTGCATTTTTGAATCTTTGTGTTACGATTTTGTCAGTCAGTTGACGACTTCTTGCACGAAAATCGTGATAATGGGAACATGCCCTTGAATATCCAATCAACTGCGACATGTAAATACCACAGGTTGGAGATGCAAGGATATTGCTATCCAGAAATGTAAAATTCATAATAGAGAAATTGAAATCATCACGTGATTCATACAAGTTGATAGAAAGCTGTCCATGCTGGTTTCGTTGTAGAATTTCATGATATCTAAAGACAAGACGTCATCAATATATCTGAAAGTGAAATTAAACGATATTGCAAGATCTCTGTGGCTTGTTTTGGTAATCTCTTCAATAAATTCAGCCTCGTATGAAAACAAAAGCAAGTCAACCAACAGAGGGGCGAAGTTGGTTCCCATAAGTATGCCAATAGTCTGTTGGGTGATCTTGCCACCAAACTTGACGAAGATGTTGTCAGCCAAAACCTCAAACATTTTTATAATTCCGTCCTCCATATATTTCTTCTTTTATTTGGGCGTTAAATTTACGAAATATTTTTAGAAGAGGGTGGAGATTGGTCAAAACCTCTTAAGATTTCTTCAAAATCCACATACTATTTATTCCATTTCTTGAGTAAACAGTGTCACAATAAGACTTAACCCAGATTTGATAGTACTTAGAATGGTGAGGAGTTTAGACAAAGGCTTGGTTGAACAGCTACACGAGCAAACTATAAAACGCTGTTTATATGGATTCTTGTGAAGTTTAGGGATCCTGGACTATAAACGGGGGAGGTCCGTATCCTTATCATTAATAGGCAATTTAGATGATGGTTTTACCGAAACATGATTAGCTAGCATTTTGTCTTTTGAAAGATTGCATAATGTGTAGGTGGGATTTCCTTCGTTATCAAGAAAGCCTAGATTTTTTGGTATACAGCTAATGTAACACTGTTTGCAGACAAGGATCAAGTTATTGAACTTTTTATCTACAGACACAATAACATAGAGTGCACCTACCTTAAAGTGTGTATATAAAATCAGGATCGAGGAGAGCTGACCTGTGTTTTGATTTCATTTTCGATTTCGAGCTGGAAATTCTTTTAAGAATGAAGGGCCGAATGGACTTAACCACATACATATAATGATATATACGTCTCTGACTTAACCCATCATATAAGTTCAGTTTATTACTAGCACATGTTCATTTAAGATCCTCTACGCCGGACTGAAATATACAATAAAAATACATTAAATAAATCGTGCCAACACTCCCAATTGATGACTTTTAATTATATCAAAGTTCTTGATCTTCCTAACGCTGATCTGATATATGATGATGTCCAAGCGTATCGTTACTGACACGGCTTGACCCCATAAGACTTTATTGTCGCTGGGCGTAGAGCAAGGAAGCCATATTCATTTTTAGTAGTCAACTTCTCTTCTTTTTCTTTTTTTTTTTTTTTTTTTTTCACTTCAACATTTTTAAATCGATAATGATGGGAAATTTGGTTATTCACGATAAAGTTTGACCATTCTTACAAACTGAATCTGTTACTTCATTTGTCACATTCTCTGAAGTACTCCGAGGAAACTAATCTACTTGTGGATCATCTAGACTCTAGGGCTTAAAATTTTGTTTCCGCATGGTCACAGTTTTGTTATCTGTAAGGTATTACTGATCAAATAACATCATTATGGCATGTAGTTGTTGGAAAGAAGTTTCCATCGAGCGTTTTCAAAACCCTTGAAATATTCTACCTTGAATACATGTCAGAATATTTTTATAATCATCAAGTTTCTGTATAAATATCATAAACGTGGACAGATTGCGATATACACTGGTATTCAAGATGGCATCCACTCGCTGTTTTTACGTTTTAATTTTTACAAATATTGTTTGTTACACCTTATCGGGAAGATCTGCAGATAGTATCTACAAACTTGATGGACATGCTCTCTATTGGTCTTGGTTGTGCGAGCCACATTCCGAATTTAATTGGATATTTGAAATGGTCATCATTTGGATTTTTAAAGTTTATTTCGATTTCTGAAAACATGTTGATGTGATCTACTTAAAAAACGTGTATAGGGTTTTTGTCCTAGTTGCACATTTTGAGTTACATTTATATCCGATATTCATGATGGATGGAATTTTGAATTTTGTCATTTAAAGTAAGTAACGTTATATTTGTGAATGAGATCACAATTTATACTAACAAGCACGAAACAAGAAATAGATATATTTTCCAGTGAGATCAATATCACGACCATAAAACTTTCCAATATTCTTTATCAACTTGCATCTCTTGAAAGTGTGTTGTGAGTCTTTTTTATCAGTTATTGCCATCTTGCTTGGAAATTGTGATATTGGAAACAAGTGCTTGAATATCGAATTATCTGCAACATAGTAAACACCATATGTTGGGGAGCAGGGATTTTGAAATCTGGAAACGGTCAATTCATAAGATGGAAATCGAAATTAACATACTTATTGTGCGACTCCGTGAAAAAATTGTCCCTCTTGACTTTATTTCAGGGAAAGATAAGTTACCTCCCCTTCACACTAAGTATACCAATCTTTATAGATAGATATAAATGAGGCATATTGTCAAGTAACGACCTGGAAGTATTAAACAGTAACAACTGTGACATCGAGATGTTGACTGGTAACCATTGTTCTGAGATTTTCAGACTTTATTTACAATAGGAAAGTGTAGAGAATAAATAGTAGAGGTATAACAAAATATATTTGCTAATTTTCCATTCTATATGCATTGAAATAGATTTCACCCAAGATACTTCTGGGAATCATCGGGTAGAGTAAATTGAAAAACTTTGATGAGATTTGATACAGAATAGAAATCAATTTTAAAAAGATTCTGTTTATCATATAACTTATATATGTGTGCAACATTCTTGAAAAGAACATTTTATTTAACATAACCAAAACATAAATCTGTAATAATCCCAGCCACATTTTTGTGTGGTGACACCTATGACTTCAAAATAGACTAGCATATATATATGTATGTCATGTAACTGAGAGTCATTATAATATAAAAGTGTGACTTAAAATTTTTTTTTCAGATCATCATCTTCAAATCTGTCAATAATTTTAATTCCAGACTTACAACTTACTCTAATGACTGGACAATTTTGATAATGAGTTTCTGAGTTTACTGATGTTGATGTTGATGGACATTAGAAGATTTCCACATTAAAAGGAACCTGTTAAAATATTTCACAGAAAGTCTGGAATGTTTCATATTCATTTAGTGTACAATATTTTCTCATTAAGGTTGTCATATGGTCCAAGTTGTTCAAAGGCTGGTTTGAGATAAGCAATAGTTAGTGACAATGTTCAAAGATGAATCCAACCAAATTAGAAACATTATTTATCATTTCACAGCCGTAGATTTGTTGAAACAGGACAAATTTATAAATTTAGAGTTTTAATTAATTTTTGTCTTCGACATTGACATATCAATTTTAATATTTCACCAACCACAGATTATTGCTTACTAACATCTGAGCAACCAGATCCTGAGTATAACTGTATAGTGGGAATACAGCCCTTTAGATAAATAAGATACTGGTAAACATATACACTACAGTGTATGGGTATCATTTTTAATTGATACAATATATTCACAACTATTTACAATACAATGTATCATATCTAATAGATTTTCCACTAGTGACTTAACTGATGTTTTTTGAAGAAGCAGACATTAATTTTGAAATTACAGGATGGTATATATGTAGTTATTAATTCACTTTTTTAATTGTAAAAGTAACATCTGCTTTGTAGAGGAAAAAACCTCAGCTCAATACCAAGAGGGACAACCCAAAAAACTTCTGTTTCCCTAGTCAGATTTTGTTGGCTCACCAATTACCATATTTTCAACTGTTTCTGAGTCTTTACATAAGTTTGAACATGATCACTGTTAATGATTTTGAAAGAAATTAAGCGCTTTCTCTCTTAGAATTCAACCATCTGCATCATCATCACTTTACTTTCTATAATGTCTTTCAGCCATTTTTCACGGAATCTACTCTCTCCAGGCCTGCAAAAACAAAAATTGACCACATCACTTAGACAATAACCATGTATAAATGAAAAGAACCAACAGAAACCCTAATAGCATAAATTAAAGAATTATGAATGAGAATATACCAGAGTTATTTGTTATGGTATGTGACTTTATTATCTTTTATCAATAAAAAAACTTAGACCCACAGACTGACATTTTAAGTATAGCAATCAAAGATCCAGGATTTGAGGATGAGTTTCCATTTTGTGTTAGATTGATGAAATGCATCTAAAAATGTTTTTTTTCCATTTCATAACACATTTAAGGAGTTTCATCAATCTTATATGGAAAGAAAATGTACGTAGAATTGTTTAACAAATTACTGAAAACTTTTGCAAACTTTTGTAAAAATTGCACTATTAAGACTGTCACAAAACTTCATGACATCACAATTTAAAGAATGGGAAACTTCAGTCAAGTCTGCTAGGTGTTATTTCATGAGTGTTCAAACACCTTTTATGTTTAAATAATATTATTATTTCATTGATACCGGTGGGTAATTAACATAATTGTAATCTAATTGAAGTAAATAACGTGAAAAATTTAAAAACAGGTGATTAAGCCAATTGACTTACTTGTGTACAAGTCTGTTTCCTTCAAAGACAAATAAAACATCAACAGGAAAATGCTGAAAGAGAATTGTTCATTGATTTAAATATTACAAGGATAAAAAAGACATCAAATTGGATAGAATATTTCAATACAAACTTATCAGTACTTGTGTATACTGATTATACTAATAGATATCCTGTATTATGAATAAAGCTACACAATACTGATTTTTCTTCATCTAAGATTGGTCATCAATGATGGTGACTCAAAGTTGTAGGACCCAAATAGGGAGTTAATGGAGACAGCCAAAACAGTCTGAACAATGCAATTCAGCGAATCACCAATTCCCTTACTAAATCTGAAATCTATGCCAAGAATGTGCTGCAAGTGAACTCATTCCAGAATTTAGAAGTTCCAGTGGCAAGTAGTGTAGGAGGTAGAGCCATGTCAATCATTTTTTCAGAGTAACCTACTTTTGAAACATGACACACCACCTCACCTACTTAATCTCATGCCCCAGGTATGAAGTTATAGTTACACTGTTAATGTAAGAGATGGAGGCTGGACAAAAAAAATTCTTTGGTGTAGGTCCATAGTCAAAAATGTAGGACAGAGTGACATACTTTTGATACATGGCACACCACCTTACCACCTTACCATGATGATCAGCCCCATATCCTGTATATAAATTTTCAGTGACAAGTAATATAGAAGATTGAGCCTGTACAGGACAGCAGAAATACTGATAGGCACAACACAGAAATAAAGCCTCCCCTGGTTCCCACTGGGAACTATTGTTAAATGTTAAAATGTAATACAGAAAATTGAGATGCACTAACTCCTTTAACAGCATGTTTGCTGAATAATGTTTATTGATAGGGTCAAAAATAATTTGAAAATCATATTTCATTTATGTTAATAAAACCAACACAAATCATTGTACAATGCCTTCCTAAAAAGCTTTGGCACTTTGTTTTGACTTTACCCTTGACTCGCTTGTTTTGAAATGTGTGTATATTGAAACTCTTGCAATTTTTTGAATATGATTAATCTGTCAGTGAAAATTGAACTTGCAGTAATAGAGATGAAGGGAGGTGACCAGTATTTCCCTACAATTTCAAAGATGCATAAAAAAACTAGATTTGTTCTTTCAAATTACGCAGAAAAAAAAAATGTACCTCAAAATGTATTTTCTTCTGAGAAAAATGCTATCAATATATAGAAACTTCTAAAAAAAAACACCTAATATTACAAAAATGTGGCATTGAAAGAATTTCTTTCCATTAAACATATATACCATTAATGATAATTGATATAAAATAATTAATTATCAGGAAAAATTTCTCAACTGAAAAATAGATTTGTCAACTTAAAATAAGTTTTGCTTCATTTCAAAATATTTGTTTGAAATTTGGGTTTATGAATAATAGTGTAATTATCTCTTCGATATAGAGATATTGAGACCAAGGGCCTATCTTGTCAGCACTTGTTAATGACTTAATGTATAACGATGGCTATAGAAGAGTAGTGTTTGAATTTTAAATTACCTAATATTGTGTGGTACAGGGTCTATCATATTCACTTTCTGTCTGGGTTACAATACTATTCTGTAATATTTTTAATGTTTAATTTCCTGACCCCAAGAATGTAATATATCAAAGTTTGAAATATAGTTAATTATACAGTGATTAAAGAAGAGATTTTAGTGGGGAAAGTTGATATCTAATATTGGGCAGTGTATGAAACAGTCAGATTAATGAAAAATGATAAAACTGAGGATAGATTAGAATTTTCAACCTGATGTAAATCAAACTATCGCAGCTTGTAACTCCTAAGATTACTTACTTTCGGTTTAATAGTTGACACAACAAATGAAAAGTATACACAAGCTGTGGCACGAGGAATGGGTTTTCTTCGAGTAGGAATGCTCCATCGGACTCGGAAACGGTACCGTGCGTCAAAATCATGTGGGTCCTCTCCGAGGAAATCTATACAGTACTGCCAGCTGTTCTCATATTGCCAGGTCTAGGGAAACAAATTGTACAGTAAAAGATTTGTGTCATTTGCAATGCCTAAATTTTTAAAGTGATAAGGATTTTCAAGTGATATTTTCTTCAGTATCAATAAGGCTGAGTTTAAATTAATACTAATGTTGCAGTAAATTTGGAAAAGTGAACAGATATGTTTTTCTTTTTGATAAAATTTTCTCAATAAATGAAATATTTTTTCTGATAAAATTTTGTTTTTTAAATTCCATTAGATTAAAACTGAATATCAGAAGTTTTGAAATTGACAACTGATATCAATGAAATATTTACAGTTGATAATACCTTGATAAATTCATTGATCTTCTGTTCTGCTTTTTCTACAGTGAATTCATCAATGGTCAGCCAATTCACATTTTTCACTTCATAATTTTGGTCTTTGACAAAAGTTGATTGCCTAGAATTGACCTCTGATGAAATGCGAATTGATTCAAAAGTTTTTTCCCTTTCATTCAGAGAAAGGCTGGTTTCCAATCTTTTGATAGCATGATCAATGACCTCATCTACCAGATGCTTGGCCTGGTCGGCATAGATGTCATCAGATGACATAATGTCCTGAAACAGAAAAGAAAACTTAATCTAAATTAACAAGATATCCAACATGACACAAATATACCAGCAAATAAAGTTATCGATAGGATGAACATAAATTTAGCAAATGATGCTTATCATTAAATGCATGTAACATAAACAATGATCTGAATGGTCTGCCAAAATAATCAAATTATTAGAGAGCATAAATTTAGGAAACCATGATTTGAAATTTAGACATTATAATAATAACAGTATAAGCAAAGGTAATTTTCAGTCATGTATTGTGCACAACTGAGAAGTTGTGTCAAAAGACAGCAGAAAAAATACTCTTATTTTTACATGCAACAACCAGAGTCAGGAGAATGTCATTCTTTGATGCATCATTTTGCGAAACAAGTCTCTGTCACAAAATAATGCCTTGGCTGTCATAATTAAATCATGCACATGGCAAGTAAAGGACTATACTTCTGAATATAAGCAAGTTATTAAGCGTAAAATAAATGTACATTTGTACTTGTATACGTACTTAAAAGCACTATTGTTTTGGTATTTCCCCCCTGATTCCATAATTGTATCATATTCATTTGCGAGAGAAACAAGTAGTTGATAGCTTGATAAGAATTGAAAAAGTTTGATATACAGTCTAACTGGCTTATATGTACTAGAGGAAATGTTGGGAGTTCATGTGAAACTTCACAGAATGATCTCAAAATGCAAACATTAATATAAAACGAAAACTATTCCGGTTAAATTTGTTGTAACCGCATATACAAAGATTCTGACCATGTGCCATTAACATAAACGATTAGATAAAATTTTGTAGCCATCGATAATGGTTAGATTTAGCGGACTTTTAACAGAAGCGATATCTTACAGTTGACTTTTCCACCATCAATTTCGGAAAGTTCTAATTACTAATGGTGATAACTCACTCGTATGAAATAAGGATTTGTGTCTGACTTGTTACTTACAACTGTGTAGTCAGCAGTTATCTTCGATGTATATATTCACTCACATGTCAGAAGTTCGGCAAATCATAACATTCTACGCTTCCATATTGTTTATGTCAACGTTACCATGAGCCACGCGGTCTGGTCTAAGCCAATGGTATTTAATCTAACATTACACCAAAGAAACTTTATCACAGGACATTTGATTGGATATCAGGAACCGGAAATAGGTTAAATGGAAAACATGGCGGGTGAAGGGGGAAATTCAGAAGCTGCCGAGAAGCAAAACTCAGTTTGTAGCTTCGATCTTACAAAATTGCGAGAAAAAGTTCGAAATTATATAGACACAGTAAGTATATCATATGATCGATATGTTCAATGACGACTTTTATCGCGAAAACCGCTGCTTCATGTAAACATCTTCCGATTTTATTCAGCCTCTCGATAAGTTGCAGTATTTAGTACAGATGGTCATACTTGTGTAAGCATGATATTATAGTTAGTTTTATCTGACAGTTAAAAGTGTGTGTTCGGTCCTTTGATTTCACAGGATGTAACAAATGTCCAACGTAACATGACAAAGGAACACCGACACAAGTCACACATCCGTTTATCAGTTTGAGTGGTAGTTACTGTACTGTGTACTGCTTGGAGTCTTCTGTTTGCCATGCAGGTCAATTTGAAATAAAAACACTACAGTATTGTGTACTGCTTAGTGTGTTCTATTATTTATGCAGGACTATTTGAAACAAAAACACAAAATGTTTTTTTTAGACATGTACATGTGCAACAAAAAGGGAGTCATCTTTTTAACATAGCCCAATAACCAAGGCAACTTGGTACATTTATACACAAAAAAATGACATTCAGCTCTTGGTGAAAATTACAAACTTTATCTCCTTAATTGCTTATAGTGTGGCTGAAAATAGAACACGGGTAAATGTTTATGAATGTTCACATATGACATTCACACTAAATGTTTCTTATGGCAGTGATATAAAGTAGGGCTGTAACGAGTACTAGGGTCACCTGTTTCGGGTCAGTTTTGATTCCGATGGAACATGTGTTCCTGGTTACCCAAGTCAATATTACCTAGTACTATTGTTTAGTTCACAATAAAATGTTTTTCCAAGTACCTCTATACTCTTGTAGGCTGTGTGTTGAAAAGAAACAATGTTTAATATGCACATAAACATATATATCTGCTGTATGAATGACTACTTTGTTGCACTGTCAGTTGACACTTTCTCATGGCTGAGAAATGCACCACAGCCTTGACCTAACACTCAGATTCCTCAATATATATAAGGTATACATACACATCCAAGATGCCTTGAACGGAGGTACGTTCCAAGTTTCTGATTGACTTGCCTCTTACAAATAAATGTTAAGTTTCATCGCAGCATCCTCATTTGGTATATGTAATCCTACTCTGATGTTACATTATCAGAGATAATATGGTATATTTGGTTCCAGTCATGTGCACAAACTAACCATTGTCAACCAAACAACATGGCTTCCCTGATGGAAGCTTATGATAATTGTAACTCTACAAAGTCTGAAAATACTTTGTAGTAGTCATTTTCCCCACTTAACCAATAACGTCTAGACTATTATGTAAGTCTAAATGATGTTGGTTAGCTGATTACACTTGAAAAGTCAGCAATTATCACTAATCTAATACCATGAATTTGTGGTGATCTCGTTACTAAAACTGCAGGTAACTAGGTACGGGTTGGGTTTCAATGATAGACCCTGGGGCGAAAATTGTGTACCCGTGACAGCCCTAATATAAAGTGTCATGTCCTATTAGATATTGGATCAAATTAGAAAAAAATAATATACTCTGTTTTGTAGCAAAAGTTTAAAAGAATTTTGTGTTTCTATTTTCTATTATCCTGCATTTGAATATCTAATCAATTGCTTAGGTATATGATGGTACATGCAGGACTATTACCCACATATGAGGTTGTGGCAAATTTGTTTTAAAAACAGTTGTTTTACACAGCTTATGAGAAATAATCTGGTTGGTCAAGTAAATGACATAACAGCCTGCTGATCGACCTGCAATATAAAAAAATAACAAGAAAATACCAACATGTCAGCAAGAAAAATAAAACCAGGTAATCCAGAAGAGTAAGCATCTTCTACTTCATCGACAACATCCACTATGTAAAGCAACAAAACAAATACCACTATTAGCTGTAACTGACCAATCTAAAAATGGTTAATTTAATGATAAAATTGTTTTATTTTTATATTTAATATAGAGCAATTTTTGTCTATAATTCTTTATTTTCTGCGCTACATTTATTTCAATATCTGAGGCTGTATTTAAAATTCACGATCCACTTTGTAGCACTCACCAGGAATACAAGTTGATACAGATTGGATTCTGTCTGATCTGTTTTTCAGATCTGTGTTGATATGCTAGGTCAGTAGTGCTTCCAATTCATGTAGAGAAGAGGATGCTTACAGAACAGTTAGAGCTGATAACTTACTTTTTTATTTTACAGAAGTATTAGTTATGCACAACATGATTGTTAAATCTTGGCATGTTTTTAAAATGTTTGGCTATCAGGCCTTGTAAGATCATTTATGTGTTTTTGCCTAATTATTAAACATGTCAGGAAAAAATAAGGTAGGACCTTAGTATGGAGCTACAAATGTAAATATATCAAAATTGTTTGCAAAGGATATATCGAGAAGGAATCTTGAGTTTAGCAGTGCTTCCTTGCAAAATGAGAAGGAAAAAACGTAGTAGTAAAGAAATGAAATGACTATATTTCCATTTATTGACAGTAAAAAATGTTACAATTAATGCAATTAAAACTTATATGTCTTACTCAAATTTCTTTTTCAGCACCACTATGACTCTGCACTTTTCTGGGCTGACAAGATTGTATCTCTTTCAAATGGTAATATATTGATTCAAAATAAGATATTTCAATCTAAAACACACTTTTGCTTTTCTTAAATAGTGGTTCTTGATCTCTTAAAAATCATTCTACTTCATTATGTGTAAGTTTTGATAAGTACATTTCTTATTCAATAATTTCATCTAGTAAATATAATTTTTTTCACAGTTGTGGTCTGCCATCCTCTGTGTGTAAACTTTATATTCAGTTGAATTCTACTCAATAATTAAAAGTCACAGGGTGCTGATATTAGGCCTGTAGCATGCTGGTATGTAAAGTGACCATGTTGGGAAATATGAATGACCTTGACTCACTTTCAAGGTCACAGGGGTCAAATATGTTAAAATCTTTTACTGACTTCTTCTCAATAACCAAAACGTCCATGGTACTGATATTGGGCCTTTAGCCTGCTGAGATGAAGGACAACCAAGTTTGTTCACTTTGACCTACTTTCAAGGTCACAGAGGTCAAATGTGTTGAAATGTGTGAGCAACATCTTCCCATTAACCGAAAGGCCAAGGGTCTTGATTTGGGGTCTGTAGCAACAAGCAAAATGTCCAAAGTAATGGCATTTACGCAGTGCATGTATATAAAATTTGATTTCAATTTTGCAGAAAATATCTTTATGAACCAACCAATGTCTTCTATGTAAGCTGTAGTGTAGTTGAGCAATTTATTTTAGGCAATATTGGCCTCTTTCATTCTTGTTATCTTTTCCAAATGTCACCTCGCTCAATTTCTAATCAATTTCTCAGGAACTTGTTAGACTAGAAAAATCTCATCATAAGATTTTGTTTTCTTGAATAGCCTATTGATTCAACAGTAACTCAAAAGTTAATGTTTTTTGTTCTTTTCAGCATTTTAACCTTATCCGGAGATTTCTTTTATATTTCCACACATCTCTTTAAAACTGGGTATATTTTTTTGTTTATCACTAAAAGATATGGCTCTCATGACAGTTTGATTCATTATAACCAATATCATACATGTATTTGTTTTGTCTTTGATACTGCCAATCCTGTATATTTCTTGGGCATGGGATGGGCGTATGTTTTTCCACCCAGAGGTGCTCTTATTAAATAATGATATATATCAGGTACACATGGGGACACCAGTGTCAATAATATACATCGTAGTCTACTAAATCCTAGCTTCAGTAAATTCAAAATAACAAATTAATATTGTTTCTTGCTTTTATTTAACATTTTTGCTGTAAGACTTATTGAATGCTAATATAATATAATATACATATGGTATAAGAAGAAAATTAACTGGTCAAAATAATGTTTGTAATGTATATGGTATGTAAAACTTGGTGTCAGATGTGGAAAGATAAAACAACCAGAAAGATTTCATATGAATTTAAGGTTTTTATTAGGTATGTATATATATAATAATATATAAAATAAAACAAAATCACATCTTATTGTGTGTGTTGTCTATCAAGTTTATCATGTAATATTCCTGGCATTATTTAACAGGTGATGTGGAGGATGTTTACTGGTATGCTCAGACACTGTATCTAACCGGGCAGTACCACCGGGCTTCAAAACTGTTACGGACAGCCAAACTGGACAAGGTCAGTCTTGGAGCTTCCAAATTCATTTACCACTTGTGTTACAAATTTGTGTACTTTTCATAATGTTGTTTTGTAGTTTTCATGATTGGTTTCATGTTAAGGCAAGTGCAAATATCAGCATAGATTATAAAAAGAAATCTACACATGAACTGATATTACATGTTGCTATGAATTAAAAGATAGGTGATGTGACCTTCAGATGTCAGATAGGATGTAGTGGTCATAACATTATTACTATTTATCTGGTTTACTGTTAACCAGCTCCTTTTTATCAAATAAGTGGGCAATGTATACTATTATGTACATAGCAGACTTTAAGATTGCATGCTTTCAAAATATCTAGCCTCACTAAAGATATTTTTAAGTTTAATTTAAGAATTAATCGTATCATTTAACAACATATTTGAGTTGCTCTTTCAAGCTGACTGACTGTTTTTAATATTCTGAAGATAACATCACGTCATTGAATTACATAAAATAATTGAATTGCTAATTACTTTTTGCATTTAATTTCCAGACACATTCAGCATGTCGATACCTTGCAGCTCTTTGCCATGTAAGTATACATACCTACGTACATGTAAACCATTTATACATGTACCCAGAGATAAGCTCTTACCTAGTAAGAAGCCTATTGAAATTCATTTAACATACCAACAAATTATTGTATTGTTCTATGTTAAGCCCATTCCCTAATTACATGTACTTTGAGTTAAAGCTTTGTTCAAGCTCTCTGGGTAACAGGATAAATTTTGTATGTAAATTAGCTACAAATGCTTATTATCTTACTGGTTGGAAGCAATTTTTGTGAGTTTCTCAAATCAGTAATGAGGACCACTGTTAGAAAAGAAATGTTAAGACAAAATTGGATACATAACAGCTTATCTTTCACTAGATACTAATAAATTATGGACAAATTGGGTACTGAAAGTTATGTTGTTGTAACATATTTCTAAAGGTTCAGTCAAACAAACTGGTCTCTGTACATATTTTGTTTTTACTTAATTACTAGCTTTATACATGTATGTCAGAAGTCAGTGGTTTTTGGGACTCAAATATTTGAGTTTTGGACTCATGCTTTTCCTGTGAGACTCTCTCAGATTTTAAGAGCCTTTATATCTCATTGTAATTTGGAAATGTTGCCTTACGCTCATCAGAAAAAGCCTACAAATATTACTGAAAGTAGAGATTTCACACACTTTCAAAAGCAAATATACTGTATTGAATGCATTCTAGTCTTTAATCTGTATTAGTAAAGATTTTTAATTAATCATGGAGATAGACTTATTTTCAAGACCATCTTACTTGTGTTTTCATGTATTTTATAAGGAGTTCAGCGTGTGACGGAGCATTTCTTGTGTGAATCACAACATTCATTGTAAAATAAGCACAGAATATATCAATAGAAACAAGTAAAGAGAACCAAGGGGATGGAGTGGAGATTGCTGTGTCAAACTAATAAAACATTTTTTGACAATGAATCATTTTCAGTGACACAATTGCTGGCTTAATTTCAATATTCTAGGTTATTCACTCTCTGCACTCCTGGACCATGTCATGCAAAATTGAAGGACCCATCTGTGACACCTAGTGAACAAGACTAAAAGACTAGGTTGATCCTTTGATGTAATCAAACGAATCTCGGGGTCGCATGAAAGTATAGGTATTTTAATGGCTTTGAGTTTGGGTGTCGCTCCTTCAAAAGGGGCATATCAGCCTGTGGTTGGTCAGTATTTACTCCTGGAACCAATCAAATTACTTTGCTTGTGCCATGACATGTTCCAGGGGTGCAGAGAGCAAAAAGAATTGCAACGCCTGGAGTATCATGGATGGGTTTATAGATTTATACAAAGTGAAATAACGTGTGATATTTGTAAATTGTTTAACTCCTGTCTGTTTTCAGTACGAATGTAAAGAATGGCAAGAATCATTGAATATTTTAGACATGGTAGACAACAACAAACTACGGTCTTTTACAGCACCATGTCATAGTGAATCACACATCGATACAAACAATAAAGAGGTAAGTATTTCATAATTACATGTATGTTTTATCAGACAAATATATCTTATCTAACTTTACCTGAATTTAAATGAGAAGTTAAATGTCAGGTTTACAAGTAGGAATTTGACAATCATACATGGAATGATATTGAGAACTTACAGTATATTTGTGTAATATTGCAGGGCTGATATTATGTAGTTGTTGAAGTTTGGGCTATTTCATGGTGGTTAAATTTCGCTTCATTTAATATAACTATGATTTTGATTTCTGCTGTAGCCTATAGAGCATTCTATAAACTTGCTACGTGGTAAAATTTACGAGGCCATGGACAACAGAAACCTGGCAGTGGAATGTTTTCGAGAGTCTCTACGACAGGATGTGTATTGTTTTGAAGCGTTTGATCTGCTTGTCAACCATCACATGTTGTCAGCTCAGGAGGGTAAGAACACTTCTGTTACAATTCAGTACTAGTAATGTCCTTCTGTGGCTTCTGGGTTTTTTCATTTTTAAATTTTTTTTTTTTTTTTTTTTAATTTTTGCACACTAACTGTAGCGGAAAGCTGTTAAATTTAATACTGAGTATATCCTTAGCACATATGTTGCTTCTGTTGCAAGCTTGAATATTCTGAATGTGAATTCACATGGATTGGTGTACTGTAACAAGAGTGCCTATTTGATGATGTGAGTGTAATGACTGATGTGAGATGATATTAGTCTACAGCTTTAATTGACACTATATTTATATTCCATTTCAGAAAGAGAATTGATTGATTCATTACCGTTTGCATTGCAATGCCCAGAAGAGGAAGTGGAACTTGTCAGATTTTTGTATGAAAATAAAGTTAAAAAGGTTGGTCCATATCAAATTAGTACGAACACTTTCATGAAAAGAAATTTATTATTCATGCTGAGCCAGTTCCAGTGTCCTGAAGTACAGTTTTATGCTACTCATAGAAAGGAAAGACCATTGTAGAGTAAAAGACAGCACCTAAATTGAAGCAGTCACTTAAGTGATAACAAACCATGTTCCGATTGATTGAAATTGACAAAGATTGACGAGGTGATCAAGCAATTAATCATTTTTACCATAATTAAATGTTAATGTTTATTAAAAATTCACAGTTGCCATTAAATTTGATATAATTAGAAAGAAAAAAAAATGTATGAATAATGCACCAAAGTAAAAGCTGATTTAAAGTACCATTAGTAATCACAATCGCAAAATGTGACTGTTTTGTTTCTGTACATATTTTAGACTGTATACATTTTGCAAATCCAACAAAGGAAGAATTTTTTTTTAGATAATATCTACAATACTGCATTATTTACAAAATGCGAGCTAGAGATTCTTATGATGATTTTAGGGGAATGAGAGAGGTAGGAAATTAAAAACAATATTGAAGAAATCTCCTTAACAAAAATACATCGGTTTATTTTTCTTTTCTATTTTCCTCCTTAAGCAGACAGCTCTATATAGCCATTTTGTCCTGCAATACCAAATGTGTAACAGAGTTGTCTCCCTGTAGTTACATGTCGAAATGCATATTATTGTCAGTATCAGTTCATTGTATGATATATAATACCTGTGGCTTAGGTTATTATACTGCTAGTGAACTTGTAGATTGAAATATATTTGATAATATGTAGTATAATTCATAATACAGTCCTAGAAAATGTGAATGTTTGTTATCAAAATAATTCTTTCAGGTGTGAAAATAGTAAATATTGAATTAAGGAATCTGTGTTAATTCCACTAAAATATATACAAACATAATACTGAAGAGTGCAAAAATGCAGAGAAAGCTTTGTGGAATTAACACAGACATCAGAGAATCCAATAAGCTGATTCATAAGTGATGTTTTAGTCCATTTTGATAACTATTCATAATTATGGCATATGAAAAAGGAAACGGCATTATTGAATAAATCATACAATAAGGTTGTTTTGGGAATTTAAGAATGTTCGCTGTGAAAGTTTTTTTATCTTAATTTAGAGAAGCTTTGAGTTTTCAGAAATGTTGTCTTGTTTATTTCAGTATAATAAGCCCCAGAATCAATCACTCCCCAACTCTCTGTGCGCCCTCAAGGAAAACTTAGATGTGGTTGTAAACCTGGCAGAACGACATTATTATAATTGTGAATTCAGAGATTGTTATAAAATAACTTCAATGTAAGTATTTTTGTTTAGTTATGAAACAATTAGATTTACACAGATATATTCAAGGCAATTTATGTTTTATAATTAATCAATCTAGATATAATTATCAAGAGCCGTTTACAAAGTCCAAGGGTTCGACTCTAGATATTGATACCTTTAACCCCAGAAATCCAAAGCCAATTTTTAACAATATCCTTGTTTCATAAATTCGTATTGTTTTATTAATGATTACATCAGATGATAACAGCTACAACTGTTAAATGTACCAACAAGGTACCATTGCATTTGTTTCAAAGAGATCACCTGAGATTCAAAATCTTGTATTTGAATCATTGAAGTAAATTTACTTTCTTTTGCAGGGTGCTTTCCAAGGATCCCTACAATAGCCAGTGTCTTCCTCTTCATATAGCTGTTTTAGTGGAATTAAAAAACTTAAAAGGTACTTGAAATTTAAAGATGTATTATATCAGCATCCTTTCTGATGAGTATAAATGAATCTGTTCCAAATGACAGCCTCCGTCAATATGAGAATACAGATGTAGATTGAAGCTTGAATCTTAGTAAAAACCAGTGACATCAATGGAATGATTTTCAGGCAAATAGACAAGTTAGACAATGGTTTATATCTGGTCGACCATCATCACAGAAGAGGAATTTTGAAAATTTCATATTTAGGTTATACATATTTATTCGGAGTCCAATAGCAAGAAACAGAAGGATTACAAACAATTTCGACTGTTTTTATGAATCTTAGAACATGTTATCATATGATGCATGACAACTGTAACTTTATAACAGGTGCACAATTTCATATAGAATGATGAAGACATTATGTTGTTGTGTGTTTCATTGATAATGTTCTGGCTTTGGAGTAGTAGAGTGTTTACTGGCGAAGTATGACCATTATGAATGTAGTAGTTGTGGGATGGATAGACAAAAAGGGGATCTCAACCCTAGGGGAAAGATTATTAAGTTGACCGATTGGAGGCATGCAGTGTGAATGCCAACTTAATGGCTTTCCCTGAGGTGAATTATTATTATTACCTTCTGGTTATATATGTGAAATGTTGCTGTTATCTCACTGCTTAGCATTGTTCACTTGTGATGTTACTGAAGTGTTGGTGTGAGGTTAAGGTGTCTTGGGTAAGAGAAATAGTACCTTCAGTAAGGCTCTTGTATATTTTTGGCCGGGTTGCACATAGTGCAAATCGGCGTTATAGTATGGTGAATGGTGGGTGGGCGAGTGGGCAGAGAAAAGGGGTACCAGATTTGTAGAATCAACTTTTCCTATAGATTTTGACGTAGAAGCTTGAAACTTTGTAGGATAATTATATATATGTGGGAGATGTGCACCTTCTATTATGGATTCATTCCGGATTGTTTTTTTTATTTTCCAGGCTTTGGAACTTAGTCATTTTCTTAAACTTTTCTTGTTATCACACCTTCGCAGTAACTATTACAAGAACCTTTCTGAAATTCCACATATAAATCACCTTGGGGCCCTAGATGTCCATTGTCTATTTTTTGAACATCTCCGAATCAAAAATGACTGCAACTTCTTTCTTCAAATGCCCTTCTTCTGCACCAATTCATAAAACACAACCAAACTTTCTGTCTTATAACAAATATTCTACATACTCAACAAATGAAACACCCTTAACTGTCTTATAAATACCATATAACATTGCACTCATCCCGCAACCTGCCCAATTGTGGCTTTATCCTATTTTTAAATTCTAAAATGTTGAGACAGATTTCAGACAGATTTCACCCAAGTTTGAATAGAAACATCATTCGAAGGGAGGAGGGGAGCAATCATAATTTATATAAATAATAGTCGTATGAATCCTAGGGGTCAAAGGGCAAGGTTTATGAAGGGAAATTGGAAAATGAAGCTATAAAATTCTTCTCTTCTCATATGTCTGTACACATTTCAACCACAATCTGGCCTGAAACCTTTGGGAATGGCAATGATTTCCCCCAAATTGATGAAATGTTTGTGTCATTTATATATACATATATTTTTTAACCATTTGATATTTTGTGAAGAGTAACCACCTCCTCTATGTAAGTCTATGAGTCTCTTGCTCATTACACCTTCTCTTATGTAAAGGAATTTGTAATCACTTTGTGCATCCTCGTGAGTGACGGTGTCTATTTGTGGGTTTGTCAGTTGTAACTATTTAACCAGAATATCTCATGAACACATGGACAGATTAGGATTATATTCACATCATAACATCACCCCACCAAAGTCTGCACCAATATCAATTTATTTAGAAGTCATTGGTCCAGGTTAAAAGGTCAAATGACTTTTGTAATAAAAAGCTTGTGTACTAGATTCCTCATGAACCACGGGACAGATTCACTTTATAACACCATCACACTAGGATCTACACCATAGTAGACTGTGGTGGTCAAGGTGAATGGTCAAAGGTCCCTGCTGACCACTTTTGAAACAAAAAGCTTTTTTTTTACGAGATATCTCATTAACCTTTTAATTAATTATCTCACAATAGATTTAGGTCAGAAGAATAAGATGAACGAGTGGGATATTTATCTATGTGGCCCCATGTATGTGTCGCTTTCATTAATCTATCTTTTACAGATTGTTGTTTGTACCATGGGTACTGAAGCTGGTCACTAAATGCTCAAATTCTTGTACAGAGCTACTCCTTAACTATGGGTCAGCTCAGATTAATGGCCTGCTAATTTATGAATTTCAGAATTATTTTACTTGGCACACAAGTTAGTGGATCTATACCCAAATAAGCCGGTGAGTAAAATTGGGGTTAGCCTATATTATATTGGCTAGAAATTTGAAATTTGGTATGTCTCTTTGTAGGGTGACTTGAATACATAGGCCCTTGATTAATCAATGTTTAGTCGCTGTCTGATATATCTGGTACAAGGTTTTGGGAAATACATGTATTTCTCGGTCAGATTCAAATATTATTTCTTGATACTGGAAGACAAATGAGTATTACTTCAACACCTTATTGGAATATCACTAATGTGTATTATCAGTCTTACTGACTTACCCTTACACTCAGCTCTGATCCATTTCCACCAGGATAAAAATTATTCCATTGCAAAGTCTTTTTTGATCAAGATACAGGATAATAATTGATTGCTATTTGACATTTCTAGTAGCCTTTGTTTGCTTGGTCTAACAAACTCTGTTGAATTCCTTAATGTTTATGAGGTTATGGCTTTCAGTACTTTCAGTACTTTGATTTTATTAGGTGTCTTGGTTTGCTGTGGGATGTTACTACCTCCTAATCCCAGACAACATTGAACCAGGCCGTAGATATCTCAGGTAAGTGATGATTACTCGCATTTGGATAAACTGTACAGCTGGTTTTTATG
This sequence comes from Ylistrum balloti, assembly GCF_031769215.1. Taxonomy (NCBI): domain Eukaryota; kingdom Metazoa; phylum Mollusca; class Bivalvia; order Pectinida; family Pectinidae; genus Ylistrum; species Ylistrum balloti. The sequence goes on along the minus strand of NW_026782141.1, from coordinate 587,654 downwards.
CTCTTGTCATTATAGAAGTGAGGTTATGTGATGTTACCCTTGTTCGTCCATCATGTGCTCTGAATCAGTGTCATATCTTTGAGATTAGATCAACAGATTAGGCAGTCATTTATAAGATAATGTAATAACTTAAGGTTCTATCCATTTCCTATAAAGGTGGTCATGATCATTGGTCAAGTTTAAAGTGTTAAAAAGGTCAAATTTGACAACTTCTGCAAATTTATCAGACAATATGGTACTCTGTTCTTATATGAAAGGGAATATCTTAAAGACATTTCTAGTTGTTTTATCTGAACACAAAGAAACAGATACTTCAACCTTGCAATATGCATGTGGATTAGAGTCACTTTGTTTATTAGACATGAGGGAAAGGTTGAAATTTTGGGAATTGGCATTCAATTTTTAATTGCCACAGTGGCCCCAGCAAATTTTAATTTAAAAACTTCACATAATTTGATCATAATCTGATGATATGGTGTAGTCAGTGTCACAGCTTTGAACTATTTTCAGTTGAACTATCCCAGTTTTTAATTTCTGGTTCTTAAACCTGTCAACATCAGATAATGAGCCAATCATATTGCTCCTTGTCATATCATCCTACCATCATTATACAACTCTTGTTAATGGTATCATAATTTCTTGAGAAGTATATTGGATTGATAATTCATTGCTTCAAATGAAAGTTCTCCTTTGCAGATAAAAATGCATCATCATCACATCATCATCTTTATCATCATCATCTCATCATCATCATCATCATTAATTGATAATTGGTAATACATCATCATCATCTGATAATACAAAATTAAATGTTGGTCCGTTAATAGTATCATAGTATATCACTGAGTCTGGAGAAGTACAAGTATAGAATTGAACATTCTCATGCTGTATATATCGAGTCTCCTTGGTTCCCAAATTTTGGCTGTTTATAAAGTTTCAAAACTGATTGCAGACAGGTGTGAAGGTATTTATCAGGGGCAGGTGTGTGTTTTCTCAGTGAGAAATGGACCCTCTGATGCTTTAGTAGTTGTATGTCTGGCATGTTACCCCAATTACTATGAATGGTACATTTTTGTATACGATGTTCCTAATGTGTGTTGTTAAGAAAGGTAGCTTCTAACTGATGCTAACAGACTCTGCCTCAAGATATACTAAGACTGTTGATGAGCTTATAAACACAGCAGACTGACAAACAAATACACTGACAGATAGAAGGAATTCTGACATTTAACATTACCTTGAGTAGTACTGGAATGCTCTCCCTTCTTCAATTTTGAGGGTGATAGGGGGTCATGGCCTCATGCAGACATCCATGTTGGAGTTCAACAAGATATTGCCACAATGTCAGAAAGTGAGAATCTGTCAGACATTTTTTATGTAAGGTTACCCTCAGTGACAAGTGATACCAAACAACAAATAATTAAAAAATAGAAATAATAAAATAATAAATGAAAAAGATATATATTTACATAAAAAAGAGTGAAGAAAGTCTCCTGGGTAGTTCAGAGAAATCTCCCCATGAAGTGTACTTCTCACATGTGGCACAGACCTCATATATATGCTATCAATTTGTTTGTGATAATTACTCGACGAAAATTCCTAGGGATCCTGATTTTTTAAACAGCTGTTTGTTTCACAGTTAGGTTTATTATACCTTGGCAACTAGTCTTAAAAAGTATATAGGAATACGCCATATGTACATCTGCTCATATTTTAAAATGATATCATTGCTCTTCATGCTGCAGTTCTCTCCCAAGTGTCATGAAACCCTATACACATCATCATGAACATGACTTATGGTACAATAAAAAAAGAGGTCATTGATAGAAATTTACATGTTACCACTCTACAAGCTGCATTTCTAAACTGGTTTGTACAAAAACAATATACATGGTCACAAACATCACTTCTTGTATGAGTTTGACTTCCAACCTTGTGCAGTCAAAAACCAGGTTTTTGATACTATAAATAGAAGTCAACAGAAATTTACATGTCATTGCTCTACTGTCTATATTTCTGGAATGATCAGTACAAAATTCCACACACATGATCACAAGCATTACTTCTTGTACAAGTTCAACTTCCAACTTTGTGCAATCAAAAAGTAGGTCACTGATTCTATAAATAGAAATCAACATAAATCTTCATGTTACCATTCTACAGGCTGCATTTCTAAACTGGTAAATAGAAACTCAACGTACATAATCACAAACATCACTTCTTGTATGAGTTCGACCTCCAACCTTGCGCAGTCAAAAACAAGGTTGCTGATACTATTAATAGAAACTAACAAAATTTTCACACCATGGTTCTAAATGCTCCAAGGGTCAAGTTTTTACCTCTAGTGGTTAAAAAACTAGTCCATCTTTACTATAAATAGAAATTGGCTGAAATTTGGATGTCACCACTCACAAAATTCTCAGACATCATTTACAATAAAAATAATAGTTGCATTATTTGCCTTTGGGTTACATTATCTTAATGGCAGACTTCAATTGTGACCTTGATAAAACACCAAATGTTTTGTCATCCAAAACAAACAAAAACAACAGCAGCATATCAAATCACCTACCTATCTGGTATTCTAACAGACCCTGACATTCATGTCATCAAATCAGGCACCATTTCATGATATTATAGACCAGTCTGATGTCTTTGCAGCATTTAAATAAAAAGTACAAAATTTTGCATATTTATAGTAGTTATAACCTACATTTGTAGGGCAGAAAGTACCAATGGGAGCTCTTACAAGTGGTGATGTTTGTGAACAGGTGTAGGTTTCCATTTACTTTTACCATATCATACAAATGTACCCATTGATCATATAATTCATATCTATAAGGAAATCAGCAAAAAAAAAAATGGATTTCCCCTTTAAATCTGTATATATTTCTCTGCTTGGACACATCATTTGATTATACAATAAAAATCAGTTGACTAAGCCATGATTGTGAAATTTTGATACCGAGGTTTCCATTGTTTCTTGAGAAAGCTGTCACAGGCCTATATTAGCACATTGAAGTTTCAGGTTGTTGAGTTAGAAATACATGCATCAATAATTTTCTTATCAAAAGTAAATTACTTCATAAAAAATCCCTTGATTAAGTACAATATTTCTGTTTTGTTCAATATAAAGATAAATTACTTTTAGATTACAATTCTTGTGTGTTATATCTAGGAGAAAGTCAGTAAAATATTTCAGAATTAATCATCAGACATATTTCATTACTGAGACAATAATTTTATGTCATATTGTAGAGAATTATTTTAAAAATCAATAATTTGATATGACATGATCCTTTAGGTAATTCAATATATATTATAAGTTGACATGAGTGTCACATTCTATTCATCATCTTTTAACTCACATTTAAAAAACATTTACAAGCTCTCTCACTTAATCTCCCCAAAAGACATGCTTACTTTGACTGGGTTTGTACCTTTTTCTCAAAAGAGATAATAACTTGACATCACCAAGACATGACTTATGTATAATTTTACAACTGTGTTAATAAACATGTACTTTATGATATTTATGATATTACAGTATGAAATGACAAACCACGACATCTGGTGATAAATCACACATCAGTATATGATTACATGACATTTGAATATCATATAATCATGACTTTTATTTTATGACCGAACAGCTCAGGCCCCAGTTTCATTCCTTAACAAGGAAATATGAACTACCTTAGAAAAGCATTAAGAAAGATGAGAACAAGCTTGAATTAAGAAAATTTTCTCTAAATATGCATTGGTTTTTGTATGGGCAATTTTAAGTTGTGGAAAATTTCGTAAGTTTAGGAAGATTCATGACACTGGTTCCAGTTATGTGATTAATACAGATCTATTTTATCATATAAAGAAATTGTCTCACTTCTCTTGTTTCATATATTTCAGTAAAGCTACTTCCATGGACAGAGTATATGGGCCAGCTTGGCTTGCATTTGGTCACTCATTTGCAACAGAAAATGAACATGACCAAGCGATGGCTGCCTACTTTACAGCGTCACAATTGATGAAGGGGTGCCACCTTCCCATTCTTTATGTTGGGCTTGAGTATGGTCTCACCAATAACAGCAAACTTGCTGAGCGGTTCTTCAACCAGGCCCTCAGTATAGCACCAGAAGACCCGTTTGTTTTACACGAGATGGGAGTGATAGCCTTTCAGAATTTGGAGTAAGTTTACTGTGGTTCTGGATTGAAAAATTAATAACTTGTGTTGTAGAATTAAGATTTATGGTAAGATTCAACACACTCACTACCACAACAACTACAGGTGTGATGTGTGAGGTAAGATGTAACCTTATCACTACCACACACAACAACTACAGGTGTGATGTGTGAGGTAAGATATAACCTTATCACTACCACACACAACTACAGGTGTGATGTGTGAGGTAAGATATAACCTTATCACTACCACACACAACAACTACAGGTGTGATGTGTGAGGTAAGATATAACCTTATCACTACCACAACAACTACAGGTGTGATGTGTGAGGTAAGATATAACCTTATCACTACCACAACAACTACAGGTGTGATGTGTGAGGTAAGATATAACCTTATCACTACCACACACAACAACAACAGGTGTGATGTGTGAGGTAAGATATAACCTTATCACTACCACAACAACAACTACAGGTGTGATGTGTGAGGTAAGATATAACCTTATCACTACCACACACAACAACAACAGGTGTGATGTGTGAGGTAAGATATAACCTTATCACTACCACACACAACAACAATGTGTGAGGTAAGATATAACCTTAGGTGTGATGTGTGAGGTAAGATATAACCTTATCACTACCACACACAACAACTACAGGTGTGATGTGTGAGGTAAGATATAACCTTATCACTACCACACACAACAACTACAGGTGTGATGTGTGAGGTAAGATATAACCTTATCACTACCACACACAACAACTACAGGTGTGATGTGTGAGGTAAGATATAACCTTATCACTACCACACACAACAACTACAGGTGTGATGTGTGAGGTAAGATATAACCTTATCACTACCACAATAATTACAGGTGTGATGTGTGAGGTAAGATATAACCTTATCACTACCACACACAACAACTACAGGTGTGATGTGTGAGGTAAGATATAACCTTATCACTACCACACACAACAACTACAGGTGTGATGTATGAGGTAAGATATAACCTTATCACTACCACACACAACAACTACAGGTGTGATGTGTGAGGTAAGATATAACCTTATCACTACCACACACAACAACTACAGGTGTGATGTGTGAGGTAAGATATAACCTTATCACTACCACACACAACAACTACAGGTGTGATGTGTGATGTAAGATATAACCTTATCACTATCACAACAACTACAGGTGTGATGTGTGAGGTAAGATATAACCTTATCACTACCACACACAACAACTACAGGTGTGATGTGTGAGGTAAGATATAACCTTATCACTACCACACACAACAACTACAGGTGTGATGTGTGAGGTAAGATATAACCTTATCACTACCACACACAACAACTACAGGTGTGATGTGTGAGGTAAGATATAACCTTATCACTACCACACACAACAACTACAGGTGTGATGTGTGAGGTAAGATATAACCTTATCACTACCACAACAACAACAACAACAGGTGTGGTGTGTGAGGTAAGATATAACCTTATCACTACCACACACAACAACTACAGGTGTGATGTGTGAGGTAAGATATAACCTTATCACTACCACACACAACAACTACAGGTGTGATGTGTGAGGTAAGATATAACCTTATCACTACCACACACAACAACTACAGGTGTGATGTGTGAGGTAAGATATAACCTTATCACTACCACACACAACAACTACAGGTGTGATGTGTGAGGTAAGATATAACCTTATCACACACAACAACTACAGGTGTGATGTGTGAGGTAAGATATAACCTTACACTACCACACACAACAACTACAGGTGTGATGTGTGAGGTAAGATATAACCTTATCACTACCACACACAACAACTACAGGTGTGATGTGTGAGGTAAGATATAACCTTATCACTACCACAACAACTACAGGTGTGATGTGTGAGGTAAGATATAACCTTATCACTACCACACACAACAACTACAGGTGTGATGTGTGAGGTAAGATATAACCTTATCACTACCACACACAACAACTACAGGTGTGATGTGTGAGGTAAGATATAACCTTATCACTACCACACACAACAACTACAGGTGTGATGTGTGAGGTAAGATATAACCTTATCACTACCACACACAACAACTACAGGTGTGATGTGTGAGGTAAGATATAACCTTATCACTACCACACACAACTACAGGTGTGATGTGTGAGGTAAGATATAACCTTATCACTACCACACACAACAACTACAGGTGTGATGTGTGAGGTAAGATATAACCTTATCACTACCACAATAACTACAGGTGTGATGTGTGAGGTAAGATATAACCTTATCACTACCACAACAACTACAGGTGTGATGTGTGAGGTAAGATATAACCTTATCACTACCACACACAACAACTACAGGTGTGATGTGTGAGGTAAGATATAACCTTATCACTACCACACACAACAACTACAGGTGTGATGTGTGAGGTAAGATATAACCTTATCACTACCACACACAACAACTACAGGTGTGATGTGTGAGGTAAGATATAACCTTATCACTACCACACACAACAACTACAGGTGTGATGTGTGAGGTAAGATATAATCTTATCACTACCACATACAACAACTACAGGTGCAATATGTAAAATCACCTCACATGATTTTGTTATATTATGTGTGTATCTACACCTGTAATTCTGTATAAATAGTACTAGAATGGTACCACATATATTATACCTGTAGCAGTTAACATGGTGGTGAAGTTACGTTACACATGACACTTAATACTGTGGTTAGCTTACAGTTTCTTGTTAACTTGTCATCTTTGTAGTGTTGTTTATTTATTGTGATAAACATAAACTAGTGTTAATGACTGCCAAGTGTTTAGTTGATATCATGAAAAAAAAGAACAGAATTTTGATTAGTGTATGGAATTGTTATCACAACAACAAAGTACATGTACATTTTGTGAGGCTACAAAGGTTTTGGAATGGCAGTGGCTTTGTTGCAAGAACGATATTGAAATATGAGATGAAATCTGTCATGAATTATCTCAATAAATTTCAATCTTCAAATCCACTTCCGGGATTTAACTTTGTGATAAATTGTTTATGGCAGTATTTGATAAGATTTTAGTTCATTTAATTTCAACATGTAACAATGAAATGATTGCCTTTTAATAAAAGTTTTGAACATCATATCTGTACTGACAGCTGGATGAAGGCCCATCGTTACTTCAAGGAGGCCCTATCCAAGGTAGAATGCGTTAGCAACCAGGTGATGGTTGAGAAGTGGGAGCCACTCCTTAACAACCTCGGACACACATGTCGCAAACTCAAGTAAGGAGATATACTTCGTAGTCAAACAAATGACGTAATTTTTGCTGTATCTTGTTCAACTCTGACACCATTCCAACAAAAAATTTCCCCCAGTATTGGTATGAAAGTTCTTTCAGGTTTAACAGGTCGTCTGACCAAAAATAAATTTAGGACGGGAGGCAGGGCCCTGAATAGGTAATTGATTTTTTCTTGAAACTATTACTCATTTCAAATGCCTCAGCACATTTCATCTGAAGTAGTGTTGAAACGTCACCAGGCATGATTAATTATTTCTTGAATGCAGAAAACAGATTTGACATCTGAGGAATGGGTGACAGAACGCCAAATGGGGAATGTGTCTGACATTTTGTTTCAAAACCCAAAACTTCCTTTTTTGTCTCAACCAATTTTGGGTTGAAACAGCATTAAGGATGGGCAATTATTTGTTAAATTTAGACAGTCAATTCAACCCCTGGAGACTGAGAATCAGGGTCCCTGAATTGGGAATTAGGCTAAAACTTTGCTTTGAAAGGCTATGTTTCCTTAGCACCTCCAGAGCATATTTCGAAATTTTGGTCTAAAGCATCAGAAGCGATGAGCAGGCATTCCTTAAATTCAAAAAGTCAATTTGACTGCATGGGACTAGGGGTTGGAGCCACAAATGAAGAATTACTCTAAAATTGCTTTAAAACCATATGCTTATCACCTCAGCATTTTTCAACCAAATTTATTCTGAAACATCTTTCAGGTTTTTAATTCAAAAAGTTTATAAGACCCTGGGGACTGTCAGGTTGGGTCCCAAATGGAGAATTTTGTAGAAATTTTACTATAAAATGCTATTCTTCTCTTAAGCCTGTGGAGAATTTCAATCTAATTAAGTCTGAATCATTACTTGAGAAGGGTAGTCATTTCTTTTTTTTATATGCAGAAAGTTGATTAGACCCAGGGTACTGGGGTGAGGATCAAAATGAGGATTATAGCTAGTATTCCTAAAATATCAAAGTGGATTTCAACCAATTTTCATTGGAAACATCAGTTTGGAAAAGCAATAATTTCTGGAATTATTTTAAACACAAGTGTATAACCTCCCTACCCACGAAAAACTTAGATGAAAACTTAGATGTCTGTAGACATCATTGTCTTCTATTTCCAAAAGTGTCTTTCGTTTATCTGTTTATTCAGACAACCATTAGAACTGTAGGTTTCATTTCATTGTTTCTTAATTTGACTTGTTTCCAAACATTTTAATTTTTACTTCATTCGAATTGATTTTTCCTATGTAATTCAAATATTGTTTTCATTTCTGATGAAATTATTGCATATTAATAATTTCTGAAGAAAATTTTATTTTTCCTATGTAATTCAAATATTGTTTTCATTTCTGATGAAATTATTGCATATTAATAATTTCTGAAGAAGGTAGTAATGGAAAAGTCAATTTAACAAGTGTGTATTTTGTACAGGCGGTATGAAGAAGCATTGGATTACCACCGACAAGCACAGGTTCTCTCCCCTCAGAACCCCTCTACATACTCCGCCATCGGCTACTGTTATGTGTTGATGGGAAATAACATTATGGCTGTAGATTATTTTGACAAGGTAATTTTAATGTTGGTCTCATATTAACAAACTGTACTTCATCGTTAAATTGTAAACAACATCAAGATACCTTTGAGAATATCAAGATCAAATTCCTCAAAATCTGAACACAATTTCAGAATGATTCAGATTAAGTATATCTGCCCAGTTACTTGTTGCAATGAAATGGTGTTAAGAGTATTCAAATCATATGTACCACATGGCTAGATGACAACATTGATTTGTTAAAACATCAGGATATTTGAAAGAAAATTACTCAGGAATTCAATAATGAAGGTCAACAAATACTCAAATGTCAAAGTTCCACATGGGACATATATATGAAAGAGAAATGAGACAAGGAAACAAATTTATTTACAATCATACAACTTGTTTCCTGATCCTGTTTATTTGTAATGTGTTGTTATGAACTTAATACTGAATGAGATAAAGCTGTATTCAAGGATAGTAATACTTATCGCTGGGTACATAAGGTCTATTTATTCTGAATAGAGATCACTATTAATTAAGTTTACGATTGTCAATCTTTCCATGACAGGCTTTAGGGATCCGGCGAGATGATACATTCTCCACCACTATGTTAAACAATGTGATGGAAGCTCTGATGATAGAGATGTCTCCATGTGATGGTAAATATGTCTTGAAGTACTAATTTAAGGCTATATGCTACCTTATCCTATTATATAGATATCATCTATTCAAAAGAGTTCCAAATACTGAATAGACTTTAGTCTTGAATTCATTGATAGCATTTGACTGAATGACCAACATCAGCAGTCTACCTCCATTTTTTCCTACAACAAAACCATCAGTAACAGCTTTCTACCAAACTGTATGAGAAACTTGATGATTTCTATTTCTTAATTGTAAATTTTCCATTTCTGGGTAGCAACAATCCTGCACCCTCAGCCTAGGGTTTACAGATAATTTAGTATTCAATGGTTTATTCCCAATATCACGATTTTGGTGCGCAATTTTGGTAACTGACAATCTCGCAAAACAGGACTTTGTGAGAAGCAGGTTAATAAAAAATTTTAAAGGTCATTACAATGATTTCATTGGGAAATATTTCAATTCCTTGTGTGATGAGACGTCAGATTCCCATATCAGAGTTACTTGTGTCTACAAAGTTGTAGGTGTATGTTGGCTTGTACCTGTTCAATCAAATTTCAAGTGCTACATATATCATCACTAAACCTGCTCAATTGTTTTATATAAGTTTTCAATTAAGATTTTAACAAATGGTTGACAGTTAATTGGATTTTGTTCATTACTTTTGCCACATCAATGATTCGTGTTTAGGTCTACATTTAGCTTAAATTATCTCTAACCTTTCATTATGAAATATGGAATATACTTAATTCTATATACAACTATCCAAACACTCATTTCAGATTCTGATATCTGCACTTTACTGTCATTTGGTCTTTGTTGATTAATTTATAATTTTCTGTTAAACTTGTTGTTGAGCTGTTATTTCTGTCAAAGTACATAAGCTGTCATAACTAGATGTGGTTTTTACTTATATATCTACTGGGTATGTATGGCCACATTTCAGATTCAGAATTTTACCTACAGTTTACTGTTAGTTGGACTTTGTTAAGTAATTGTGCCATGTTAAAGTTTTCTATTAGCTCTTCATCAAGTTTTATTCATTTCTTACATACATGTATAATCCTGATGATATGAAGCAGGAACACACAAGATGTATAATTACATGCAATTCTTGTTTGATTGTGATGAAGCAATAACACACCTGATGTATAATTACATGTATTCCATTTTGATACCAAAGTTTCTAAAGAGGTGTGAGATGTCAGTTGCTATGAGTGCTGTGTCTCAATAATCATTATGGATGTAGATGTACCTTACTATATCCACATATTAACAGATAAATGAACATTACGAAATTCATTTAATTATGAGGCTGGTACACTTCACATACTAAAATTTGACATTTTTTAAGATGTGGTTTAGTTCATTTTTTGACTCTGATGTATGTAATTCTAAATTTGTTTTAATATTTGTGTCTTTGTACAATCTTTGAAGTGAACCCATGGTTTTGTATGTTGCTTCTCTTGATTGCGATAATTTTCGTTACTATATAACCCAATCTCTGGTTGATGAACTCCTTAGAATAAACGGGATGCGTTTGAAATGGCTTTAAGATTCATGAAAATATTTTAATGTTTCAGACATGCCAGAGGACATGCAGATCTCCAAAAAAATTGTTTTTGAAACACCTGAAAGCAATAAAGGTAGCCTTGCGGATGTCCCTTCTGAAGCAGAGGCTGATAGCAGTAGCATCATGGTGATAGAGGAGCTTGATATGGATGAGAGTGATTGATATTATATTCAAACATCTTTCTGATCTTCAAATTTCATGTGATACTACAAAGGAAAAAACATCCAACTTGGTTACCATTAAATCTGAGATATTGAAGTAATTAAAATTTCAGACTTACAGGACTGGTAATCACCTTACATACTGGCATAGAAAGTCTGTAAATATGCCTGGACATGTCTAGTGATGTCAGTGACATTTCCATAAAACAGCTAAAACTTGGCTAATACATTGATTCCAAGTGTTGACACCTATATAAATGGTTATCTTAGATAAATACAGTCTTGGTTGTTGAAATTTCTGATAACAAGGTGTGTTATGCTTAGTGATGTTGCTCTTTATCCTAACAGAGTTAACCGACTTTTTGTCAGTAAAGGGCATTTCCTGCTCATACTCTGCGATATAATGTCAAAACCATCTAGGTCGTTAATTTTGTTTTAAGTCACATTCTTGTAGTCCCAATTATTATAAGCAAGAAGTACATCTTTACTAAATGCTGTCTCTCAAGTTGAAGAACCTGTACTATCCTAAAACACAATCTGCCAACCTGAGCAATATGTATACAAGTCCACAGCAATCTTGGGATAATTATCCAATTCCTGTCTGATACTCTAAATAGTCTTTTCATTCCTAGCGGTTGATAAACAACCATCCTTATCACTATGACATCTCTAATCCCCTGACATGAAATGTTGAGGTTGCCATGTTATAGATTTTGGGGTTGTGAAATTCACATAATATTCAGTACATACATGAACGCTACTTGCATGCTGATAATTAAGTGCGAAGTTCAACAGTTCATACCCGACTCATTTTAAAGTGGTTTTGAAAGGCCTTTGGTAAAAACTGTTATTATATGTCTCACAACATACCCCTCTTTTCTAGTGTATATGCTCATTAGAGACCTATTACAGAAGTAACAGCAATAAGTCTGTTGGTGTATATCACACACCACTCCTTTTCATTGATTAGGCATTATACAGTGACTGCTGCTAGTGAACTTGGCAATCATTGATTGTACTCGTTAAACACTGAATCACCCAAAAGGTGTTGTCAACTTCAGTATTGCTTTTCTCATCATTGGTATATATATATATATCCAAAAGGTGTGTGGTTATATAAGTCCAGCAGGGTTGGAGGGGATAGAATTTGTACAACAACATTTATGTTATCAAACCATGGGCCCCTGTGATATGTGATAGTTTAATTTGATTCAGTGTTTGTTTTTTAAATGTACTGGAGTATATGTCTTATTATTGATGTACAATAAACTTGACTTAAATTAAGTGTTGTAAAATTATTTTGAACCTGTGCCGAGTGGTGGCCATCTGTTTCAAGAAAACGCCCACCATAAATTGGTAGAGTGTTTAAATCAATTTTGCATCTGGTGTCAGTTGTCGGTCGTTTACCTTTAACTGTATCTAATTATCACTATATCTTGAGTAAGTATACGATGGGTCTTTCCTAAATTTGATGTGTAGGTACCCCTCGGTCCATCTTAGTGTCTTTTTAATATTGAGACTAATCAGAAAAACAAAATGGCTTCCAGACGGCAATCTTCAAATTTGGTAATCACATTTTCTTAATGATATTTCACAAGAGGCACAAAGTCGCAGATGAATTAATTTCAAATTTCGTATGTAGACGGTCCCTAGTATTGACTCATCAATTGATTGACTAGAAGAACAAGATGGCTAGAAGGAGGGCATCTTAGAAGTATTTTATTTCTGGATTCCACATGGTCCCTAACCTTATTTTGCATTGTCCATTTGGAATTGTTTAAGAGAAGAACACAACAGCAGACATCTTGAATTAGACAGTTACAGATAATTATTCACTATTCCATAAGCCATATTCTCAAATATCATTTATGTATGAGCAAAAAAGAGGAACAGAGAAAAGAAGGGAAAACATCCAACTTATAAAGATCATACAAAGGTTGGCCCAAGGTCCTTCTGAAGCCTTTTGTAAATACCACGTGAAACTTTGTCTTAGGTCATTGACCTATAGCAATACCCTTCTCCTTAACAATTTTCGATTTTTATCTTTTCAAAAAAATTTCTGAATCAAAAAGTTTTGAGAACCTTCCATGGCCAAAGTAAAAAAAAATATATATATGGTAGTTTGACAATATGAAGATTATGACCTTGACCTACAGAAAGGAAAGAAAAATTTAACTAAATAGTTTTGCCTTTGCAACCAAAACACAATGAACTTCTGCAATTCAGTATTGTTTCTTGATATTAATACCCACATTTACTAGAAAAGAACATTTCACTTTGGTGTTTGATCCAGCCTAGTAATGTTGACATTACATGTCCATTCTTATCAGTTATACTCTGTAATGTCCAAACAAAATATTTATCTGATGTCATGATATTTGACTCCATGAATGTAGCTCCTCATGTAATTCTCATCTACTTTACAACCTCAAGTCATCAATAGATACAGGTATTCATCACTGACAAGTCAAGATGACCATGAACATCAGGCATATGACTCAACCAACCATACCTGTAGCTAAATCTTTGAAAACAATGGTGATGAGAGAGTAATTTTTAACTCACCTGGCCTGTCTGTCCATCTAGTGTCAACTTTTCAATTCAAATGAATTCTTCTTGATAACCAACAAACAAAATGTCATGGTCATTTGCTGTTGGGTTACTGGGATGAAGCCCGACCAAGGTTATGAATAACAAATTACCTTGACCCATATGCAAGGTCATTGGGGTCAAATTTTAAACGACCTCTGACTAACCAAAAGACACAGATGCATTGTTTATGGCTGACAGGTTCCTAGGATGAAAGTCAACAAAGTTTGCTGAAAAAAATTACCTTGACTCTGATTAAAGGTCACGGGTCAGACTTGTTCAATACTTAAGATTACTTCTGATGATGCAGAAGCATGCTTATCTTGTTGGCAGGCTCATGTGATGAAGCAAGACAAATTTTGCAGAAAGGAATATTCTTGACACATATTCAAGGTCACAGGGGTCAAATTTATTAAAACCTGTAAAAGACTTCTTGTGGTAAACCAAAAGTCTGAGAAACTGGATGTTTTTTTTTAAAATAGGTGCTCTTAGGTCAAAGACAGAAATTTCGATGAAAAAAGAAATTACATTTGGGTACAATCAGGACATAAATGTCACTGTTTAGAGTTGATTATTAGAAGCTGTTTGTTGTGGAAATCTGATAAAATTGACTTGGTGTGTCCACTGTGCCAATGCCTACAGTGTACCTTGTTGGTGATGTTGCCACTAAGAAAACACCACACACTCCCAAATCCGTTGCGCGCTTAGAAATGTGACATGACATTTTCCAATTGACGTCATCGCCTGATACAATGTATGCGCACGCGTACAAATAATTGTTTGCAGTGACTTTATATTTTGTGATTTTTTGGGGGGTACGGAGAATTCATTGATGAATTGTTACATCCTTTGTGTAAGTACATTGATATGACTGTATTGCCAGTTATTGCACGGCAGTTTTTCCTATATACCATTATTGTGTTGTTGACCATAAGTGGCATTTACTTCATTTCAACAGAATTGGTTTACAAATCGTAGTTTTGAGAATCCTTGATACAGATCACGCACACATTGCTTTTGCATGTTTCATTATAAAGCATACAATGAAATGCTCTAACACCTTTCTTGTACGGGAAAAGGTGATAAGAAATAACCAACAGTTTATGAAATTGTGAATCATTTTATGCTCTAAAAGCGTGTAACAAATTAGCAAGTAAATGTGTGAGATTTAATAGCGAACTACGGTCATATATGAACATACATATATATCCATTAGGAAAAAGTGTAAGGAAAGGTAGTTGTCTATTTGGAAGGGAGCATTTTGAAGGGGTTGAAAGTATGTTAAGTTGTAAGATAAAATGTACATTTTTTAAGCAAAGAAAGCTATTGGCTTTACAATAGCACGGCAGTCAAAGCCCGAAGGTAACTCTTAAGTCTTTAATTAGGATGTGTTTGAAATGTTTAAAAACGAGCATGCGCAATCAAGTCGCTGTATTTTGATTAATACAAAGCATGTAGTGGACGTTGGGGATTTACTGATTCGACGCAAAAGATTTTCGTAAAATCATTTACTGTTGCGCGGGTTATTTTCGTTCTTTTCGTGGCTACTATGAACGAATTTATATATCCACAGATAAATGTTAAAATTGATTTCATTTTTTATGTTTATTATATGATTTTACGGGTATTGATGATCCATGAACTCAAATACCCACAAAATAGTATTTTCTTGAATAACTGCGAACTTTGTCTTCTACGGAAATGCAGAGTCAACAGAGCCACCTCGGTTCAGAAGAGAAACGAAAACTGGCTGGGGTTTGGCGACTCGTCATACCTACATACCTAGATACATTAGCCACCATCCAGACTGGACTTAAGTTAACTCTTTAAACCTCTTTAAATGGATGTACTGTATTAAAGTAATGGAGCAATTCTTACATTAGGATTCGTGTTCTGTATTGAAGTGAAGAAATAATCTTTTGTTTGATGTCCTTGGTAATTTGATTTCTAAATGGCTGTTTTCATGTTATTTGCCTCTCACACCTGAATTTGAGTAAAAATCTGTTTATTTGTCTGTAAATTAAATTTTAAGGTAAGGGTAAACTCGTCCCTGAAAGACCGTAAATGGCAAACACAAAACCTAAATATAAATATGTATATATAAATAACTAGATCTTCCATATTCACTACTGTAGACGGACAAAATCTGTCATTTTGGTCTAACAATGATAAAGTTCAAATCATAGTTCCCGTCAACATCAGGTGCATCGCAGACTACATACAGGCATACGTTTATATATCTGTTATTTAATAACCAGCTGCATGGCGTTTTTGACATTTTGATATCCATATGTGTTGATTAGTCAATAATAAATTATTAACAACTTCTCTTCAATGTTTAGATTAAACATACGCATGCGTACGTAAACCAGTGACGTCCTCGTTCATTGTAACGTTTGACCTGGTTTCGTGACGCATGCTATGACGAAATTCGACTTTTTATCTGGCAAATAGATAAATAGATTAATAGAACAATAAACTGTATTACATAGAAAGAAATATCCTCTATAATGTCAACAAGAAGATTGCACATTTTATGCTGCTCTCCGCTATCGCCGAATCGCCATATATAACAATCTTTCAGAGGTACAAAAGGTTGTAGATTGAAGGAGTTTGTGCTTCGCGCAAAAAAAATTTCTGTTTTCTTCCAATGTATACTGTAATAATCCTGATGATCATTACAAAACACCTGCCAATATATCAAGTCTTTCGATGTTCTATTTCAAAGTTCAATAGTCATACTCATTGATAAGCCCATTTTAAAGCTACAATTTTCAATGTCTGATGGGATGATGTAGACTGAACACGAACCATTCAGAATGCATTGCTAAATGTTAGTTTTCAGGGTTTTTCTATGAAGATGACGCATTCAGTAAATAATTTAATGTTTCAGATGTTTATGCTATTCTTCTTTCTTTGTCCTCTATATCACGTCGTGAAGCAGAGGCAAATTAGAAACATTCCAGGGAGGTGGGGTTGGGGGAACAAATTTCCAGGTTAACACTTCTCTTTCGTTAAAAGTATGTTCTCTGTTGATACAGTACCCGGATTTAGTGCCAACCGACGAAGTGGTAAGGACTGACACCTGATTGGTACGTTTTTGAAGCAATTAAATTTGACGTGTTACCTATACAATGAGTGTACATCTTTACCATCAGGGTTTCCATGAACCCATGGAATCCATGAACAGGCCTGTAGGAGAAAAGTGTACCGAGTAGTTATGGAAACTTTCTGTCAATATCCCTGAAATTTCATATCAGAATAGAATTTTTAGAAATCAAAATACATGATTTTCATGCTGTGTTTTGTTAAGAAATAGCAGGAGTATTTCTCCGTTACTGTAGTTGTTGTAAAGTTTTTGACTTCTGTAGATCACTTAGATTTCAGGAATTCTTCATTTGAATATTCGCGAATGGTGAACTATTGGTGACCTGGATTCTTCAAAACTCCGATACCGGTAACCAAATCAATTTGAATGCCATCCAGAAAGACAAATAATATTTATTCGAAAATAAATCACACGCGAAAAACAGTGATTAACAGTATCGTTAATTTTGGAAGCCCATAAGTCGGCTTTGTCAAATTGCCGTTTTCACTTGCTTTCAATAAAGCTTGTGCGAATCTTGAACAGGATAACAAACGAAAAACATTGTTATATTTCATGGTCGCGGTGACCTGACGATACTTACAAATGTAAAATATTAACAATAAAATCCAACATGTTAACAATATTTATTCAAAAACAAGCTTGATCAAACGAGGACAATAAACAACAAAGGACATACCGACATCTTAATACAAACTAAACTTCCATGAAACTAGAGCATGATATGAACAAAAAAGATTTCCACGAAGACTGATGAAACATATGAAGAAAAGATTTATGTACTATTTCAACAAAACATATTTTGATCTTGTTAGTGTTACAAACAATTTATCTTAAAATACTGAGCATGGTATATTTGCAATATAACAATGTTACGTTGATTTACTTATTTTCAGCGATGCCCAAATGTTGTTGTTTTTGCTAGAGTTCACAAATCTCAACAGCTGATAAAAACTTTATTTATACAATCGTTCAGTAAAAAGAAGAATAGATAGAAGAGAGTCAGGCTGATAGTGAGATTCCAAGCTCCGGAAAACGCGAAAAATTTTCATGGTCGGTGTACCTCTAGGTGATGTCTTCTTGTTGTAGGTTGATGTATAATTTTCACAGCAGTATAATGATTCATATCTGCTTTGATAAACACAGCAACTGTTGTCACAAATACATTTCCCCTAGATATCACCCAATCCCGATTGTTTCAGTGGAATCCGAAACACTCCAAGGCGATGCTGTAGTCTTCCAAAACCAGATTATCCTCAATATCCAATACCGATGAGTAGGAAAGGAAACTTTTGATATCTTCGCTTTGGTGAAGAATTCGTTTCGTGAACATAATCATTCGAAGATCCTTTTTCTTAATTGCAGTATCATGTTTTCTACGAGACAAATTTGTGTAGAAGACAACCTCCATGGACGTAGTATCTCGGGGAAGGAACTCCATCTCTGAAGCAACGTATAGCGAGCTGCAGTATGACATTCGCATAAGTGTTAATTCTGAACTACTACGTCATCTTAATGAAAAGATTATTTATCAAATCGTCCAATAATTATTTCGCGAATGTCTTGCCGTGAAACGTGACTGTTATAAAGACTTCAACACTGCATAACGCAGTTACCGGCCTTCCAGTGGGTCTCGTGACCTAAACGAAAAATTCTCTCTCTAAAATGATAATTAAATGTCAGTATTCACATATATTATGCTGTTATCAATAGTTATCTGTTCGTGAAAGCGGTAGAAATGCATCCATCATGTATGTGGTGAATTAAACCATTATTCCCGCAACACGATTATTTGCCTAACTAACCTTTCCCGACCTTCAAGTTTGCTATTTCTAAGTCATTCTAGAGTGGTTTTCCCCTTGTACGCTTCGGGATTCGTACGTGGGTGTCCCACATCTGCAACTTAAGTGTCATTTTGTTTTTCGCGGGCATCCCAATTTGAGTAAGTACTGATAGACAGGTTCGAAAGCGCAAGCCACCCCCGCTACTAGTTGACCAGACCTCTGATTGAAGAGTGGGACAACATCCCCATAAGACGGATTAACGCTCTCATGAACTCTATGACCAGAAGAATAAGGGCCGTGACCACAGCAAACGCCGGACACACAAGATATTGATGACTCAGTTAAATTTCAATTTCAAAATCCTATGGGTCCATTCAGTTTAATCGTTAGTACCTCTTAACCAATTGTCAGATGCAAAATACAGACTTTTTCAATTTTTAAGCTTTAATTTATCTGTAAGTATACAAAATTTCGTTTTAAATGAAGCCCGATATCATACTTAATTTCTGGTTTAAAGTTCACCCTGCGTTTCTTTATCCTTTTAGTATATAACTAGATTACATGATGACCTTACAGTAATTAAACTATTTTTCCAATAATCTAACATTGTTGAATGATTACCTACCCTTCATTTTGTGTAAAGTTGAGTATTTCGAAATGGATTTACTTCGTAGGTGACAAACACTTGGATTATTACATTTAATTAGATAACGAAATTTGTCACCTTCCTCAGTACATAAATTGCAAAATCTTCTGGCGGGATCCCTGTCCATCTACCTGTTTCTACTGGTAGATAAAGATTGGATGAGCAAAATTTACACATGATATTTCTATTTTTATGGTTAAGTTTCAAAAGACACTTTCCAATTTTGAAAATTAATTTTAGAAATAGATTACATGTACACTTGAACACGGCTACCTTTTTCAATATCATCATATCATTTTTGTATAAAATGGTGTTGAAGTCTCTGTTGTACTAAATGCTTAAATCAGTTTTTATTCATCGCTGTTACATTCTGATAAGACCACATATAATTAAAACCAAAAAATCATAAAGTATTTGTTTTACATATTTACATACCTGATCCATTTAAAAGTCATTTGATCCCTTTCCTGTAACTGAAACATTAACTTATACATACATGTAGGCAGTTTAGTATTATTTTGTGTTGTCAGTTTTTTCCAGAAAGGCACCATTTTTAATTTCATTTGAACTTCCATAGGAATACGTCCAGTTTCGCCATAAACCATGAACTTAGGAGTACTTTTTTCTTCAGGTTAAATATTTTTTGTACAGAAGTGGATTTTTACAACTTTATTTCAGTTTTCCAATCCCAAAGTTTCTGATGAGTACAGTAATGAAGGAGATATCAAAGTATCAAATAATTTCAGTGTAATGATATTGAGTCATAAATTTCAAGTTGTTCATCAGAAAATGTAATTCTAGATTGATTCCTATATTTCCTTTTTGGGAATTTTACAATTTTAGTAGTAATTTTTGTATATTAACATTTAACTTCAATATTTGAAAATAATCAATTAAAATATTTAGAGCTGTTTGTAAACTTCACCATATTCAGATAGAATTACAGTGTCATCTGCATACAGGAGAATATACATTTTCAAAAATACACCAAATGTTCTGAGAATAAACCATTTACTTCCTGAAGACAACTCACTTCATGTTCAACAAAATAATTTTCGAGATCGTTTAGAAAAATAGAGAAGAGAAATGGTGATTATTTCCCCCTAATTAATGACGAATAACTCCTTTCTTCATAAGGATAGATTTATTATTCATTTGCGAGTTGTTGTCATGGTGATAAATAAACATTACCGTAGGTAAGTAACATAATGACGTCCTAGTTCATTGTTGCATTGTCATTTGATTGGATTTCGTGACGAGAGAAATTCGTCTTTTTATCCAGTAAATGTTTTACATGAAACTGAATGTACCATATCATGTCAACAAGTACTTTGTACTTTGTAAGGTAAACAAGACCTAATGTATAAGTACTCTCGGCGATAGCCTTATAGGCATAAAACAATCTTACTTCGGTAATTAATAGACTTATGATATAATTAGATAAAGTAGAGCCAAAATAAAAAAAAAATCTGAACAGCATCATACAGCTGTTTCGTCCTTATAGAGCTCGTCAGTGATGATAAGGGCATACCTTTTGAAGCCTAGGAGGCGACTATGGAACGTACAAAGTGATCGAATGAAAAGTCAAAATCTGATGAAGGGGAGGTGCAGTAGCTCTGTGATTTAACAAATGTTGTAATTTAAATATATCAGATAATCTTAGAACAACGTCAAGAGCATGTGTATATAGAGTTTACATATCTCATGTCTGGGAAGTTCAGGTTCTTGTTTTTGTCTGTATTCTAAAAATACTTATACGATTGAATACGAAAATCCTCAAAGTTTGTTTAGATTCCACAACCTATATTTAAAATGTCTTATATTAGTTTTCTTACCTTCCTGCCTGGTCTTGATGTCATTGCTTTGTTTTCCATTTTGATGTCCCTATTGACATCCGTTCTCATATGGATGTGAAACCATGCACGTAAATACAAAACTAGATGAAACTGAAGACTGATGTATTTTTAATGAAGTCTCTATCGTAGGGCCATGTCTTACCTGGCAAGTTTGGAAAGTCTCTGAAACTACTTCTTCTTTAAACCCATATTTTAAAAGCCACTATGTTATGTTTGTTAGTCGTCAGAAGAAGGCTTACATCTGAATTATTTCCATGTCATCAGTATCAAAAAAGATCAATATGTGTCATTTACAATGTAACAGACTACCATTTGTATTGCAAAAGTAGTATTCTGTGTTTGATGTTAGTAAAACACACCCCTATAATTCGATCTGTCACTCAAATGCATCATTGTTTTTCACGGGTTCACCTTTTACGTAAAATCACTACGCGAGTTTAGTACTGCTGAGTATTTCTGTGATATAAAGAGGAAACATACAGTAATGTGACCACATGACTTCATCGTTCAGTATGAGTTATATTCCCGTTGACACTCCTTTCAATGATATCTACAAATACGAAAACTTGTCTCGCATAAAGCGTAGACATGCTGTTAAGAAAAAGGATCTTCGAAAGGTTGTCTTGATTAAACCCATAATTCTCCGCAGCAAGGATCTTGAGAGTTACTATCCAAACGGAACACTATTGAATACGAGAATCACAGAAGACTACAGTTTTGTTATGGACTTTTTCATTTTCCACTGAAAATATCTGCATGTGCTTGATGATAACATATCTTCGAACATTATCTTGGGATGCGTCCGTATCTTTGAAGTTGACGAGCAGATACACAGAGAAATGTGTTTACCCATGTTTTGGGTCCTAGTTGACCAGGAGATACACACATAAATGTGTTCACCCAAGCTTTGGACCCGAGTTGACAAGGAGATACACACAGACTTGTATTTAACCATGTTTTGGGTTCGAGTTGACCAGGAGATACACACACAGAATTGTGTTCACCCAAGCTTTGGACCCGAGTTGACAAGGAGATACACACAGACTTATATTTACCCATGTTTTGGACCCGAGTTGACAAGGAGATACACACAGACTTGTATTTACCCATGTTTTGGGTCCGAGTTGACAAGGAGATACACACAGACTTGTATTTACCCATAATTTGGTTCCGAGTTGACCAGGAGATACACACACAGAATTGTGTTTACCCATGTTTTGGGCTTCAATTGATCAGGAGATACACACAGAATTATGTTACTTGAGACGTCCTGCATCACGCCATCTGTTGACGGTGATTACATACCCGATGATTTACAATTAATGTAATGAAGACTTTTTTTACGAATTAAATTAAGGGTTATTTTAATTACATCGCTGCACGTGAGAGATTGTATGATGTGATGTCATTGACTGCTACTGTAACTTTCATTTATTTCAATTTCAATAATGAGCGGATTGTCAGAAGAATGAGACATCAGTCGAACGGATATGTTTTGTTAGCTACAATGAGTAGTAGTGATGAAATAACTGTAGTGATAGGTGCTTTATTTGCATGATGCGTCAGTGGTGAGTTAACTGTAGACCGCAAATTTGTCTCTAAAATGATAATGTAATGTCAATATTCACAATTATCATGCTGCTATTATTATTAAATTTTCCTTTGACAATGCTCATTTTAGAGATAGAGCATACGTGTTTATAAAATCGATACAAGCGCATCCACTATGAATGCGGTGAGGTAAACAATTATTCTCACAATGTACCCGAAAATCCTGGGCTCATTTCAAAGAGAAACAAGTCTATTTTCCTCCCTAACATTTTTAGACCATATAATTTGCTATTTCTAAGCCATTCCAGTATTTTTCTTTGACTTAGAAATCTAATTGTACCAGTATTACCAGTTATGCTAATATCAGCCTGGCACCGTCTGGCACTGTCCAGGTTGTTATTAGTATAACTGGAAATGGCGGCGGAATTGAATATCAAATATGTACATCAGATTATCATTTTAGAGGCAGAAATTTGCGGTCTCTAACTAAAATAACTTGTGGACGAAAGGACGGCGAGAGCAAATGTGACAGTTGGTTTGTTCACATCATTGGTCAGAAATAGTGTAAGATTTCGAGCAGAAGGACAGTGACATCGGGAATGGATCATTCCTAGGTGATCTTGATAGTTTCTATTTACCTGATGAATCCGTGATTATTCAACAGTTAAATTTATGTACAGGTATTGTTCGATATTTGAATTTTTAATGTTGTAATCTGTTTTTATTTATGTCATAGAATGACAACAAGTCGTACACACTAGATGTTACTAACAGTAGTAGTTGTGTGTGTTAACTGTAGCAGTAGAATGTAAACAAAAATCCCATTCATTGAAACAAGGCGACCCGGCAGCTAGGCCTGCCGCAAGGTAGCTTGTTGCCATTGGTTATTCTATATCAGTACCTTTACGTCATAATTACAAACGACTATATGCCAGATAGATTACCTGTCTTGAATATTTGTATGTTTGGGCTATTTACTATTTTTTCATCCAGTCTAATCCAGTCGACTGATTTCTAACAACAACATTATTGTTCCGAGTCAAAAAAAGTAACCCAAGCATGTTCCTTCTTCCCAAGTCCTGTAGATTTTCTGTACCTTATCCTTAAATGTTTTGAAGTGTTACGATTTTATGATTTCGTGTATGAATCTCATCGCTCTACTTTTCATGATCGGTCGTACCCTATTTAAAATCTTCAGACATCTTAAGTTAAATCTCACGCTGTCCAAGTCTCCACCAACAAGCAATATCAACGAATGTGCGAGTTTCCATAGTTCATATGGGACATTGCACATGTCTAGTAGTAGATTTCAATGTGTTCTTTACAAACTGCCTTCAAACAATGTTGTTATCGATTAAAAAATTGTGATAAAATATAATGTGAATATATATCATGGAGTTAAAATATTGATTGTATTTTTGTTTGTATTTATCTCAACCATAAACATCCCACATACTTTTAAAGCAGAAATACACATGTAATTTCCTGACAATTACCTGTAGACTTGTTAAATTGTTAAAAACGAGGATAACAAAATGCTTCTATACAAACATCTGAAAGAAGACAATACATAATACTTTAATCTCGGAAGGCTTTTTAATCAAGTTTAGATTGCGTGAACATGACCTTGAAGTAGTTCATCGTAGAAAGAAAGACATTACCAGAATGGAATTGTTTACAGCCTGTTGTTCACTGAGTGGTAATTATATTGTACCCAGTAATATTAATATACATTACAGACACAGCGGATAAAATGTGATTGCAACCACAATAGAGAAGGAACTAAGGGAAATACGTGGTATAAAAGTATTTAGAATCAAAATATTGGAAAAACAAAACAAAAAACAAAAAAATAAAAAACCATGAAAAAAAACAAACAAATAATACCAAGTACTATCATCTAGTCCACGTGAAGAAAGTTGGTTATTACTAAATGTCACATATGTATTCCTTGAATCAAAACATTTGTGTGATTCAGAGAAATACCAGGAATATCAGTTTCTTACCATTAAATTGGTAGGATGCGATTGAAATAGTACTAGATAGAATGGGCATGCATTAGAAGATGTACAATATTTAGATGATAATTACACGTCTTTGAACCATAATTGCCGAGGAAACACAAAAGAAAAAAGGGTTTCAAACAAATGTCCATGTTTTCAATTTAGTACATATACTATGTATAACGGTCTGGATAAAATACACTTTATTTAAAAATAACATTCAACGTCAAACAGGATGAAACTTAATATTTGAAAACATTTTCCTCTTGCTGGTAAGGTCAATTGAATAGAGGTTCTTATACTTAAAGTGTGACGTTTCGATGACTACATGGTCACCTTCATCTGATCCGGACAAATGACCAGTGTTGAATGTACTAGAACTGACGTACGAAGTGTATGAGATGGTAAGGAATCGACCAACTTTTCCCGACTGTACTTAAAACCTATGTACACTAAGGCCGAAAATAGTGTGACGAGATAGTAAACAGATTATAGACCAAAACTAGATGTGTCGGTGCGCCACTAATCCCCACGCCGGCAAAACATCTTTTCAAATATTTATTTCTAAATGGACATCACATTTAATCTGCATAAAAAGAAAGTCATACTTACCTTAAATTAAACTTTAAATCACAACTCCATAGTTGTCAGAGTAGAAGAAGATTTATATACGTCTAGAGGAATGACTGAATTGTCGAAAGCAATATCTAGTTTGAAGCAATACATAGGTATTGCTAGATGAAGTTGTTGAGAATACTTAATGCTTTTGAAATCTTCAATAATCATTTGGAAAACTTGGTAATTATGCAAAGATAAGATTAAAACATACTTAAGTCGAGTGGTTTATTTCAAATAAAAAATAAATGCAAAAAATAAAAGTTGAAGTTAAAAAACAAACTGATGTTATACACAAAGTATAAAACACCATCACCGAAAAACAACATTACCAATCTGCATAATTAAAAGTACTTTGTCGTATATGCTTTTATGCTTTTCGTGACATCATATCACAGGTCGAATGCAGATGGGTAGTCATTCTGGTGCTGGATGTGTAATCTGAATAGGATGTAAACATGTGTATAGTATATAAGGTATTCTGACTTCTGTTTCGGCAATGATAGAGAATGGAGTCATGTTTACAGAAAGTGAACTGACATTTGAGATAAATGACATTCAATCATCTCAGTAAGTTAATTAAGGCTATAATACTGGCTTTTAAATGCAACAGCAGACTTTCTTACATTTTTGCATCTTTCTTGATTGCAAAATTAAAGTGTAATGTGTAATGAATAGAATGCATTTGGGATGAAGAAAAATAAAGAAAAAGTAGAAAATGGAGGAAAAGACCCTCTTCCAACACCTGGAATGAATTAAACATGTACGAGTAACGAGCTAAGTATGTGTAGCATAATTTGTGGATTTCATCTCCATCCCCTGACAATGCTGACTTCGGACACGGTGATCTGGATGATGAGGTGCTGATAGGCAATATCCGTGGAGATATCGTCGGCATTCAATACTACAGAGGCACTGTGAGTACATTGACAAGATGATGAAAAAGTTATGAAGGTACTGTATAATTGAAATAGTTTATAAGCATGAATCAATATATATCATTAATAATTATTGTAGTTTTTTGCCATTTTTGAGGTACAGGGTGTCATAATCGTGTTACCCATGTGATTTGCCCCTGACCTTTACTTTCATAAGACATTTCAATAAAATTTTGTAAGGTCCATCACTTAACATTTTGATATAGCTTAGAAATGCTCACAGATGGTGGGTTATAACTTGGGAAAGGTCTAAGGAAATTTAAAATTCATGTATAACAAACATATAAAATTGCTGTATTCAAAACCCCTATGCTTCTGGGTACGGGTAAGACAGTTATCCTCAGGATGATAGCTCTACAAAGCTATTCTTTAAGGAATGGTAGGTTAAAGCTAAATGAATGTTTAATATTTTTCAAAATATATTGTAAAGGTTGCTACAATGTATCATGGAATAATTTGCAAAAAATACATACCGTGGGCATTGGATTATTTAAAGAAAACTATAGGCCTTTATGCAATTAACTCATACTTGCGAAAACACTCACTATGCTTCAAGCAGATGGTTAACGCACAATTTCCAACCATAAAAACCTCTTTACAGTTTAGTTTGCCTGATCAAGCTAAGTCAAGGTACTACTGCCTGTGGTCTTCGATAATAGACCTCACATAGCATGTTGACGTCAGTGTTCCAAGGTGCTAATTATAACAAAGGTAACGTATATTAGGAATACCAAATTCAGCTGCAATCAATATTTTTGTATAGAGCGACTGCATGGGGTATTCAACATGAGCTTTCACATAGCAGGTGAACTTTTTCCAGGTGCTTCCTAAGATGAAATGCTTATCGCTAATTAGTTAATAATGATAGTAACCATATTGAGCCGTGTAGTCTGTCCTTTAAGAGACCTTACATGATGGTGTACATGGCTCAGGTTTGAATATGTGAAGACTTAAGCATGGCTATAGTGATAACTTTACTGTGTTCTGTTAGGTGGTTAGGTTAGGTCTACAATATCCAGATGTTCATTATGACAAAGGACTTATATAACTAATTAACTGATAAAGATAGAAGTATCGGTTACATAATCAGTACAAGCTAAGGTAACTGATATATGAAGAAGAGATAAATAATTTCAGGTGTAGTTCTTTACCGGTAGTTGCATTTAAAAAATCTTAAAAATCAGTCACTTCCATGTAATTTATAAACAAAAACAGAATATTCCAAATAAAAATGAAAGTGAAATGCAATGCATTGTTGAAATAAAGAATAAAAAAAATAATTTGTCAATATCCATTGTTTTAAGATGGTTTGCGTCTTATAGCCATCACCCATGTTTGGAAATTAGTTGATGAAGTAGTATAAATACATGTAGAAGATAAATAGACTAAAAAAACTCAAAAATATGATAAGATGTTGTGTTTTAAATTTCATCTTGGAACTATTTCATGCAGATATTGCTACGCTTCTTTTCTGTTGGAAGCAAAATCGTATCGTCTACACTGTTCAATTTATCTCCCTTCATCCATATTTGTATAGTTTCTTATACACTAGTTATTTCCTGATAATGTGTGAACTCTCAGAGACAGAAATGAAAAGATGTGAAAATAGACATTTGAAATATTTTTCCTTTGTGACAGAAAATTTTATGATATATATGATAACAATAGATTAATTAAAAAGTTTATTAAAACCTAAATAAGAAATAACACTGACTAGTGTAAAGTAAGCTGTTTATAATAAATTTTAGTGGTCAGCTTAAACTCTGTATGTAAACATGGCTGAGAAAACAATCAAAGGTGTGAAAGAAATGTTACCTAAAGAAACAAACTGCGTTCAGTAAACTACATAGTTACAAACAAATCACTCTTAAAACACGTCATTCAACTGTTCTAATGAAATTTTCATAATGGCGACAGTTCTGTGTACAACCATGAGCAAGGATTTATCAACTTGTTGTCCTTTGAAATGAAACCTGTTGTGCTATTGTTGTTGATTGCATCGTTGAAAATTAAAGCGTGATTGGTTTGTATTTTGGTTCAGAAATGAACATACAGATGAAATTGGTAGGGGTCATGTAAAACACGACACTTCGATCTCTAGTCAGACACTCTACCACCAGACTAAAGAGGAATCCCTACTAGCTAAGACTAGAAGGTAACCATGTCTGCCCTCAACTTCTACAATTTCTAGTATCATAAAACTCATCATTTTAAACATACACTTTGTATTGGAGACCTAATAATGTGCAGTGCTCAAATAAACTATGACCGGATGAAATGTTTTTTGATCTTTATTGTGTAAGACAATTTGAAAGTATAAGAGTTCATTGGGTAAACAAGCAAGTAATTGATTGGTTACTAACCAGTTATAATAATTGATCATCGATGTTGAAATCTCAACCCATCTCCATGAAAACAAAAAATAATATTCAAACCTTCAATGGCCTATAATTGCGCACTTCAATGCAAAAGGTGCAGATTTCATAGTCACGCCTGACTGGACAAGAATAAGTTATTACCTCTCCAATCACACGTATCTACCATAATGATCATATGAGGGTCTTATCATGACTGTATGTCTTGAACCTTCATTTTATGTGTAATAGTTAGTAAGGATTGGCTGGGGGCATTTACTGCTTCAGCAATACTCACTTAGTTTGTTTATTATTGCTGCATTTTTACCTAATGAGGCACTGATATGTGGGACTCAAGATTTACTATACAGAATTTTCTTTTGCATACAGTTTATTTTGATCTTATGATTGCATTATTCATATATAACAAGGTGCCTAGACTTAGGTTATCAATGACAGCTGAGGAAAGTGGGCTGGATAAATTATTTGAAAATCTGGAGGAAGAAGACAAGACTAGCACAACTGATCCGGCAAAGGTAACTGCTATTGATTTAACCTGTTCCAACTGTTCATGAGTATTGTTAAATCACAAACTAGCTATACATGAACAATATTTGGTAAACAATTGCCTTTAGGTAAACACTTTTAGAAATGATTTGTTATTAATCTGGTTACCAACATTTTACATTGATATGTTACAGAAATATTTGTATATTGAATAATGCAGAAGAATGTGAAACATCCTGATACTTCATCAATTGTTATGTGCCAGTATGTGCATCAGGATAAATATTTAAATGATGAACAGTTTAGCTTAAATGACTTTACAATTCATGCAGTTTAGAATATCTACTATTTTACTCAGCTTAAATATTTTTGTGGTATTGGGTCACAGAGTGGACAATGACACATACCATTTCAATTTATCTTTTCTTATTTATATTCACTTTAAAAAGTCAGTGTTAATTCATGACAGTTGTTGATTTTGTTTTCTTATGTCTGTATTTTCCATCTCCAAATGGCTTTTCATACTTTTTTTTAAACATTATCATGTATTTCTTCTAAATATATGTATTGTTAATTTTAAAGTAATGATATACAGAATCACAAGAACAGCATGGCCACGTCTTCAATTTATATTTGCCATTTAAGGATTTCCTATTTCTCTTTGCATAAACACACCAAATATAGATGTTTCAGAACACATTTCAAAAACTGGGAAAGTTGTCAATTTTCGATATATTAGCTACCACACGTGTCCTGGAGGTTTGCTAGGAATGCAGTTCTATTAACTTTGAGGAGAATTGTGGTTTTAATTATTTGATAATATATAGATGAGAGTAAGATTTTTATGCGTCCATCTGTTGAAATGGACACTTGTCTTCTAAATCCTGCCGAGTAAACTGCAAATGAAGTGAAATAAAGACTGCAAACTAGATCAAGATGATACCTGAACGTACACACATATTGCATCACACATGTAAACTGTAAACATAAGTACATATGTACATGACCTATATACATATATTAATGATGGACAACAGACGCCACAAAAACGTCAGCGACGCAACTCTGCAAAACAAAATTAATCAACATCAACCTATTACATCCATCTAGTTCTAAAAACATGTATACATATTTTTTGTTAATTGTAGAATTTTCAGTTACTGTTTGGGCACTCATGAACACAACAAAAAAAAACTGATATGAGAGACGGATGCTATGCTAATCCTACAACGCTATCTTTCTTATGCTAGGGGATTTTTTATATACACACGATATAGGAGGAAAGAACCCTTGCTAATGCCATTGTGACTTTATATCTAAGCTGTTAGAATAGTATCAAAATTATTGGTACATCAATACACTTGTCAGAATGTGGTAATATTTTGTATCTTCTCTGTTTATTTTCTGCATGTAAATCAATTAGGAAAATAAAGAATAAAAAAATATGTTGCAATTTCTTTCGATAAGCAGTGAATGCTTTATTTGATAAATAAATTACATATATATACCTACTTTATATTTGTTTTATGTTCTATGAATGTGATGTAATTTATATTACATTTGTATCTTGATAAAGGGGCAGGTTGCCTCGAAAGTTTGACAATTTGCTTGTCCGTACTGTTGCTATTATTTCATTGATCATGTATCTATCCCAGTAACACAACTTCAACGAACGTTTGTTTGGAGATTTCAAAATGATAAGAACAACTTAACCTCATTTCTTTGATATGTGTAATAGTGATAAACTTCAATTCCCTGCAACGGTAAATGTTGTAATTCGGAAAAAGAAAATCCGATTACATTTTCGAAAGGCTAAAAGAACAGTACGGTATGCATGTAACAGTGATTTTGGAGTAGAATTTCCAAGAAGTCCTACTCCAAAAGGTAAAATCCATAAATAAAAATTTGAAAGAAACTAAAATAACTCTGACAAGACTACGACTTGCATGGTTATTTTCTGTCTTATCACTTAAATAAAAAAAAACTGTTTTGTTAATTTAGTATGGTGTACTTTATCAGTATTGTATCACTTTCCCATTCTTATCACTCCAAGGTTACAATAATGTTTGCTTTCTACACCTCTGGAGCATTTCATGGCAAAATTGAAGGTTCCATGTGCGCCACCTTGTCTTGTGTATATGAGTAGAAGATTAGTCTGATCAGATTTGTACATATCTGGAGGTATGTTGTACTGTCTTTGAAGTTGGATATCGCTCTTTTGTAATCTTCAAAAGCAGAATTTTGGTCTGTGATTGGACAGGTTTTTTTTCTCTTGTATACTGTGTTTCCTTCTGCCATATCACATATCAGATCCTATTTCTACAGCAGCAAATAATTAATGCTATCAGCAAGATTTCTACAGTAAAAGTACATTTTTAAAAGCTACACTCCGTCCTTAATCTGAAGTGGTGGATTTGACCTATGCCGCTACCGATATAATAGAAAAGTGATACTTCGTGAGAATGATCAAGGAGATGATTTTTCAGTCTAAGAATCGATAGATCGTTTTTAATTACTGAGCAAGGAATTCCAAAGATTAGTTACAGGAGGCAGAAAAGATTTACCATATAAAGTCGTACGACAGGGAATTGGACGAAAATAGTTGCCGACACGGGTATGGTGATTGTGGATACGGTTGTTGTTTTCTTGAGAATATCTTGTAGGTATTGCGCGGCGAGACAGTAATCTATTTTATGATATTAACGTCTTTGTTCCAATGCCGACCATGCTGTTTTATATATAATTTTACTCTGCTTGTTAGCCTTGTGTCACCACTAACTATTCGCACTGCTTCTAATTAGAGATATTCAAATAAGTCACATTAGGCTTTAGTTAAATTATCCCAAACAATTTCACCAAACTCTAATGTAGGCCAAATAAGTAAGAAATACACAAGTGAAGACATCTGCGATCTAATGCAAATTTAAATTGATGTTAAATGTTAGTTTTGGGTGAGATCTTTGATTTCATATATCTAACAATGTTTCCAACAGCAATTCCTTGGCAATAACAGGTCAAGATCTTTATGTGAAGCAAGTCCAGTAATTACAATATTAATCAGGATTTTACTGAGGTCGTTATTCAAAATGTCGGTATCGATTCTTTAGGATTTGATAATGGCGTACAAGGTGTCGTCTGCAAATTATTGATGTTTTTTTTTTTTTGTTTTTTTTTTGTTTTGTGTATTGATTACAATTATTTTCAAGGACAAGTATTACAGTGTAAATAAAAACATTGTATGTTTGGAATAATTGATTGTTACAATATATAAGATGTGCAATGGTTTGCTTTCTTATACTACTGTTGTATTCTTCATCCAATTCCAAAGTTCCACCATTCGTTTCCAAAGCTCTGTATGAATATGATCAAGCACATTATTATGATCAAATCAACTGAATACAACACAGTATCAACAAAAAACAAACCATATTATTACAGTATTTCAGTCATTTAATATGCAAGACGAACGCAATGGGTATAAAGTCCATACAGCAAATATGAAGATAGACACTGATAAATAGTCTTCATAACTGAAATAAGTTTTGTTGTGATGCATATTCAAAAATTTAATATCATAATATGAATAAATGGCGTCAGTTTCGGTGGTTATGCGTCATCTATTATATGCTGGAATCTATTCTGTCGTTGCACTGATGTTAACATATGTAGAAAGAGAGGATTATTGATAAATTCTACAAAGTTCCAACTGCATTTCTTTACTTTCCAACCCGAGCTGCCCTCTTGGTTCCGCCTAAAACCCTCGGTCAAAGCAAGCCAGATTAGCCACTGAAAACGATTCAGAGCGAAAACAAACTGGGTAGTTCATTTATTGGTTTGACTGATTTGTCTGATACAACTGCATATAGAAACGGCTCATTGCATATGGTTTTTCTGGACAACATCTACTTCAAATTTCAGCTTAAGCTTGCCTGAAATTATTCCGAATGACACTGACCAAATGTTGTTTGATTTTGGGTATAAATGAAACCCAATGTAGCAGCCTTCTTGAAAAACAGTTTCAAATTTCTTTTCCAGTTCCAGTAGTTCCATTGTGCTGAAAGTTTGTGAGACTGTTGATCAATGAAATTAAGAAACTGTAAAATTTTGTCACCATTACTGCTAAAATTCAGTATTGTTTCAATCATTAACTAGTTGCTTTCTTTATCACTACTACAATTTCGTCATTTATTTGTGTCTGTATTGATATGGCTGTTAAGGCCGACAGCCATTTTGTTCAACTTTGGGGCAGGATCTTGTATTCATCATGTTATTGAGTTATAGCCATAACAATTTTACCTTTTTTACACATCACTATTCTAGTTGTTAGGTTTTAACACCATTATCACTTTGAGTGATTTGAAAACAGCAAAAGAAATTTTGCAAACATCTTTGTATTACCTCATGAATTATTTACTGTTGTTAATAAATGCAACACATTGTAAAGAATAAAGTGAGACGATCGGTCAAAGAGAGAAACCAATTAAGATAATTGATGATTTGCACCAAGATACCTCTTAGATCTCTTTGTCATTCCATTTTATTCCTCCCATGTAGAAATAATAATGTAGTTGCTTTATATGAGAATCATTATTTTCTGGAATCTGCCTGTGTTGGATTTTTGCTGCGCCCCCAAAGGAATTAAACTCCTTTTTCAAGAATTAATCATTTCAGACAATATCTGTTTCCTAGACATATAATGCAATTTGACAAATAATTGAATTGAAATTTTGCTGTTTTGCAAACAAACAAAAAACAATAAAAAAAAAATCCAAGCAATTATTACCATATAGTTGTGACTCTAATAAACCAATTTTTAGTGATTTTCTATTAAATAAACCAAATATTAAAATGATTAAATTATAGTGTAACAAATTAGAACTTTAGGGTCTAGATGTAAAAGACATCTAATACACAAGTTTCTTTATTTTTTTATGATCATATGAATATACCATGAAACAACAAAAAAATATTATAACCGGCTACCTCCTTCCAATTTGAGATCAAAAGAGGATATAGTAATTTCCGTTGTCCATCGTTTTCTCCATCAGCATTCCACATCAGGACAATAACTTTAGTTCTTAAGGAATAATCCAGCTCAAAATTAACACCCTGCTGTCTTTATAGGGGTGGCCTGCTTGGGTTTACTTTTGGGATTGATAATTAAGTCACGTCAAGGCCACTGTTACTATAATTAGAAAACTGGTACCAATCACCTTATCCAGACAATTATCTGAGTTCCTTGGACCAATCAGACCCAAGACACCTATTGGAAGTGCTTGCTTTTCAGGTCAAAAGGTCAAAGGTTAATGGTGCTGTGACTATAATTAGAAACTTAGCTTCTTCCCAATAACTGAAGTTGTTGTTGACCCAATAACCTCATTCCTCATAGTGTTTCCATACTATTATTACTTGCTTTGGATTTGATTACTATTTGATGTAAAGGATCAAAGGTAAAGGTCACTGTTACTGTGAATAATTTCTGAATGATTAATAACTAAGAAGAAAACTGCATTCTAAATAATTTACATCCTGTCTTGTATTCTCAGGCTTGGAATCCTGCAGCAAAGGAGCAATGTTTTGATAGATGTCATCGTCTAGGACAGAAGTTATCATCACTAAGGTATTGACAGGAACTTCAAATTCATTCTTTTCACAAATCCCTTTTCTGGATGACTTCATAAAACCTTCTACATACATGAGTTTTGGTCTTGTGGTGACTTAGTTTTCTCTCCAAGATCCTCAAATTTAATTCTACAAAATTTCTACACACATCAATTGATTGGATTATTGATGCCACCATGGAATGCCATAGAAGAGTTTTCAGATTTGATATTTTCATGCTCCTGGAATTTTTTTGTGGAAAAGTGGTAAATAGTTGCCGCCACGTCCGTCCATTCATCAGTTCTTTCGTTTCCATAGATTAACTTTATCCACAGTTAAGCAAGGATAATGAAACTTGGTTTACTCATTGGTCATACTACGAGGTTGTGCAGTGTGCCAAATTCATTATCCTTGACCCCCTCAATTAATACCTTACTGTCATTTGTTAAAATTTGATGTCCAGAGCATAACCTTGCTCGTACTGAAACTAGGATAATGAATTTGGTGCGGTGTACCAAATTCAGGGCCATTGGATTCTTAGTTACAGAGTTGTTGCCCTTTGTTAAAATTTTGTGTCTAGAGCACAACTTTAAATTGCTTACAGTTAAATTGGGATAATGAAACTTATGGATGCATTGATTTTACCATGACAATGTGCAGTGTAACCCATCACCTTTTTGTATAGGCTTACGATTTGAAATATCAATGTCATGTCGCACAAAACTCCCCGTGTACATATTTTTTCGTATTATGTTTATTATCATTATCATCGCATTCAATGTGTTGTTGGGATCCAATTGCAATACGTATGATCAAACCAAGAGATATAATATATGAAAGGTAAGATGAATTCTGCCATTAACTTGTTGTCTTAGGTCGATCATTTCTAGAATTTCTTTTTTATGAAAGACACGCAGAGGTATGACATCTTTCAATTCAAATTATGATCAGTTGAGTCAGGTAATGAACTACGCTGCACCATAAAGCTATGTCGACCTTTTATGATTCGTTATTCATGATAAGGGTTCCAAATGAACGTAAGCTATTTTAACCTTCTAGGACTCGTCGTTTAGACTAAGGTTTTAGTTAAGAACATAAGGTATTTCGAGCTATTAGTGCTAGAATTTTAGGATTAAGGTTTCAATTATTCAGATATTACTGATTTCAACCTTTTAAAGATGAATATCTTACTGTAAATCTATTTCTACATATAGAAAGAACTAAAAATTGAAAGTTTGAGGATTAATAGTAATTTTTTATTTTGGCATATTCTAGCTGAAAAATAATAATTCAAGTAAGTTTCCTTGGTGTTGAATTAAAATTTGTTACGCAAACCTTACACGCGGAAATTGTGTTCGCTTTGCTTCGGTTTGGAGACGTGCATGTAATTCGTTCTGCACCAGAAATGATTCTAAGATAGTTGACTCCATTTTGATTGGGATCACACAAGCATGTCACCACTTCATTGTATGTTAAAAATAAAATCATTTTCCACACGTTGGACCGATTCCACAGAGACCAAACTTTTCATATCGTGTAACGTATCGGATAATTGAAATTGCTTTTTTGTTCCATAGATCAAAGGTAATCATTTTAAGAGAGTACATTTGTATCCTCAAGCCATGTTATTCATCCTTCCAAAACAATACTATTGTTATGCTTTACTATGTCAGCATGATCTTTAATACCTTGTTCATGTGGCTACATACATATTCTGATGATAATTTGCTATTCTAGATAACAGACTGGGTCTTTCTTGGTATGCGTTTGGCTGATTTGTATAAAAAGAATCAGTTATCCCAAAATAGACTGGCAAGATGACAGATTGTTCAGCTTTTATGAAGGGCTAAGGGAATCAGAATGGTAAGAAAGTAATGATTTTTTTCCCTCATATTAATCTACTTCTATGGAGTTCTGAAATGACGATCAATTACAATTGATTGGCGATTTCCTTTGGGCCGAAAGGGGCACACAAATGTTACCTAAATAGTGTAATTTGGTTTCTAGTTTTAGTCCAGATAATTAAACCCCTAAAAGTGTCTTCTTACCAACCATATGCGACCATTAAATGTTATCTTGTAAAAGTACATACATGTAGTATAATTTTATATATATTAATGTCATTTAAAGAAAATATATGAGCAAGATCTGTGAAACAACAAGAAATACCAGCTTGTCTAAATCATATTCCAAACTCAAATTCAATAGGATACGATCAGGGTCCGTATTCATGAAACCGTTCTCATGCTCAAGCATGGATTTTGTGCTCAAGCCTTATGTCTTAGTTCAAAATTAATAAATAAGGATGATTTTGCAAAAGATTAAAAACAAAGTTTGTATTATTTTATATGATTAAGGTGAATAATAAAAAAAAGTTTGCTGGAGTACAAAACATATGCTTGAGCATTAGAATGGTTTCTTGAATACTGGCCCAGGTGTTTCGGAAGAATAAGCGTCTTCTGTTTAATCGACGGCACCTTTCATGTAAATCTTGGTTAATTCAAGTAAGTTATGATATGCAGTTTTACGTCATGGCTCATCTGGCATTGATAAAGTTGTCACATGATATACCAGGCTATCTAAAATGTTTTCAGGATATCGACTAATACGTGAAAAGTGAAAGAAACTATACTCAGCAATCTAAACTAATAAACCTGGTAAGTTGCTGTCGATGAAACCACTGGTGTGTTTGAGTTGATGAAGAACTTATTATTTACTAATAGTACCTTTTTTGTAAATTGTCATATACTGAGTTTAATTAGTCTTATGGAAATCTTATCCTTGTCCTTTTGGCCACTGAAAAGCAGGAACTAGATTTACATCATTAGAATTTGGCGATAAATTTTTTTGACTAAGAAAGTAATTTTTATTTGGTGTTCAAAAGAACTAGTCAATCTTCAGCTGAATGGGTTTGAAGTTTTATCGATACATCAATATATCAAGTGAATAAAAGCACATTTATAATAAAAATTCAATGCATTTTGATATATATAAACCGACGCAAACAAAACGTAGCAACGTGTCCTTAACAGAATATGCTGTTATCTGTTATGTTCGTTATGAATAAACAATATAGCTTAATCTCGGTTATGATTGTGTTCATATTATATTGCAATATATAGCTACCATATGTAAACAATATTCAATATACGTTGATACACGAACGGCACGTTTTATCAATCATACATGTACATGTAATTACCTATCCTCCTTTATCACATCTAAAATCTATTGATTATAATATTACTCCAATAGCCCACATTCGAACACAGTTTCAAGGGAATAAAATCCCTGGGATAAACATACCTGTAATGTAACGTCCCATGAATTACTGTAGGAACTTAATTACCATTCCAATAACGATGTACTTAACGGACATTGCCAACGACGGGTCAGATGTGGAATATCTCAGCTAAACACGAAACCTAAATTACGTCACTGCGTCGATATTTTGCATTAAAGTTCGCGGGGTAGGGGTGGGGGGAGGATTGGTGTTTGGGTAGGAGTGGTTCGGGTTGTCCAGATATGATGCTTCGAATGTAAGGTTGGTTTCAAATCTAGCACATTTTGGACACACTTTCACACTTTAAGGTTATAGTGTCCACATATGAATGCGTACTTTTAACATTTTCGACTTTTTCTATTTAATTTACAAAAACCTTCTACGGCTAAAGGCGCGCCAATATTGTAAATAACCCCGGGGGACCTGAGGGGCGAAGCCAAAAAAAGTAAATTGGTGGAAACTTCCAAAGTATTCTTCTAAAATTCCAGGTATGATATAACTCTTCATGATTGGAAATGATGCTTTACCAACATCGTTATTTTCATGACCCCGCGGTCTCACATTTCCCCAGGGGAGGGACTAAAGTTAACAATAGTTTTTTATCGAAAAATTACATTTTTGAACAATATTTGTTGTTTTCTTTTGGCAATAGTTCAAACCTATTTCTAATTATTAGTTTAAGATGTACATATTGACCTCGGCTGACCCCCAGGGGCCGTTGGGCAAAGCCTAAATGGGTCAATACCCAGATAATGTAAAACCAAATACTCTTCATGAATGGAAGCGTCTTACGGCGTTTATAAACGTTATAAATTCCATTACCCCCAGGGTCTCACATTGACTATTTAATGAGATGCACAAATTTTACCTTGGCTGACCCCAAGGGACTGATGGGCGAGGTCAAAATTGGTCAAATTGGCTGAATTTTTTATATAGGAAAATTCATTTCTTGGGTGTATTTTTTTAAACTCAAACTTGGTTAGAAGCTTTAGTATGGGACAGCAGTTATTGTATACACAATTTAAATTTGCATGGTGTGTATAGTTGAAATTATATAACTTTTTTTTAACAAAATCCTTTCTATGACATGTTACATGAAGCATTGTGATTCAGGTAACCGTTAAGGCCCTTTGGACACTTGTTTTATTTCGCGGAACCTTCGTTGTTTACTGAGTTGAATGTTCCGATATTATAAAGATAAGGTTTCGAAAAAGAGCGAGCGTGATAATGGCAACAGGGACTATTTTGATAAGTAATTTTGACGGATCTCCAATATACTATAACATATCAAAATTCATTTAGTACAGAATCCCCTTTCTCTTCCTCTCTGTCCTTAACCGGTCCTTTACCTGCAACCTGCCTAGTTAGAGTTAGGTTAGAGCTATAATTAGGCAAAAGGGGTCATCCTCAAAGTTATAGTCTAAGAACAGGTCTGGTTGTAAACAGTCCCTCTCTACCTCATCACTGTATTCCACTCCCTTCCACCTTTTCATACTATTTCCTCTCTACTTATTTTCCTACCTTTTCGTGTCCGCTGGAAGACCGATAGGCCGTAATAGTGGACGTAAAATCCGTTAAATTGTAGTTTCTGATGGCCTGTACTATTCAGAGCAAGTTTTTTTCCAAGTTTTGGTCAATGTTGCTTGTTTACTTTGTATTTGTACAAAGGTTTCCGTGCAAGTATTTCAAAGACCAACAGTACAGTCAAATATTCTTGGTCTAATAAGGGTCAAACTGGATCTGTAAAATGTTTTTATCTTTGGGCATTTTGAACGCCATTTCCAAAATAAAATATGACATTTTCTACATCAAAATCAATATCCTTTTGGCAGATTCCGAAGTGCATATAATGCATTGTTTTTGGCGTTTTTGTTTTGTTTTGTTTAAGCTTAAGAACCAATAAAGGGTATTCACCTACCATACTCTCCGCTAGGAGTTGAATAATTTCATGAATTTATAGGTTGATCTTGCGTGCTAATTTTCATCCGACAATGTGCAACACTGGCTGCAGGGATCTGTATGTCACGACTTGGGAATATAACCAAAAACTTTTCCCACTTTCGCAAACGTTCCAATCAATGGTCAAAAGTAATGTAATGTAGTAACCGGACACAAAAGTGAATAAAACGTCACTGGAAATGTTAAGAAATGCAAAGATCACAGGTAAAGTCGCCTCTAACGGTCATACAATGGGTTTAGCATGTACAACCTGAATTGTAGGCCACTACACGGAGAGTAAATATGATGATACAAGTATTTCTGAAGCATCCTAATTTAAATGTTACATTCCGTTATCGATCACCTAAATCACGAGTAATTCCTATGAACAATTTTGCCTGTAAAATAAGGTCAAGTAAGATGTAGATTGTATAGTAGATCAATGTAAATATCTGATTTTGCCTTATTGTGATAAAGCTGTGAATACATTTCTGTGTAGACTGTATTAACAGCCTACGACAATGAAACTAACAACTACCATATTGGTATAGACAATTGTGAATACCACTATCCGCCATATTGTTGAATTGTGATACATTGTGCTCGACCTACTGTGAGTAGAATGTTCTTAAATTGTTAGTATTATATACACATCGTTAAACCCATTGAACTCTCGCGGAAATCATTTACAAAATCGACAGGCTAAATTAAACGAATGAGCACACATTTAAACGATCTTGTCCGGTTGTCAAGAACATGCATATGAATACTGAAACCGATATCCTAGCTCCACAATTAGTCGGTGTTATTTCTAGTGAAACCATATGTCATTAATGAAACCAATATACACGAATTTATCATTAATTAATGCACTCGAATGCGGACATAGAAATGCAAGCCTTTGTCAATCGCTATTCTGTAAATTCCATGCATTAAATAATCGATGTTTCAAAAAAAATTTCAGTTCTGTCTACCTGATCGCTAACACTTCACGTCAAATTTCTAAGTCTATTTTATTCACTTAATTTCTAAAGTCTGTTGGCAAGTCGTATTTACTTCATTAGTAGAGTCCGGTGACACGCCCCATTCACTTAATTATTAAAGTCCGCGACATGTCATATTCATTTAATTACTTAAATTCCTGACACGTCGTATCCACTTAATTGATAAAGTTCCTGGCAAGTCGTATTCGCCTAATTACTTAAGTCCGTGACACGTTATATTTTCTTCATTATTAATATACGTCAACACGTCATATTGATTTAATTACTAAAGTCCGTGACACGTGTCAACACCCTTATCTGGGTATCACCAGCTTACGACAACAAACATGTGTTTTCTTGCAGCATTTAGTTTTTTTGGTTTTATTATAAAAACATTTTGCTCAGGAGTATCCCTAAGTGACAAAAT
The DNA here is from genome assembly GCF_031769215.1 of Ylistrum balloti. NCBI lineage: Eukaryota > Metazoa > Mollusca > Bivalvia > Pectinida > Pectinidae > Ylistrum > Ylistrum balloti. The sequence goes on along the minus strand of NW_026782141.1, from coordinate 546,046 downwards.
GATAATACAATTTGAGGTCTTCGTCCTGCAAGTAATTGCAGCTGCTCTCGCCAATGCGTGATCGTGAGACGCGACTTTTAAATAAATAAAAAAAAAAGTACCTTCAGATATTTTTAAACTCTAGCTTAGAACGTGATAAGCAAGTATTTATGTTCGACATACAGGCATTAAATAGCTCGGCATCTGTTCCTTATTTACTCTGGTGCTCAAATTGACAAACGATGATTTTCCTGGTTAATGTACATGGATACAAATGAAATATTTCAAGAATAAGTATTTGAAATCAGCATGGTTGTCAATATAGGTGTGGTGAAAGCCATCATTTGTTGATTTCATCACAACATATTAAACTCGGTCAGTCAACAATTTAGGCGATAGAAGCAGAATGACTCTATCTGGTAATTGGATCCGAGTCTAGAAATGGATAGAATATCAGAAAGATGTGTCTGTACACTTGATGGTAGGGTTCCTATACAGCGTTGTCACACGTGGTCGATACTTTCAGCAAACACAACACAGAGCTATCATTTGTGGATCAGAGTCGACTTCGTCCTCATATGATGACAGTATCCACTGTTATACATTACGGGATATTCTAGTGTTATGTTTCTGTTCTAAATCATCACTTTTAAAGTGATCTAAAATTGATCGAGTATATTGAAATAGGTAGGCTCCTACGTTTTCTCTGTCATTTGAGGAATGCTATGTTGAATGAAGAACATGGACCATTTTGCACCAGGGTTGATAAATATCGTGAATTATTTAATTAGTAACAGGTTTACTGCCTTCGTGACTCGTCCCGTAGTCGGGCATCGTCTAACCAGCGAAAGTCAGTGTCCTGGCGACGTGTAAATCGTGCATCGTGAAGCATCCCTGGATTATAGACATGGTACATTCATGTAAAGCTTGTTTGTCGATAGGATCGCTACTGATAGTGATAGCAGCCGCAATAGACGAAACGGTCCTATTGAAACTAGGTACGTATAACATTTGTTTTTTGTTTGTTTGTTTGTTTGTTTGTTTGGTTTTTTCTTTTTTCTTTTTTTTTTTTTTTTCTGTTTCGTTACTAATTTCTCGTGTGATTTCGTACAATTATTTTTGAAGGTTGATATTACATTTGAAACTCAAATGGAACACAGCTGCCATTCACCTGTACAATCAGGGTTCGATTCTCCGATCGAGCGTGAAAAGGTTTAGGATGACTTTCCCGTCCACGGGTGTTTTAGTAGGTTCTCAGGCTTTCTCACAAGGCAGTAACACTCCTTCCTTTCCATTCCGTCTAGGCAAATAAGAGTGATTCATATATGTTGATATGAACAACGTTTATAGCTTTAGATGACAACAGTTTAACAAGTATACATGCTAAGACGAATGGTTCGTTTGTGGGACAATGTGAAAGTGAGTGTACATCTTTGTGTGCATTATTTTTTCTTGATAGAAAACCTGTTTATATGCTGAAGGCATGGATTGTTTTCTCTCCCAATATGACCAGTATACGTGTCTAGCAATCTCCTGTTTGATCCTTTAAAACTCCAATATAAAAGCATGCACGGGGTCACCAATAGATGGCCCATTGCCATCAAGCACATGAAATACGCGATGCAATAAAACCGATGTTACCAGTTTGATGTCGCGTTCTAAAGCTTACAACACAAACGTGCTCTTCAAAATACTATACATCTCATCTCTCCAAGATAATTTCGATATCCGATATGTATTTTCTTTAATGTTTTCATTTCCGTATTAAGACAACAATACAGAAGTGGTGGACATGCAAGAGGTATGTTTAATGTAGCTGTATGGCCTTATTGATGTACAATAAAGTAGACGTCTTCAATAAGGTTGATGATAATGACAATGATCCAGACGTTTTCATTAAGTGATATTATCCGGAGCTGACAAACTTTTTACCAGATCACGCAATAATCTTTCAACTAATTGTCTAGATACTGTAAAGAAGAAAAAAGGTTATAGAATGTGCTTTCAAATGATGTTGAGTCACAACCAGAAAAAATTGTAACGACGTGATCGATATTTATATTGAATTATTTGTACAGAAAAGTCAACATAATTAACTGCACCTACTAAAAACAACTAATATTAGTTTCTTCGAAAGTAACACGTTTAAGTAAATGTAAATGTGAAGAAGAAAACAGTGTTGATAAATCCATACGAATCATAACGAATGCATATCTACCAAACTAGTCATATAGTCATTTTTGTTTACTTCTTAATGAGTGTAAGTATTCACCAGGTTGGAATAAGTCGATCTGAATCGATATTTCAAATTTTAAATAAATAAATGTTCTTTTTTTCAGATTATAAGATACTCGATGACCCTTTTATTTTTTTTCTAATTACCCTAGCACATATTTTGAGAACGTGGCATAAGTTTGTTTGGCATGGATTCATGTATGAGGAAGGTTTACCCTTCCGAAGGCTTATACCACTATTCTGATATTTTCAGATTCTCCGTGTTAATATTTCTTCATGTTTTCTCTCTTTTATATATCGCACTGTTTTGTTTACTTCGTATCAACAGCTTTTATGGTGCCTTCACATTGAAATGTCTTTACTTAGAAACGCATTTAGAAAAAAAACTAATTATATATGATATGATGAAGACAGGTATCGATTGCTTTTATCAATAATTTTCAAACTGTAACGAAGGGTTTTCCCCATACATTAGTCGCCGTATAACGACATGCCATGTCATAAACCAGATTTTATATCTCCTCTGCCTGCACGCGAATTCTTTATGGTTTAAAATAACTACACAGCTAGTTTTTTTATTAACTGATACAGAACAAAGAAGCGATTTCATTACCTCATATGCAAATACCGAGGCGAATGTATAGATCAGTATTGCTTTTGGCATCAGGTATTCTGGTCGTCGATAATGCGAACCATGACTTAATTTAACGCGTTGTTATCATGACAATCAAGGGAACCAAGTAGACATGGTTTTAATAAACGATTTACTTAGTCTGCTGTTCTGCAAAAATAAGCTTATCAATTCATTTATCAATAAAGTGTGGAGATTAAAATCGAAGGTATGATAAGCTTTGTATTTTTATTATCTATCCAATAAACACAAATGCATTTGAAAATCAATCGTAACCAACAAAACAAACATATAAACAATTACAATGTTGGAGCAGAAAATAATGAGATAATATTCTTGATAATTCTGTACTCGTTACGGATCTATGCAGATTTGTACAGATACCACGCTAGTCTGATGTTCGATCGCTGAAGGTTACTGATTGTTTATAAACCTACCATGTACTCCATGGAAGTCTTTGATATAAAAATTAATGCAGAATAGTCATTGACAGAAAGAGCCGCCATTTGTAAATCTTACAAATAATCTTTGGGATTCTTTTTTTTTTTTTTTTTTTGGCACCGTCATATTGAAACAGGACCTGTAAGAGAAGATACTGATATTGTCCTTTCTCGTTTATTGATAAGTAAAGCAGTGATTTTATCGAATAATTCTTTGGTATAGAAACCTAGAAATTCAAACATGGCCAAGGTATTAAATTGTGTTCCAATTTGTAACCTGTTTAAAAATTCACTCTGTGGTGATTGGTTTCATGGATGCTTTTAAAAGGCAAACGTAATACCAATTTTAAGTCTGGTCTGGATAATTACGTCACCAATTATAGACGAGTGTCATTATTGGAATTACAATCAAAATGTTTTGAAAAATTTGATGATGATTTTTTTTTCCATTTTTTCAACTCTAAAATTTGTATTTAGTAACCTGGGTTTATGCCTAACAGGTCTAGAGTAATCAATCTTGCATGTTTTATCGATTTTGTATCTGACGTTGTCAATAAAACATTATTTTCATGCTGTAAATCCTGGTTCTTTAAAGATCTTTGATAAGGTAAGTCAAAAAGGCGTAGGAGTCGAGACATCCAACCGTTTTAAATTCTCTACCAATCTTAGAAAAAAATATTTCAACAAGAATGAACTAAAGACACAAGGGAATAACACCTTTTGATAATTTAGAGTTGGATGCATTGGAGCCAAACAAGTTAAACAACATCATGCAGCTGTTTCGTTCTTCTAGGACTCGTCAATGATGCAAAGGGCCTAAATGTTGACGCCTAGGATGCGACAAAGACTATCAAAAGCGAAAAAAAAAAGTCAAAATCTAGACGGGGAGGTGCAGCAGCCTCATACTTAAATGAATATCGTAATTATTATATATCAGATAAGAACAGCGTTATGTACATGTGTATATTCTGAACCGTGCCACTATTCGAATGAATCAAAACGTTATATGCAAGTTACAGCAAACTTCGGGACTTAAAAATATTCAAATGCTTGTATTTTTAAAACGTTCATGTAAATATTTTTAAATGTATCTGTGATAAGGACTTGATATATAAGTTTGGTTAGAAGTTATTTGGAGTATTATAGCAAGATTTGATCACCGAACAAACTAAGTTGATACACCACACTAGAACTGGTACAGATGAAATCATTAAATGTTTTTGTGTTTAAAGACGACTCTTGATTTCAATAGTCATTCTTATTCAGATATATCTGAATATTTTAATTTACCTTCTTTGGAAAGCAGACGATAACATCTGGGTATCTATTTTCATTTTTAAATGTATCTATGGGTTGTTTCACAGTTCGTTTTCAATAGAAGATTGGTATGTTATACTGAGAGGAAAAAGAAACGCAATTAGGAATTTCCAGGTCAACTACGGGAAATAGAAAAGGGTTTTAGAATGTAATTATGGTGTAACTGGAAGATACTTGACCACTCTGTCATCTACGAGAATTTGACGTTGATTCAAGAGTACCCAACTCAAAATGAAGTGCGTTTTGGACCCATCAATGTCGTGTGTGCCCCCCGCGAGCTGCAGTAACTGCACGAACTCTTTTGTGCATTGAAATGATCGGGGTATTAACCCTCCTCATTGGTATACGATTCCATTCCTCATCCAGCGCCAACGCCAACTGAGCAACGTTAATTGGAGGATTCGGCCCACGTCTTATCCTTCTGTCCCATAAATGTTCTATTAGGGAGAGGTCAGGGCTGTATGGGGGCCAGTCTAGGGTGGGGACATTGTTTGCTGCGAGATAACCACAGCAATCCCTCGCTACATGCGGCCGGGCGTTGTCCTGCCGAAACGTCAGTTGACGCTGCTGTACTAGAGGAACAACATGCGGCGCTAGAACTTGATCTCTATAGCGGACGACCGTGATATTTCCCTAAATAACGACCAGAGGAGTCTTGATACCATGCGCAACCCCTCCCCATACCATGAACGATCCTTCTCCAAAGTTGTCATTCTCTATCACGCAAGCATCTGCATAGCGCTCGTGGGTACGTCTATCGACACGACGTCGGACGTCTGCCCGGTAAAATGAAAACCTGGACTCATCTGAGAACAGGACCCTTGTCCAACGTTGCATTGGGAAGCGTCTTACGAAATGTGAGTTCTACCATTGCATTCGTCTGACACGTCGCCGTGCATTAAGCAGTGGTCCAACATATGGCCGTCGCGGTCTTAGACCGAAGGCACGCAGTCGAGTACGCACTGTCTTTGGATCAATTGGAACATGATGACGCCCAATTGTGTTCCTTGCTTTTTCCGTTGCCGTCAGAAAGCGATTACGTAGGTGCGAAAGTCGCATTGCCCTATCCTGCCGACGCGCCGTCACACGAGGGCGACCGCTTTATGCCTAAAATGTGGGAAATCAAGATGGATATGTCTGAAGATTCGAACACACAGAATTTGAACCAATCCTTTATATTGGATTCGAGATATCGTGCTTTTGTCTCTTATTCTTTTGTACAAGCGGCGTGCGCAGTTTAGTTATGCATCAGGGATTTTAACACGGCACCATAGGGACCTAACTCAAATGTACACATTTGTCAAGTTTCAAGGCTGTACTTCAAGGATCTAATTTACAATATTAAATTTCTGCTAATTGCGTTTCTTTTTCCTCTCAGTATAGTTAGGTGGTAATGTCAACATTTGTCTGTGATTCGTAAAAAATTAATCTTGATCATCCAGTATAAAGAAATTTCAACTGAAATGCCAAAGACTTTGTCTGCACATTCGATTTATTTTGGTTCTGTTGGCTGACATGTTTTTGATTTCATACGAGGCGAAATTTATTGAAGATCTTATCAAAACAGCTCACAAAGACCTTGAAAAGTCGTTTAATTTCACAATCAGATATATGGATGGGGTCTTTCTTTAAATAACAAGAAATTTATTGACCACGTCCATCGTATATACCCACCTGAATCGGAATTAAATGACACCACATGCGATATCAGCTGCTTGTCTCGATCTATTCCTACAACGAAACCAACATGGACAGCTTTCCATCAAGGTGTATGATAAACGTGATGATTGCAATTACTCTTTTGTGAATTTTCCATATCTGAACAGCAATATTCCTACATCCCCAACCTATGGTATTTACCTGTAGCATTTGGTTCGATATTCAATGACCTGTTCGCATTATCACGATTTTTGTGCAAGAAGCTATCAACTGACGGACACACTCGTAATACAGGGTTTCAAACGATGCAGGTTGATGAAAATTACAGGGAAGTTTTAAGGTCGCCAAAGTGATCTCATTGTGAATTAATTTATTTTGTTGTGTGATATGAAGCTGGACAACATTTGATGATCTTTAGTTTGCTTGTTGGCTCCGTTGTTGTATACGCGGTTCTCGTTTGAGTACGTGACATTACTTACTTGGAATGACCAGAAGCTTGGAAGCAGAAAACGCTGACGCTGAACACCTTGTCTTATTCTAATTGTAATTTTTTGGGGGTCTCCGTTTACGTTTTTCTTAAGTTCATATTTGCCTGCCTTCGATTTATGGAGTTTGAGTTTGCTACGCATGCTTTATTGATGGATTTAGGTATGTATTGTTGTGGTATTTTATTATACTTTTTATCGTTGTTTTCAGTTCTGTGATGGAACCCTCAGGTCTGTTGAGCTGAAACAAATAAATAAACAGGTTATATTAGAGTGTAAAACGTCCCAAATAAATAAAAGTGGCTGACCAGAATTTAATTTGAGGGGAGGTAAAACATATGCGAAAATTTCGGAAGTACATCAGTTTATATTGATGTAATGCTATTTGCAATCTAACCAAAATGCTTCGATTTAATATCTGCGTTGATTGTGAGAATACATGGCCAATCAAAGTAAGAGACTATATGTGTATATCTCATAACATTTCTGTATCAAAAAAGTCAATTATATTTGATAGTGAAAAAGATACACGTGTGCAAAACTTCTTTTATTACAAATTTAAATTCGATATAATGTAGCCAACTACTGTAATAAACAGCAATATACATATGTGTCGTCCTTCCTGTAGGCTTGACTACATGCATTCATAATGTACAGAAGGTACACTCACGTGTGATGATACCAATGAGTAGGTCACGACATTTCACCTTTGGGAAAATTAAAAATGAAGGCTCTCCCGTCGAGTTGGAACCACGTGCTATATAATTACAAGTGAACCAGTATTAATGGTATCAGTGGTTTAAGTGACTTTGAAATACAAAGGAGATCAGAATGTATCGACGCGTTTTCATTTCCCTTGAGGTGTATTGTTCTTCTCATTTGTTTTATGTTTGATAACTTATAAGACATTGTTATTTGTACATTCTAACCTAAACACGCATCTCCTACAGAGATGATATTCTGGTTCACTAGTTTAATGATGATTACTATCAGTATAAACACTCATAGTTTGTTACCGACTTTATCCTAAAGTTAAATGATCTTCCCATCAATTTTTATCATTAACGAAATATTTGAATTTCAAAATTGTTGTGTTTGATTGATTGGCGAATTGCAAAGTAAACATCAAGTCAGTTTAGACCCGGTCTCCTTGCAGAAGCAGGTAAATAAAACGTATGGAAGTCTCGCAACATATCGCCCAGTTCTTTATCAAGGAATTCTTTCTGTGCTTTGTTTTCTAACCGTATTGTCCCTCTTGACATCCGTCAAACAACGGATCAGTTCTGGACGTTACATGGATTTTAAACCCTGGATTAACATACACTTATCTGTTCGAGCTTTGTGATGCCCTAAAATGGTAACGGTATTAGAGTGTTCCTTTACGTCTCCTCGAAGTAGACACTTGGTATTAATGCCACATCATCAATCATCATGTAATTGCTCGATTTAGACGCGCCATTTTTATGAAAAACTACCTGGACTCTTTCCTATGTCCATATGCACACATTTTTGTATTGGAAGACATCAAACATGAATCACAAATTGTTTATCTCATTCAATTCAATATTTGTATCATTTATTGGCAATAAGAATTATTGTTGTATTCAATCACGTTTCGCTGGTGTTTCCTCGTAGGTAAAGTAGATGATGTCTTGTTGTTTTGCAGGGAATGTAATAATACCCAATGTGAGCGATACTTTATCATTTTGTTCCGAAAAAGGTTTTGCACGTATCTGAAACATTATTTTATTTCTAAGTATTACGTTAATAATATCTCAAATTAATAAAACAGTAACTAAAACAAAAAAAACTGTTTAAACGAAAAGTATGTTTGAGCTGTTCTAATCTATACAATGCATTCTTTAATGTTTTACTTATTCAGTGTATGATTCTACTCAATACGTCCAGTCATCAAAGAAAATGTCAATAACATAAATCGAAGTGTACAATAAGAGCTGAATCAGGAAATAACACTTTAATAATAAATGACGCTCGGATAGTTTTGAATTGCTTACTCTCTCCAAATGTATTCTAGTATGTGGAATCGGAAAAGCATATCTGATTTAACGTGGCATTCCATCTTAATATTAATCTTCTATAGAAATCAAATTAACTCGGTGTGGTTGAAAGTGTGTTAATAGTTTGTTCCGATATATTACTGCAGACTTTAATATATTTGATTGAGATGCTGTAATTGCAACATCACAAATATTAATTGTCATTACGTGGGATTTAAAAAATATATATGATCTGTGAATAACTTAGGAAATTGATCACATAAATAATTCTTATTATACAACGAGGAGATTAAACCATACAAAAGAGGACATTGACTTATATTATATTATATTAAGTCGCAGCTTACGTAAAAGGGGTGAAAGGCGAGTGCATTGCTACTGTGCCACCCAACCACACACATAAAAGAAACAATGACATGTCGATTCAACTGCCCGGCCATGTGGGTATTCCCATGGCACTCCGGTTGCATACCACAGTACGACATTTAGATCGCCTCCAACTAGACCAATAAGATGAATGTAAATTGGAAAAAAAATATTTTCAATTGTTATAAAATAAATAAAAGCCACTTTTAATTTTAATTGGTTTTCCTCAAGAGAAATGTTCTTGTTTTATTAATTTCAGTTCTTATCGTTTACTTTTGCAGGCTTAATTCTGGTAACAGTACGTAAATCATAATAGATTATTCCATGGGAATTATTCTGACATCCTGTAACAATTGTTTCACTCACGGCATCATATGTTAAATCTTAGATACTTCACACCAGGATTGATCAGAATTGAAGTCTGAAATAGTAGCGTCAATGTCTGCATTTTCCCAGAGAACTTCAAAGACCTTTTTCACCGTGAAAAACATTTTTATTGCTACATTTAATATTTCGATCTTGTCTGTGACATTGCTACTTCAAACGCCGTTATTCTATTCTAATTAGAGGTACAGGTCTGTGAATGTGAGTTGATTAGAGCGAATTACGATGAAACGTTTAAAAGAAATATCTCATTATAAAATGTTACTGTATATCGAATTATTTTTGCGATCTTTAATCTATGCCAAAACCCTGCCAATATTTATCTATTATAAAAGTATTCACAACTAGAAAATGCTCAGGTGCATATAAGGTCCGACAGCTTTACAATGAAAAAAGAACACATGCAGGTTTTGCAATTTTGATTTTTGCGATTTTGAGACGATCACGAAATTCGCAAAGATTAGATACAATCTGGAAAGAGAACGAAAAACAAGTCGGCCAAGAGAGGGGCACAATCTGTCCCAATATGTATGTCAATACTTCCTCGGAAGATGTTACCACCGAACTCGACGAATGTCAACTAAAAATTCGATCATGTTTATAATTTCGTCCTCCGTATATATATTTCATGAACGTATTGTTCAAGAAATACGCTTCAGTGAAAATCAACAAGTGTTTCTTGAATTCAATTTGACGTCAACTTGACAAATACCTTGATGTTGAGATGTCTGTTACAAAGATAACAATTGAACAAGTATTTACATAATAATCTGAACTTTTATGTTAATGACTGTAGCGGCTGAAAAACAACTGAATACCACGTGACTAAATTTGAAGTTGTGTTTAGTAGTATTATATTGTTATGCTTTTTATCTGTATCCCAATGAATCCTGCTGTTTTTACTCAATTCATACATTATACACTATCATGTAAATACTTTTCCCGGTTAGCTTTTATAATGATAAATATTTCAAATAAAAAACACACACACTCTACAAAGTAGCTGTTTGATTCAAGAGTCTAAAAACGTGCTTATTAGCATCCCATAGTGTTGATACATAACACTCTCACATAGATGGTGCATATCTTCATGTTACATTATCGTAACATCATGTTTCAATATAGAATGCTAATTAAATATTTATCGAAGTGATAATAGTGCATGCCGGGTTCATGTACACTGGTCTTTTGCACTTAATACCGTGTACAGAATTTCTTTATATTATTATAAAGATATTACGACTAGGTAAACAATATGTATTGTTTGTACTATGGGTCTCGGTTCTGTTAAATATAAAACATTTTTACAATATTTATCATTTATCGTTATAAAGGCATGTGCTCATCGACGAAAAAAGTTTGAAATTTTAAATATGAAAGCCTTCTGGAAAATGTATAGTCTCATTACTTTTGCTTACTCTCCCGCAACAACTGTTCATATTATTGCTGTACTTTTTCAAAGTTTGTCCTAGATTAATTAAATTTGATGATTATGTTGACATGCTGGTATTTTCTTGTTGGTTTTCGAACTGTCATCGCAAAACTTGTCCCACTCACATCAAACAACATAAAAATCGGTTTTAGCAAGACAATAAGATCTTGTTGTGAATAAAATACACAAGGCAGACCATTTTTATGCCTTTTATACGATACTTACACTACCAGTACACCAGGAAATTTACCCATTAAGTCGATGAAACTAATACACAAAACGTTTACTTTAATCGATGTTGTGAAGTGTACAATGTAGCTACTGACTGTTCACATCAGTGAATACAGTGTCTTGCTGTTTGCTATATCTTCACACAGTATCCCGGCTAATTGTCCATTGGGAACATTTTTGTGTTTCAATATCATGATTATTGGCTTTCTTTTGTTATTCGTTCTGATAGTCAAGTAATAACCGTTAAAACAAACATACTGCTCTACATGTTTAATAAAAGATTGATAAAGGATCAATGTTCAATGATGTTTAATCATCCTTGGATTTCTGAAACTTTAACAAGATCGCTACTGTAAGTGAACTATATGGTGTCGATATTTGATTCCTGTCCAGGATTCCAGAAGAAATATTTTAGTCATTTTCACTCTTTTATATAGCACTAAGGAAGTATAGCTTTGTTGTTTTAAAACAAATCATAGATGATAGATTGTACTCTTAAATCTCGAAGTCAGATAACCTTACTGACAAGATGAAATGCTTCAATGATATAACGCATCAGTAGTATTTTTTGTTATTTCAAAATGGCTCAAAATGACTCCATAATCAATCCCAAATACATTTACTCTCTCACAAAATTCTTAGAGCGGTCGCAACATGCCAGATTTATTTATTGTCAAATGTGATGCAATTATGGTCCTTCCGGAAATACAACTTTTCTCTCTGGTTATAGCTCCACGGTTGATGTACATATCGGTTTTAATTTCAAACTTGTTAAGGCTGTCTTTCCGCTGATTTTTGTTGGGTTGTTTTCCTCTTTCTCTTTGCCTTATACATGGCCTGTCTGCTTTCCCTATCTTGTGACCAAATGGGTTGTATTTGATAAAATCAAACCATAATGTATTAAGTTTAAGAGCATCACATTTAAATAAACTATTCATGCACATCGCGGAACTCGGGAGTAAACTAAATGTCACTTTAGTTATGACAATCAAATTGAATCGATATCCCTTGACGCAGGTAATGAATAATAAGGGTTCAAAGCCGATAAGACTCAGTTGTTTTGCAATGGGCATCCATGCTCTATGTACCTGAACAACAGGTTGATGAAAATGGGTTGATTCAGCATAAACATGGTATGTTTTCATCGACAATTGGATATTGCAAAGATCGAGGGCATTCGATGATAGATATAAAAATAGAGATCTGATGGAGATGTTTCTGTATGTAATTGTAAAGCCCCCATATGAGCTCCATAGTCAACGTGTTTTGTTGGATAAATAATCCGCTAGATAAAAGTACATTTAAAATATTAAAATATTTCTAATGTACCAAGGTGTCGTAGAGCGATCGTTGAATTACTAATCCTTTTGAATAACGCATGAGACACATGTTACCTGCCGGATTGGCTGGAAACATGTAACTTATGATTTCACTGACTCATTGGTGATAGAGTGTGATTAATTATATATATATCTTCTCACTCCTCCTAAAATGCCATTAAAAGTTATGTATCTGTTTGCTATGTTGTGTGTTTAGAGATAGAACATATGTATTTCTTTGTGTCAAAATATGTGTTGTCTTTATGTAAAGACGTGTGTGTTTCTTCTGTGTTTGATAAAGTCGTTGCATATTTTGCCCTTGGCCCTGTGGTATATCGAACTTTATGATAATTTAAGTTCTGTACCTGATTTCATACACTCTCTGACCATGAACTGCTAAACATCTGGTGTTGGTATCTAATCTGTTTTAATGTCAATGAATGTAATGATTTGAATTTGGATAAAGTACACTATAAATTCAAAAGTATTGAGGTCGTTTTAGATATTTATTTTATCACTTAACTAATTGATTGCTTCATTGTCTAGGTGTGGTAAGAGGACCATGCAATGCTGCCTGTGATAACCAGACGACTATAAAGAGCGTGTCGGGGTTGAATGCTGTCATAGCCGCCATGGTTACCTGGACATACATTGATGTATCCGAACCTTTCCTCATCCTAACAACCGGTACATTGGTTGTATTTAATGTTTCATCTTTATCACCGCTTATATGTTGAAATGATTTTGAATGGCAGACGTTTAGCTTTATATCATTTGACGGTCGTTCTATTGTATGGCGTTCGCAATTAACATCTCACAGTTTTCTTAACCATGACATGAAGCTGTGTTTTATGGTCGGCATATTGATTATACATAGTTGGAAGTTATAGCTTATACTTTTCTAAGCATTCCTTTTTTGCCCAAAGCCAACCGTAACATAAAGATGTGATTTCATGAACGACATTCGTATTGAAATATCTCTGGAAAAGTAACTGCCATCTGTTCTTTTTGTAACTTTTTAATCTTGGCCGAGATCCTCCTTATATTTTAACCGATCTCTTTCAAACTAGGTTGGCAAATATCACATGAAGTTTTTCCTAAACATATTTCGATAAGACAATTTTGAAATAAGGGTTGCCCTTGAGATATTTTTAACCAATTGAATGATTTTCAAAGACATGCTATCTTAGAGTATAAACGATCTCTATGAAAGGTTGACACAAAGTTATTTTCCATTCACAGTTCATTTCCGTTCCAAAATGGTAGTTATTGTTTGTTAACAAAGGTTTCCAATCTTGTCTGTAAGACCCCTCAGTTTCCAACAACTGAGTAGACTGAAAGGAAAAGTATTTTGATTTGCTATGTATTGCCTTAATGTTATCCATTTAGTTAATATTATACATTTCACTTTGGTATAGATCAAGTAAATTTCGTTCATCTGGTGTTACTCTTGCTTGCAATATTAAAGGATACTTTTAGTTTTGTCCCAACAATTGTAGCGTGAATGGTGTTGTGCAAGTATTTTGTATTTATATTTTTTCGTCAGTTAATAGTATGGCAGAAGATGATCTTGACATGATATTGCTGTTGGCGGAAGTCGACTTTCATCTCAACATCTCGGTTCTGCTGCCAAACAATATCCCAGTTCTTCAGTGGGTCACTCCTAACACTACCGATAGTTACGACAGCGACCAGATTTCGATCGATAACTGTGGTTCAAGTACAAGTTCAACATTTATGTCACTAAGTAGAGAAAAAGGAGATGCAGTTGACATTTGTCGTACCGAGTCACCAACAGAAGTTCATTATCAAATTGATAACACTCGTCAACTTTTTCACCCAATCGGAAATGCTTTGGTGGATATCATATCGTCACTCACACGCCATCTGATGTGGCCATCCACCTTCGTGCTTACTGACAACGGTAACTTAACATACTACTAATAATTATGAAATGATTTGCGTTTTCAGTATGAGAAGCCAAAATAATCATAATTCTTTTCATATCAGATGCCACATATTATGACACCTTTTATTTTCCACTTAAGCTAGGACTTTCAACGCTAAATTCTCTCAAAAAACCAGTTTCTATATTAAGTAAAGTTTTGTGTATTTTCTGGCCCTATTATCAACGATCCAGGCACAAAATAATTATGTGCAATGCACGTAGGAAATTGCATCAAAGTTTAATGCCAAACGATGGTTAAAACTGTTTTGTTCTTAAATGAAAAAATTAATTAAACGCTTCGCTGTATTTAGTGTTATGGTTTAGCAATGCATGAACCAATGTAATAGCCGATTAAAGTAGTTTATTGTGAAGTCATGGCTAGTATTACTATTCAAAGCAGAATTACAATTCTGACCAGGGATATTTTGACATTTGATATGAATAAACAAAATTGATTATATATCAATGAGAATTTATTCAATGGTTCTCTGCCATAACAAAGTATAACTGAGCTGTGTTTGTGGCAATTGACAGTACAAATCATAGGATAATTCTAAAATGATTGTTATGTAACGCATTTTTTAATTGGGTAATTTTTATTATCTAATCCTAGATATACTCATTATTTCTGACGCAATCCCAAAGAAAGCGTCCGTTTGAGACAGATGATTGACATTTACATACTAAAAGGTGTCATCGAAATGTGAAGGGGAGAGAACGATAATGAAAATTTTTTATGACATAATCCAGTTCACTTTTCTCTGCATCCAATGAGTTTGAATGTAGGTCTAATGTCAGAATGTCGATAAAGACGATAACCGTACAGTAGGCATATTCTCAACCCAGGGACCAATTTCAGTTAAGAAATATCACAACGAAGTGAAATCATATCACACAGTATTGTTTCCTATATTCACTGGATAATTATATAGACAAATTTCTAAAAACAAAAACGCACAGACAACTTTGGATGAGTTTTCTGTCATGATCTCTTGTTGATTCCTCTCCCCGGATGCCCGCTGTTTTATCGATCTAATTAAGTGAACACACACCTTTACCGTTCAGAGATAGACCTGACGAATTTAGGGTATGTACACAAAGAATCAATATAAATAACAATTTAGACAAAAAAATCTACTTGACACTATGCCAGTGCTAAGAAAAATCAACAAAATTTGATGAGAAATTGAAATGATCCTTATTTGAAAACCGGATGAAAACGACTGTTAAAACAACATATAAACCTTTACTAAATCTGTAAAGAATAAACGTCACATAGTATCCATATTTATAAACTGCATGCCTTAATTTACTGATGATATTAATGTATTATCGGAATTTCATCATAACAAGACATTAGTTATACTATCTTGAGCAATATCTTTTAGTTAAGTATTGACAAGCATACATATGTCTTATTATATAAGCTTGAAATTCAATGATAATATACAAGGTAATATCACTATTATATATATAACACCTGTTTATAACAATGATTTATAAATATAAACTTTATTTATTTTACAACAATTGCGAAACAAGTTATGTCAACATATACTAATCACTCTTGTTGGCCCGGATGTAAGCGCGCAAGGGGTCTTATGGTGGGAGGAAACCGGAATACCCGGGGAAAACCCACGTGGTCGGGCAGGTGACCCCTAATAATTTATTGTCGGTATACAATGCAAATACATACAAATTGTAATAATTTATTAATGTCAGTCCATTTTTATTTAATTGTTTTGAAAGACGAACATCTGGGTAATCTCGTCCGTGGTCTGTCTGAGTCTGGTGTGTCCGTTGTGACCGGAATGATGCCAGATATTCAATCTCCTCGATTTGAACAAGAATTGCTGTCTAAGATTGACTTTGCTATACGGGAGTTGCCAAATATTACTATAGTGTGTAGCATAGAATGTGTTTGGACCATACTGAAAAAGGTAAGAGAGAGAAAATACTAAGTGTTTTATTGAAATTGCAATTTGAAAGTATGGGTATAAATTTGTTAAACATAGTTTATAATTATACGCAAGTCATCTGCAATACTTGATGCCATTGGCACACAACCAACCAAGATGTTGAATAACTATTTCTAAATAATAAGAATAAGAGGGAGAGGGTGAAAAAACAAGCATTCGACTAATGTGTTACATTTTATTTCAAAATTTCAACATGAAAATAATACGGACAAGAGTTTGAACATTAGCGGCCCATAATCTAGAATTAAAGCAAGACGATGCCATTTGCATTTGCAATTGCAACTCTGTGCAGTCATACAAATGTTTGTTTTCTTCATATTTTGCCATCATTTTGGGTTTTGATTTGGAGTTTTTGTTAACATGTCGGTTCTTCGTCGTTAATCTAAATGTATATCTCAACTTTCATGGAACCCCATGCTTATATTCACATCGAGGCAAAATTCAAATGAGATGTGTTATAGATATTTTAATGTTTTATTGAACACTTTTGTTATTTGGAATTACATTATAAAATTGCTGTATTTTTCACATTCCTTTTTAGCCATTTTCCATTGCGCGCTGGGAAGTCCACAGATACGCAATGCGCCACATGACTCGATGGTTAATTGTTACTTTTGGTGATCGCATGGCGGCTGACCAACTCACTAACCTTGAAACCAACTTGGACAACGTTGTGGTCATCGTACTACCGGACAGTGTAGTTCGCAATTCTCTTTTCAATGGGAAAGTAAGTTCCCTAATTGATCAAACTGGAATCAAAGAATAGAAACTGTCAGATAACAAATATTATTGCAATTCATTAATCACATGTTGTAAAAAGTTTTTTTGTAAGGTGCGCCATTCCAATTATTAATTAAATGACGCGAAAGGATGGTTTTGAAGCTGTATGAAAAGCGTGATGGTTTCAGTTTCCTTATAGTGAGTTTTCTATTTCGGGTAAGCAATACTGCTGCCTCCCCAACTACGGTGAAATATGAAGGTGGCCGTGTTTGATGCTATTTGATTCTATTTTGTTTCATTTGGGAAAGTGACACTACTTACGGAGACTGAAATGATTATATATATACATAGCTGGTGTCGGCGATGAAGCAGACACTCGTTCTTTATACTGTTCAGCAGTCTCAATATATTTAGATATCTTTCTTTCTTTCTTCGAATTTCTGTTTGAATTGATATTTTGTTACCATAAAGGTATTTTCTTCGGTTGTTTTTCTTTCACATAGAACGTAATGTACAAGTGAACGTCTAGTAGTCATAACTCATCAATTCAACGTCTAACAGCCATATTGATTAGCAGGTACAAGTATAAATAAAGATACAGACACTGGCATGTGAATACAACAAACCAGTTAGCTTTGAATAAAACCGACGAGGCCTTTACGAACTTTTCACCGATTTCCGCTGGGGATCTATATTTTCTGACTTAAACAAATTTCCGCCGGACATCTATACTTCCTGACATGCAAATTTCTGATGGGGGCCTTTATTTCCCGACATACAAATTTCCGATGGGAGTCTCTAATTCCCGACATACAAATTTCCGATGGGGAACTATATTCCAGCCATACATATTTCTTATGGGGTATCTACATTTTCATGCTAAAATTCAAAATTCCATTTTGTGAAATCTCGACGAAGCTATTGATGTAATAAGCCATATTTTGTAACCTTAATTGACTTGTCACAATATTGAACCTCAAAAATACTGCTATGTTGAACCTAGAGTCGTTTATTTGACCTTGCGTGGGTGTTTGTTACATACATATTACGTACTACATTAAAAAAACGTTTCGTTAAAGTCGTCTCCACGAAAACTTGTCATCTTGTCAAGTAATCAATAACCAGGTATCTTACCATGATACGTTGTTGATATATGCTTGTATTCCGATGGGTCTCGTGATCACAAAACGGAGCAGCATTAATACCTCTTTGAACTTTTCACCGGCGCAACCTCTACCCGTATATCAGACAACTTAGTTCCTACTTACCTTTGTAAATTGATAAAATAATGCACAGACATAAGTGGAAGCAGTTTTTAACGAAATATAGATAAGTTATTATTCGCACAATAATCAGCCAGGTTTTTGTTAGTGCACATGTTTTCACACAACTTTGCGCGGGAAATTCAGTATTGTTTCCCTCATATTATTGTTCATTATTTTGAACGCAGTTTGCATTCAAGTGTCAATTTAATGATATATACTCTAGGAAATGATGCACCGGTACATTGTTTTGGGTAATAACAAAGCTGCCCCTAAATTTTGGAAATATTCAGTGTTTGGATTTACTCCATGGCAAGAGTAACTAATAAATACGTCGCAAAATGAATTACATGCTGTCTATTTTGACATTATAAAACTACTACAGTACTCCTTGATTTCTACGGTATTATTCCAATAACTGAATCGATAGTTATCTCCAACAATTGAGCATACTTGTAAGACGAGTTCTTTTCAAACCATAACAGAGAATATTGTTGGAATGTTGAAACATCACGAGTAGTAAAACTTGAGTTAGGTGGTAAACTTACCGTGCATTTGAATATTCATATTTAAACTACAGTGATTTTCGGTATCATTGTAACATTATCATTTCGAATGCAACCTCACAAAATACGAAAATAAATAAATAAATAAAATTTGATACAATAACGCAAATAAACTGGTAGGTTAGTCAATTCATACTACACACGGCCGTTGTTAACAATGTCATTAAAATGTTGATATTGCAATATGTATCCTTTAATAAATACACTAATGATCCGCGGACTTGCATGCACCATTAACTACCATGCGCTCGAATGAAACGGTCATAATAGATGAGAACTAATGAACAACATATAATACCGAAGGGATTCACCACATAAAACATGTTGATAATCGGTTATCGATACTTTACTGACACAGTGATTGCAATCATGTTAACGATACCCGAGCATGAAAAGACATAGAGATATTTTTGTATTCATGTACTTGGGACCTAAATACTCATCTAAAAGTTGATAGACATAATTATCAGTAGGCCATTACTAGACAGAAACATTTGATAATATACTTCAGAACCATTTCACCATAATCTTACAAAAAAAAAACGTCTTCTGTTTTTTTTGCTGATGTATATCAGAATTGGGAAATGAACACAACACATTCTAGTTTCAGCAATACAAGGGTCTGTGTTAGTTTTCAGGAATGGCAAGTTGTTACTTGATCACATTTTACTTGAAATAACCGTTTTGATGATATTTGCTGATATATTAAAATGTTGTTTTATTCTAGGAGGTACAAACGTACATACAGGCTGTTCTCAGCGACATTGGGAGCAGTTATAACGTGTCTTATGGCGATGAAAACAACACAACATTTAAGTCAATGACGATGGAACGAATTTTGACGGTAAGTGTTTTTGGCCAATACTACTAGGTGAGTCAATCTTAAATGGATCAAAGTATCAAGCTTGTGGATTGAATTCGAAAAACAGCTTCATTGAAAAGATAATGAAGCTGTAACCATTCACATGATGATCCTAGGTAATTGTTCACATTAATAAATACCTTACTTTTGCAGGGGTTTTGTTTTGTATTGTGTATCATCAACAACTTTGACAAATTAAGGACTACTTCTCCATGTATGCGAGATGAATATATGTGTTAAGTGAATGTGGTTAAGGAAGGCTGAGGTATTTTCGTGTAAGTTGCGTTGTGATAGTGCACCCTGAAACGACTTTATAGTGTTACCACATTGAAGTATACTATCTAATGTACTCAAGTGATCGTCCCACCCGATCGCAATATATTGATGGTGGGATAACCAGTTGATAAATTACCATAATACTGAGCGTTAAGTAAGGGGTAGTCACAGACATTTCAAAGACTTCGATATGTTTCAGCTAACCGACATAATCGAAAGCTTTCCTCATAGGTGTGAGCGCTGAACTGAAGGTCAGATATAAAGTTGTGTTAATTGAGGGTTACGTTAGAAAAAGGAATCGTCTAGAGAGCAAATATATCCTAGATTAAGTAGCTTCTACGATAACGCAATGATAGAAGTGCAATATTTACATCCTACTAACAGTGTTGTTTTAAAGACTTGTCTCGCTTTATCTAGGTCATTTGTACATAGAAACACACTTTGTTACTGATTAAGAGAATATCCTGAGGAAATAGAACTATAACTGGATTCCGGTCCTAATGGCTGTGCATATTCATATATGCCTGGGATAATATGGCTCTTCATACAAAGACAATATAAGGTACCAATAACTAATCACACACGAGTAAACATATGATATGTCGGCACAATACCATTATTAATGTATGTTTTTACTAATAGATCCTTTGTGTTTTGTACTGGTATACTACAACGGTCTCTAGATAGCAATGAAATCATTCTTATTTTTATACCCTAATGAGTTCACTACAAATGATAACAAGCTGTATTTTGTATCATTATACCTTTCAATCGTCCAAAATAGCGTGAATATGACATACGTCGTTAACCGACATAAAATAACCTATCTGTCCCCAGTTAGTCACTATTCAATCCTTAACGCTCAGTATTTAAGGAGTGTATTGTCGGTATAATCTGACCGCATAATTGCATAATCCAGGATGACAGCACTATAAATTAGGCTTTAGTTCTGTAATATCACAAGGAGGCTTTCGTGTATATACCGCAGTCATCCACAAACAAATGCACTAATCTCGTATACATATTGGCAGATCGTCCTTAAATGTTCATTGCTGATCATAGAACGTTAATCTATATAAAATTGTATCAAACCAAACCTATATATTATTTCGACAAACAATAATTTTATCTATTTTACGTACGAAATACGAAGAATTGTCTAAATCAAAAGAGCTTCAAAATGAAATTCATGGAAAAAACTTGGATTTTGGTATGTTCGCAACAGCCCTTTAATATGTTGCATGACTATCATTTTACTTCCTCGCTGATTGGTCAAAACAATTCCTATAATTCAAAATGTATCGCGATGTTATACCAAAACAGGCGGAATACTTTTAGTCGAGGTGGATATTGTAACAGGCTGGTCACCACCAGGTTATGAAAAGATTTCACAAACTTCATATGATAGTTCACTTTGTTTTAATGACATTGTGTATTATGTATAGGGATGCTTCAACTTATCATGCATCACTGTTACTGTCAAAAGTCAGTGTGGTAGGATACAGTCGTGTACTGCATATATATAAGATATTATAATTGATTAATATATCCTAAATCAATTAGAATATAATAGACTGTATTGTATAGAAATGTCTGTAACCGTAACTTAATCTTATCCTTAAATTGTTTGTCTTATTATCCAGTAATATTAAGTACCATTGATTTCCTAATAATGATAAATCAACCTCGATAAACACTTATAAACAGAGTTTCTAAGCTTTAAAAACATATCTAATTCTCCGGGTTAACTCCCTTTCGAAAGTAAAGAAGTGAAATATAGCTACTCCAGCAAATCTAGATTGTCTGACAGAAATATTTTCCCTCTCCCTTTGATACCTTTCTCACCGCATCACATGATCCCTTCAAGCCAATCAAGTCTCCTCTCACATCCATACTCGAAAACAAAAGTAACTTACCTTGCACATTCAAATAAAGTATTTTGTTTGTTACAATTGTTGAAATTATGTCCCTTTATTGTCGTTATCCATCTTTTCATATTCAAACGTTCTCTGACTAATGAGGTCAATTTAAGATATTACATTCATTACAATGAAAAGCATTGTCTATACTCAGCGTCTCGTAGTAATATCCGACGACATGTGTTATGTCACACAAAAATAGCGATGGTAAGAATTACAAAGTTCTTGTGATAGTTACTATCACAGTAAATTGTATAACGAGACTTACAGATAATAATGAAAAGTCAACTTAATTCGTATAATAAATATTCTATAATTTAATGGAAATGTTTTATAATGCTAAATTCACAGGGCATTCAAATCGGCAACTCAAGTTCGGTTTACAAGCAGCAGCTTCACATATGTTTGATATAAAAACAAAACAAACAAAAAGCAAACAAAAAAAAATGAAAATGGTTGGGTCCAAATGTGATTCAAGTTTATAGTTAGACATCCCGCATAAGGAGGGTCTTCCTTAATATCATTATGGGTTTGTTTAGCATTGTTCCTGAGAAAACAATGACTCTCACAAGGGAAAATAATTTTTGTACAACACAGACTCTCGTAGTAGACACAATGATATGACCTTATTGTGTGTCGTTTACAATAAAACAGTCAAGAATTCTGTCAGACATCTCAAAGGTGAATTCAACAATCCATAAACATGTGATGTAAACATATCTGTGGTGTTCACTGTGGAACACTGAAAAAAACACTTGTGTAATAATTAAACACTTCATGTGTAGTATAAGTTTATAAACATACAACATACAAACACTTTAAACTGCACAACATGTCAAATGTGAACCTTTTTGCCAAAATGGAACTCACTACATATTTAAGTAAATAAGCACTAAGGCCCAACTTGTTTGGTACACATTTAAGTATAAAAATATTTTGCCC
The DNA here is from genome assembly GCF_031769215.1 of Ylistrum balloti. NCBI lineage: Eukaryota > Metazoa > Mollusca > Bivalvia > Pectinida > Pectinidae > Ylistrum > Ylistrum balloti. Next base: position 523,076 of record NW_026782141.1, on the reverse strand, counting down.
ATAATGAAGCTGAAGTATTGATAAGAAATGGGATCAATATGTCGCAAAATGCCTATCAACAAGAATAAAGTCTTTAAACAGGATCACAAGATCAAAGATATAAATAAACAACCGGATGATACAAGTTAATATCGAGGGAATTAAATCACACTATTGATAAACATTCGCATTGTCAACAGGGAGAGATGAAAAAGAATAATCCCATGTTAAATAACCCAAAGACAGGATTACAACAAACATCAATTAAAAAAGGAATCTGTGTTTTCCGGAGTTTGCGTTGTAGTTTTCGTTGAGATTCACGCAAGCGCGAATTAAAAGGATGAATTAAATGTCGTTTACTTAAGCTTTACTGCTGATGTTTGTAAGTATTTCATATATACGAAATGTATCTTCATCTAAAACATTTTCCTGTTTCGTGATTGAACATGATCAAGTATCTTTCATATGAATATTTATACTTAATAAACAGTTGCATTATTTGGTCATGTAATAAGTTATATTTTTATATTTTGTATCATTTTCACTCTAAATGTATGCCTATATCTATTATTAAAATGTAATTACATATAGGTACTAGATATATATCATAAACTACATGTTCCAACGATAGGATAAACCGGAACACTATTAATTTGATAGCGTTTTGTTGATTTCATATCATATTTTCAAATGTCCAGGCAATTTCACTGTTTGGTAAACAAAAATGACATCTTTTGGTTTTACTGTCGTCTGTTTTTAGCAGTACAACAAAATGGTGTGTCATTGGGTATCCATAGAGGCGTTGATGTGGACCCAGACAGGAAGAAAATTCCAGACAGTTGGACACATCCGGGATTCGGGAAGGCTTCTCACTTCCGGTGACATATTTCCGAACACCAAATTCGGATTCAATGGACGAAAACTTCTTGTATCCACTAATACTGTAAATATTAACACTATGTTTTTCATTTCGATTAAGAAAGTCACGTGACAGGTCAACTATATTTCTAGTCATGTATTGGTTCCTCCTTTACCCAATAGATAATTTTATTGTGCAAAGGTTTGATATTAACCGAAACTTCACATTGAAGTACTAAATTGTTAAGATACTAATATTTTATATACACTGGTAAATGATCATGATTGCAGATTTACATTTCTTCAGAGATTCATTTTCAGTTATCTGATATAATTTTGTTTCTGTTTTTCGCTTTCTGAAGTGGTATCCGTTTGTATCAAAACACAACGAGACATTTAGCGGTTTCTGTATTGACATGCTGGACCATTTGGCCATCAGTTTGAATTTTACGTAAGTTTGAGGTTAATCAGACCATACATATCTAACACGTGATTTTGTTGCTTCAATTGTGCCTCTAGTCTAGAAATATGTTAGTGGTTTTTTCGGGTTTTTATTCACTCAAAATCCCATCAATAAAATGATTCTCGAATTGAATTGCTTGAGGTCTCTACTGTACTCGCATTCATAATTTCATTCGTTAATATAACATTGGTGGAATAAGTATTAGTGATTCATCAGCAAAAGATGAATCCAACTTCTTCTTTGACTTTGAGGTTATTTACTGTATGTTACTGACGTAATTGATAACATATAGTTGCATCAATTAAACACTGTCTAGGTGCGTTCACGTTCTGCTTGGTAACCTGCTCCTGCCAAACAATAAACAACGTAGCCATGCCTTTATCAGAAACTTACCATATGATCAGGTGTGATAACAAGATAGTGACCTAAATGATGGTGCAGTTTGTTCTGGTCCAACAATAAATGTTCTATTCGATATTTATGTTAGAATGATCCACGAGAGAAAAAAATCACTAATGCCTTATATAAATATATAAACCATCAAAAGGACATTTATTGAACTAAACAGATTTGCTCAAAACCTTTTAGAAGATTCTTGTGTTCATTACTCCACTTAACATTGGTTTTTAACTTTAAAATTTACAACATTATTCTCGGGATCATTTTCCCGCTTAAATCTCACTCATAAAATTATCGAAATGAATTAACATAATAACTGCACGGTTAAAGTCCAGGATTTTATATAATATGATGAGATGAAGAAGTACAATATGTAAATTATTTTTATACATACTCAATCCCTAAAGAAGCCCTCAGAAACAGAACTCACTTTTATGAAAACCATACACTTCATTGTGTGTCTATATCTTATCCTCATGTGTTTTATTTTTATATGTATACGAAGTAGAATAATATTACTGGTAATGTAAATCTTATATATTGTGTCAATGTATACCGAAACGATGACGTATACGGTGCAACAAAGCTGTAATGAAATATTCATTTTGTTTTTTTTTTTTAAACTATCTCTTGTAAAAGATTTGAATATTGATCAGAAAAAACAGTATGAATGTTGACTAAACATTTGATGGACCACGAAATTGACTTTGATCATAGACAAATCATTTCATAAAACTGGAAGTATCAACATTATTTCATGAGTAAAAATCTTTTCAGATATCGCTTGACTATGCCAGCTGATGGGGCTTGGGGAATGGAGTTCGAAAACGGCAGCTTCAATGGTTTGGTCGGTCAGATGCAGAGAAACGTAAGTGTGTTTTATCATACAGAAACTAATTTAGCAATCACTTTAATTCATGTCGTCTTCGTAATTAATGTTATTAGGCTCAATAGAATTACCGAGTTCGAAATTCCGAACAAAGGCACATTCCGTATGTTTTCATTTTTTTTTTTTTTTTTAATTTGTTTGTTTCGTTTTCATGTTTGCGTTTCTTTTACAAAGGAGGTTGACTTGACAGTAGCCCCAATGTCAATACAGACAAATCGGGAGGCAGTGATGGATTTTTCGTACCCATACTACTTCGAACCAACTATTATGCTCCTGAAAAAACCCGACCCTTCCGAGACAAAATGGCGCACTCTAATTGATCCCTTCACAACTACTGTGCTGATCTGCATAGGGATTTCTCTGCCGACAATGTCATTTGTCATGTGCATGTTGGAGTATCTGAGTCCCTATTACAGAGGAATACCGGATAGGGCTTCCATGAGGGGCCTCCATCACTTCTCAGACTCTTTTTGGTACTTATATGGAGCCCTCCTCACACAAGGTAGTTCACTGTTGTAAGCTCCAACGATTCAAAATTATATGTAAATTACTATAATTTTCTTACTCGTGTAGTTTTCTAAATACGTCTTGCCAATGTGAGGAAATGAATTTTTGATTTTCTGTTGACCAATGGAAGACCAATGCAGTCATTAACTTATTATCATTTAAGATCCGACATAACTTACGTCAACTGAACACGATTTACATGTCGGCGTTAAAGCAGAAAACGCTCATCATTCCAGGACACCTCATCTCATTCTTTCACAATTTTTGTTTTGCCCATACTGGTTTTCATATCATCATTTTTAAGTTTTAATTAAAATTCAGTTGACATATCAGTATTTTATTGGTGTTTGTCGATCAATATGCTCCATGTACACTATGCCAACTATGAGAACATTTCAATTTGACAGGAGGAGAACACATGTCGGATGCTGTATCGGGGAGGACATTGCTGAGCTTCTGGTGGCTATTCTGCATCGCCATGATGGCAACATATAGCGGCAATCTGATTGCTTTTCTTACGGTATCGAAGGAAAGGTTGCCATTTGATACGATCAGTGGCATGATCAAACAGGATATATATAAGTGGGGAACTATCGGGGGAACTGCCTTCATCGATATTTTCAGGGTATGGTACAGCGAGGCACCAGAAGGGAAAAATTTCATAAATATATGTTTATTGAAATAGATGATAGAAAACTGAAATATGACTGGAAAATATCCATGATGGTTTTTGTAAGACCTGAAAAGCGAGACAATGTCATGGAACGATTATCAGAGAATTTTCCCGACGTAATTAATGAAAACTAATCAATTAAAATGCTAGATACGTAACGATTTCTCACTGTTAATTGAATAACGTGCCGAGTGTGCAAGTTTGATGATAATAATTGTTCTGTAACGGATCACAGATCGCTTATAGAGAAACATAACACAGGGTCGTGTATTAGAAGGCCACGGTAACATGCTTAACTCTTTCGTTACATAACAATGTAGCTTTCAATATATAACTTCAGAGATATTCATGATGTCATGATGTCCCGTTAATTTCCGTTCAGAATCTTTATTGCAAGTCAGCCATATGATGGTTAAATGCCTTTTCGTTGTTTTAACTATCGATGGATCGTTCGTTTAGTTCAGGTTCAAATAATTAAAGTCAATGTGATGGAGATTGACTTAGGATGTATGGGATGAGAGCGCATGGTCGTTTTAGTGAGAATCATGTTTTGCTATTTCAGGCATCCGAGCAACACGAGTTCCAGCAGGTATGGAACGGAATTGTGTCGTATAACCAGTCGGACAGAAACGTACTGAGTCCTGATCCTGAAGTCCATATCTCCAAGGTACTGTCTGGAAATTATGTATTCTTAGCAGACAAGACCTATAGCGAGTTAAGGATGAGAGGCCGCAAGGAGTGTGATCTGGTGATGACGAAAGAGGAATTTCTGCCTTTTCAGTATGCTGTGGGTCTTCCCAATAACTCTCCATACACAAAGCTGTTTGCTGACGCGTAAGTGGTTAATTTGATCTGGTTTTAAAGATAAACATGCGAATATTTATATTCTCACGGTAGTTTATTGCAAATCAATTCCTAAGTCCTATAGTAATTAGAATTTGGCGTTTTTCGTCCGTTCATCCTGTTTATCATTTTTGACAATTGTTTTCGACATTAGGAAAGCGGTATCCTTATGATCTGTAGCTGGGCTGTTGTTTAAATATTAATGTATATACCAAGAATATTTACATAGGCTGTGTCTGGGACCTTGTACCATTGTATATTATGTACAATAAAATAGGTCGAAAGGGACAAATAGAAACACCAAAATAGAAAAATTACAGTAGAGTCATAACACCACAAATACATAAGGAGATACAAATCAGCTGTAAAGTCACAAGGGTTTCAAATTTCACCGCCGAAATCGTCATAGAAATGTCAATATATTGAATCCTAACTATGTAACAATTACTCGATCAACCTCTTACACTTACAAGTGGATAGCAAATATATTTTGTAAAGAAATTCGTTAGAGTCGGATTGTATGTTGAATGCATTTCATCCTTTAACACTTTTCGATGATGACTTCCTGTCTTGTTTCAGAGTACTTACCATTCACGAAAGTGGCCTGTTAGAAATATGGAAGCTAAAAAATTGGCCTAAAAGGAGCACATGTTTCAGTTCTATGGTTCCTGAAGCTACTATAGTGACCTTAATTGACATACAGAGTGCTTTCTACCTGATCGGAATAGGCATAGTGATAGGTGGAACAGTGTTACTGTGTGAATGTGGATATTCTTACTGGGAAAGACACAAAGGTATCAATGCAAATAGACCTGCTGTAATACACAAACATACCAAACGCATCACATAGGATACCATGTAGATACGAGATTCGTGAATCAATGTGTGTCGGGATTGTGTGAAAGGGATTTAATTTTTCGATTATTTCTTTTCTAAAAGTTAAGTAAAATTATCAACATTCAACATCTATGGTGAGATAATATTGTTTCTGGATTGGGGAGAGGGGTTGTGTTACGGAAGTGAATTAAGATATGGTTTTAATCAGATTGGGGACAAAAGTAAACGGTGGTAGGGAAGTTTCCGAACAACAGCAGGAAAGTAAGCAGATCGATATGTAATGACATGGATTTGAGGACAACTTATTGACTTTTGCTTTTCGGTTGTAATATACTGCATCAGTGGACTTGTTTGTGAGGTTTAATTGCTACATAATGTGTCTTGGTTTAAACAAAATAAAGGTTAAACTTGATGAAAATCACATTGTTATCTTAAACAAATAAAAATGGAATGAAGCTTTGATACGTTTTATAATATAAAGTTGAACGTTGGTCTTACTGTTATGTGGAGCAGGCATATAACATGATGCAGTGTTATTGATTATGAAATCAATTTTATGTGTTCTTACTTAATTAAATTTGATTATACTGTGATTGTAGGAAATAGCAACATCAACTCTAATTCTAATTGCATAAAACTAATGAAGGCGCGGTACATATAACACAACCACCATGCGTACTAACGAGCACCAAAAACGTCATGTCAAATAGGGTAATAGAATGAGGCCATTATGTCGAAAAGGAAAATCTCGTCGAATACCAGTAAACAAGAATTAAATAAAAGCTATTTTTGCATGCATGGCATTACAAAACAAACTGACATCACAACAGTTTGCGTCGTTTCTGATTCAGATTGAAAATAGTAAGGAGAATTAGCAAATAGTTTTAACATACAGTTGATTACGTGCAATGGCAAACTAATCTCGGAACCTTCCTCACGATGTTATCATACAATACCATGGGCATGGTCTGGCTGCGCAATGGTATCGTATCCGCCGTAACTTAGATCTCCAGAACTCGGTTCCTCGATTTAACCATCTTGCTATATATGAAGGTTAACAAATGAAATGGAAGTCAGGCTTTTAATTTCAAAGACTATCGGCATGAGTAGCCAACAAGAACTAGGGAAACATCGGAATACTATGAAACACTCCATAGAGCCTGGAGATGAAGCTGATAGTTTTGAATAGATCACATGTCTTGGGATATACATGTAATACGAAACAGGTCACAGATAAGACAATATTGAAGTAACCTATTGTCCAAATAGTGATATATGAGATTCTGAATCTATACATGTGATCCTACACATGTGGATTATACAAAGGGATTTTATAAAGGATATGGATCACATCAATCAACATATTCATTACGATTATTAGAATGAACCAATGTTGAAAATACCAACACGTCTACAGAAGCTTAATTCAAACTCCACACACATCATTCACACTGTCACAGGAGGGCTCTCATTCTCAACACAAACCATTCACACTGTCACAGGAGGGCTCTCATTGTCCCCACACATCATTCACACTGTCACAGGAGGGCTCTCATTCTCCACACACATCATTCACACTGTCACAGGAGGGCTCTCATTCTACACACACATCATTCACACTGTCACAGGAGGGCTCTAATCCTCCAGACACACCATTCACACTGTCATAGGAGGGCTCTCATTCTCCACATACATCATTCACACTGTCATAGGAGAGCTCTCATTGTCCACACACATCATTCACATTGTCACAGGAGGGCTCTCATTCTCCACACACATCATTCACACTGTCATTTTTGGTTAATATCTCAGTATTATATCATTAATTTTCATGAAATACGAACATATATTTTCTTTGATTCTCCTCTAGAAGAACAGAAGGTCATTTATTTAGGTAAAGGATCAGACGTGAAACTTTATCAATCCGGTAACACATCTGACGCCAGTATTGGAAAACGAATTGCAGCAACATATTGAGTTTTTGCTTTTTAATCATTTTCCAAAATATCACCTTTCAGTAAATCATCAAGGGAACAAAAGTTAAATATTGGATCGTTTTTACTTCTCATCCTTAACACCCTGTCTTATAAGATTCTCTGTCAGCTGTTTAGAGATATACATCCTTAAAAGTCTGTCTTGTGAGTTAATCTGTCAGCTGTTTAGAGGCATACATCCTTAAAAGTCTGTCTTGTGAGTTTATCTGTCAGCTGTTTAGAGACATACATCCTTAAAAGCCTGTCTTGTGAGATTATCTATCAGCTGTTTAGAGACATACATCCTTATAACCAGTCTTGTGAGTTTATCTATCAGCTGTTTAGAGATATACATCCTTAAAAGTCTGTCTTGTGAGTTTATCTATCAGCTGTTTAGAGATATACATCCTTAAAAGTCTGTCTTGTGAGTTTATCTGTCAGCTGTTTAGAGGCATACATCCTTAAAAGCCTGTCTTGTGAGTTTATCTATCAGCTGTTTAGATATATACATCCTTAAAAGTCTGTCCTGTGAGTTTATCTGTCAGCTGTTTAGAGGCATACATCCATTTTGAATTTCGGACCTGCCCAAAAATATCAACACTTAGTCCGCACCCTACCGGATCATTCATGGCATGTTTTAGATCAATTCCACCTATGTAACTTTTAAGTTTTAAATTTGTTGTTAAAAAATGCATACTTGGTAATCATATTACAAAATGGCCGCCATGGCTTCCATGACAAATAAAAAAAAAAAACTTTGTCAGCTTCCCTTCCTCAACATACCCACCAATTTTTTAGTTTTTGTTAAGACCATCTCGGGAATATTCCTGGTCAGTTTCATCTGGATCTCGTTAGTGAAATTGGAGAAGTTTAATCTGTGAAAAGTCTGCGTGGCACGCCGTAGGACAAAACAGGATAGGTCTAGGACATCTTACAAAGGTTACACTTTCCTAAATCTAAACATGTAAAAATGCATATTTTCCTATATGAAATAATTGTGCATAAAGTAAATGCAGAAAAAGCTGTTAAGACGAACCCTTTTTAATAAAGTTCTGTTGGTCAGACGTTTGACAGAAGCTAAATGACAAATATAGTATTTTAATAATATGGCTTATATGTCAATAAAATTGGCATAATTTCATTGTTTAGAAAGAATCCGCAGTGAACAATTATTAATGCGGAGATTTATTTGGAAACATTTAGTGACTTGTGTTATTGCTCTCAGCAGTAACACCAGCTGTTCAAGTACATTCCTCATCTGAAAGGACGTGGGCGGTATCGGAACGTTCCACTGTACATACACGTGATACTAGTATACACACAGGCTGATATCGGAGTGTGTAACAGGAGTAGGGAGGATCTGTGTAAACTATATACCAAAGTTTGTAGTAACTAAGCGAACATATTTTCCCCTGTGATTAGTATACATTGTATAAACGTCGTCAGCAGTTTGAGACACGAGACAATATTGACACATTTAATTCGAGCTTCTTTACTAGGTAGAGCCGACACAGATTACCAAAGAGAAAGTCCAAGGTCTTTGGAGGTCAAGTGATACACTCTACAGATAGCGTAACATATATCTGGATCACCGACCTCGGAATAAGGACATATAATCCCCTTGTTATATAACTTAAAACAAGATCAATTTAACACTTATATTTAACTGTTTTCTTCCTATCAATTTCCACTGATAAAAAAGTTCCTTAATATACAACATACACAGTGAACGGAGCAGATATATGACAGACATTATTTTCTTTTTATTCCGATGAGGATCTGATGTCATCGCAAATCATAAGACTTGGTGAGAAAATGTGCCTGTTGGTTTCGTTGAAGAAAAAATTCTGGTGAGCTGATGAAGGAGGGCCTGCAGTGTCCATGATTTCCTATTCTGGTGGATACGTCCGTGTGCTTTGGGGATGTGATGACAACACAGGACTCTTAAGAGTAAATGACTTTGTAAACATATTGTAATGTTCGTCTCATAAGTGCATACGTAGCGTTTTCATTAGCAATAGCAAAATTTAATCAATGGAATAACTTGACGTTAATTAAGTTCATCTGAAACTGAATGATAAATATATTTTAATAATAAAAAAAACAAATTGGGAGTGATGTCAAAGGTTAAATATCTTTTCTGAAGAAACCATCGGTTGAGATATTGCCGGATATATTAAACACGAGTTATCGTTCTTCTCGCGTTACAGATAAAGGTACTTGCGGCTGATACCAAACATTGATAACAGGTGTACGGTCAAAAGTTATCTGTTTAAACAGTAGACTGAAGTTCATCGTAACTAAGTTTGCACTTTTGTTTATTGGGCTCAGTATACATACGTCATCTGATATGTATGGAAATTAAATAACAAAAATCTCATATACAAAATGCATATAAAAACATTACATACTGTTTATTTCATTTGTTTTTATAAATAGTATATATATTTCAGATTCTGTTCACTATCCTTTCGAATCACGTGATCCTAGCAGAGAAAAACTCGTTATTAAAGTACTCTCTACCTCTTAGAGCTGGTCAAAGCTGACGCAGCCATATTATGTGGTTATTAAGGAGAGGGTGCAATGTCTTGTGAGGTCAAGTGATAGTGTTACATATCTGGCTGGACCAGATATATATAGCTCTTACTGAATTCCAATAGCATATTTATAAATAGAACAATTAAGTACATGTTAAAGGATCTCTTATAAGTCGTTCTCTATCATTGAAAACAAAAATGAGTATGGATGAACATGAATGAAAGGGTTGAAATGAGGTGTGTTAAGTGATACTGAAACAATGCGAACGCACATTGAACACAAATAGGAAAAATAAGGAAACACTAGAAAATGTCTGTAAGACATAAATACCTCCGACCGCAAGGCCTGGACGTTGGACCCCTGAAACACAGTGTCCAAAGTATACTCATACTTGAACTTCGCTTAAAGTTTGACCAAATATCGTGAAAGTTTTCAAATCTATTCGATTAATGATTCTGCATATATAGCAATGGTTACCTTGGTCTTGACGTTGTGTCCGTAAAATACATCGACGTCCGAAATATACTAATAACTTGCCTTTGTATATGGTAAGACAAAATGTAGTCAAAGAATGAAGTTGTTATGTGCTGACGTTGAATCGGGACGCGACGCAACGCGAGGGACATGGACAAGGCTAAATGGCCCCCACACCTTATCCATATGTTATGTCGGGCGCTCAAAAAAGAAATTTTAAACTGAATAACGATGTTACAGATTTGTTGATTTCTTTTTTGATATACATAGGGTACACTATCAAATAATGACAATGCCTATTGATAGCAATGTATTAGAAATACGTTCAGGCGACGGTGAGAGGATACACAATTGAAGAGTACGCCATTTTGATTTTTCCCCATTATATGACTAAAAAAGTAAACAGTATCATGTTTAAAATAACATTGTGTATATCTGCATTTTATCCTAATTTCATAATAAGACATGTTGTAAAAACTGGTAATATATAATGTACGTTTGATTACGTTTTAAATTTGTAACATGTTAAATAAATGTATTGACATGGCCCAGAACCCCGATACTTTCTCAAATTTTAAGTTATTTTGAATCATTTTGATTACTTTTGCTGATTAAAATTGACCTCCTAATAGTACATTTTATCAACTCAAGTGTATCACTTATGTCAATGACATTCTATCGCTTATATCAGCAGGTGAGTGTTTAAACATCTGCTCTGATCTGGAAAAAAACGGCCAAGTGTTAAGTTGGTGATAAATCGAAGGCCAACGGAAATATGCCACATCAAGGTTATCAACATCTATACTTATTTGGAGAAACTATACTGAGGTAAAATACTCAAATGTTTAATTAAATCGTCCGATTTTTTAATATACTGTAATCTATTGCATTAGATGTAAACAACATATATAGGGGAAAGAATTATGCTGCTTTCTAGAAATGGAAAGTTCACAATAGGGTAATCAAACTCGTAAGAATCGTTGTAAAATCTAGGTAAGCGGCATATATAGAAAAAGCTTGCCGTGTCCTTAATTTCAAAATCTGCCGGACACATAGGATCCAGAAATGAAAAGTTCACAATAGGGTAATGCGAAGGAAATGGTCTTTCTCATAGCACACTTGATCAACAACTAAAGTATTCCAAATGAGTTAACGACCCTATATAGCCTATATCACAAAGCGACTGTGCCACTGTCCGCACTGACCTGAAAAACCAAATGTTAAGTTGTATGACACAGCAGTACTATCAGCGAGAGGTTTTATTAAATACACTAAGTAAGTACATTATGTGTGATTTAAATCAAGCGATATCTAAAGGTAATGGAATAAGTTAATCACTGATACACCTCCCCATCTACATTTAGATAATCATTGATACACCTTCCGATCTAGATTTAGTCAATCATTGATACACCTCCCGATCTAGAATTAGTTAATCATTGATACACCTCCCGATCTAGATTTAGTCAATCATTGATACACCTCCCGATCTAGATATAGTCAATCATTGATACACCTCCCGATCTAGATATAGTCAATCATTGATACACCTCCCGATCTAGATTCCGTTAATCACTGATACACCTCCCGATCTAGATTTACATGTTTCCCTTGCCCATTTTCCAACATTAAGGTACTAGAAATCACTGAAACCCTACAAGGATAGTTTAGTTTATTATTGGGATCTACTGTATACAGTATAAATATTAGATTTCATTTAATCTTTTATGTCTTTTCGTATAATTAATCGATATCTTTCACTGACATCGGCAGGGTATCTATATCAGATAAATAGTATGACAATGATAAGATATAGACAGATAGGTTTTGATGATACCGTTTACAAATAAAAGTCGTTCGATTACTTTTTTCTCTGTTAAAATAAAATCAAAACATTCACGTCCACTCTCTGAAACCATAACCTCGTTTATGAAATATATATGTCTAATATTGACCTATTTAACTCAGATAACATCATGTTGGTAACACTAACCAGAAGCAATTAAGGCATGAGGGGTGAAAGTAGTAATTTTCATGCCCTTGTAGTGAGAAATGAAATGCCTGGGGCATTGACAGATGCCCTTAACCATCTTAATTTCGTCTTCGTTCATTTACTCTAGAACGGATGAAGAAACATATATTAAACTGTGATTGATCATCAAGCTTATAACTGTAAATAACAGTTCCAGTTCCGATTTGTTAATCTTTTTCTAGATTAATAGTCGATTTTCTTTGGGAAATTTGAGAAAGTTTCACTGACATGGCAATTTCAAAAGCTTTCACAGAAATAGATATGACAAAACGTGCAGGACCTGTCTCGCTTTTTCACAGAAAAGGGTATAATCAGAAGACCTTTGTCTAACTGAAGTAGAAGAGTATAAAAATACGCCGTTAATCCAGAGACAATATACTGTCCTATTTTTTCGCATGGGTATTCATCTTAATCTTGTTTGTTTGCTGTGCTCAACTAGTATCCATTCTAAGCTGTAGGTTCAGCTGGCATAACTCAAAGTTTATTTCAGATTCTTTACCACAGATTTTGCAAGTAGATCCAGATTTTCTACCAAATCATTTGCAGATTCTTATCAATAAAATCTGCTACAAGATCTATATTTTTTCGTATTTTACCTTAGAAGCCTCAGGTAGATCTCATATTTAATTTATTTTAACCATGTAATTTGCAAAACAAATAGTTACATATATTTCCAATTTATCGCCATAGTACATTGTATTGTATTAGCATTCACCCAAAATATTGTTATTTTCTTCTCAAAAGAGTAGTGTCGTACACTTGGAACAGTTTTGTTCTTGTTGTCCGAAATCTCGACATAGTGCTATTTCCTTGTACAATGCAGCAGTATAACGTATGAAGTATCATGATGTGTGTTGATCGTTCGGTAATCTCGGAACATTGCCAGCAATTATGACATGCTTGCTATCGAACAGTGATGATATTGTTTACAAATCTGTTTATCAGAACATAATTTTTTATTTCATATTTAATCTTCCTGAACACAATGTCTTAATCTCCTTGTACATTTTCTGGAGTCTCCGTGTAAATATTTCTTTTGTTCAAAGTCTGCCCTAGTTTTATTGAATTCGAGTTGGATTATGATCATGCTAACATGCATGTATTTTCTCTTAATTTTTTGAAACATCATTTTAAGATTATTCTGGATTTCTAAATTGTCAGTACCATTTCGTAAGCCGTCGGCATCACTGACGAATCCTAGAAGGACAAAAAAGGCTGTATGATACAGATTACTTTTACGCTCTACCGTATCTAACTTACATTAAATGGTCTTCTTTATTTGTGTGTCTTTTTTTCCAATCTTCGTGACTGCAGTTGGTGAATTTTAACCCCGAACATTGCCGTACCTCGCAAGTCAAGTTTATCTTTATTTGGAAAGTGACACGGTCCAGAATATATACATGTTTTTGGTGCTCTCCTAAAATTATCATGAGAAAATAATTAAAATTAATGAAGTAGGGGACTTTTGTCCCTGCCCATCTAGTTTTTGACTTTCCGTTTGAACACTTCAAACTTTCCAATTTTAGGCCATTAATATCACTGACTAATCCTAAGAAGTAGGAAACAGTTGTTTGATAAAGTTTAGCTCATTATTTGTCTCTACGGTATCTTACTTGAAATTGGTATTAAAAAATGCTTATTCACATGTCACATTTATACAATATTCGAAACGACTACTGGTTCAAAACGTTGTCAGAAATTGTCAGTTTTAATGACTGGACGTTATGCGTCAAATCAATAAATCATAACATATGTGTTTGCCTTTTACCTCACCTCGGGGCATTCGTCAAGTCCTCATCTTACACGTGGTAAGAGTGAAAAGGCGTTTGATCAATAACCTTTGGTGGTTGATATGAATGTTTGCTAAAAACAAGCAGATGGGGAGCCGCTCAAATCGTCATCCTGCCTTAGGCCTGCCGTTGTTTATTTATCAGGACGTTGTGTGGTTATGGTCAAGAAATAAATTCTGTTTTTTATTTATCAAATTCCAAATATATCATGGCAACCATACATTAAGACTGGAAAATACTGATTTCACTCACTAAATACTGTGAATGTCTTCTCTAAACTTAATTTTTCCCCTTTTAGAAAAAATAAATTCAATCTCGTAATTATGTTTATAGAGTATGAAGGTCAGTCTGATTAAATAGCTTAACGATAATTATGATATAATTTTTCTTTTTAATATGAGTATGTTTGTTTATGTGACCTTCCAGTAATATCTTTAGCAATTTGTCAATACTAATATCAACAGTAACATCGCAAGCACGTTTACTTGTTCAGCTTACCACGTGCGGTACGATAGATTTATGTGTACTAGTGTACTTGAACTTGAAACCCGATCAAAATCGTTTAGCATAAAATCCTTTTAAATATCCCGTTCAAAGTTACTCTGTGTGTATAAATACACAGTGAAGTGTGTCTAGTTTATTATCAGACGTATTCGAAATTCATATCAATATTCATATATATTAACAGTATTCTCCGGTCCCTAGTACCGACAAAATTCGTTACAAAAACACAGCTGTACATATAGTCATTTGACAAACGTGGTTATAACTGGTGTATTATAAACATGAAATACAGTTACAAATGATGAAGATCGTTCCAATGGAAACACATGGACTAACAATAGATTTTCCGTGCGAGGCGGTCAGGAAGAAGTACATCCCGATGTTTGAGTAAGTGCGCATGTCCAATGATCAGAGGAAATGTGTGTTTGGATACGGGGTCAGCGTTCATAAACGTACCTTGTCTACACGATAAGTGGAGTAGTATCAGCGTTACTTCATCTTTTCCCGTGGAGGTTAAATATAAGGTTGCTATCACGTGAGCAACGCGTGTGATAAACTGTCATGGTGTGCGACAGTAGCAGACGACAATTGCAAGCACAGAACGTCACATTTATGGATTGTAGATGCTGGATTTGTGTGAGTGAATTGTTTAAATATTTATGTATGTAATTAATGCGAGCAGCTTCAAACAATCCTTCATCAAAATGCTATTCTTAGCTTTGTAGGACATAAACAGCTGTGCCAGCGAATACCGAAAAGTACATACACCTTAACATCAAAAGGAATACAGTTATGAATATCATTGTTGACAAGTCTACATGCTGAGATAACCAAACCGACAGTAGGCAATGATCTGTGACACAGCTGTGAAGCCATTCTCACTCCCATGTGTGCAGGGCGTGGGTCAATTGTAGCTTGGCGACTACATTCTGTGTGAAACCACTTGCAAATCTATGCCAGAATTTGTAAGCCAGAACGGCAGTGAAATAATATGTATTTTCTAAGTTCAATTTGTGTAAATATGAACATTTTTATAACGCTTCTATGTTTCATGACATATATTTAGTATGTATTATTTCAAGTATAACTTCCTATCTTGTATGTTTCAACCACTAAATATGAATGGGCTTTGTGTATATTGTTCAATGACCAATCAACAGCTATAATTGTTTGAAAAGGCTGTGTGTAGGCCTCCTATTGATAGAACTTCAGCCGACTTTATAGTTCTACCACATGGAAGCATACTGCCGTAGACCTCCAACAGAACATCCCACCCAATCACATTTTACAGACAACGGGTAAACCGGTCCTTACACTATCGTAATACTGAGCGTTAGGCTAGAGGTTTTCATTATACTTTTAAAGGATTTGGAATATCTCGGCCAGGGGACAGAAGCAAAAGATGTCCTCACTGGGGCAAGCGCTCATCTGAAAGGCAAACGCGAGACAGTGTCAAAGGAGATAATTTAAAGGAAGAAAAAAGATTAATAGAAAATAGAGCAAATAAAAAGCCTTAAGTTCAGTCGCCTCGTGCGATCTTTCAATGAGGATAGCAGTAGGACAGTTTATGCACGTAGACATCAGTACTGGTATAACATAGGGTAAGATATTTATGAAGAGATATGTAAAACTTCCATGACCCAGCTCGAGACCCAAATCAAATGTTTTCTTTACTTTCTTTTTATTCAATTGGAGTCTTTCAATAGCAAATTCTATACCCAAAATAATTTTCTAGAGCATTTGTGTTCTTAATTATTTGTTATCCAATTTACATAACCCAGAAGAAAGGAATTGGATCTGTAAGGGAGACCCTTCCATAGATGGATATTTGGGAAGCTGTGATAGGATTGTGTAAGCTTCTTTGTAATAATGCGAAGCTGATGTTGATTTTGTAGTGCTATCACACTGAGACATACAACCGAAGGCCTCCGGTAGGACAACCACCCGGAAAAATTATACTGAAACGAAGAACTGATTTTTTATACCAAGAGTTATTACTTCAAGTACAAAATATTTCCTCATATAATTATATGCATTATGAGAGAAACAGTCTTAAGCCATATATCCATGAATGAAATCTTAAATGCTTAAGAGCCCCATAAAGGCTTGCAGTAAAACGAAATCTAGTGTTTGCTGAATAAAAGTTTTATACAAAAGTAAAGACCTCTCGCATATAGGGATTTAGATGTCAGTTGATAGGACCACAGTCTGGTGTACATGTAATTAAAATGCAATCACGCAGAAATCTCCTTTTATAAATCACGGTATCATGATGCCCCAGCCCTCCACAGTATAGGGTTAATGCCACCTAAAAGTCGGTAACATGATATACCAACTAGTTACTGTCTAGTGTTTATTATTTAGTAAACTAGTTCCATTGTAATTGTATTAGAATCAAAGTAAGTTTATCAATACGATCATATCGCTGGTATTGGGCCTTTTGCCATCATCAAACATTAGATTCTTTTCATTTTTGAGATCAAGTGGTGACTATTTTCTCCGCTACCTTTATTTGTACAGCAGATCTGAAAATCCAGCACAGACAGCAGTCAAAAACTGCTGCATTTTGTCATCTTTGTCTCTATGTACAATTTTATTAGTGAAGGTAGATAATTCTACAAAATACCTAGATACCTAGGCGCAATGTTCATCCCTAAAAGGTTAACGATGTTTATGTATGTGTACAGCTGTTGAAGTACAAATTAGTCATTAACTCCTTTTAATTGCTGTGTTCCACAACTTTAATTTTCGTATATTATGGTAGTGCTAAGTACCATTCAAATACCAATTATGCTTGCCATTCACGATCAACACTTTTTCCTTCTACCTAGTATATGTGTGCATACACGAGTTAGGTATTACAAAATGATTATGCAGACTCGTATATAGAACCCAGGTGATAATAGAGGACGGTCAGCTACATCCGGTTAAATCAACCTTTTTGGTTCATTTGTGAAGGTGTTACCTCCGATGGCCATGGCAAATATAATGTTCGTTACTGACAAACGATTTTCTTGATGTTTTAATTAAGCCACTTATAACAATGTAGTTAGTAGGCGAAGTTTATTTCCTAGTTATCTTTCGAAGATCTTTTCAAACATTTAACCGACTGTTTAATGTTTTCTAGCTCATAAATATTTAAAAGATGACGTATAACATGGCAAAGTAATGTAGATTGTGTCCATAATGATAGTATTATCAACAGGAGAGTGGGAAATTTAGAAAATCTTCATCAGAAATGGAGATGTTCAAACGGGGTTTCGCAACACCTGTTAAAAATACACTAACTAGAAAGCAAACACACCTGCTAATAATACCTGTGACCGTTTGAGGTGTCATGTTACTGTGTCAAGGTTAGAACATTTCAGTCTAAAGTCACATTAAAAGCGTCTATCAATAGCACAACCCTCCATAGACAATCGTAAAATTAACCTGACTGGTGCGAGGACATGCAACCGCAAACGAAAGAAATAAAAACAATATTGCCTTTTCTTGTTTAGCCAACAGTTTCATAGAATATATGCAAATACAGCTCAGAACGACTTCTGGTCAGTTATGTCACAATTTGAATCAAAATTGTGCTAACATATCGATATTTTCTCTTTTGTTTTCCGGGACCTGTCAGTGGTTTTGGGCCAATGGCCCAAGGTTTTGAATATATACATTGAACCTTGATAAATATTAACTACGTCGAATGCATATATCATGAATTGACAAGACTTTATTTAGTTTTTGTTTAGATCAATACAGTACCGACACTCAGCAGCGGTGTGGTACATATTAGACAATTATACCCACAATTTAATGGTGCTAATGTCATTCTCATTGTTGATTGATTTGCAAGTAAATTAAAAACAATTGTGATATACCTGTACATTTTTAAAGTTGGATTCTGAAAAATAGTGACAGTGCACAGAAGGAAAATAGTTTGTTCCTATTTCCTGGTTTTAAAGAAAATCGTTTGTTGTTTTTTTCCTGTGATAGGATGTTCCTTGCACTGCAATAATGATACAATAACATTACATAACCTCTTTCTAGATATTCTTAACATTGCACTTGATATTTCGTGGTTTAGTAGCATGCTATTAATTGATGGAATTATTTTATTCAATGTTTGTTTTAGTGGTATTCGAGGTCCCCTCACTGGATTTGCTCGTCCATCAAAGAGTCATACATGACTACACTTAATGACGCGTTCAGCTAGTTGAAAATTTGGAAGCTAAAACTATTAAAGGAGATCTAGGACGACGCTGGCGACACCATGGTAAACAGATGCGCCACGAAAGACGGCAATAAATGCCTCAGTAATGGAAATTGCCAACAGAACATGAACAAATCGAAGAGTTCATCCTGTGGTGATGTTGAAAATGGAAAGAAACAGATAAACAACGATGTCGTGACAGACCGGACGTCGAGCAGTGATGTTAAAACTGATCGGCAAAGAGCAAAGGATTTTTTGCATGATAACCTTCCGGTGGATCATGGATGGGCGTGGATGGTATTGTTAGGTGAGATTGATTAGATCTTTTTGAATCTGATTTTCACACATTGTAAGAACTGCTGATCGACTTCAGTTCCGGATATTTGCATGCATAGTCCTATTTTAACATAACTTCCGGCCAATTTTAATTTTCGTAATTCACCTCCTTGACTTATGCCCTTAGCATTACTGACGAGTCCTAGAAAGACATATTAGCCGTATGATGTAGTTCTATTAATTATCTGGCTCTTCCCTTTATCTTTCCAAACAACTTAATCATTTCATTGGTATGCATCAATAGCATAAGTTGTAGAATTCATTGCTTTGCAAATCTTGGAAATTTCCTTTACGTTTCAATGATATTTCATACAAGTTTATTACTCTGACTCGCATTGTGTTATTTGAATTTTGGATTGCCATCCTGTTGTACTCAATGACAACATCAATTTAAACAGTATTATAACATTATATTACAGCACATAAACGTCATCAGATTTGGCATCCACACAACAAATATCGATGAATACTATCCATGTAACCACAAACAAACATTATCTCATTTATTATCGATAAACAGCTGGGTTGAGTTTTAAAATAATGTCAACATTTAAGTATTTCTTCGGAAAATTTTACATGACCGGAATATGCGGGTATTATTTTTTCTGTGCAAAAAATATTGGCAAACAATTCGTTTGGAAAATCGCGCGTCATACTTTTGATGCAAGAATATGTCGTATTTATTTTGATGATATAAGCAGATGTAGTTAAATTGCTGTCCACTAGAAAGAAATCCACGTTTCACATTTTGAAAACCGATATTGAAAATACGCTAATATGAATGTATTGATGTCTTACTTCAGTATGTGCCATTTAAGATTTACATTTTACAGGATGTACTATAAACATGGCCCTTATCTTCGGAACCCTGAAGGCATTTGGAATTTATTTTGTCGAGTTTATTGTGGTATTTGACGCTGATGTGTCTGTAACGGCATTGATATCGGGTATTCAGCAAGCAACATACTCCGTGTTTGGTAAGTAAATGATTTTCTCCGTGATTGATATAAGTTAATTTTCATTTTTTTGTTGGATATTGGTAATCAAATTGTAGTTTGGTATCAAACTTTGGTATAGCATACTAGATTCTGACATTACTTTTTATGTAAGGAGAATGTGGACAATTTTCGTGGATTTTTCTAGGATTTCAATATTTTGCCAATAATCTCAATACCAAATACAAAGAGAACAAGATTGAAGTAGCACACCGAGATATTAATATTTCAGACCTGAACTTTGGTGTACTTTATATTAAGGGTCAGGAAAATATCACCAGGGTTGTATTATGAGAGCTACTGTTTCCTCTCTTACAATATGTATCAGCTTATATCAATATCTTCTGTTGACCCGGATGGACGCGCACGTGTGCACTTGTTGTGGGAGCAAATTGTAGCATCATGACGTTATTTAGTGAGAGATTACTTAACTGTGAACTAGAAAACAAAATTTGTGCATTATCATAATCAACTCAGCTTCTCAGTACTCTGTATAAATGTTAATTGAAATCTACCAAAGATCACTAGAGTTATCGAGAAGTACCATGGCAACGAGAAAACGTCGATTTTGTTGGCGCTAATAACCATAGCATGCCGTTAAAAATGTAGTCCATACGCGCAATATTCATTAGAAAAATTATATAAAGCGCCTTTTTTAGATTACATATTTAGATAACAAAGTACATAAAACACCAAAGTCCAAGATATTTCATATCGAATTACATTCTATTCCCGGTCAAAGATCAGAGTACCTCCTTATAATGTGTAGATATATCATAACGAAATATCATTACGTCCAAAGGAGGCCATGTTAGAGGAACGTATTTATTGACCGTTGTCGTCAATACAAACATAGGTCATTAGAGTTATCTCCCCTGTGGCGTTCAGTATACATGGACTGTCGCTGAAATGCAATCTAATTCATTGATATTAGTTGGCAAAAACATTTAAGTGGATAGGTTTTACATAACAGATAAATGATGTTGTTAACTTGCACTGATGATAAATGCAATAATACTAAAAACAATTAACACATCCACCGATATACCACGTTTATGTCAAATTTACTAATGAAAACAGCATGAAAATACCAATAATAACCATTGTCCAAACTCAGAATCAATTAAACTAAAATAAGAAATAATAAGGTATTAACAAAAATAGAGAGATTTACACGGATACTGCCGAAAAATTACAAGGACAATTAGAGAAGGGTTGCAGAGGAGTAAGCGTCTTCTGCTTCATACGCAACACCGGCAAGAACAAGATATACAACGACGGCACCAATAGAAATGCTAACGAACATCAAACACGTCAAGCTACATGTCGCATAAAGAAATAGAATATTTCTCAATGAGATCACTTTGACAACCATAGAATTGTTTTTTTTTTCAATCTGCATCTATTGAGACCTTGTGTTACGAGTTTGTCCATAGCAATCACTTGCAAATTTACAACTGGTTCAAGTAATAACAAGTAATGACCGTATATTCTTGTGCAAGCGTAATCACCATGTGAAATATAGGTAAATACAAACATTGGGATTGCTTACCTTCATATGGATACTACACAACTCAAAAACGCTACAGTAAGCAAGTATTAAGTGCTTAGAAAATGAGAAACAAAATAAGTTTGAAATCCTTTTAATCGTTTCTTATTATAACCGTTTCTTGATGATACAAAGGAACAATTTTGATGACCTTGCCAAGCTATGAGATTCTCATAGGCTTATGTCGTCACTAAAATATAAAGCCCTAATAACTATGCGCTAAACAGGTATACAAAATGATTAATGTTAACTGAAAACTATATATTTAGCGTTTTTATTCCAGCCCTGCCTTTGCTGACCTTCGGCATGAAATATGTCAATTGCCGGCAGGCATCAATGACCGGTGGTTTCCTAGCTGGGGCTGCTTACATACTTGGAAGTCGTGCAGTTAACATTTACATGTTAATGGCAACGCACGGAATTCTTTACGGTTTGTATCTATACTGATATCGATAATGCTCTGTGTATTTAGCAATTATTCTTTATTATCTCATTTTTCGTAGAATGTCGAGTTCTCTATTGGCACATATCGAAAATATGTGTTATTTATTTTAAATCCTTTCACGTGGTTTTTTTCAACCGTGTATGTCCATGCGGGAAGGATACGAAATGTACCGCCTGTACTCTTGGCATGGTAACAAGAAACAACTACACTTGAACCATTCTTTCTTTTTATCGTTTGAATCGAAGGCATCACTTTTGACCTTAGGGTTGAGAATCTGCTCTAGCAAGGATTGCGATGGCCGCTGTCCCTGACAGAAACAGTTCTTCTTTTATTTTACACTTAGTACTAGTTAGCAGTACGACCTGTGTCAGTATTATGGAATGTAATTACCATCACCATAACACCCGCGTTTTCCTATTTTCAGGTGTAGCCCTGTCATGTATATTTCCGTCCAGTTCTTACCTAGTGGGACTTTACTTCAACCGTCGCCGTAGCTTGGCTAACGCTGTCGTCCTTGCGGGAGCAGCTCTCGGTGGGTTAGCTTTACCTCCCTTGTATCGTTTTCTCCTCGACACATATGGCTTACGAGGTGCTCTTCTAATCACAGGTGGTTTTCTACTTCATACTATGGTCAGTGCTATGTTAATGAGACCAACAAATTTCTACACATGCATAAAGCATGATGAAGGTATCAGTGACAACGAAATTGGACCAGATTTATCCGATGCCAATAAACAACATGAAACAGAGCAAGAAAAATTATTGTCAAGTATATCCCATGACACACTAAGATTGGGCCAAGCCAAACAGGACCCTACTTTACCTCAAGACAAAACTCTTGTGTGTAGTTTACCTCGTGAAGATAAACAAAAAAGCCTACAGGTCTCTAAAGCAGAAGTGTCATCGTTGCAGCTATCGCCCGTTTTTCATCACATAAAACTTAACTCCTTTCCTCATTCGAACGGATTTCTTTCATCTACAGAGAGTGTCATAGAACGTCTGTCACGTTCAGATATTATATTCTCAGCTAGCAAGGGAGACCTAGTGCACATGTCCGTACAAGATCTAGCCACTTCGAACACACAGCTCAGTTTTTACAAAAGCATCGACACCTTGAACTTGGCGGCTGACAACGAAAATGGGAAGTCAACAAATATTTTCGATGTTTCGGTTTTAAAAAGTGGCCTTATGCGCTTATTCTTAATTGTGTATATTCTAGGAGGCGCCTCTGCTGGGTATGTTCACGTCTTTATACCTCCATACGCAAGAGAGCACCAAATCAGCGACAATCATGTCGCGATGATAGTTTCCGCCACCAATGCCTGTGACTTTATTGGTCGTGTCCTCGGCGGAGTGATAGTAGATCGGCAAATTCTCAGATCTCACACAACGGTCGGGATCACACAATTGTTAGCTGGAGTAATCATCCTTATGTCCCCGATGTACGAACAATTTTGGTCGATGCTTCTGTTCGGTATATTGGATGGTCTCTTTGCCGGGAGTTTGTTCTCATTGGCCCCTGCTGTTGTAGTCGATTTCCTTGGTATGGAAAAATACAGAAGTGCAATGGGTATACTGCTAGTCGCCCAGGGAGTGTCGCTAGGGAGCTCTGCACCAATAGCTGGTAAGAGTGCAACATAATGTGTATGTATAAAAATATGACGATGCCAAATCAAACTTGTCTTTCATTTGTTAATGATATTAACTAATAACACGTTTGTCGTCTTCCACGACAATTTCATTAGTACATTAACAGCAGTATATTTACCTATAGGTGAATGTCTCGTTATTGTAAATTATGAACATTTTTGTAATTAGTTGGATGGCAACGACGTGACAATATTCAACATTTCTTATTTTATCAT
This sequence comes from Ylistrum balloti, assembly GCF_031769215.1. Lineage (NCBI taxonomy): Eukaryota > Metazoa > Mollusca > Bivalvia > Pectinida > Pectinidae > Ylistrum > Ylistrum balloti. The sequence continues at coordinate 498,926 of NW_026782141.1, read as the reverse complement.
AAAAATTTTGGCATGTTAGGGTAGCATCCTTTCTCTGTCTGGTCTGCCCTTTCGTTACTCCACTCTTGCTCTTGTTGTTCCTCTTGACATTCGCCCCCATTTCTCTGGCTGTTGTAAGGACGCTAAACCCTGTAGATACAATTAAGCAAACAGATGACAAAACGATAATGTTGCATGCACGTGCTGTGCTGACGAACGAAATGGATATGTACAGGTCTGCTATCACCCTGTTGCCTTTCTGTTAGTATAAAAAAAATCATTATGGGTACCATGTGACCTGTTTCGTATTAAACTCTTCATGTCGTGATATAACTCTGCAAGGAATTATATGTTTATGGCTAGTTGACAGTGCTGAAAGTCGAAACGTGTTAACAAATACTTGGAAATTAGTTTAAGTATTCAAATACCTTTTCTACTTGATTTAAAATGATGTGTTTTGTCTCTTCAGGGTTACTTAGAGACTTCAGTGGAACATACACTACCTCATTTTACTACATCGCGTGTAGCGCTCTCGCAGGTGCTGGACTGATTCTTGTTGTTCCGGTCTTAATGCGCAAGTACAAGAGTAAATGGAGTTCACCTGCTTCCATCAGCAAGGAAGAAACTATTGTACGTATCTCAAAGCCAGTGAATTCTGAAAATGTTTAAGTACAACAACATGGAATATTAATTTCTATTTATACTAAATTGGTCAAATGTTATTCGAACAAGTGATGAGTGAGCGAATGAGATGGATTCCATATTTGTTGATAGCATAGCCCTTCTCAAAGAACGTATATTTACCACGGTTTGACTACCATGTTTTATGTCTAAAGTTCCTTGTATTCTTTTAAACCAAGCAGGACTCCATTAAGAAGCTTTATGTTCACTGATCTGTTACGATGACGGTATTTGTTTAAGACGATGCAATATATTAACAGATGAGGAATGAATGTAATTAAAACACCGTAAGATTGGAACGATGTCCATATGTCTTTGGCACAATCTGATCACTATGCCAAGAAATTTATCATGTTAGGAATGTTTTTCAAGAGAATTGTTATATCTGACGTCTGTCATAAATAGCTTATCTGATGTATATGCCCAAAGACAAAAACGATTTATCTCTGTTAATGATTAAGATACACACGTTACAATAATACCATACGTAATCTGAAGTATAGGATCAAACACATATGTGATATGTGTTGAAGGATATTCCACACTTCAAAATTATCTTCATCCTGCAGTAGATGTAGATTGTGGGAATGTCTGAATATTTTTATTCTTTGTGCGATATGAAGCTGAAAGTGTTTAGTGCTCGTTAATTTGCTTGTTAGTACCGTTGTTTTATAGCTTGTTCTTATTTGAAAATATGACATCACTTACTCGGATTGATCAATATTTACATGGCCGGTGTCGTCGATGAAGACGAAGACGTTTACTCTTCCAGAACATCTGGTCTTCTTCTTGTACTTTTTCCGCAGTCTCCATGTTTTTCTTTTGTTCATATTATGCACTAGTTTTACTAAGTTTGAATTAAGATAATGATTTTGTTGATATATTGGGTTTTTTTTCCTTTTTTGTACTAATGCCACGTCTCGCTAAGGTTTAGCATCAAGTACCTATGTTATATACATCAGTTTTATTAGTGCTGCCAATTAGTGTTGTTACAGCTGTTTGTGCTCCGTTTCCGTAATATTACAGGTGTTTGTTATGAAATCCTTGTACATATACAAATGTTTATCAATGCATGATTTTACTGCTTTTAGTCTTGTTAATGGAAAACGACAAGATGAGGTATACTTTCTGTGATAAATGATGTAAAGAAGGCTCATGTTTCAAATAGAATTATTATGAATTCCTAAATTATGCCATTGAACATGTTTTCAAGTCATGTTTATCACACTTAATTCAGGGATATAGCAATACCGGAAAAAAGAAATTTATTGTATATTTGTATATGTATACTGTGATAATTTCGTTTGTTTATATGTGTGCTATTGTATATTGAAGTGTCTTAGTGAATTACGGGAAAATACCAATTATATTGTACACAGTATATCTTTATTGTGTAAATAGTTTTATCTACTCAGACACTGTTCAACTTCAAAAGACTTATTCCCAACTGTTGAACTATTATTTGTTAAAGCAAAGCGAACAAAACTGTGTCAAGTATCTCGACGAATCCTTCATGTTTATCTTAGAAGTATTTCTGAAGGAATCGCTTACCATAACTTTTGTCTTTAATAATGCTATATTTTTGAAAATCAATTTATTTCCTGAACCACAATGGTGCTTTCCTCTGGAAAATAAGTTAAGTGCAACTGTGTTTGACGCTTGGTTCTTCTTTAAACATTCAAATTTCCCAGATGGCTGTCTGTTTTACGGCTCAAAATACAAGCTGAAGAGTATTTTTGACGATGCTGGATATCATTGCTTAAGCATCTGCTCCTAGCAGATCCTGAAAAAGGTATAATATGTAAATGTAAATTTTAGTTAAATGGTCTTACGCGACTGCTTTGAAAGTACTGTAACTGGTATTTTCATAGGTTCGGTTTTTCGTTTAGTGGCCTAGTCGGCAGTATGGCAGCTCCTGGTTTGCTGTGTATCTGTCTTTTAGGTTACAGATGTGTTCATTTTATTCATGATATAAAACGTTAGAAAAATGTACAAAAATAATTTGGTTTTCTTATAGATTTGTTAGAAATAAATGTCGGTACATATTTCTTACCTAGACATATACATCTGTTGAATTTGGTTATTTTACTTTTAATATTGATGAATGTTTGAACGTACTTAATGCTATTGATGTATGAGAGAGATCTGCCATTTTTAATTTAATACATATTGCATTCTTTTGATAGTGATGATCAAAATAGTGTCAAAATGTTCTTTACCAAAATGTTTTCTTCCTTTTGATTCCCAATTTTTATAAATTTTCCCAATTTTTTTTTTTTTTTTTTTTTTTTGAAGTTTTACTAAAGAATGTTAAGGAAGGTGACAATGTATTAGTTAATATGGCTTTGTCAACTTTACTAACAGATCTATACAGTGAAGTCTCTGATATTCGTAGTTTTTGTGTGTTTTAAATCAATATATCATCAATTTAGATTAAAATTATTTCACTATTGCGAAACAGGTTATCACAACTTAAAATAACCACGCTAGCTTGTCCAGAGTGAATCGCATTGGAGTCCTATTGTGAGAGAGGAAATTGGAGTACTGGAGAAAACCCGTGTGGTTGATCAGGGACTCCCATATCTTTTCATGATCGGACACAAAGTGAACGGCGAGTGCTTACCCACATCACCATCCGACCACTCTCACATATGCAGAATTGTTGCTACTTTCTTTGATATTAACGTTAGAGGCAGATTTTACCAGGTGTCACGTAAATAGCTGTACATTTGCAGTTGAAAAAACCCACACAATATCTGATTAGTACCTGTTTAACCCAACATCAAATAGTGGGCCAACAAAATTGCCATTCGTGAATCCGTCCGTCCTTACACAATTTCTAGCTATCGCCAATTTTGGAATATCATTAGGCGGATCATTCTGAAATTCCATATGAAGGTTTGCCTTGATCTCTAGTTGTGCAAAGTCTTTGAGGGTGATCGGGAAAACAAAATGACCGACAGACGACCATCTTTGATTTTGACAATGAAAGACACTTATCGCAGATTTTTGAGAAACACAGGATTGATTTTTCGAAAGTTTTTAAATTTCAAATGACTATTATTGTAACGTTCCGAAAGCGTCTCCTTAGTGTAGGACGTCACTGATGATACTGCATTTATTTGTGGATGAATAAATAGAATCTGTGGTGTAGGCTTATTCTCTATTTAAACAGTTGAAAGGATATTTATGTATGTATATGTTATGTCTGGTGAAAATAAACATTTTGGTAAAAAGAAACCTTGCAGCGTGTGTGTTTTCTTAACGATAAAAGCGTGTTTATTATTTCTTAATAGTTAAAAGGTATCAAAGGCAAAGTGTTACGTTATAATCACAAGATGACTGATAAATGTATAGGACCACCTGCAATGATATACATGAATATAAAGACTAAGACTTATAAAAGAGACAATAGTATTCTTACTTAATAATTACCCATAAATCTATGTTGCCGAAAGTGATGATGTGTTGAGATCGGGATCGCAATGTTGATTGAATAATACAGCGATTGAGAAACTGATTTGACGGGAATGAAACCTGTAGCGCCTGAAACCGTTAATACTGATAAGCACCTTAAAGATACTAAGGTATGAAAGTGAGTTTACTACTTTCGGATGAGCATGGGAGCTATCGTGTCTCTCTAGTGGTCGACATTAGGGTAATTTTCCCCGCTCATTTGTAAGAAGAATATGGCTTTGATGTAGAGAATATCTTAATAGAAAGTGTAATATCAAAACAAGAAATTAGATATAATGATAACAAAACCAAACAAACAAGAAATCAAAACGGAATTCTTTTTACTGAGGGAATATACATACATCATCGTTATATTGGTTGAATGTGGACATTTCCTTGTAACATGTTAGCCCATATCTAATATTTTCATTTCTCTCTAGATCAGTAAAGCCCTCAAGACAATGTTTCTCCGGCGTTAATATTTATCTTCATACATATCAAACCCAAGTGCTAGTATACCTACCTATCAAACACAACTGATAGTATACCTACCTATCAAACACAACTGTCAGTATACCTACCTATCAAACACATCTGCCAGTATATCTACCTATCAAACACAACTGTCAGTATACCTACCTATCAAACACATCTGCCAGTATACTTACCTATCAAACACAACTGCCAGTATACTTACCTATCAAACACAACTGTCAGTATACCTACCTATCAAACACAACTGCCAGTATACCTACCTATCAAACACAACTGCCAGTATACCTACCTATCAAACACAACTGCCAGTATACCTACCTATCAAACACAACTGTCAGTATACCTACCTATCAAACACAATATCTAGTATACCTACCTATCAAACACAACTGCCAGTATATCTACCTATCAAACACAATATCTAGTATACCTACCTATCAAACACAACTGTCAGTATACCTACCTATCAAACACATCTGTCAGTATACCTACCTATCAAACACAACTGTCAGTATACCTACCTATCAAACACAACTGTCAGTATACCTACCTATCAAACACATCTGCCAGTATACCTACCTATCAAACACAATATCTAGTATACCTACCTATCAAACACAACTGTCAGTATACCTACCTATCAAACACATCTGTCAGTATACCTACCTATCAAACACAACTGTCAGTATACCTACCTATCAAACACATCTGCCAGTATACCTACCTATCAAACACAACTGCCAGTATACTTACCTATCAAACACAACTGTCAGTATACCTACCTATCAAACACAACTGCCAGTATACCTACCTATCAAACACAATTTCTAGTATACCTACCTATCAAACACAACTGCCAGTATACCTACCTATCAAACACATCTGCCAGTATACCTACCTATCAAACACAATATCTAGTATACCTACCTATCAAACACAACTGCCAGTATATCTACCTATCAAACACAATTTCTAGTATACCTACCTATCAAACACAGCTGTCAGTATACCTACATATCAAACACAACTGCCAGTATACCTACCTATCAAACACAACTGCCAGTATACTTACCTATCAAACACAACTGCCAGTATACCTACCAATCGTACCTAGCTCTCATTATACCTACCTGTTACCGTCTTGAACCAAAGATATGATATATAATTATTATAATATACCTGCGTTTTGATAATACTATGTACGAGACCTTTGTTATTACAGTTTATGAATTTATTGACGTCTGTGTTGTAAACAAAGGCAGACACACTTGAAGGTCTGTCGATCGCACTTCCGGCTGCAAGCGTGCCGCTCGCTGATAAAATTCGCCTGCACCTCGTCTGACAGCTTTCTTGTTATGTAACGTAGTATACACCCTTGACTGTCTGTTTCTTGGAAAGCTATGTACGTGGTGTTGTAGTGAGGCATATCAAAATTTACCAACCAAGTTTAGAAGAATTAATATGACAGATCAGAAATGGAATGATGAAGTCTGAATGTTTTGTTATGTTTAATCAATGGCTTTGCAGTAGTCGTTTAATAACAGTCTTTGCGGTAAATGCCTTTTAGCTACTCCAGACCATTTGATTCTTAGAACGCTATTAATGGTTAATACAAGCGGAACTTGCTATGGGGAAAAGCTATGCCCAATAAGAGGACTGAAAGGATATCATTATTCCAAATGTTGACCGAATTCTGTAATGTATACACAGAATGAACCGTATCTTAACCATGTATGTACTTAAATGTCCCTAGACTGATCACAACATGGTAGACATAGAGTCTAGATGTACACATTTTTTCACTTGATGTTCGTCAGAGGAAGGATTGCACTTCACAAATCACAAGAGGCCAATGTCCGGCCATCACATCAGTTGTGTAGGTCAGTTTAGAATTTAGAATTAGAAACAGCCCAACCATGAAATAAACTGTACCTTGTAGCTGTGTTGACCTTCTAGCACTCGTCATGGAAGGAAAGGCTCTAAATTTTGAAACCTATGAGGCGACTAAGAAAAAGTTAAAATCTAGTTGAGGAGGTGCACAAATGATTTTCGTAATATCACGTGTAAGATAATTTTAGAAAAGCGTCAAGTACATACAAAGTAAATATAAAAATTATATATGCTTAAGATTATTCAGTTTAAACATTTTGAGGAAATCATTAAAGCATTTTGCATAATGGCCAATCAGTTAATTGGGTGGATTTCAACGTCACTTGTATAACCATATATCGCAGCTATTGTCAATTAAGGAAGGCTAATGTTCCACCAAATACTGAAGTCCTTAAACGGTCATTCATACTCTCTGTTTGTTGCTAAACATTACATGGTGTGCTTAGAACGGATTAGCGTGTTATCTGTGTAGTGTGTCTTGATAGTGTGTCACGGTACCTTATTCATATCATGATATTTCAGTTTAGGTACGAAACAGCTGTATGTTGCAGTTAGATTCATTATTTGGTTATCCTAGGTCTAATTCTAAATTTGTGTTGAAAGGTGTCATTCACTTGTGTGAATATTTTACAGTTTACTTATTTTTAAGAATGAACTTAGATAAATTAGTGTAGATAAATTACAATTCGAGATGTTATTTTTTCACTGAATATTATAAGAGGTCTCTCATTAAACTTGAAATAACATTTAGTCAATTTTTTGGACATGGAGTTTACATGTCGCAGGTGATTCGATATTCAAAGGCTAGCTCCCATTATCACGCTTTTCGTGTAAGAAGTTGTGAAGTGACGGACCAACTGACAGATGCTGCTTTATGAAAATTATGGCAAAGTTGTACGGTCGTCACATTGATCTCATTGAGATTATTTTTTATTGTTCAATTTGAAGCTGAACGTGTTTTATATCCGTTATTCTGCACGTTGGTTCCGTTGTTTTATATCTTGTTCTCATTCAAAAAGTTGAAATTATTTACGTGGGTTGACCAAGGTTTACATGGCGGGTACCGCTGGTGAAGCAGAAGTCGGTCATTCTTCTGGAACGCATAGCCTTATTATTCTTGTATTCTTTCATAAGTCTCCGTGTAGATATACCTTTGGTTCAAATTTACTCTTATTTTATTGAATTTAAAATTGGATTATGATTGAGTTGATATTTACTTGTTTGATTTAAACAATACAATGATACTGAAAAAGCAAAAGCAAATACGGTCAGGCAACCCAGCGGTTTGTAATGAACTGAAGACACACACACAAAGCAAACATGTGTGAATCCTACTAATGTTGAATTCTTAAAAAACAAAACACATTTAATTTAAACTTACGAGCATTTCATATCATAAAAGGATTTGTCATCGTGTCATCGTGTTATCCCGTCAACTTGTCAAGGAAAGCATGATATGGGAAATATGATTTAGAAAATGACATAATCTTGTTCTTCTTGTATGTGAGGAACATTCGCTCAATTTGCAAATTCAGAAATAATGATATTTCCTAATAAGGATAGTGTATAAACGGTGAGTCTGGCTTCCCCCTGTACGCAGAAGGCTGCGACCCACTCGAGAAATTGAGGATCGAGGCCCATTAGGGGAAATAGAGGAAAACAATACTTTAAATCACTCACCGTTTTATACCCTGATTGGTCGGTAATCAACACGATTTTCTAACACACAAGGTTGTGACTAATTCGAGTCGTTTTCTTGTTTCAGAAACATACTGTTCACTTGTGGTGACAATCATTCAAAGGATGACAAAGCTCATTGATTGGGACGAAGTCATCGTATTGGCTGTCACTGATGGCGCCAATGTCTATCAGTAAACTTTATAACATGAACAAGGACGTCAGGAAACTTAAAATTTCGCCGGAGGCCCACAAATAGTCACACTTTAGTGTGGTATACAGAAAAAACAACTTAATAAAATGAATGTATTTTGACAGAATAAAAGTCTATTCTCATTTTTCAGTTGACTTTGAATTTTTTCATTTATGCTACGAAGATTAAACTTTGAAATAGTAAATATATATGTGTGATGTTTTTATTAATATAATGACGGGTCATGTTCTCAAAACGGAAATCGACTAATAATCAACCAAGGCATACAGAAATTAGCATCTAGCAAATGGAGCTTAAGAAGAACAAGAAAATAACAACATGTCAACACAATTATAATCCAACTCAAATTCAATAAAATTTGGGCAAAATATGAACAATAGAAACAAGGAGGATAACAAGAGGTGTTTAGGAAGTGAAAGCGTGTTCTGCTTCTGTTTCATCGACGACACCTACCATGTTAATCTAGGTTAATCCAAGTGAGTAATGTCACGTTCTAAAACGAGAACAAGGTAAATACCAACGGAGTTACCAAGAAAACTAACGAGCAAAAGGGAATAAATATTATTCTTAAGGGAGAAGCATTACAACCACAAAATTACTTTGGTTCATATCAACTTTCCGCTAACGAACCCTGTCTTGAAAGTAGCTTTCAATCAGAAGCTAGTACCTATCATAATTATCAATGTATTAAAAATATCCCCTCGAATAGTCAATTGCAACGTACAAATGCCCTATTTCGGAAAAGTAAAGAACTTCACATCACATTTTTAAAATCATTATTGTCCTCCTACGCCTTTACATGCGATAGTCCTGTTTGTTGCGTTGTACGCCTTCTAAGTAAAAAATCGCGAAAACAATTTATTTAAAGTGAAGCCCTTAAAAACATTCCATAACATTAGCTCGTGTTTGGAGGTCCACGATAAGTTAACATACGCAACTACCAAGATAAAGTTTTTTTAGCATCTAGTCATTTCAAAAGGGTAACAAAAGTGCGTTAGGAAACAAATCCAGCAAAAGTGAAGAGGTTTAGATATTTCTGAAAAGAAGCGAAAAGAACAAACAAACAAAAAATAAATATAATGATGCCGGTTTAGAATTAAAACAAGAATGTTCGGGTGCTGACAATGGATCACAATCTCCTTCTGGCCGACCTATGTTTGATATGACCTTTCCATCGAGCGTGTGAAATATTTTCACATACCGTAATATATTAGGCATGGTCTTGTAGTGTCGGTAACGTTCGTTAGCAGGCGATGTGTCACGCATGACAGGAACACGGATACTTATCACAGTCATTACAGATAACCACCTTGCGAGTATTCTGGTAGGTCTTTAAAATGAGGTCGGAAGGTGTGGCTAGGATTGTTCGCAGAATAACACAACGAATATAAGGACTAAACCTTTCAGGATTATTGACTAGAATTGATGTATGTAAAACGTAAAATAGAGGATGTTCTGTCGTTGTTGCAAACTTTGTGTGCTTGGAAATTGATGGTGTGATGCATTAATTGTTTTGTGAAATCGAAGGTATGAGATTCGTTGAAAGGATGGCGATCGATGCGGACCCTAGGTCGTACGCTAACTTAGTGGCATAGTTCTGAAGTGACACATTAACACAATAATCCACCAAGTAACATTATACTGACAACAGGCTGGCCAATATTTATCCCTCATTTAAAGTTGAACGATAAAGACTTTGGTTGGTATCGGTCTGGGGACATAACCAAAAACCTACAGACGTTCATAACCGCAAAACAATGATGCATTGCCAAATGAGGCGTCAGGAACCAAGACATTGTGTAGGAAGAAGAGATGAAAACATATCAATTACAGATATATACAGGTCTATCAGAGGCAGCAGCTAATGTCATCCCTTGGTAAACTTTCTATGTAAATCCCAGTCAGTAACAGACGTTGTGAAAGTGCTTATCAAACAATGGCAAAAATATACAAAAGCTTATTTAAAGCGCTGCTTTTACACTCCATGTGACAACAGGCTGATTTTCAAGAAGTTGCATAGAATTCACCATCCAGTTTTAAGGTGAAAACGCTACAGGATTCAGATATTTTAATTTACAAGCATTAGATGATTTTAAAAACAGTAATCAAATTATAACCTCTGTCAGGTACTTTGTTGATGTGAACTAAGTGAACAAAGTAGGTAACGTGTAATGACAAAACTCTCTATGTTAACAGAGTGAGTCGATCTCAATTATAGGGTCATCAGTATCACTGTAAGTGGCTTACAACGTCAATAATGGGGACAGTCTTTATTAGTTTGTCAATATATATGTCGTTTGTTCCTGAATATCATTATTCTTGTATTTTAATTGCATTATATCGTTCTTCCACTTCTGGTTATATAAGGCACACCTAACGCCTAAGTGGGATTGATTAAATCTAAAACTATTACATTTAACAGATTCCATCAATCTCACATTGGTGCACTGATTGACCTTTACTATTATGACGTCACAATGATATGACTACCTTATGAGTAATACGACATTTCATTTTGAAGCTAGTCAAACCGTTGCTTGTCTACTATTGATGATCTTGCCGCTTGCAAATGACTACATCTCGCGAATAAAAGAAATCCTTACACAAGAAACAACAAGAAAAAGCCAATATATCAACGTAACCGTAATTCAAACACAAATGCAATAAAACAACTAGGGCAAAATATAAACAAAAGAAATATTTGCATGGAGACTCCTGACGATGCACAAGAAAAATAAAACTGTTCCGGAAGAGTAAACGTCTTCTGCTTCATCGACGACACCCGCCATGTAAACCTAGGTCAACCCAACTAAGTAATGTTACATTCTAAAATGAGAACAAGGTATACAACAACGGAACCAACAGGCAAACTAACGAGCATCAAATACGCCCAGTTTCATAGCGTACGTACAAAGAAATAGAATATCTCTCAATGAGATCACTAAGATGACTATAAACCTCACCCATAATTTTCATCAATCTGCATCTTCTGAAACCCTTTGCTACGAGTCTGTCGGCAGTGACCGACTTCTCGTACGGAAATCGAGAAAATGGGGTGACAGGCCCTTGAATGTCGAATGTAGAAAAGTCTGCAATGTCCTTGTGTTCCTATTTCGGTGCAGATATACGATGGACATGGTAAAAAAAATCTCTTGCTATTTAAAGACAAGACGTCATCTGTGCATGTGAAATTAAACGTCTTTGCAAGATCTTTATAACATGATTTGATATGGTCTTCGATAAATTTAGCCTCGTATGAAAACAGGTCGGCCAACAGAGGGGCATACTAAGTTTCCATAGTTGTGCCAAAACTGTGTTTGAAGATCTTACCAATATGTATAATTTTATCTTATATTTCTTTTTTGATTTGGACGTTTCAGTATATTTCATCATACAGAGTGGAAAAAATCAAATGTCAGATAGAAGAAATGTTTTTAGAGTATTGAAAAATGGTCAAAAGCTCTTTAGAGCACATTAAAAACAGCATACAATAAATCAGTAATCAGTATCCTAATAGGACTGAACTTAGGGAATCCAATAAAAATGGGGAAGGTCCGTATCCTTATCATCATTAGGTAATTTAAATGATTGCAATAATAAAGCTTGATTAGCCAGTATGTCTTCTTTGAAAAGACTGCATGATGTAGTGGAATTTCCTTCTAGCTATATGCAGTAAATGTTATCAAGTTTGTAAACTAGGATCAAGTTGTTGGACGCCTTATTTGCAGGCAAAATAACATACCTGTCATGTAAATCTTGAAGTATGGTTTTAACATCAGTATCGAGGAATGCTGACCAGTGTTTTGTATTAATTCACATTTCAAGCTGCTACAATGTAATTATTTTATGACTGATGAATCCAATGGATTTAAGCCAGCCTGGAAGTTAATCCAACGCAATATCTTCTCGTTTCACCCATTCTCTGACATATCTTTTATATAAAAATTGAAAAGAAACTTTCTTTCTTTTTCAAACACTAGTCGCCGTTTAACTAATTTTCCATATATGTAAGTGGTTTTACATTAGAACATTTTGAAATATAACCCACCATGGCTGTTATTTCCTCAAAACCAGGAATAATTAATTTCTACCGAAACCAGTCATGACCATTATAATTAAAATGATAAATAAGTATAAAAAAAAACCATTCAAAGTGTCGATAACACTTTTATTGGTATACCATCTATGAAAAAACAAAGATTATATTTGCCTAGACAGTGTATTACTTCGCTTTATCCCCTATATATAGTAAAAGCCGTAATGTTAAATTGCAGTGAGACATAAATGCTGACATTCTTCACATAAAATCATGTGTTATTGCTTTATAACTAGTTGTAAATCTATTTCTTAAATTCCACATCTCCTAATCAAAGCCTTGGACAGGAAATGCATGCTTTATTTTCGTGTCTGCGACTACCTACAACAGCTTGGAAGAGATTTGATAACGAAGCGATAATTCAATGAAATATCATTACAAGTTTGGGATATAATGTAACACCAGAGTATGTAGCGGTCATATATGTCAATATAAAGATTATACTTTCTGTTTTCTTAATATAAAACAGGATAATTTAATAATGTGATAAACAGCCGTACTATAAAAGGTAACATCTTGATATATTTACAAATTTAGAGATAAGCAAATATTGCCAAATACAAACACTGCATAACGTCAACAAATATTGAGGCACAAGCGTATGCAGTGTACACCGACTGCTATTAGATGAACCTGTTCGCTGTTTACGGTTGTTTTCTTGTGTTTTCATGTGCTCTGTTCCTATGTTAGGTGAGTCAAAATGGGCCCTAGACAAACTACTTAAACCCATTGAACCTGTTAAGGATCGTTCCTGTAAGATACAAACATGACATCATCACCAAAGCGAATCTATAGTTTTGAAGATAACGTGTGTTTGGATAACTTGTTTCACGAAAATGAATAAACAAAATCACATTTGATGAATTAATACCTTTACAAAATCACTTAAACCATCCCTTTTGTACTTTATAGATAAAAGTGAAATAGGCCAATCAAAACATGAAAGTACTAGAGACAGTTAATTGTTGTCTCTGTTGATATCACTCCCTTTCTATTTCATACAAAAACAATCGTGCTTATGTTTAAACCGACACTGCTGGTGAACAGTTCTCAGTACACGAACGAATTAACAGTGTATATATAAGGATATTAGGAGTGTTTGACCACTAGATTCCCCTAAAGTGCCTCTTCCTGCCAGATGATGATGCTGCTCAGTCACCGACTGGATGTCTATATAAACGAAAGAAAAAGTTCACTGTAAAATTATACCTTACATAAAAGAAACACAAGGTACAGAGTACTTTGTATATTAGTAGCAAGAGAGAAGAATATCATCATTAAGTGGACTTACACGAACTGGTCACCATGACAGTTTGCTTCCGGACAATACTTTTCACGGTAATATATAGTTTGTGAAAAATATTATTGTCGTGTAAATAATCTAAATACATCTCTTGATTAAATGTTTTTGTATATAATGGTGTGATATTGCTGTATAGAAAAGTGATGTAAATAGTATAGAATTTTGATAATATCATTTTAATAACATAATTTTATCCTATAAAAGTGAAATTGATTTTAACTAATGACGCTAAACTTTAAAATATTCAGTGTGAATTTAATTTGATCACAACGTTTCTGTGCTCTTTACCAACCATTTATTACGACAATTGTCCTGATCAGACATATAGCTGACATATTTTCTGCTTCTGGGGTCCAGTTTACCAAGACCAGAAAGTAGTCGACAACAATATGTTGCCATCTGTTATTGTTGTTTCAAAGTAGTTAACGTATATGATATTCATATTATGTCACTAAACACACACACTTCCTGTCGATCTTATCGGAATTAATACTGATTGCGATAGGGGTAATACTAGCTAACTAAATAATATACATTATTAAGGAAAGATTGTGGTTCCAATAGCACTGCTATAGAGATAGAAGTGCGTCTCGCTGCATCTGTGCTGCATCACTACAAAGTAAGACCTGTATACTCTACCGCCCTTCAGTGATTGTTTATCTAACTAATGAAAAGTTTACTAATTAAATTAGAGTTTGTGTCAAAATGTCAAACAGCACGTGGCAGTTGATGACAAATATGAAACATGTTGGTATGGGGTGTCATTGTTTTAAAAAGTTTAAAATAATTTCTAAACAAAACAATAGTCAATACCAATAACAAGTTCATAAAATTCGTTCATTTGATATTTGTTCCATCTGCTTGAAATGTCTGTTTGAAATTTTACTTTGAAGTTGTGTCAGAATTTTGATGTTTGTTGTTTATTACCACGATTTTAGATCCAGAAACCATATCAAGCAGACTATTATTGGGTCTTTGGAATGCCTGATAATGGCACGCATCATTAGCTTCTATATGTATATACATAATGTAGCATCACATTATTGTCTATATGTAACTACCATCTTATGAAGAAATACATATTGTATATATATATATTAATATCTATCAATCCCCAATTAATGTAACTAAAATACATATCATGAATACCTATTATGTTTAATTTTTAGCTTTGTACAAATGCAGTGATTTCGTCTTTTAAAGACTCGTCAGGGGATTTAAATTAAAATTTTGAAACCATGTTGCAATTGCACATAGCAAGCAGTTAGCTGTGTAGGCGGAAACTTGCTCAGTATTGCCTCTCAGCGTATTAGGGTGAAAACCACGATTTACGTACTCTAAAGTGTCGTATACTTATATCGTTAATAAATCAGTTATATAAAGTATTGTTCTTCCGGAAAAGTCATAAATGTTTACCGCTTTATACACTAATTTATTTATTTGTTTGTACTTAGGATTTGCATAATTGGTGTCATTTGTGACGAATTGGTTGGTAACGATTTGATTGGATCTTTGTAGTTCGTTGTCAATTGTGACGAATTGGTTGGTAACGATTTGATTGGATCTTTGTAGTAAGTTGTCTAGTGTGACGAATTGGTTGGTAGCGATTTGATTGGATCTTTGTAGTCCGTTGTCTGGTGTGACGAATTGGTAACGATTTGATTGGATCTTTGTAGTAAGTTGTCTAGTGTGACGAATTGGTAACGATTTGATTGGATCTTTGTAGTTCGTTGTCTGATGTGACGAATTGGTTGGTAACGATTTGATTGGATCTTTGTAGTAAGTTGTCTAGTGTGACGAATTGGTTGGTAACGATTTGATTGGATCTTTGTAGTCCGTTGTCTGGTGTGACGAATTGGTTGGTAACGATTTGATTGGATCTTTGTAGTCCGTTGTCTGGTGTGACGAATTGGTTGGTAACGATTTGATTGGATCTTTGTAGTCCGTTGTCTGATGTGACGAATTGGTTGGTAACGATTTGATTGGATCTTTGTAGTTCGTTGTCTGGTGTGACGAATTGGTTGGTAACGATTTGATTGGATCTTTGTAGTAAGTTGTCTAGTGTGACGAATTGGTTGGTAGCGATTCGATTGGATCTTTGTAGTTCGTTGTCTGGTGTGACGAATTGGTAACGATTTGATTGGATCTTTATAATAAGTTGTCTAGTGTGACGAATTGGTAACGATTTGATTGGATCTTTGTAGTTCGTTGTCTGATGTGACGAATTGGTAACGATTTGATTGGATCTTTATAATAAGTTGTCTAGTGTGACGAATTGGTAACGATTTGATTGGATCTTTGTAGTTCGTTGTCTGATGTGACGAATTGGTTGGTAACGATTTGATTGGATCTTTGTAATAAGTTGTCTAGTGTGACGAATTGGTTGGTAACGATTTGACTGGATCTTTGTAATAAGTTGTCTAGTGTGACGAATTGGTTGGTAACGATTTGACTGGATCTTTGTTGTAAGTTGTCTGGTGTGACGAATTGGTTGGTAACGATTTGATTAGATTTCTATAGTTGGTTGGCTTGTTTGACGAATAGGGTAGTAACGATTTGATTCGATATTGATAGTTGTTTGGCTGGTATAACACCTTGGTCGGTACTTGATGTTTAATAAGTGAACGTCTGTTATCACAGGAGATTGGTGTAGTCAAAGTCAGTCCACGATACAGGGTGTGGTAGGAAGGGACTTTCACAAGTCATTATATTGTTTTGTTCAGTGTCAATGGAAACGTTAGGTCTAATTTTAATTTGAATATGTACATTTTTGTACAATTCACTAAAATCCCTGTTTATTATTTCCGAAACTTCTAGTCAAATAGTGTCAGTGCAATGATCACTATATTAGTAGATCAGTCTTTAAACGCATGTGTACCCACACATCCTCGCCCTGGCATATAGATAAAACAATTGAGAATTAAAGAAGTTAATTACCGTAACCGAATTAAGGAATATTACGTATTGCCAAATCTCCTGTATACTACCAAGTTACAGATGTGCCAATATTATCTGCTAAAAGTGCGTTCCAACAATACAACAGCTTGTGTGTGTGCGGGTTTTTTTTTTTTTTTTTACTGTTTCTGCAGTTTTTTTGTATAAACAAGACAAAAAGGCTGATTTAGCACGTTTTATCAAGCATATGACGGTGTAAGGTAGCATTGAACATCTCCAGGTTAATTATCTTTGATCTAGAAAGGCTCGGTCGCAGCGACGCACTTGGCGTGTCTTTTTATTCACTTCTTATCGTATGACTCAGTTCCAATTTAAACTTCGTTAAAATGTGATTAGATGTTAAACAGTATGTTCCTGTTAGAATATAAGGGTCATGTAGTCTAATCTAACATAGATTAGAAACATATATGTCTTTATACATAAAAAATAAACTTAATATGTCTATATATAAAAGAAAGTATGTATGCTATATATATATTGTTCTTTCTCTCTCTTTTCAGGTATGGTGTGCCATAGTCTGTGTTTATGGTCAGCGGGACAGAAAACCATTCACAGATTTGACCCTTGACCAGATTATATCAAAGACTATGGGCGATAATGAAAGTACGTATAGTCTCCCAATAACGACACGAACTTTTGCCAGCGAAACTATTAATGAAATAACATTTCTTCTCGAGGATGGCAATGTCCTCATGTGATAAGTCATATATAGAAAATAAAACCAGCGGAACGTTGGCATAAACTGGAGTCCAATTAGAAGATTGGAAGGAATTTCAAATCTGAATCAATTCCGCTTCTGTGGGGTTATGTTGGTTATTTTTGGTTCTACCCTGTGGTTGTAATGTAAAATAAACAAAATTATGATATCAATATAATCATAATCCAAACTTAAATACTATTTTCTAGCAATAAAGTATCTGCCTGAAGGTTCAATTCAAACGAGATATTTTTCTCAACTTAATTATAAAATAAGAAAAATAATGATAAAGTGGTGAAAATTATGGTTATTATTTTAATAACCATCTCATGAGATTTTGCACATTAAGCAATAAATCAGAGGTAGGTTATAATAAAGATGACACCTGTTAGGTTAAACCCATCCATATCCTTTATATCTGTATCTTATATTTCTTGGCACCTGTTTTTCTTTAAAGTTCTTTAGTTCAGTAAGGTACATTACAACTATACCACTTACATGAATGCCGCCAAGATCTGCTACAGGCAGAGGGGCCATGTGATCCGTCTGGATAGCGTGGAGGTGTGGTAATTAACCTATATATGTGGTTAGTGATAGCATAGATACTGAAACAACACCTGAACAAAAACTTTCATACAGTATACAGAATGAAAACGCTTAAATTTCGTTTCCGTAAGATAATTTTTGGTTATCAATTTAATATGCTAGATCGGATCATTATCAAATATGTAAAAAGATATACCAACGAAATAACGTAAGATTACACAACATTAAAATATAGGTTTTCCTGAAAGAATAAATTGAAACTGCCTGTTTCATTATATATATTGATGTAAAAGTGAAAAAAATCGATTAAAAAATAATTAACCTTATTAAATCGCTGGATGCGTTTCAGATTATGTAAATTCATGCAGATTTTTATTCACGTTCATTTCGCGCACACTTTTAATTCACGAGAGTTCAAAATTGACATGGATGATTGGTGATAGTGGGTGTCGTACGTAATATCTCATTAGGTACATACAATTAAGAATATTATAGTATTACGGGGCTAGTGCTTCTCCCTGTATAGATTTCGACATTTCTGTTAACACTTTTGATTTTTCTCAGACAGTGTTGAAATGTGCTGTCAACTTGTGTTTTTTTTAACACTCAAAAATCACAGTCATATGACACGAAATAACATTTAAAAGAACAAATAAAAAAAAAAGAAAAATTTGAGATTTCATTGCCATGAATAATTAAATATTTATTTATTGAATGCACGTACACATTCCAATATCCGCTGTACAGTGATATACATATATATCATATAATATTGATGTATCCTTGTACAAAGGGATTTGGTGTGTACGTTCAGGCAATGTACTGTGGAAGTAGGTTATTGAGTAAACCCGCGCCGAGGTATCGCCGATCATATTAGTCATGTGCAATGTTTGTTTACATCTTACGTCTATTGTGAAACTTTAACACTGAGAAATTGGGAACCTGATATCACATTAATCATAACGGAAATATGTAGAGTTTTCGGAGTGCCGAAAGAGGTGTGCATGCTAACTATTAGAATCAATGTTTAAGTGTGTAAGCACAGTCAGCTTTAAGTTTTAGAAGCTAAACATACAAACATACAATGTTCAAATAATAGCCACGAAAAAAATGTTCTTTGTTTGAGAAAACATAATTTTTGTAAATACTTAGAAAACATATTTTACTTCTTTGGTAGACTTAAGATTTGAAATAAAGAAATAAATAGTTCAGTAAGGTGACGGGGTTCTAAACGAGGGGGACCAGATGTTTTTGCTGACACGTATATTCTGAAATAAAATCCACATCTTGAAATGAATATCGTAGGTTTCTTTTGAACTAAAATCAACCCATAAGTATCAAATTATCAATTTCTTCGGATGAAACAATGTAGGGCGTTGAAAGAGTTCCTACTGAGCAATGCACTACACATGCATGTGGAATATCTCTTTGTCATGTAATTTCCAATGTGTTAGCCGCAGTATGGTTTGGAGAGAATTAGTCTCGCATTTGATTCAATGCCCCCTCTGATTTTCCTTGCACCTTTTTGTACTTACCTAGGTACCGTACACATGGTCCTATTAATCAAATTAGAGATCATTGATAAAAGTTCTGGGGTAAAAAAGAATATATGAATTTTTGAAATTTCCTAAAATTCTAAATTCTATGATTTTGGAGATTTAACCCAAAAGTTAGAAAAAATAACATCTATAATAATTTTGAATGTTATTTGTTTTATTTCACACTTAAACGTAACTGATGTTATGAATGTAAATTCCGTATAAGACCAATACATTTATAAAAGCTACGATAATCTTATATTTTGTCTAAATGATTGTGTGTTCGATTCCTGTACTAAATTAAGATAAGGTCATGCGCATTGGACTTTTCTTTTTGCCTAGATATACATTGTTCTCAAATGGAACCAGGAACTGACGGAACCAACTTCAGACCTGATCAGACTTTTTTTAATCCCCTATCAAATTGTAAAAAAAAATCTGTGTATGTATTACAAAGATAGAGATGGTACTCAACAGAAGTCGTTTCCACTTAATTACGCATCCATCAGGTGGCAGTTTAATCTTACTTTCGTTATGCCTTATATTTACCTTTGCTTTCTCCAGTGATAGCCAGTCTAGTACAGGTCCCAGACGGTAAACGACTCGCAGAATTGGACATGATGTTAACTCCAGAGCAGTTTGAAGCCTTTTATCCAGATCAATCAGCGAAAAGGTACATAATCATGTTGTGTACTATGTGGTTTGTTAAATAATTTCTCATAAATCTTTCTAAATTTGAGTCAGTATTTTAAGCTTGTTTTACTTGACAAGGATAGTTTTTTCTTTAAGTTGTCTATCTCGGAATTCGCATGAACATTTGTTTAATAATTCGTAATTCTATTGAAAACCGAAAGGACGTACGTACATCAATGTTTCGGAAGTTTGGAAGCTCAATATAGTCTGACATTGTGATAGAATAGGAAACAGTTATTCATATTCTAAAGTGTAGACGAACATTAGGATGTCTTAGATGAAGAAATTATTTTATACTTCCTTAATATGAAAATGTGACATGATACTCTTAATCATTACCATGACGGATAATCAATAAAGCTGCTGTCTCAATATGGCCTCTCTTTCTTATATGATATCAGACGTATTCGATAATGTCTCAAAAAATATATATATATATATATTACGGCGCAACAGACTGCATTATCGTTTATAATATATATTACCACCATGCAACACCGTTCTTGATGGCATTGGGCAGAGATAAGGTGGGTATAAAATATCTGTTTTATCTTTGTAAATAAGCACCTGACGAAGTGAGTGTTCAAAACATTATTTTATACCGTATTGTAATGCAAATACATGTTATTAAATAATTTACGTTGTTATAGGAAGAAGAGGAAAGCTGTCAGAAACACTATTTACCGGTGGCCTGAGGGTGTCATGCCATATGCATTCAGAGAGGGGGCATTCAGTAAGATCATTTTTTATTTTATATCTAACATTGAGTTCGATAGTCTTGTTTGTTATGTCTGTTTGTTTGTGATTTCTGTATATTAATATACATGCGATCGACATAAATTTTTGCTTTTGGTATCAGTAGTGTTTCAGCGGATAACGAATAAATCATAGGTAACATCAAAATTGATACAGGTTTTAAAATTTTCAAATAGACTCAAATTTGAACCGCAGCATTGAGTATGTAGTTGTTTAATTGTAAAACCAATAGGTTATCATGGGACTGGTGAACTATTTTAAAACGGGTTATTGAATGTTTACAAAATTGACGCTGAATCGTTGGCCCCAGCTAATAATTGAAACCAGTTGAATCTAACATTTAACCGATTTATTCCACCACAGAATAAGTATTTCAAAAGAAGTCATTTTTTTCTGATCATAATACCTTGTAGGTAATGAAGACAAATACATGATCAAAGTGGCTATGCGTGAATGGGAAAAATATACGTGTGTGCGATTCAGGGAAAAGGAACGTAGTGATGTCAACTACGTGTTGTTTAACGACGGATTTGGGTAAGCTCCTCTGTGATATCAGAGATGGTCTTCTTCATCTCGGCAAAATACGGTTTGTCTATTATTGTTGATAAATTATTAAAATCATGCTGAATTTGTACATATGGTATCGGATATTTTTTTATTTTAATTTACTGATAGTTTAACTACGACTGGAAAAAATCCAATTTGTCGGGCCTTTCTATGACCTACATATGGAACAATGCTGAGATTATCTGGACCTGTATATTGAGCACAACGAAGACAAAATATGTTTCATATGATAAACATCCTATACAAATGAATAGTATTTTTAGCGTCTGACGTTCATCATTTTGTTGTTGTTATTAAAGATAACATAATAATGTTAATTATAACAATAGGCAATAAAGAAAACACCAAACTCTTTTATAGACGTCATTTTCTTTTAAAATTATCGTCTATGGGATCCATGCCCTTTTAGCTGTTTCATATTGTACAATAATAAATTGAAGAATGTAGTGAGATCTGCGGCTTGACAAATTGGTGTCATGATTGTACTATTCTTTTCTCGCTAATAATGCACGGAGATTTTAATAGCCTACGTCATTGTCATTCGTTCGGTTCAGGGACACCTTTAACGATAGATTTGATTAATCTGAAACTTAAACCCTACCTTTCAATTTGCTCAACACGACATATTTTCTTATTTCAGGTGTAATTCACAATTGGGGATGGTCAGAGGCGAACAACTGCTGAATCTTGATGCCAACGGATGCAGATGGGTCAGTTAATTGTTATCGATTTAGATCGATTATTGGTTGAAAATATTTGTAAATCAATACCAACTATCATGATTTTAAAGATATTTATCGATCTTGGCCATAATTACGATTATCAGCAAATATTAAAATTGTAGCATTAAAGATCACATCACACCCTTTTATCACGCCATTTTCTTTTTAAAAGATTTTTTTTATAAGATCCATTTCATTTTAGCTCTGTTTTACATTGTAGAATAATAAATTGAGGAATGTAATAAAAATCCATGAACATATGATATATTTTAGGCGTAATTATGTTAACCATATATCGTTACAGAAAGGTCTGTACTTACACGAAATAGGCCATGCCCTCGGTCTGATCCACGAGCATCAGCGACCGATTAGAGATGGTTTTATTAGGATCCTGTCCCAGAACGTGGAACCGTCAATGCTACGGTGGTTTAATAAGTATCCAAATGGACAAGTTAATCCGTACAATGTGTCATACGAATATTCCTCCGTCATGCACTACGGTATTACGGTGAGTGATACTGTCTTTTAAACAAGACATTATTAAGGGAGGTTTATGACTTAAAGGGAGCGCTCGCTATAAACCTTGTTTTAGACAGTTTCCATTTTCATATTTTTCAGTTGTATACCATTCTTTTCACAAAGATTTTTTGAGTAAGTTTGTCGACACATCGCTATAACAATTTCATGAAAGCCATACCAGTGCAATCTAAAGGAACGTGAGAGTATTTGAAATATTTGAAATGAACAAGAAGATTATTTTTTTTAAATGAACTTGAAATTGAAAATACTTGTATAAAAAATACATATATTAACAGAACAAAACATTACTTGCTACATATTCTAAATAAAGCACAGAATATTATGTCTTATACTTTAACGGTTGTTTTTCACTTTAGATTTATGACTTGTGTGAATTTTTGCAGATATTTTGATGTCTTAGATTCTGACTTGTATTTTATGATTATTGCAGGCTTTCTCTAGAGATGGAAAATCTCAAACCATCCAAGCAACGCAGTCCAATAGAGAAAGTGAAATTGGGCGAGTGTACCTAAAAGAGCTGTCATTTACTGATGTTGAGGTCGTCAACAACATGTATGGATGCAATGGTGAGTTATGACGTCAGCAATATCTCAACCTGGTGATGTCAGCATCATGTATGACGATGATGGTGAGTTGTGAGGTCAGCAATATCTCAAACTGTAATAGTGACTGGTGATGTCAGCATCTTGTATGACGATGATGGTGAGTTGTGACGTCAGCAATATCTCAAACTGTAATAGTGACTGGTGATGTCAGTATCATGTATGACGATGATGGTGAGTTGTGACGTCAGCAATATCTCAAATTGTAATAGTGACTGGTGATGCCAGTATCATGTATGACGATGATGGTGTGTTGTGACGTCAGCAATATCTCAAAATGTAAAAGCGACTGGTGATGTCAGTATCATGTATGACGATGATGGTGAGTTTTGACGTCAGCATCATTTACAACTGTAAAATTGAGTTGTGACGTCAGCAACATGTTTAAATGTAAGGGTGAGTTGTGACGTCAGCAATATTTATAACTAAAATGGTGAGTCGTCGTGTAAGCAAACATGTTTGTGAACTTAGAGATGTCAAAATTGTAAGTTGCTTCCTATAAAAATACAATCAATATTGCATCGCCTTAAAATCCCATTGTCAATTATATGCTTTCCAACTTCAATCTTTAATTTCAGATCACTGTGATAAGAAAAGTACAATTTGTATTAATGGAGGTTTTCTGGACCAGAATTGTGAATGTCTATGTCCAGATGGCACCTATAATTGTCAGCAGGGTAACACACAGCCTGGGGACCGATGTAAGTGAAAAAATTAATCGCTTTACATTTGATTAAAATTTGAAGTATTTAAAGATAGAGCTATCTACGGCTGACAGCTTGGAGTTCAATGTTCTCATCACAGGTAGTATCATAATTATTCTAGCAAAATACTGACTGCATCATTTACCATTAAGGCATGTTTTATATTGTTCTATGGGCCACAGCGGATAATTAACACGATGATGGCTTTAGAAATTGCTTGATATCACGTGATCCAATTAGGGTTAATTCTTGATTATATTTTATCGCGTGATATTGATCGCTTTCTATGACGATATTCATTATGTTGTAGCTTGCGTCAACACTGAAGGAGACTGGATATGTAACGTGTGGGCAACACAAGGAGAATGTCAAAACAATGCTGACTTCATGAATAGTAGATGCCGTAAGGCTTGCCGCGTTTGTGGACCGACGGCTCCAATTGGTGGTAAGTAAGGTAGCACGTTTTACAATAAGCTATTGCGATTTTGCCAACTTTTCACTATTATATCAAAAGAATGAAACAAAAATATGTATTTTCCACAAACTTTGTAAAATGTTATCGTTATGGGGACAAAAACTTCACCCTTCTATACACGAGTAACTTCTAGGCCAAGACTGAAAATGTGTCGAGGGATTTATAAAATGTTTCGCAAGAATCAACGAAATCACAATGATTTCGAGCATAGGACAGCTGGAGGTCTATAGAAGTGGATACAAAGTTGGCAATTCTTAGAGGCGATGTTGTACCCATGATCAGACAACCGCGCACCATATCGCAATATCAGAATCATTCCTTAAGATATGCATATGTATGAGATGTTCAATGTAATCGTGGGGATCATTTTGAAGCGTGGATTATGTTGGCAAATATGATTCGTATTTGAATATTGCATATCTATCGTGAATTTGCGACATGAATTTGGTTTTTTAGCATGTGTTCTGTTTTCATACAATGAGTTTTCTTTGTTTTTTCAAGGTGATGGGGCTGAGTGCATCGACTTATTTGACATTGGCGCTTGCACAAAGTGGAAGGCCAATGGTGACTGTATCGTTAACGAGGAGTGGATGAGACAATACTGCAACTCAACTTGTGGGCTGTGTGATCGCAATGCAAGTCCACCAGGAAGTACGTACTTCAAAGAGAATAAAGCTAACTGTTGTCGTGTATATATATACTGTGTAAAACATGTTTATGCACATCTACTCATCCTACTACTATAACAAAACAAAAGCAAAAAATCATTAATGTGATCCTAATCCACATTACATGCTGCAAGTCTTCAACAAGTCATAAACAATAATATTTAAGAGGAGGTTCTGTACCGAATCGAAGTTGAAACAAAAACCAAAACAAACACTAACAAACAAAAAATATGGGATTAATAGGGTACACACTCTTTTTTAGCGGACTGTGAAAATAGTTTCAGCAGCGATAGCCAGTGTGAGGAATGGGCTCGTAAAGGAGAGTGTCAGATTAACCCGGCTTGGATGCCTGACAACTGTCAGAAAGCTTGTCGCACATGTCCTATCACAGATCGGACAACCTCTCGACCACGAGTCACCACTCGACGACCACGAGTCACCACTCAACGACCACGAGTCACCACTCAACGACCACGAGTCACCACTCCAAGACCAGGAGACACCACTCGACGCCCTTTCATAACAACTACACCTTTCACGACTCCTACGACGACGGCTCTCCCAAGAGGTAGCATATTCGGTCGTTCTAGTTTAATTCTAAGCGTACACATTAAAGAATATATTAAGCATTTCCTTTACTTACGATTTGTTCTCATTTGATCACTATCCTTTATTTCATTAGTCTCTGTTTTAACTGACAAGTTTGAATTTGCATTTTTTCCCCATTTTGATCATAATTACTATTCAATAATCGAAGTTTAGGTTCTTCACAAATTATTGAGATGGTATCGTTGCATGATCAAAATAATATAATGAAGCCATTTTGTCAATGACACCACTTCAATTTTATCTTTGAACAGGGAGGTGTGTGAACCGTTTTCCGGATAACCAGTGCGAACCATGGGCACAGCACGGACATTGTGATTACAATCCGTCGTTCATGGAAGTCAATTGCATGCGCTCTTGTAAACAATGTACCAGCAACTGTAAGTTCAATGTGTAAATTGGTGTTGCTTGATTGCAGTTATACATTCCTTTGAGCTGTGTATCTGTTAGAATACCAGTGCAGCTGGTTGTGGAGGTTAAGATATAAGATGTTGCCAAATATATTGTTATACATGTAACACGTGGTTTATAGCTCCATAATATACTGAAAAAGGTCATTTCTCATGAAAACGAAATAATCCCGCCAGATATTAAGACATCTAGTGAAGCACATGTTCACACCTGCTTCAACAACTTCAGATGTTACATTCCAACGATTCAGATGTAGCTGTGAAAACACGTATGATATCGACAGGGGTGTTGAATACATCACATTTTTGGACTTGTTCAATTTTAACAAGTCACCATTGTATACTGGCAAGATTTTGCCCGTTTCGCAATAAAGTGAAAGATTTCAGGATAACTAGGACATGTCAATCAATAAATTAATAAATGAAAACAACAATTTTTCATATACAGTATTTTAAATATACTCAACTCTATATGACCATGCTTGCTATGTGCTTCATCAAGGAATCCCGTGTCGTTACATGTTCGTAGCCATCAATTGTATTTAACTGGTTTTGATGATTATATTGATTCTTAAATTGTCACCAAAGATTCATCTGTTTGCATTTCGTTCTCCTTTAAATACCCGTCCTCTACATCTATATCGAAGCTTAACCAGCTTATTGAATAATGTTGATGAATTATTATACTAACTTAGCGTCAAGAACTTTGGAGAAAACAGAAAAAAGTAACATTGTTGAAAGTTAAAAATCAGAATTTATCCCAAAAGTCAGAACAGCAATCTACATATGTATCATTAAAGATGGGGTAATTTTATTATTTCTATTTACTCCAAATTCTGTCACAGATAGGATGGATAATGCAACATGCCTTTAGTAATATAACTTCCATAATTTTCGTCTTTTGATGTTGAAATATAGCCCTCACTATAACGATATCATGTTTCAGATCCAAATTGCAATAATACAAATAAGTATTGTGATGATTGGGCAGCCCATGATCATTGTAGGATAAACCCAGGCTATATGAAAACGTTTTGTAAGAAGGCTTGCAATTCATGTTCCCCAGGTAAGTTAATTATTTTTCTATTCGCATATCAACACATGGAAGATGACGATGGAATGAAGTTCATAGTTTATTTTTAATCTACATTGAATGCTTTGAGAAGGGTTTACTCCATTGGCATAGGATACTAAAACATAGTAGTGTACACAGATAGTGTCTTCAGTTGATTTTATAGTGTCAATGAGACAATTTTATGGTTTAATTGCTACGATGTTGTCAGATATTTTACAGTGGAAATGAGGCAGCGTTTTTATTTAAGTATTGAACTGCTTTCGGGCAACCGCAATTTGTTTAATTACTTGCAATATTCTTATGGTACCCAACTGATTTTCTGAAACAATGGTAAACATATGTCTTTAGCTTTTCAATTTAAACGATGCCTTCTGAGTGTTTTACATAATTTTAATTTAGAAATGACACTATGTCTTAATTAGTTTTTCAGTAGTCATTTGACGATGTGATCAGATGTGTTTACAGTGAAAAATATGGCGGAGTTATCAGATAATTTTATAGTGAAAATGAGACAGGGACATCAGATTTATAGAGGAAATGAGGCAGGACCATCAGGTAGATTTACAGAGGAAATGAGGTAGGACCATCAGGTAGATTTGCAGAGGAAATGAGGTAGGGCCATCAGGTAGATTTGCAGAGGAAACGAGGTAGGACCATCTGGTAGATTTACAGAGGAAACGAGGTAGGACCATCAGGTAGATTTACAGAGGAAACGAGGTAGGACCATCAGGTAGATTTATAGTTGATTATTCCTCGATAGTTTTGCATTTCATATTGGACATTATCTTGTAGAAATTCAGTCATAGTTCAAGATTATATAAAATGTGTATATAAAAGGAGATAGATGCCATCTTTAACTATTAATATATTTCTATGACTTTCCAGCGTTACGTCAACTTGGTAAAAGACAAGCTATTGCTGAAGGCGTCATCGATGAGAATGGTTCAATTTTAAACCAGGAAAATCCTTTCACTGTCATGCCTCCAGAATCAGGAGCTACTTTATGGAAATCCACCCCCAGCCTCCTCTTGGTGACAGTCTGCGCTCTCCTCATCCATTAGATAACCTGCATCTGTGATACCCTTGGTTAATTTTTTGTTTGGTTTTTTATGCTTTTTTTTCTTTTGTTTCGTACTTTTTTTATAAGATTTTTGTTGTAGATCTGTTATCAATTTTTCTTAAATACTTTTTTTCTATCAAAGTTGTAAATAAAGAAACATTTGCCATGAATAACAATTCATTAAATATCAATTGCATAGATAGGTGCAGTGCAGTTTATATAATTTTATCAGTTATTTTTCAATGGCCACAAAGAAGGATTGACTGTGATATTTTGTCCAGTTTATTTAATCAGGCCATGTAAAATACATACTTAAATGAACACATTTATATTTGACGTATACAGAATCCGTTTTTATAAGCATTATTTGAAGCATACTGTTTTATAAAGTCGGTTAAAAAATTGTTGATTTATTCAGTAAAACAATTGTGTTGTTGAACTAGTATTCAATAACACAATTGCGTTGCCAAGAAAATCATATTTTTTGTCATATCACACTTGAGTGCTTGTATGTTTTCTTACTCTTGAAAACTGGTAAGTTTGTGTTGTACAAATTACCCTATACATACTTATTCATGCCATTGGCAGCATATGTAATTGAAATATACATGCATACAACTTTTCAATGTAATTTAATTTTGCCAGTGATTTTTGTATTATCATTGTGTCTCACATTATGTCTAACTAAACATAATTTTGATTTTTTTTTTAAATCATAATTCTGTTTCTCTTAAATTGTAAAAAGTTGTTTTACATCAAGACTATACATGTAATTATATGTCCATCATCTATATATATAGCTTCTGGATTGATACTCATTGTATCCATGGCACCAGATAAATGTTTTAAATCAGACCGGTGACCTACAAAATGTTTTGTTTTTTAAATGTTATGTGTTTATCATGTATGTTACTCTTCAGCTACAAAGGATTTCAGAGTGATCTTTCTACAATAGCATTTTTGCTC
The DNA here is from genome assembly GCF_031769215.1 of Ylistrum balloti. Lineage (NCBI taxonomy): Eukaryota > Metazoa > Mollusca > Bivalvia > Pectinida > Pectinidae > Ylistrum > Ylistrum balloti. The sequence goes on along the minus strand of NW_026782141.1, from coordinate 469,555 downwards.
GTTCCCTTCCTCAGAGCCATTATAAAAATGTTAGGAATCTCTGTATTTTTCATTTAGTTTATAGTGTGTTATTTATTTTGTTTTTTTCATCAGTATTGCAATTGTAAAACGGTAAATCTAGATCTCTCATCCCCTCTCTTTCTCTTTTAAAGACAGCTCAATTCCTGCATTTTGCATTATTGGCTCCCGTCAGCTTTTTGCTAGATCCTCTTACTGGTAGAGAAAAGGGAAAGGAGGGTAATTCTAGGAGACTAGAATGACCTTTATGTTATTACATCACTATTAGATATGACTGCAATAAAAATAATATCGCCCAATTAGTAATCATATCATATCAGTGTTAAACATATCACATGATGATGGGGATAATGAATGCTAAACAATGGAGTTCAATGTGATAACTTAATCAGAACACTGCACTTTTAACACAGGGACAGGTAATAATGATCTCCAAGAAACAATGTTACATGCCCTGTGCAATTAGCATTAGTCATTAAGGAATACTGATGTTCTGGTAATTTTTGTAATTGTAGAGATGGCATTAATTTACAAATCATGAATTCAAATCTAATTCAGAAGACAATTTTAAAAAAAAATTCATAACTTTATCTAAACAATTGATTTAAGCAAGATTTTTAATAAAATGATCCTCAGACCTACGTCACTGTTGTAAAGGTCTGTGGATTACCTTAGCCAATGACACAACATATTAATCAAATTAAATTTGATCTCACAAAACGTCACTATAATCATTCTGATCTGCAAATATCATGTCAAGTTTTATACTCAAGACATATATTTAGTTTTCTTTGAAAACATGATATTTTCATCATTTCCATTGGAATTTAAGCATTTGTGGTATATTTTTTTTTACCTTGGTGATATAAATATGCACATCGTATGACTATAAAGTAGATTACTTAGGTTTCATCTGTCAAAGGTACTGTATAGTTGATTATATTCATGGGTCATTTAATTTTATAATAAAACATGGAATTAAATACCCTGTAATAATTTGATATCAATTGAAAAACATAAAGAAACAATGTTGTATCTGTGTACATGTACACTAATCTACAGCCTTAAGAAAAATTTGATCAATGAATAGCCCAGTCTGGGACAGCCACAAAATATTAGCTCCATGTAATAAAACACCTGTACAGTACATGTTAAGTGAAATATTGAGCTTTTTTGTCAAAAATAGCTAAAGAAAGGTCAATTTAGGAAAAAGAAAGTGAGTGAAATGTAAGTAACCTACAGTAATGAAAATTAAGGGATATTTGTATATTTTTGTCAATAAAATATTTGTACAAGACAACATTTTTGAAATATTTTATTATCAACTGATTGCAGTAATTTCTATTAATATCACAGACAGTGGTACAACTAAAATACATACAGCTGATTTATATGATTCTATCATGTAAATAGATATAACAATAAAACTTACAGTATAACCATAGGTTATATCTGTGATTGTGACCTCAACAATTGCATTTTACTTTTAGTATTGGTAATTCAATACCCAGTACTTCACAACAAGACCCAGTACTCCATAATACCTGGTCCTCCACAACATTATTCGGTACTCAAAAATAATACAACATACTCCACAATAGTACCTGGTCCTCCACAACAAGACCCAGTACTCCATAATACCTGGTCCTCCACAACATTATTCGGTACTCAAAAATAATACAACATACTCCATAATAGTACCTGGTCCTCCACAACAAGACCCAGTACTCCATAATACCTGGTCCTCCACAACAAGACCCAGTACTCCATAATACCTGGTCCTCCACAACATTACCAGATACTCAACAACATTCTTTTACAGTACTTGTATACTCACAACATTATTCTAGATAAATAGTGTTCATGAGACAGACATCTTCAAGGTCCTTATTTTACTTAAATCAAAGAGGATTTCCAGGAAGCCATGAAATAATTTACTCTGATGATTATGCTTCCTGAAGGGAGAGCATAAAGTTGTTGTTTGTCTGTCTATGCATTCATTTATTCGTCCGTCCATTTGTCTGTCTGCCATAATTTTGTACGGAGCATTACACTTAAACCATAAGAGGTGTCAAACTTCATAGGTAGATAGATTTCTACAGGGAGAAATGCAGTGCACTGGAACCTTCACTCTCTTTTGCATAATTTAGGAAAAGTTGCAATTTTTTATTTTTCATACTGAAATTTTGTCCCATACTGTGTACTGGGAACCTTTTGCCTTCTGACAACAAAAAAATGTTTCATCCAGTTTAAAATTCACCAATTCATGGAGCATCTGTAACTTTGATAAGTTTGTCTCCTTCCTCTAGTGGTTATTTGTTGAATTTATCACTCTATGAACAGCCACAGTCATTTTGAGACAGGAGATCCTTAAGAGTAGGTGGTAACTACCTCTTCGAACAACAAACAGAAGACCCATCTCATGACATCTAAAGCTATTGAGTAAAGGTGTCTTGCCTAAGACACAACCACAATAGCACAGACCTGTTGATTTCTCTGCTTCCTTAGAAACAATACAGGGCAAAAATAGCAAAAGTCCAGCATTAACAGTTTATAGTTTACATGTATACATAATGTAACAAATATATACTGTTTATGTCATATACGTGCCAGTGATATATTTAAACTATTATTGTATGCAATGTTACAAAAACTGCTGCATCAACAAGTACTTGGTTAAATCTTTACAGCAAAATGACTCAAAGCTTGGAGATAATACAGTCTTTGTGATGTCTGTTACAAATATTTTAGATCTTAACGATAATATTAAGTTACTTCTTTTGTATCACTCAAAATACAACTAACACAAACAGAAACGATTAATAACAGTACAGTAGGTACCCAGAAAGTATCCTGTCCTAAAATTAAAATGTCCAGGAACCAAATTTCTATGGTGGAGATAAAAAGAAAACAAAACATACAAAATTGGAAGTCTTATATCACAACTAGTGAAAAAATGTATGTGGAGATCTCTACAAATGATCAGTGGAAGTTTTACAACAAAATGTACAACTTTTTGGTGAAATAAGTTTCCAAATAGATCTGAACAACTGACCTGATACATGTCAACATATAACTGTGATATATATATATATGGTCGTTAAGGATCACCACTAACACTGATTGACAAAAATTTCCCAGATTGGTGAAATTCAAGACTTGTACCCCCTTTTTTCAAGGACTAAATAGTATATAAATACAATGTTACACTGTACACTGTTAAAAAGTTTATTGTACTGGGTGTGTCAATGTAAAGAATAACACACTTTCTCAAATACCACATAAATATTGATTGAATTGTGATAAGGTAACAACAGTCTAACAACAATTTGGCAAATTATTTATCCTCTAACAACAACATTTATGATAAAATTCACCAATTTGTCTTTTGGCAAAACTTAAATATGGCATCCTCAGTGTAAAAAGAAATGCAGTTCTATTATGTTTACATAAATGATTATCGATACTGACATTTTTCTTTCCATTTTGGCAAATCCAAATTAAAAACACTTTTTATGAAATGTATACTATAGGTAACATTTAGAATATCAGTAAAAACTTTAATGTCAACATGTCATCAATGTTACATGTTCATGCTGCAGATTTCATTTGATGAAAGGAAAACACAAAAATAATAATGTACCTAACAGTATTGAATTTTATACACTGTCACACATTTGTAAAATTGAAAACACTTTTAAACTATTTGGCAGTAATATAATAATAGACTTTATATGTGATTCAATATTTTTCTCAAAATTAGTTTAAGAAATAGCTCTTCGGGAATGCTTACTTGTATTCTCCTTGTAACATCTTTTGTTCCTATTTTGCCATGGTTTCATCAACTTTGAGTGCAAATTAAAATTCTGTTTAAAAAAAAAAATGTTTGTGAATTGTACCCGCAATCACTTTATTTTACCTGTTTTTAGTACATTAAAATTTCTACAAAATGGCTGTCTATATATATCCTGGATGATAAAAATATTTCCTTCAGTTTTGAAGTGCTCGTTTTACACATCAAATAATTCTACAAACAATTTACAGGAATTTTTTTTACATGTATTTAAGTGTTTTCATTTCTTACATAGAGATAATTTTTTTTTAAATTGGATACAAAAACGAACGAAGTTGATTGACATATAAGGATTTTTAGGGTTTTCATTTCTTAATCTAAAGATACAATAACAAAAACTAGGTTACAGAAATGATTAAGTGTTCTGAACACAGAAATGTAAAGGAGTTGATTGACATAAAAAGGATTTGACTGTCCAGCATTAAATGTTCTGTTTTCTTCCAGTAAAATTGTAATCCCCTATCACCCCCACCTTCTTTCTTTAAATCCTAATATAAGCAGAAATGAATAATCTTACAAACAAAGCTGTGACCATGTGAAGTGATAACAATCAAAAGCAAAGCCTTATGTTTTAGCTCAAATACTGCATGAAATATGAGAAAACAGCATCACGTAATATTTACGCAGATCCTGAAGATAACAAGCAGATGAAGAAAACAATGGAACCTTTTATGTGAAGGAGACATAAATAGTATCAGAAGATGAAATTAGCACTACACAGTATTAACCCAGTGTCTGGTGATATCGTATTGTCCCATACACAATAGAATACTGGTGTTCCTGTGACCAGAGAGGACTTACAGCCTACTTCCTGTAAGTAACCATGCTACAAGTCTTTTACTTATAGCAAAAAAATTGAGTATCATCTCAATATTGCCATGAAGTTGTTAAATATTTTGGTCACATAATAACAATACAAACAATTAAGTAGATTAACTAATGAAGACTTTTATGTAAACATCTATTCCCCTTCCTCTTCCTCCTCCTCCTCCTCTTCCTCTTCATCTGTATGTCCTTCCCTTGCACCATAAAGTATCTCAGAGAGTGTCTCTTTGCTGCTTTTAAAGTCCCTGAGACAGTGTGGTGAGCACGCACGAAAGATGAAAGGAAGATTTATAATGCCGTGAAGTTTGCTGACTGGTCGAATAATCCTTAAGCCTGGGCCATAAAGGGGTCCATGACAGCAATCACATGTAGATCGGCTACAAAACACAAATACCTATTAATGACATGTCATTGAATCATTTTTATGCTTTTTAAATCTAAAATTTACTTTTTAAAAATAAAATTCAAGAAACATCTTATATCAATTATCAGTGACTCTTGATGGCCTGGATCGATAAACACATATGGTCTTAATGTGACCAGACTACCATAGTCAGGCGGGTGACCCCATACCTTTTCATGTCTAAGGAAGGAACCAAATCCTGGTCATTTGGGTACACAAGCTAAATCAAACAACATAATTTATCAAAAGACTACAGGACAGAAATATTCTGAAGACATTTCATTGAAATAGTACCATGAAGTTTTCAGGAAACCCTAATTACAGTACTGGTAACTAAAACAGGGCAATCTTCAAGGCTATTGCCATAGTTTTCTGTCTCTTCTTATTGGTCTGGTACCCGTATGTTAAGTCTGACATCCAGTGCTATTACCTTTACAATGATCACATTCATTTGTCTTTCTGATGTATAACTGAACAAGGGAGATAATCTAATCTAATTGAAACATTTAAAACGAAGTCAGTTGAGACCATTTTATGTCCTTTAAGTTAAAAATTGCTTGTGAGAAATAAAATTAATTAGCTACATATGTTAGAAACCGAGCTATCAAGCAAAAGCCAAAAATGAAATGTTATAGAATGTCAGTCCTCAACTGAAATAAGTTGATCTGAAATACTGGACAAGTAACAAATTCTATTGACCTTAAACCTACTGTTTACCAATGTAAATAGGAAAATCAATGATTACCTGGACAGGACATTGATGACTGATGGTGCCAGGTTCTCTGCCTTTCTGTACATTTCAGACTTGTACATAGTCAGAGCTGCCATATCAATCAGTCGCTACAAACAACAGAAAGTAGTACTGAAGATATTGTTTTTTATTGTTCAGAATTAAACAGTTTTACCAGACTGTTTAAATGGTTCTGATTTTAACAGCTTTACTAAAAGCCTGAAGCAAAGTCTTTTTTTTTTCCTAAACTGAAAATTCCTCCATATCAGAAGGCATTAACAGACCACATGAATGATGCATGTAGAAATTTTGTCAAGTTATCTTGAACGGTTTTGGAGATATGTTCTGGAAACACATTCACACAGATGGAATCATTTGTATGTCAATCTCCAACCTTCATTTGGCAGGGAAGAATGAGATAGTTATTTTGATTTGAAATATTCAATTTTAAAAATCCACATAAACCCTTTTGAATTACCTGAGGCTGGTTACGGGTATTCTCTTTCCAGAACAGTGGATGCATGAAATTGTTTTTGACGTTGAGATAGTTGAGCTCCAGAAGTAAAGCACCACAGGGCATGGCTGGTAACTGGTTTCCTTCCATATTAAGTTCTCTCAGGGACCTAGACAGAAGAATCATTAAATCCATCTTGAAGCTTCGTCACTTACTATAATCTAAGATAACTAAATGTCTATGGACATTAACTTAGATGTAACAAAATACTGAGTGAGAATTATATAACAATATTTATATTACATGTACATTCAATGTATAAAATGCATCTATCACATAACAGGCTTACCAAGCCCGAGGTCATGTCTTAGGGGAAACTAAAGTAACAATCTGAAACCCAAGACTTCAGGTTTACTAATCTGATGCTACAATTGAGCTAAAGAAAAGTTCTCTTCAGCCGCGTGGAATATTATGGCTAATATTCTACCAAGGCTGACTACCATTTATCACATAACAGACTTACCAAGTCTGAGGTCATGTCCTAGGAAAAACTAATGTAACAGAGCTTTTTTCTTTATTAGTTTATGTCAGTGCCTCATCTAGGATTCAAACCCAGGACTTCTGGTTTACAAGTCTGATGCTCCGAATTAGCTGAAGGAAAGTTCTCTTTAGCCACATGGCACATTGAGGGTAATACTTTACTAGGGCTAGCTACGTACTCCCACTCCAGGAAAGAACTCATCCTTTAGCTAAGGTTACACTTATTAGAAGATTTTCCTCAAAACCTACTATCAAAATGAGTGATGAGATTGAAAGAATTGTATATTTACGTCTATTCAAATCAATTCATTAATGAGGTCAAAATATATCTATCAATACAGAAAAAAAGAATAAACAGAAATATACCTGAATTGGCTGATTTCATTAGGGACAAATGTGATTTTGTTGTAGGAGATGTCAAGATGTCGCAGCTTTTGTAAAGAAAACAAGCTGAAACAAAGTCAATCACAATTATGATAAGACACAAATAATTTTACATGTATTCATAGATTTTCATAAATGTTGTTATAGTTTTGATTAAAATGTAAAGCAGTGAGTGCCTAAAAACAAATGTAAGAAACATGTTTTAGCACAAAGGCATGTTACTTTGAAATAAGAAATACATAATCATACTCATTGAATAAATTTAAGAATCTAAAAAATTCAAAACACTTTTGGCAGACATTAAACAACTTTGTTTTTCCTCTAAAGTAAATCAGATAATATGCAGATTTGTTCTTATATTTTTACAACTTCAACCACACATAATGTCATGAAAACATAGCTCATGTTTAGTCCAATAACATACAGAAAGAGGTATTTTAGGAATAAACGTACCCCAGAGGTAAGGTCTGTAGAAGACAAAAAGACACCACCAAGGTTTTAAGGTTCTTGAGGCGTTGTATATCAGGTGGAAGCTCCCTTAGGGGATTGTTCCTCAATTTTAGTGTAACTAACTGTTTAACATCCAGTATGGAGCGAGGAAACAGCTAAAAATACCAATATCAAGACTTATATTTCACACTATTACTTGTAAAAAGATTTAAATGAAAAATTCAGAATATGCAGTAGTATAAGTATTACTTATCATAAATATCATTTCCAAAAACAAAAGATACTTAATTATATTCATAATTTAGATAAAAAAGCATTTATTATGTAAATACTAAGATCAAAATGTAATTTCTGTTGAAATTGCAGAAATTCAAAGAGAAAAACAGTAATTTATGTAAAACTGTGTAAGATTCAAGGAGAATTATAGCTGCTAGGGATAGAGAACACACATACCGTGAAGTCATTGAATGAGAGGTTGATGTAGGTCACTGTTCGTATGAGAGGATTGATGTCAGGAAGCTCTGATATAAAGTGTGCCTGGTAATCAATAAATCAAGGATATCAACAATAAAACCATACATTATCACATTGTATACAAGACTGGAATGTAAAACACATAATTAGTTTTGGCTGGTGAAAATTATTTTCCATTTATTTTTTAATTTAACTAAATCTGTTTTTTTATATACATTTCATCAGAAGTTGTCTACATTTAAACAACTTAACATACATTTATATTATCAAATTTACCTTCAAACTTAGAGCTCTGCCACCGTTGATAAGTGAATCTAATATTGCGAGTTCTGAAGGGGAGATTACTCCATTAGCATCACCAGGTGCCGCTATTAACAAATGAATGAAATCTTTATAATTTTACTAAGCATTACTAAGTTATTGAAAACAAATGTTTCAAAAAATCTTAACTTAAATATTATTTCAAGAGATAAGTAATATGAGAAATGCTAAGATGTATTAAATTTGTACATGAATCAATACGCAGAAAAAATATGCAATCTAAAAACTTATGTTTTAATTTAGATAACTTGTTATTAATCAAAATTGAAAATATTAACTCTAAGATCAAGATATTATAAACAAAAATTTTAGCTAGTCTTGCAAATGATTAAGGCTCTTCATTTATCCTCAAGTATTGACTGTACTGTGTTAATTGCTGCATCAGGGATTTGTAATGATGCAACAAACAACTGATAGTTAATACCTAGAAAACTAAACAATTTAATAACTGAATCATTGAATGATTGTTTTTCCTTAAAAGTTTCCATAATGAATATGTATTAAACATTAAGGTATAATTAAAACAACACATTGAGCAGAAAACTCACTAAAAGGTGACTGACTGCGTCCCGAGCCTTGGAAATACCGAGAACGGGCAGAGTGGAACATGGAATCTACAGACGGAATCTCTGTATCTCTGAAAAAAAAACAAAAAAAAATCACAGCACATAATACCACGAGAAATTTTGATATACCAAGGAAATGAAGCATATCTGTAGATTTAAATCAATCATTTTCATTAAATTTATGTACATTGTGTTTACATTTGTGATTGGAAAAAATACAGATCATTGATACTTTGACTGCCATGAAAAACACACAATAAAAAGATGCTTTGATAAAGGTCTAAGGATTTCATGTTTAGAATTACATGTAGATAGGAAATACTAAAAGAAGAAAAATTAGAAACATTTGAGGGTAAAAAAACAGATGATATCTCCTTTGGATTTGTTAAGAAAGTAACACATACTGACGAATTTGTTGACTCCTACTGGCCACCTCTGTAGTATCATCCTCATACAGTATAATCTCTGTATGTGGAACATCTGTGTCATGGTGGCTAGGACTGTATCGCTTCAGTGGTCTAATTACAGATTTTACTTCAGTGTTCATGAGATCACGGACATGTTGCTTTATCATGGCTGCCATCTCAATTAGAAGCTGCTTCTGAGGAATTCTTGGTTCAACAGGAGGAATACTCTGTCCTGGAGGAGAAACACAACCATGTCAGGTACTTTGAAAAAGATACTTGTAGGTAAACATTAGACTTATCATTAAATATCTAACAATAAGCTCATGCCTGGCAATAAGTCTATTCATACGTATTGTTTTTTCAGTAAAAATAACCCACAAAATTTAACTTTTAATTGTCCTGTAGTAAGCACACTCTCTGACTTTGAGTCTGAGATAATGTGTTGGCTCCCTTAGCTTATTTCAATGTGATTATGATTTAATGTTAAATATAATCTGTAACCATATGACATTTTGATTTACATACAAAGCATATATTCACAATGTTTTGATGAATTTTCAAGTACATATACTGCTTCAATTCTACTATGACAGGACCAAATTCTCATTGAAAGAAAGTTGCCAATTGAGCCTGCCTCACTCATCTGGTATTTAAAGCTCTTAACAGATACGTTATCATTTCACAGCATTGACATGCATCCAAGGGAACTACCAGCAGAAACAATTTAAAGGTTTCAACAAATTTGAGCCCTGTGACCTTGAACAGACTTGTAGTTCAAGGTGATTTCTCTTGCAAATTTTTTCTGGCTTTATCCTCTGATCCTACAGACTATATATCTTATTTATAGGTTTTTGGTTATTGAGGAAGGCATCGTTTGTAAGCTTTGAAAAATGGTGACGGTTCATATGGATTAAGATTAATTAATTTGTAAAATTCTTCTGGCTTCATCACAGGAACTTACCAGTTTAAAAAAAAAAAAAAAATCCAAGCTTTAATCAGGAAAAGTTGTTTAAATCTTATACCATATTTTACCCCTGTAAACTTTAATATGGATCAAGTCTATTTGTTTGCCCAGACTATGTTAGATTTCATCCCAGGAAGCTAAAGGTCTTCTGAATTATCAAAATTCATCTGAATGTTTAAAAAATGCCCCTTCTGATTTTGAATATTGGTAAAGGTCACTTCTTTTCGCAAACTAATTTGTTGGCCCTCATCCAAGGAATATTCAAGCCAAATATTATGATTCAAGGCCGGTTGGTTATTGAGAAGATGTCATTAAAATGGAAAAGAGACCATATGGACTGATAATCGACAGATAATTGATGCTGCACCATAGCATAAGCTCATTTGGCCAAGCCCTTCGAGTTAGGTGAGCTAAATGTATGTGAAATATACATATAATTATCGTCCCATAGTTAATATTTTAAATGATCAAGTTCAAAAATAAATTGTTTGAAATTAAGAGAACTTATATAACCATACCTTCTGGAGTAAATGTGTTCGTGTGAACCTCGTCTTGGGATAACTCAAACGTATTTTGTTCGGCAAGTAACTTGGTCATTTTCTTGTAATTATATCTGGAACACACGGCCTGTTTAACAGACCTCATAGGCAGTCTCTGTCTGTCCGATATCTCCATCATAAATGTTTCCAAAGTAAATGTTGGTGGAGCATAATACCTTATATCATCAACATAGTCTACATGAAATATTTCAGGATGTCTCCGAGGTGGTCTGGCAGGAAAACTTTCTGGTCCCCTGGGTTTAAATGGCTTTATTAAGGATTTTCCATCAACATAAGTCCCAAGACTTGTTTTGACCCTGTATAAAGGATCCAAAATAAATTTCTTGTCATCTCTACTGACAAAAGCCACATTCGTTTGTTGAGATCCATGTTGTATGACATGTCTGTATAGATAGTGCTTCCTTGTTGGATTGGATTCTGAAGGTGGAGGTGATATCAAACTAGGTACCACACTAGGCGTGGGCGATTGTCGAATTGTTACTGGGGTTTCACGTGTAGGAATATCTGTATCAAAGTCATAGGTTTCATAAAATGGTTTTACAGGTGAACTTGAGTTCTTTGTTGGGGAAGGTGTGGATAGTGGTGGAAGAGGCTTTGGGGCTCTTGGTCGTCGCAGTAGTTTGGTGTCTTGAGTACTTGAATTCTTTTTATGCTTTGATGAATTTGTAGTAAACACCAGCTGAAAAAAAAAACACAAAAACAACTCATTTGTGTAAATTGCAATACACTTTTCAAAATTGAAGTAATTCAAACCTACACAAACCTCAATACACAAAGGGTTATGATCGCTTTCACTCTCTGCACCCTTGAAACATTTCCTGGCAAAACTGAATGCAGAAGAGAAGTCATTTTAATTGGACTTGAATGGGTTTCAGGAGAAATAAACTGACCAAAGACAGACTGATACACTTCTTTGAAGATTACAAAGGAGCAACATCCAACTTCAAAACCAGTATAACATAACGTTATATGAGAGCCAATGCCTTAGAATAAGTGTTTATTGAGCCTTGTTCCCTCAGCCTGGGTACCTGGAGGTATGCGGGACATTAATGAATCAGAGTTGTTTATTTAATTGATGTTACTATATTACAACAGCTGTCTTCTCTCTCACAGATTGGGTGAGTTCGATGTGCATAGGCCTATTAGTGTTGTGCTAGGGATCTGTCAAGTGCTTATAATAACTTCTGGATATTCTACATGTACCAGAATATAGCGACACGGTTTGTATCCTGTTCATTAACCGGGTCTGCAATGACATTATGGTCACCATTATGGCCTACTTCATTTCAAATAACACTGCTATAAGACTACCAGAGGAAATAACCGCATTACTGGTGGCATTTAATGCAAGTGTTGTAATCGATTAACGTATGGTACTGAACAGTGATTTCTCGTAAGCGAATTATTTTAGAATGTCAATAACTGGAAATTATGGTTACAAAATAAATACACTTACGGACGGTCCACTTGCCGCCATCTTGACGCTGTAACCATACCAACTTCCGTGATTTTTTTTTCTCGTGAAGTCTCGCGAGACAACAATGAGCACCTGCTAAGCATGTTGGGCCGGTTATCAAAAGCGTCTGCTAGAACGGCATCAAGGTATTTTTCAAGTACCTTCCGTTCAAATGGGGAATTCAATGAACCTTTATCTGGACATGACATGCCAAGGGCAGGAGGCATCGCTTCAATGATGCGACTGCCAGTTCAAGACAATGCAAGCGGTAAGAAAACAACTAAGCCATATTTGTGACACGGACTTTGATATCAGTGGCAGCAGTTACAGGTAATCCCTTTTTGGGATTCCTCCTTGGGACTTATGTCCAACGTTTACATGGTCAAACGTCCGATATAAAGGAGTTCCAAGGAGGATAATAGGAACCCGCATTACATATTCAGACAGGATTTTACGCTCACCGTTTCCACTCGTACACAGTTGTTTGTCAAATTATATACGGGAACATAAGTCCCGTCGATATATCGTCTGGACATCAGTTCCGGGCCGTTATGTATTTCGGAATGACAATTTGTCAGCCTTATCACATAAACATGTCCTTCGTGACGTTGCACCCGGATCATTTTTTTTTTTTTTTGTCGTAACGTGTCACGCTTCCAGAAAGAATGAAAAATTGTGATTTAAACCATTCACCATAAACTATTATGAGTATATTTCATTGGCAAATTTATGTATTTTTTTCTTCATACACATTTTATATATCAAACATCCTCCTAGATATGATGAAATAGCCTATCAATTCATCCTCGGATACTTAGTGGCTGCTACCAAATCCTTGTTTCTGTGGTCCATGAGTTGATATTTTCTTTTTATAATTAACGTTTGATAGGTTTGTATGCCTGCTTTGTTGGAGTTCCTTTAGACATTGGAACATCTAATAGGGCAGGGACTAGACACGGTCCTCGTCAAATCCGAGCGGAATCATCACTGCTACGCAAGCTGAACATCGCAACCGGTAAGATTAAAATAATGTTTTTGTCACCCACGATAAAGTCATTAGTGACCTATTTTGATCACCATTTCATCAATACCAGAGGGACATGGCTAAAAAGAGGTCATGTTAACTCAAATTTAAATAAACCTATTCTCTATACCCAGATATTGTAGAATCATATTTACTCCTTTTTACAGATGGAAGAATGCTTTGCCTAAATTGTGAATTTCATGGATTTAGATAGATATTCCTCCATAAACATGAAGATTACAGACAAAATGTATAATCCAAATGAAGTATAGGAAAAATGATTATTATGTACAAAATATCAATGTCTGATATAGCAGTTAGTAAGTAGCCCTAGGGCCATTGCATCTTTTGTACTATTTCACAAATTTTCAATCAAGAATTTTACCATGATTGTGATGCTAATGCTGTTCATCAGCATAAACTGTTCGCATATATCTTCTTCCACATCAATATATTGTTTCATCTAGTCCTTGATAGTTATAAAGTTTATGGTGAAAAGGATGTTGAAAATATATAAAAGACCTTGTTTCATATAGCTTACTGCATTGTATCAGAAAGTGAACATTTACATAACTACCTTGATGTCTGTATAGTAGTTTACATATACTATATCATTGGTATACATAAATGACAGTTTGATCATTTCTGAGTTTCCAAATATAATATGAATTTCTTTCACTGACTTACCACAGTGAATGCAGCAAAAGAGGGGTAGGGATTAATACTAGTAATAGATTATAGCTTATTATGGGTTGGGGGTATATACATGGCACACTTTTCTTTCTTGTGTCTAATTTTTTTTTATCTGTGATAGGAGCCTCTCCGTTTGATTCATTCCAAGTAGCTGATGTTGGTGATGTAAATCTGAACCTGTACAACCTACCAAAGGCATGTGAGGATATCCGTAACCATTTCTCTGGCATTGTTCAGACTGGCTGTATACCTTTGGCCCTGGGAGGTGATCACACCATGACCTATCCAATTCTACAGGCTATCAGGGTAATATAGCAGCGATTTAAACATATATGCCACATCTTTTTTATGCCTCCCCTCTCTATTTTCTTTTTTTTTCTTCTTATTTTTGTTTTATAGGAATTTTTTTGTTTAATAGAGAAAATATCTATCAATACAATCAGCTCTGACAATTTTTAGTCATTACCAAAATATAAAAGACAGACAAATTTGTAGTGAAATCTGCAATTCTAGATTAAGTAGATATTACATACAACACATAATGAACCGACTAAATGAATCCTGTACATTTTGTGTTCTTTCTTGTCAAGTGTGCAGAAATCATTTAGTTTAAAAGAAATTGATTCATTAATATGATAACTTTTATGGTATCATATCCAAAAAATTTAACATTAAGGTCAAAATCCGTCTTTTTGAAATTATTCATTTTTCTCACTACAGGTTTTTAGTGTATTTTATAATTTACAAATTATATGAAAAAGTGAGCTTTATATACAAGATATGTATATAGTTATATATTCACTTGTGTAGGACAAGCATGGCCCAGTAGGTTTGGTCCATGTTGATGCCCATGCCGACACCAACGACACCATGCTGGGTGAAAAAATTGCTCATGGGACACCATTTCGTCGTGCCATGGAAGAGGGATGTCTGGACGGACATCGTGTTATACAGATTGGACTACGTGGTTCAAATTACAACATCACTGATTATGACTGGGGACGGGAACAAGTAGGCTGTGTTATTGCATGTTAATTGATGTAGTTCAGATATCTGCTTGTTTTGATCACCCATGTACTGATACCAGTAGCCAATTTAATGTGACTAGATTACAGGAACTCCTAGAAAAAGGAAGGTTTGTCACAAAAACACTTGGTTTTGGATAAATAGCATCAGGGTTGTTTAACTGCAGTATTAGTTTAGACTATTGTTTAAATACCATGAAATACTGACAAATAGATGGAGATATCTATGACTCCAACTTACAATCACTGGTAAAACAGTCAATAACAAAACTATAACCAGCTTATTTCAAAATTGAATGTGTTTATTCGAACAGGGTTTCCGAGTAGTCCTGGGCCATGAATGTTGGCATAAGTCCTTGACCCCTCTAATGTCTGAAGTTAGAGAGATGATGGGTGACCGCCCTGTCTACATAACCTTTGATATTGATGCCCTAGACCCAGCTTATGCTCCAGGAACAGGTAAAATAATTATTATCATTTTACTTTTGAACATATCACGTGTAATACATTGTTGAAAATATCAAAGTTTTAAATACTGTTATTATTCTTGCACCTGAACAGCGAGATTTTCTTTTAACAAACCTCTGATCAATAAAACAAAATATTGTAAAGAGAGTCCGACCTATTCTAAATAAAAAAGATATTTGAGCATTGTATTGGATCTAAGATACATGCAAGTGTTATAAGAGTAATACTTTGGTCTTTGATACTGAAATGTATCTCAGTTTAGGTAGCTATCTCTAGTGAAATTACCAGGAGAACAAGATCTACGTGCAATTCTTTTGTGATTATTTGTCAATGCACAACAGGTTTCTGATGATGTCACATTCAGTTCATATAAATCAATTGAAGTGACTTGTCATAGGTGCTGTATGTATAGGAATAATGCTTTGATCTGTACATTTACAACAGGACAGAAATTTGCTTATGACAACATATATCATGTCATTTGTTCAAAAGCTGTCGCAAAAATAGAAAATTAGATATAAGAGAAAACCCTGTCATATGGAACAAGTTATCAGCTTGATTATCGACACTCAGACCAGTGCTGCTACATATATTTAATCATTAATATCTATTTATATACAGGTACACCAGAAATAGCTGGCCTAACACCTGCCCAGGGATTGGAAATCATACGAGGATGTCGAGGCATGAACATTGTCGGAGGTGATCTGGTAGAGGTAATACTGTGTTTATTAACCGGTAATCAATAATCCACTTATTTTACTACTTTTTAGCTGATCATATTATTTTTCTTACCTCACTATAGAGTTTGATATTAAGATCAATAAGCAAGGAAAGTTGAAACAAGATTTGGTTGATATCTTAATATAAAAGGTGTTACCCTATCATGACATGTTTGTTTCCACAGCTTTGATGAGAGTAAGTTGAATGATAGTAACAGGTGTCAGTTTGATCTAAATACATTTTGTAACTATACAGTATAATTTTCTGTCACCAGGTGTCGCCACCGTATGACCCCTTTGGCACCACAGCATTAACAGGAGCTAACCTGCTTTTTGAGATGTTATGTGTTCTTCCGGAATGCAAATATCTGCGTTAAGGAACAGAAATTTGAAGACATCATACTTTATATGAATGGAGAGAGATCACATTGTCATATTACAAACAATACACTTGAAAGTATACTACACAGGTCATTTTCTGGAGGAAAAAATAAGAAATATGGAACAGTATGTAAAATCATGGTTTTCGAGGCAGTCATAATCAAATCAGTATTTTGCATTCTCACAGCATTGAAATTTAATAATGTAAATTTTGTCTGGAGATCTCTTTTGACTTTCAACCGATTCCATTCAAACTTGGTAGGCTAAATAACCATGACCTGAGGTTGAGTTTTCGTGAATGGCAGTATGACTCCATAGATATTCAAAAGAGTTAATGCTCCTTGTTGTTTCTATAATTTAAAATCTTTTCTGTAGATATCTTTCATTTTCCTTTAAATTCTTTTCTTTACATAATATTGGATTTTAAGAAGGTATTCAGGTACATGTATGTCATCTCTCTCTTAATGTAGCACTTTTTGGCTAAGATTGATCGAAGTTTCTATATACATGTACCTTTATTTCAGATAAGATGAATTACTTCTCTACTCGAACCACATAACAGGCTATTGTCAAATTGTCAAATGATATTACCATTGTTAACCAGCTTCTTGATTTTAATACTTTGTGTGTATACATTCTTGCATTGCAAACTTTTATTCAACTTTATGAAATGAAACAAATTATTTATCTAATTCTTTGCCTCAAAATGATAAAAGATCATTTTTTTTTTGTATTCATTTATGAAAATCTCAAGAGTTTCAGCAACTGCTTGAGCCTGTTTTTTGGATGTAATTGGAACCCTCAAATTATTAAGGCTTTTATAATTTGAGTTATATGTGTTTATCTAGTTCTTCAATTTGTATATTACAGTATTACCATAGGTTTACTTTTCAGCATTTTCCTCAGTCATGCAATATCTGCTGTTATTTGTTGGTTAGTATTGATAATTTTGTCATAACATAATATTATTTTCTATATTATTTTATTAAGATTATATAAATATAAATATACAGATTATATATAATGTTATAACATTGTGGTTTGTTGGTAAGCATTGATAATTTTGTCTTTATTATAGAGTATTATTTTATCAATAGTTTTATCAAGATTATATGAATATAAATATCATACAGATTACATATATTGTTATTAATTTGTGATTTGTTGGTAAGCATTGATAATTTTGTCTTTATAAAGTATTGTTTTCTACATAATTTTATCAAGATTATACGGATGTGAAAAATTATATAATTATATTCTTATTACATTGTGATTTGTTGGTAAGCATTGATAATTTTGTCTTTATAAAGTATTGTTTTCTAAATAATTTTATCAAGATTATGTGAATATAATCATTAAACAGATTTTGTTATTGTTATTTTATTGCAATATTTTAGATTAATGCTGATTTTGATATTCTGATTTGCTTGATAAGAAATAAAATGTAGAATGCAATATTTTAAGAGTTGTTTTCTTATCATACCCATCACTGATTGAGAACTACAATCTTGACCAATTCTTTGTTGGTTCTCTCAAGATCTTCATCCGTAGAGTGTCATTGGCTCTTAGGATCTTCCTCAATAGTGTGTTACTGGTTCTCAATACCTTCATCCTTAGTGTGTTACTGGTTCTCAAGGCCTTCATCCTCAGTGTGTTACTGGTTCTGGAGACCTTCAACCTTAGTGTGTTATTGTTCTCATGACCTTCATCCTCAG
Source organism: Ylistrum balloti (assembly GCF_031769215.1). Classification (NCBI taxonomy): domain Eukaryota; kingdom Metazoa; phylum Mollusca; class Bivalvia; order Pectinida; family Pectinidae; genus Ylistrum; species Ylistrum balloti. The sequence continues at coordinate 451,122 of NW_026782141.1, read as the reverse complement.
TGTGTTACCTGTTTTCAAGAGCTTCATCATTTGGAATGTTACTGATTTATTGTAAGTGTGTTACCCCTTCTCAGGATCTTCATCCTCACTCTTTTGCTTAGTACTTAGTACGTTATAATCTGCATAGATAACTGATCTTGGCTAAATCAATTGAGATGGATGGCCAAATGGGCCTGTAAGAAAGAGTTATGCTGCATCTCATGTAGCCTGTTGGCATGTTTGTTCATGTCAGTAATCTGAAATACTGCTGCCTTCCAGCATGTTGTTGCAAGCAGATGATCAAAATCATTGACATACTAATTCGGAAGTCTCATTCTCATACATTTTGCCCATGTGGCCATACTAACAGTTCAAACTTATTATCTATAAACCTGACCGCCATTCATGCTGACATGTTTCTGGCTAATATATATATATCATGATCATAGTTTATTCATATCTGACCCCAATATCCATAAAATTAGGTCAACTTCAAGCATACACACAAACATTAATATAACCCCCTGCCCTTTGTTTATTCAGAACAAATGATTTAAATATTGTTAAGCAATGTATTTGACCCCTTGCAAGTGGATCTAGGTAAATTGGAACAAAGTCTTTATTCTTCATATCCTATTGGTCTTACATCACTGATATGTTACGATATTGATGGACCGCCATGTAGCAGTCTGACGACAGATGATGCACTACAACTTAATTTCCCAGGGCAAGGAAGCTTATATATACCTGTACATCTATTTATTAAACAGTATAACTTGAGTCATGTATAACAATCAACATTTTATTTACTTTTCATCATCACATATATTTATATATATATTTGAACACATGTTTGATATAACAAAAAGGTTTTGGCAGATGCACGTCTGAAGTAAAAATCACAGATTTTTTTTTGAAGATTTGTCAGTATACAAGCAAAACATCGCTTACAATAATAGGTTTGTACAAAACCAAATTTTTGTATTGTTTGTTCAGGTCCAGTTATTTAATTACTGTACTAATTTATACAATCTTGTTTAATGATGATTAACTGATGTGGACCTATTCTGGTAAATACTTCATTAAAAATAAGGAAACTAATTTACATATACACAATAAGTATATTGTATTTGTAAAAAGAAATAAGAGGCAAAAGTAAGAATGATGCTTCATTAAAAGAAAATCAGTGGGTTTTTTTTTAAAAGAAAAAAGTGTAAATCATAGGTACCTGTTAAAACTAGTCAACCTAAAGAGACAACAACATAAATAACTAAATAAACATGTCAAAATCATAACTAAAATGTTACAAAGTGAAAAAAATTTATATAAAGCAAAGTCATATTCCACATAACATCCTTGTACAGTTGAGTTTTCTTTTTGCTTTATTATGTTTTCTTGTTGAGGAACTCTATTGAATCCTATACGGATCCACCAGAGGACACTACCGCAAAGTTCCATAAGAGAAGTGTTGGATCATCCATCATTTATTAAACATAGATCAAATGACATCTGCCTTTAGAGAGTCGACAGAAAATCAAGAAAAAATATCTGGAGATGACTGCATAATGATAAATGAAGGATTAAAGTTTGATTTTGATTCAACTCTATGATCACTTGTTACTTTATAAGTTCTTTTTTATAATATACGAGAGGTCAAATGTACCTGTATCGTTCACCTCCTATTCTATGCTTTTCACAAATACTTCAACATTTTGCATCACTGACATTCAGTTTGGTCAATGAGAAGAAAAATTTGAAGCTTTCATTAAATTTGACCTGTGACCTTTTTGATGGCTTCAGTTCAGTAATCAGATTATTGCCCTAGATTCTAGAAGTTGCTTGAAGATTTACACAAATCTGATTCTGTGACTTAAACGATAGGTAGAAAATTCTTTTCACAAACTTTTTTCCAGCTTCAACAAATGAACTCAACAGTCAAATATAATGCTTCTAAGCCTTTCTTTTCATCTGAAGAGAGAAACTCATTCAAAAAGAAAAAATCACACTTAACTGACACATGGCAGATGCCGCACCATGATATCGGCTCATTTGGGCCCTTTTGGGCCTGATGAGCTAATAACCAATAATAAATATATATGCCATATGTTTCTCGCTTATAGCTGGGTTATTGCACAAACTGTAAATGAATTAAAAGATATATTGCACTTTCAAGGTAAGAAAAAATAAATAAACAACTAGGACAAGTATTTACTCTTTCCAAGAAAGATTACTACTATGTCATTCTCAGCTGCCACTATACACTTCAATATACAAATTGGTATTAAACTTTACAAACTATTCTGTTCAGTAAATAAATTATAATTTTGTGTACACATCTTCGAGATATTTTCATCACATTTTTGCAAATTTTCACTAACTGGAAGATAATATGAAATCCGCTTGGATTTATAAAACTAATATCTTTCTATTTTATAGTTGAGAAGTAACATGGAGTCTTAATTTCATGCATAAATGAATTTTTTTAAAAAGTCAGTTATTTTCATAATGATATTTTTGCTATTTTGCGATTCGTTAACATGATCACAAAATTTCAATTTGTATTAATAGAGTTTATTGGTTTTATAAAACATTTATGAAAATATTGACTATGAAAATTACCAGCTTTACTTTATCTTGAATTTAACTCTTATTTATCCAAAATAAATATGACCTTCCCAAATTGTTTTGATAAAATTCATGATCTTTTACTTATTGATAAGCATTTTCTTTTTCTATCAAAACAAATTAAGTCCATAATTACAGAAGTTTGTATTATAAATATTGTGTCCTTTGTGACAGAAGAGAAAATATAAACCTACTTTGTTATACCACATAAATCTTGTTTAAGACCAAACTTGAAAAAATAAAGAGATGATTTTTCAGAATTTGAAATAAAACTTCTCCAACATAAAATGATATAACTTTGTTAAGTCTTGTGCATCATAAAGTCTCATACAAGTATACATTAATCAAAATCAATGTTTCTTTTAAATTATTACATCTCTAATCTTTGTCATTCCATATCAACATTTTGTTTTAGGTCTGAATGCACATTACACAGAATACAAATTTTCCTGCTCCTATGTTCCTTGCCATTACTTTACTCACTGTTGGGTTAGAAATTTTGACTTTTATTGATTTTTTTTTATCTTGTGACTCTTTTTCATAGGAAATCATGTGTTTCTTTTCAAAAGGGAGCAAGTTACCTCTCCTCTGTTGTGTTATCACTGTCATTCATTATCAATACATATTGTTCTGTTCTTAGAATCTTGAGATAGTTATCCACATAAAAAACGGTATCCTCAATGTCTACCATATCTTTAATATCTACCATATTGAGTAAAGGAATTTATGTCAATTTCTCATTTATATTTTGAGAATTTGGAAAAAATCTCCTATAGTTCCAGTTTAAGATGCAATTTAATATAGATTCAGGAAAGCTTTTATTTAGTCTATATCTAGTTGTGGGAACCCCCCTAGCTGATCTTTCCACCATGATTGTACATTGTTAGAAACATTTTCTCCAATTAAGACAGTTTCCATGACTTTTTCCTGCATTGGGGAAACATCCTCCGGAGCAGTCTCTGTCACCTGATTAAGATTAACTCCTAGGGTCTTAGCTCCTGTAAAAAGCAAATTGTTTACTCACAGATTGTTATTCTAATAAGGTTTTTTGGGCCACAAATAATATCACACAAAATGTTAGAAAAAAACAAACATAAAAAACCATTTCAAAATATGATAAAGATTAGTATATGTGTCAGATTGCAATTCTTAACTCCTTTTCTGAAGTTGATTTAGAAAATCTACATTAGACTGCGACTTACACCCATGTTGAAATTTCATTACAAGAGTTTGGATCACCTTAAATATATACACAACATGTACCTCAGTCCAAAAAGCAAATGTATTTTTTGCGCATCTTTATAATCAAACTATAAAAATATATTTGATAAAGACACACACAATTTAGTATCAGTCTAGATTACTGACTTTACTTCACTTCTTAGCTGTGACACTACAAATCACTTCATTATTGATTTGAGATGCCACTATCGCAAACCAAATGAGGCAATCAGATATATCTTTCCAGAACCAGTAAACATATAAAGCTATTCTGGTCTGGTGGATAATATCATATATAATCAAAAAACCAAAGGCAAAGTACAATCCTTAGTTATTTCTGTAAATGAAGAAGACCTGAACGACTACCTATTTTTAATTTCAGACTTGAAACCGCTGGTCTTTAGAAACATGTTTTTAAAGCAAAATTACTTTTTTAAGTATATTGAAAATCCAACATGAGGGAATAATTTAGTGTTCAACCATTATTTCTCAAAGTTGTACAGTCCCAACGGTTTTAACTATTTATCTACAACTGCTCTTTTCGTCTTGGTCACAGAGGATTATCAGAATTCCTCCCTCTATGAAAACAAAGGATTTTAACCACCCATGCACATTTCGGCAATCAGTCAATGTTTCATATAGTTTACAACATGCATAGGTCACTAAAATCCTGTACTTATGTGTGGATGGAAAAAATAATGAACAGAATGGGAAAAAAAGTAGTTTACAACAGCACTATGCCTAAAAGCCTATTCATGAATAGGTCACTAAAATCCTGTGCTTTCATAAAAGGAGGATTCAGACTATCATAAACCTACCAATGTCTGTATCGTCAGAAATGACTAGTAGAAAGCTAGGTAATCACAACGTGTAGAGGAGAAAACAATAATATACAAACCTGTAGAGATTCTGGTGCTGCGTTTCTTAAGACCAGGCCTATCTTTGTCCACGCGGGAGAGTCCATCTCCTAATGAAGGGTTTAGGTACTTTCTGACAAAAGAGCCCTGAGGGGAGAGGGGTGGGGGCTGCACTAAGATATTTGGAGGCTGCAGCTCAACTGTTCCCTTCTTCCTGGTTCGTGGTAGAGTTGGACCCTCATCCTTACTTTCCTCACTACTATCTGCAGCACTGGACGGCTGCTCAGTTACTGTAAACAATGGCTCATTGGTTGCCCGCAGGTTGGTCAGAATGTTGGAATGTTCTTTCTGTAAGTTCAGCAATAAATCTGCATTAACTGAATACGATTACAGGTATAGATTTTGTTTATGTAATTGAATTCCACCGTGGTATCCTAAGCAATTTTTCGCAGAAATGATTAAAACAATTAAATATTTCTATCCTGATAATTAAGAAATCAAGACTATAATTTATACAACACTCTAATAATCCCATTAAAATGGTCTTGAATGTTTGGTTTTGTAATGAATTCTACTTTTCACATAACTTTCTTTGGCCAAACCCTAATTTAATTCTTTATATGTCAAATGAGATTTGCATAGCGAGAGGTTACAAGAAGGGTATTTTATTTATTACATAATAAACATAAGCATATATAACATAATTTTAAAATTTTTATTTTTTGTTTTTTTTTCAAATGACTGTTTAAGATCCTGCAATAAACCCAGGGGACATCACATCTGTCTTGAGTCAGGATGTTGGCTAATTCCACGAAAGTAATACATCATTGTGTAATTTCAATGAATAGAAATATATATGGGTGGGCTTATTACCAGATACAGGTTTGTTGACAAATAGATGTTGTATATAGTGTGCTACATAGATATGTAGAACACATACCGCCCTTATCCTTTTAAGACACTTGTCCAGCCAGTTCCTGATGGTCTGTTTGGCCACTTCCTCCTCTATAGTACACTCAAGCTCCTGTCTCGCCAGTAATTCTTCCAGCTGAAGACTTTTACTGATATCCACTGACCGATATGCCAGCATGCTGTGAAATATTTAATATTAGTTTACTCATGAATTCTTAATTATTCTGAAATAAGCCAATGAATTCAACACATTATTTCTTAGTAAAGTCAGGACGTGGGCTTATTACAATGATATAGCTTTAGTTCGGTTTGGAATGGACGGCAATCAGAAATTATTTTTGTCTTTATGCTTCCATGGTAACAGAAAATGTAGGAAAAATAGGTTAACTTCTGGCACATGTGCAAAGTTTCATGTTACCATGAATGGTTTTAGAGCTACAGCCCAAAATACACAAAATTTGACCTTTTCCCAGGATAGAAGAAAATGTTTTGAAATTTACAACATTTCTTTATAACTTAACTAGAATCATTACATAATTTAATAAGAGTACAAAGTGATGGGTAGTTATTCTTAACACTTTTGGAATCCTGCTCTACAAAAAGTATAACAACTCAGGACTGATATTGAACTTGGTTAGGATCTTGATATAAAAAACAATGACTGAATGACACAAAAATAAGCCCACCTTTACACATAGAGTAAAATACTCACTTCAGAACATCATGAAATGTGACCTCAGCTCCACCATGTTGTCTTTCCAACTCATAACACATGTGTTTGAACAGAAGTCGGTCCTTTTCGAGGTCTACTTCTAAACGACCCCTAAGTAACCGTAGTAACAGTCTCACCTTCCTTACAGATATAACACCCTGGAAACATCAACACTCATCATTACTACTCCCAGTATTAGATATAACACACTGGAATGTATAATTAATAGCATCAATAACTTCAGACATAAACATGTACATGAGAGTGAAAAGCACCTTTTGATAACAATTTAGAATTACTAAACCATACAGCTGTTTAGGCCTACTAAGGACTCATCACTAGTGAAATGTAAAGGTTTGAATCATTGAAACCTAGGAAATGGTAGAAAACTTCAATTGGTCACAATCAATGTCAAAATCTAGATGGGGAGGTGCGCTAACACCGGAATTCATGAATTATCATCATTATGAATAATGAATATTTTCAATGGAAAATCAAATGCATTTGTATTAGCAAGCCTTACCAGGTTTTCAATAGATAAAAAAGCATGATGTGCAAGCTATGATGCAAACTTAAGAGACCGAAGGTCATCATCAATGTATACCTTACACACTTAAACACAATATGCCATTGATCCAAATCAAAATATTATCAGATGACCTAAACACCCTTACAGTTCTCTTAGTTCAGCGAAAATGCACAGTAATTTTAATTATATTACAGTGTGTCGTCACGGAACTAAGAGAACTGCTTGGAGTATGATATTATTCCTAAATAAATGCTAGACTTACCTTCCTGCTGATGTCGACGAGATTCCAGGTGTTCTGAAAGTGTCGGATGTCACTGTAACTGAGCAGGGCATCCTCCTCGTTAGAGTAGAAGAGAGAGAAGTTCTCCATGATGATAGCTATAAGGAACACAACCCAATACAAATTAATGGTCCATCATTCACTGTATAGATGTTAAATTTTGGCTATTATCAACAATTGTCCATATTTGGGCGCATATTTTGCACATGTCATCACAGTGGTATCCATGTATACATGCATATAACACACATTATCTTAGATTTTTATTTCATTGTTGATATTTTGTTGGATTAATTCATTTCAGCCTATTTATAGAGACTGTGAATGTTGCGAAATTTCATCCCCTACATATAGCAATATCTTATGTCTATAACCTACAGTAAATATAACTGCTACACAACAGGGCTTGACTCTGGAAGTCTATATCCATGAAACACAAGAGTATAAAGTCTGCCCTCATGTAACAACAAGAGTGCAAAGTTCAAACTTGTGAACTATGTAGGACACTAAATGCAAAATCATTAATTATCCTCTGTATCTTTTACAATGTTGAATTATCAAATAAAATTAGGAAAACTTACCAACAAGCAGGTTCAGGACGATGTAGGTGATGATGATATAGAAGGAGCAGAAGTAGAGCAAAGAGGCCGTAAAGTTTCCACAATCTGTCTGCCAATAATTCTCACCAGGGTCAGCCAGTGTACAGAACGGAGGACTCACCTACCACAGAGTACACACAATTCAGCCAATATATATAAGGTTTTAAAAAACAATTTCCTTCACTGTTCAAATCTGCATTAAGCTATTAGTATATGAAGGACTTTTCTTATTTTGGCATATCCTTCACATTTAGAAATCTGTTTTAAGTTTAGTCTAGGACAAGATGCTAATTCGGCATCATGGAAAATGATCTGGAGATGTAAACTTACCATACAGTCATGCATAATTTTATTCCAGTCTTCCCCTGTGACAATCCTGAACAGCAGAGCTATAGCATTGGAGGAGGTTCCAAATGTGGCATGCCTGTAACAGGAGGGTTATAGTTCTCATCATAATCTACAGTATAACAGGAGGGTCATAGTTCTAATCATGATCTATAGTGTAACAGGAGGGTCATAGTTCTAATCATGATCTACAGTGTAACAGGAGGGTTATAGTTCTCATCATGATCTATTGTGTAACAGGAGGGTCAAAGTTCTCATCATGATCTATAGTGTAACAGGAGGGTCATAGTTCTAATCATGATCTATCATGTAACAGGAGGGTTATAGTTCTAATCCTGATCTATCATGTAACAGGAGGGTTATAGTTCTAATCATGATCTACAGTGTAAAAGGAGGGTCATAGTTCTAATCATGATCTATCATGTAACAGGAGGGTCATAGTTCTAATCCTGATCTACATTGTAACAGGAGGGCCATAGTTCTAATCATGATCTATCATGTAACAGGAGGGTCATAGTTTTAATCATGATCTACATTGTAACAGGAGGGCCATAGTTCTAATCATGATCTATCATGTAACAGGAGGGTTATAGTTCTAATCCTGATCTACATTGTAACAGGAGGGTTATAGTTCTAATCATGATCTACATTGTAACAGGAGGGTCATAGTTCTCATCATGATCTATCATGTAACAGGAGGGTTATAGTTCTAATCATGATCTACATTGTAACAGGAGGGTCATAGTTCTCATCATGATCTATCATGTAACAGGAGGGTTATAGTTCTAATCATGATCTACATTGTAACAGGAGGGTTATAGTTCTAATCATGATCTACATTGTAACAGGAGGGTTATAGTTCTAATCATGATCTACATTGTAACAGGAGGGTCATAGTTCTCATCATGATCTATCATGTAACAGGAGGGTTATAGTTCTAATCATGATCTACATTGTAACAGGAGGGTCATAGTTCTCATCATGATCTATCATGTAACAGGAGGGTCATAGTTCTAATCATGATCTACATTGTAACAGGAGGGTCATAGTTCTCATCATGATCTATCATGTAACAGGAGGGTCATAGTTCTAATCATGATCTACATTGTAACAGGAGGGTTATAGTTCTAATCCTGATCTACATTGTAACAGGAGGGTTATAGTTCTAATCATGATCTACAGTGTAACAGGAGGGTTATAGTTCTAATCATGATCTACAGTGTAACAGGAGGGTTATAGTTCTAATCATGATCTACATTGTAACAGGAGGGTTATAGTTCTAATCCTGATCTACATTGTAACAGGAGGGCCATAGTTCTAATCATGATCTATCATGTAACAGGAGGGTCATAGTTCTAATCATGATCTACATTGTAACAGGAGGGTCATAGTTCTCATCATGATCTATCATGTAACAGGAGGGTCATAGTTCTAATCATGATCTACATTGTAACAGGAGGGCCATAGTTCTAATCATGATCTACATTGTAACAGGAGGGTTATAGTTCTAATCATGATCTACATTGTAACAGGAGGGCCATAGTTCTAATCATGATCTACATTGTAACAGGCGGGTCATAGTTCTCATCATGATCTACCGTGTAACAGGAGGGTCATAGTTCTAATCATGATCTATTGTGTAATAGAAGGGTTATAGTTCTAATCATGATCTACAGTGTAACAGGAGGGTCATAGTTCTCATCATGATCTATCATGTAACAGGAGGGTCATAGTTCTAATCCTGATCTACAGTGTAACGGGAGGGTCATAGTTCTAATCCTGATCTACAGTGTAACAGGAGGGTCATAGTTCTCATCATGATCTACAGTATAACAGGAGGGTCATAGTTCTCATCATGATCTATTGTGTAACAGGAGGGTCATAGTTCTCATCATGATCTACAGTGTAACAAGAGGGTCATAGTTCTCATCATGATCTACCGTGTAACAGGAGGGTCATAGTTCTATTCATGATCTACAGTGTAACAGGAGGGTCATAGTTCTCATACCTACCTATGTCACATCAAAGAAAAGAAACAAGACCAATTGTTTCATGAACTGTGCATTACAAATTACAATTTGAATCTAGGATTCATAAATGTTTCAAAGAATGATCAGGAATATAGAGTGATATATGCTCAGACGACATTAAGATCAGCGAGAAGGCACTTAAGTGACAAATGGTAGAGCATGATAAGCAATGAATGGTGGCCACAAGATGGTAAGCTAATGTTATCACAACTGACGACAAACTATAAAATAAAAGGTTCTTAGTTACCTTCCAAGGTCGTGGCCATGTTTAACAGTGCCAAATAGAATAACACCAGCATATGCATAGAACATCATCAGGATGAACATTCCCATGATGATAAAGAAACTCTTAAACACGGACATCACCACTGTCTGCATCAGCATCTTCAACGTAGCCTGACGATAAAAATTCTTTAGTTATAAACTTTATCATCAGCATCTTCAACGTAGCCTGACGATAAAAATTTTTTAGTTATAAACTTTATCATCAGCATCTTCAACGTAGCCTGATGATACAAATTTTTTAGTTATAAACTTTATCATCAGCATCTTCAACGTAGCCTGATGATACAAATTCTTTAACTATAAACTTTATCATTTTACAACAAATATGAAACAAGTTCTACATTAACCTCTTGCTCTTCTTATTAGGAAGAGAACCAAAGTGTCCTGAGAAAACACACATGGTTGAGTAAGTTACACACTTACTATCCATGATTAGTGGGAGAATTGAATGTTGGGATGGTGTCAGCTGACTATCTTTTCATATCTGTTATATTCAGTGATTGACTTCTAGAAATCAGCGTTGACTGTAAGGTTTTCAATTTAAAACAATAGTTCAACCTTACAAGTGATGTGACAATGAATATCAGAGAAAGTGAAGTTTTGAATATTCTTCATGTTCTAGTTCAATTGAAAGTTCTCATCCAAGTTATTATGTTAACGATAAGTATTCTCAACAATATGCAACCCTTACTCAAAATACTGTATTTATCGGTAACTGGATATGAGCTCATGTGTGGTGTTGCAGTAGAAATGACACAAATTCAGAGAATAATCTCTGTTCTGTTATAAGTTTACAATTTGGCTTAGGTTCAGAAACTGTGTGGGGCTACAGGATAAGTACAATAGTATAATGAATTAGACCCAGATCTGTTTGAATCTAAAACTACTTACATGTTTGCCAGTAATGGTAAAGAACCGCAGAACTATCACGATAAAGCCAAAGGAATGAGTTTGATCATTCTGAAAATTAAAACATAATTTATGAATTAGATATTGAGACAAATACACAAATTAGATTTAAAGACAAGCTTGTATGTCATTTGCCAAGCAATTAAGCCTCACTTACCCCTATAGTAAAATTGAGGATGATCCAGACGAGCCCCAGCAGGGTGACAAACATATCAAATCTGTTTCTACGACTTGTCCAGTAACCCAATGGTGAAAGGGCTATCATCTTCATCACCACCTAAAAGCAGTTCATTTTTTAAAAATTGCTTACAAAAAATTCTAGCATTTCAAATGAAAAAAAGCAGAGATTAACAATCACCTAGGTGATTTCTCAAAACGGAATGCTTTCTCTGATGCTATTTTCATGATTTGCTGTCTACTGTTTTCTCACCATACAACATAAGTAAATTTGAATTCTAGGAAATCTTACATACTAATTATCTACATCAGAAGTTTTCTTATTCTAAAAATACTCAATAATTCAAAATATCCCATTTAACACCATATCTAGAAATCCGCATCAACAACACTTAACTTTATTATGCTACCAGGTGACAATGAAACCTTGAAAATCATGAAGCATTGATCTTATAACTTTACATTGAATTTTTGAAAATTTTATGTTAATTGTGAATGAAATTTGAATTAACTGATAAAAATCACACTTAGTTGCATCAACAGGATGGTACAGGTGATGTTATTACTGCTGAAATCAACAAAGCCAAACAACACTTGAATGGTTTAGATGATAAAGATGTAGTACACTTACTTCACAGAAGAACATCATAGTGAATATAGCAGATACAGTAGCTAAGGCATATGTTGTTGGCATATTGGATTCCTTCCACTGAAAAACAACCATAACATAACTTAACTGAGTTTTATGTATCAAAGTAACTTAACTGAGTTTTATGTATCAAAGTAACTTAACTGAGTTTTATGTATCAAAGTAACTTAACTGAGTTTTATGTATCAAAGTAACTTAACTGAGTTTTATGTATCAAAGTAACTTAACTGAGTTTTATGTATCAAAGTAACTTAACTGAGTTTTATGTATCAAAGTAACTTAACTGAGTTTCATATCCGTTGGTAACTTTAATGAGTAAATTGTCCTATTGTAACTTAACTAAAATATATGTTCTATGGTAACTTAACTAAAATATATGTTCGATGGTAACTAAACTGAGTAATATGTTCCATGGTAACTAAAATGAGTAATATGTTCCATAGTAACTAAAATGAGTAATATGTTCCTTGGTAACTAAACTGAGTAATATGTTCCATAGTAACTAAACTGAGTAATATGTTCCATAGTAACTAAAATGAGTAATATGTTCCTTGGTAACTAAACTATGTTCCATAGTAATATGTTATGTTCCATAGTAACTAAAATGAGTAATATGTTCCTTAGTAACTAAAATGAGTAATATGTTCCTTGGTAACTAAACTGAGTAATATGTTCCATGGTAACTAAAATGAGTAATATGTTCCTTGGTAACTTTACTGAGTTATTGTGCTATGTCAATTTACAGAGCTATTGTTTCATGGTAACTTGGCTGAGCTACATGATAACTACTAAGCTATCATATTATGGTAACTTAACTGTGCTATGGTGTCATGGTAACTTTATTGAGCTATTGTGCCTTGATGGTAGCTGTACAAAGCCTTCATACAGAGAATAATTACCTATGAATGGTATTAATAGGGACTTGAAATAAGTGGCCCTCAAAGACCCAAAAATATATTTTATATAGAGTTGGGGTATGAGGCAGGCTTGACTATAGTTTTATATTAGTACTACAAGGATATTTGATGGTAGCCTACACAAAAGACACTTACTGGCACTGCTAGGAGGCTGCAGTTGAGGAGAACCAAAAGAACAGTGGCTCGCTTGAACATGGTGTCTTGTGTGATATCATACATCTTAGCTCGGAGACCAGCGGCATCTAGAGAAGAAACACTCCATCATTATTAAAGTAACAGGCATGGGAAAATGTCATGGATTTGTGTAAGTACAAGATGATTCATGATCTCAAAGTTTCCTGAGAAACACCAAATTAAACCTGGCCCTGGTAAAGATAAAACCATACATCTCAGGCCCTGATCTTAGACTAAAATGACTGATGATGTACCAAATAATCTATCATGGAGTTATACTAGCAGAATTATAATCATCAAATATTCTTCAATTTTATATTGATAATAAATCAAATACTCAAATGCATGATCTTTTACACAATATTTTTTAAATGACCATTTCTCTGTGTTTTGAAGGGATTACCTGGTTTAGGAGGTATGTGGAGGGGCTGGGCTAACTTGATTCTGCCTTTGAGATCCAGCCATCTTCTCTGGTCAACAGTCAATAAGGCAGTTCCCTGTTAAACAAGATTTACACATCATACTAAGAACATGAGATTGGAAACTAGTACTCAGATGTAAGAGATGTTTGTAAGGTGTCAATACTATTCTGTCTATTTCTGTGTTATCTTCAAAACATACAAACTGTGTGATCTTTTAAGCAATAAAACCTAAATCCAATTTAAACGCACATATTTAAAGAACCAAAAAAGTCAACTCTTACTAAGCAGCTGGCAGCAACTTGTATTATGAGGTTACCATGGATTGTGTGTCGAAATTATCACAGACATTTACACTTGATATTACAACTGATTTCATCTAGAAGATATATCCCAAACAAACTTTTATTTGATAGAGGTCAAAGGTCAAAATTTAGTTAAGAGTGACTAACTTTCAATGCATGACACACTGCCTCCTCAAGGTGAACCAATACCCAAAGTATGAAGTTCCAGTGCCTAGTATTGTTGGAGATAGAGCTCGAATAAAATTTTCTTTAATGTAGGTCAAATGTCAAAAAGGAAGTCAGAGGGACCTTATTTGATGCATGACACACAGCTTCAACAGAGTGAACCCATACCCAAATATAAAGACAAGTTGTGTAGAAGGACAAGTGGACACATGCAAAAATCTAAGCTCTCCTCAGTTCCTGGTGGGGGACTTACTAGTACTGACCTTACTTATAAACTAGTACTGACCTTATTTTCACTGTAGTTGGCTATGACCACACCTACAAACAGTGTCAGACCAATCATATAGCCGATGAATACAAACACGTGTACATAGATAGCATGGACCTGAAAACAAAAATAATAATTACTACAACAGACACTAGTACCATATACAAAATCTAAATACCATACAGAACTTAACTTCATTCCAGCACAGATTGGTTCAAAGTTCATGGCCTACTTTGGGCCCTTACCATTTCCCATTCAATAACATATGCTGATTACAACAGTGATGTGTGTCCAACTCATAACATATGTGTGATGGTTTGATCAAACAAAATTTCTGGTTGAGCTATAATAGTTTCTTGTTACTCTACATATGTGCATTAAAGGCTATAAAAGTGAGTTTGGCTATAGTCAGACTTAGATCACTTCATTCCTGTAGTAGAGCATGCATATAATCTATAAACATTTTGTGATAAACTTTTTCTTCTTTTGAATACTTTTGATGCTAAAATTAACTCAATAATATAACAACAAAAATAAAAGCTTTGAAGTTTCCATCAAAATATTTAAGATGTTACAGAACTCCAATTTCAATGAGAACTTCTCAACAATTTTTAAAACATAAAAAAAATGATTTTCTTATAAAACTTTAAAGTATTCAAAATGATAATGACAAAAGTGACAAACCGTGCCAACTCGTTCAATGATTACATCCCTCACTTCTAGCCATCCCTCTAACGACAGCACCTCAAACAGGGCTAACATGGCATTACCAATGTTGTCAAAGTTAAAATTATAGGGATTTGTCCTGAAAGTTGAACACAAACATCATTATATCACTTGTGATATCTTTTGACAAAATTTTATTCATCATTTTATAAAGTAACATGATAGTTTTTCTCAAAATGGAATGAATGACCTATAAAATGCATACATCTTAGAAAACTAGGTTTAATTTTTCACAAATTGGAATTAAATTCAAAATTCTTATAGATAATCAAGAATGTAAAACAGAAAATCACACATAGAAACACTAACTGTTAAAAGTTCTGTAAAGTCTTTGTGTCTTGGTATAATTCAACACAAAAACTATGATATGGGTGCATAAACAAATTATCAATTCATGTATAAGATTTTTTAATACTTAAATCATGCAATAATTAAACTTTTTTTAAATTTCGTAAACTGTGGACCCTTACCATGTCCTAGGGACATAAAAACCTGGCTGTTCGTTCTTAAAGACCTTCACCTTCATCTTGGTCACATACACCTGATTTAGGAAGATTCCAGTACAATTCTCCTGTCAGATAAAACAACCAAATAGTGATTAGGCATATACAATTGATAAAGAGTAGAAAAAGGGCGATAACTCTGTAAATATTACATTTTTACATTCACACCTATTAATAACATAGTGTGATTAAGCCAAGCATATTTAATTCATAGCAGGAATAAATCTAACAACAATCTTGAATATAACTGTCCAACTGTTTTACAGAATTTTGCTGAAAATAAATCTTTAGATTTTTTTTGTTTTTTTTTTGGGCAAAATGAGAAAGCAACTTATACAATGTAGTGTTACTGTAAGGTTAACAATAACATCAGTAAAACAACATGTCTCTGAAGTAACCACATATTTAAGTGTTACTGTAATAAAATACAATGCTAATAGTTAAAACTGATTCAATCTTGTACTTGTATATCTTCTTTCTTCTACTACTTCTTCGTCAATACGTACCCTTGTTAAAATGGCAGGATCATTACACCTTGCTAAACGACCGCCCAACAGATGAACACCAAAGGTAGCAAACAAAAACATAAGGACTATCAGCAGAACAGATACCTATGGACAGAATCAAAGATATCTTAATATTGCTGGTCCAAAATTATAATAATATATATAATATAATTATATACATATATAAGATTATGCTAATATCTCATTTCAGTGGACGGTTTGATTTTTTACGTCATAATACAGAATCACTCAATAACATATCAGATCAGTGATAAAAACAGAATTTGATGTTTTAATTGACCATTACTACCAATTAAAAGACTGACAATTAATTCATAACTGATCACCAACCTAATCAACTAAAATATAAATAGAAGTAAACAATGAAATATTTTGTAAGTTTTCCTTTATTATATACCATGTTAACTAACTCATCATCCTTAGTTTGAGTGTTGGTTAATTATCCCTGGTCATGGATACTATAACAACGTCTCATCAATTTTTATCATTATTATTGGAAATTCAGAAGACAATTAAAATGTATAGAAGCTATGAAAGTTCTCCTGCTAGCAAAACCTTAAAAATAAAGCATACATAGAAAACTGTATTGATTTATCAGTAATTAAACAATCTATTACATATGATAGTATTTACCAATAGAATTTCCTTAAATCCCCTGACAAGCTCATATACCACCATCCTCATATGTGGTACGAGTACAAAGATGCGGAGTGGACGGAGACAGCGTAGAATCATAAACACCTGGGCTAGAGAAATGGGAGGGACTTCTTGTGGCATCCAGCAAACAAAGATTACACTCACCTGTAAACATTGAGAAGGCAACAACAGCTATAGGTACCTCAAAACTGTTTCCAAATTACTTATCCACTGTAGGTTTTGTATTGTGGAGTAATTCTTTTTTAACTTTTTTTTCAACAAGTGGTTAATATGAGATACAATATCATGAATAGTTCATTAAACAATTATCCATAAAACAGTGTCACTAACTTTTAATGAGAAGACTTGGATTGATGAATAGGAAACATAATCATACATGATTTGTCTACTTCATGGACAGATTTGAAATACAGTGATAGTAAACTGAACAACCTGGATGTCAAATGAGGACCAGTTTGGAAAAGTCACAGACTCTCTTTCACAGAATAGGTGAGTATTAGACTTCGGTCAAAGATAAAGAGAGCACCTAACTTTCCAATGCAGAGCGAGTCTCATGCTTTTTGTCAGAGAGAAAAAGGGTATCTGCTTTTTTTTACAGAATTGTCAGTGCAAGGACTTTTATCACTGAGAAAGTGAGATACTAGGCTTTCTGCTGCAGAGTACATTAGTCAAATGCTTTCTGTCATTGAGTAAGTGAGTACCAGTGTTTCTTTTAAAATGAGTACCAGATTTCCTGTCATTTAACATGTACTTATCTATCTGCCAGAATGAGTACCCATCTGTCTGTTATGGTATAAGTGAGAACCAGGTATTCAGTCTTGAGCCAACAAGTCACAAGTCTTAACAAGTACAGTGTATAAGTTTAGAGGAAATAAAACTGTACTTACTGAGTATATAAAAAGGTCAAGAATGCCACCAAAGTCCTTGATTACAGCCTTGGGTGTGAAGAAGAACCCATTGGCAAGAACCTTCAGGCCCATCTCTAGACTCATACAGATCACAAAGAAATATTCTGTCACCTGTGTTAACATATAAAACATCATACAGATCACAAAGAAATATTCTGTCACCTGAGTTAACAAATAAAACATCATTATATCATTAAAGGTGTAGGAAGGAAAGAATTTGCATGATTTTCAAGGTCTTTTCTTTTTCTTATTTTTTTTGTTCTTCAGAGGATCATATTGGGATTTTGCTTACGCAATATGTATATAATTTGGTTGCCAATACATAGACCTACATCTGACAAGAATTTTTCATTAAGAATACTTACCTTCAGACTGAGGTGGTCCATTAGTCGGAAGAAAGGCGTCTCAAACATCATAGAAATACAGGACATGATGGTGACCATGATCATAACCCAGTCAAGGTAGGTCACCAGACCCAGCAACTTACTGTAACAAGAGGAAAGTCAAGCTAAATACTACTGGTAAGTCAGGGTGAAAACTGAAGGTGAATTACACCTAGAACTACAAGTCAAATCAAATACTGTAATTACATTTGTAAGTCAGGCCATATACTACAGGTAAGTAAGGCTGCATACGACAGGTTAATCAATGAAAATATGAAAGATAATTCAAGCTAAATAGTCAAAGGTTGAAATTTTGAATTTATGATTGCTATATATTATTTTATATTGTCACAGAAAAATTCTACTTTGTATCACAATATGAAAATATCCATTCTTCTGATGAGACAAATTACAACGTATTCATATAAACATCTTTATTCAGTGTCACTGTTTTTACATCTTGGAAACACTTTTGCTACATACATTGTCTGCTAACAACTTACGCATCCATTATCTGATTACTTACTGTATACGTTTGTACTTGCTGTTTATATCCTTGCCAGTGACTGGGTCTCTCAACATGTAGTTATATTTGGCATTAACTATCACCTGACAAATTTTTCTGAACCGAGTTTCCCTCCCAACAGCAAACAGAGGCGTATCAAAAAATGGATGGTTCTCTCTGAGGTCCTCTTCCTGTTGATTCCTACACAAGTTAGCAGAAAATGACAATGATCACTAAGTCAGTTATATACAGTAAAGAATGCCAACAAATGATCTGTTTATTACAAAGCCAGCCTTGTTATGAATTACTGTCTGGTAAAAACACGCTTGATGTTTATTTCTGCGAGGGCGGATTGTTGTTGTGAATTTCATAATCTTAAAAGACAGACTGTAAGAACCTGTTTATATGTAATGTATGCTGTGATATATATTTCATACTTTAAAAATTCATGTTGGGGGTGAAATTTATGCAGTGAAATGACTTCCATGTATTTAGTGTAAATTTTCCCCATGTGAAAATTTCCACATTTACACTAACTTCATTGCATCAAGACAGAAGATAGAAGGCTGTATGAAGAACAGAATACAAAAATATAAAAAAAAATACAAAATATTTAAAACTGTCAATGCAAAGCATAATAACTGTTATCAAAGTTTCCACCACACCTTTTGATTTCTGCCTGTTGTTTTTTCTGCTGCCACACCTTGATATCAAATTCATCATTTCTTCGATTTACAATGTGAGCAACACCATAGTGTAAATCACCATTTTCTTTAACGGTTCCTGGACTTTTGGTGCTTGTTCTCAAACTGCCTGGACGAGATCCTCTCATACTCCTGATGGATGAAATAAAATTTGTCAGATATCACAGTAACAATGATATATTAAGGCCTTGTAATCTACGATATTATAGTTTTCTTTCTAAAATGTTCACTCATTTCTGTTTATTTTATAAAAAAAAAAAAACAATACAACTTCCAATCAGCTTTGTTTTCCCAAATTTCAAATTGTAATACACTGTTATATTTCATAACTCAAAACTGTAATACTATGAAATGAACACAAAGCTAATGTTGTATCAGACTAAATTAGCCAGATAAACCAATATAGAATATCTGGGAAATCATTAAATATAGAAATTTTCTGCAGTAACATTTCTTACATGATACACTTTTACTTTATGTAGTTACCATACTGATTTTATATAGTGTCCTATCAGTTATTATAATAACATACTGGAAAGTGAAAGTAGGGGATGGGAACTTATTTAGGATAAAGTTAGGGAAGTAGGTAATCATCACCACAGATTAGAATGTGAACGTCCATTAGTCGAGTGTTGACAGGGGATAACAAATTGGATATTTTTGTTGCAATAAAGCATATCTATGGAGTTGCCAGTAAATGCAATATGAAACAATACATATATATTGTCAACTTGATGAGATTATCAAGCAAACGTTTTCAATTAAATACATTAATAACTAATTCTGCCATGAAAGACAATGGTTCTATGTGAAGTATCTATATATGATACTCTTGAGTGTAAGATTCTCTAGTGAATACTTTGTGTACCCGGGTATTGTCATGTTGAAAATTTACTTCTTTTATTTTTTTTTTTAAATATTTTTTAGTTTAGATTTTTTTCATGGCCATAAATGTATATATCTACATATGAAATGTACAAATAGCAATTCAACTCAAAGTCATCTTTCTGAAAGATGACATATATGACAATATATCTATGATTTAAAGAAATCAAATGTACCATTACATTCTGTATATGTGAGAGGGTGCATTCCTGTTCTGTGTAGCTCATGATCCTTTACTATCAGTTTCAAAATGGTTAAACACAAAGTAAATCCACAAAAAACAATTATTTCTAATTTTCAGGCACACACAATCTTGAGATTCAGTCATGCTAGTTAGTTTTCACGTTACAAAAATTATGCTTTCCTCTAAAAACAAAAACCCTTTCTACATGCAATTTTTTTTCCCAACCAATTCAGACCCTATCTACTTAGTCTATATATATTACTATAATGATAAATAATATCATATTAATTCATATGTAAACTTTCAAGCTGCCAATAAATTTTATTTTAGACAGGTCAACAAGTTCAAAAGCTTTTGCAACGCAGTGATCCTATTGTAACAGATCTTTTCAGCTTAGTTTTGGCAAAATAGTAAACATGGTTGTGGTGGATTGGGGTGTCGGTCACTTGTTGAGTGTAGATTTTCATCGGTACACAGTAAGGATATTTCAGCAACGATTTGGCAATATCAAACACTCAGTGACCTCTTTCATGCTCTGCCTTGCAGTCAGTCCCTTTTTGGGGTCTTTCACTTGCTGTATATAAGAATCTCATCTCCACTTTGTATGGATCATTTCAGCCATGTTTTGGCAAACATGCGAAAATTAAATTCAGAAAAGCTGAGTTAAGCTAAACGCCTACTGATATGATCACTACAATTAAATAGATAAAAATGTTTTAATTTTGATTGAACGACTCTCTTCACCCTTAATATTGAAGCATTCTAACCTGATAAAGCTGTACATAGTGACTGTATGTAGGCAACTCTAACAATCCATGCAAGTAAAATCTTTACACAATGCAATACTGTATTAAAATTAATCATAGATTTCAAAATTGTCTGCTCTACTAAACCAGGAGAAAATAGAGTACCAAAACTTAGAAATTATTCATCAATCATTTCTCAGAGAATTACTCAATTCTTTTTTTATATCAGTTTTATATCTGGCTTCATTACCCATTATGAACGATTATTACTGATTGGTAAAGGACAATACGAACACCTGACAATCAATGATACTATACATAATTATGTTTCTCTAAATAAATATTTAGAGTTTTTATACATAAGTTAATTGGAGGTTTGATATCTTGTTTTTACACATGCTATTTCCATTTACATGTACATTGTTTATATTAAATACTTCAGCTTGTGTCAGTAGAGGTAGGGAGGGGAAGGAACAGTTAAAAGTAGCATTATGACCAAGAGAATCAAACACAAATCTAAAATTGGACCATATTCACGTTTTGGGATAAAGTCTGAAAATAAAATATAAAACCTTAAAGTTTTCCTGACGCAGTAATAGCAGAGTAAGAAAGGGAAATTTGTGATTTTCATTATGTATTACAAGTAAAATGGTTTTGTATTTGGGAAAAACAGAATTTCCAGAATTTGATTGTAAATATCAATATGCCTAAGTTTTAGCAAGAATATACCTTCTTTATGATTATTGTTTTACATTGTGTGAACAAATGAAATAATCTCAAGCAAAACACCAGAAAAATTGCTTACAAAATTAATACACCAAACAAAGCAGAATTTTAAAAGATAAAATTGAAACTTGAAAATGTCAACTAGACATGAACGCCCGAGTTCCTATGCAAACCAGAAAATAATGAAGTCTAGATACTGATTATATGATAATGTTTATGTATTTAATAATATACTAAGATTAAAATCACAATTTCTTGCCAACCTGATTCAGATATCCCCATGACGACTGTTAGTGATAAAATCTTATCCATGAATACTGAATTGCTATCGAGATATCACGAATTAACAGAGCAACTGTAGTTACACAATGGGCTAGAAAACTAAAAAATATCTCTCAAATTGGCACTTTTTAAAATATTACAATTGAAAATATTTCAATTTCATTATCATAAAGGCTGACAAGAGATATGATAAGGCAAATCAAACCCTAAGTAAACCTCGGGTACTTTATCCCTTACATCTAAACCAGTTATCTATACCTCAACTGGGGGAACAATACTAATGATTAGACAGTGCATAACTAGGTTCTTCCTACATCAGGTGAGTTTATTACAGTTACAACATATACATGTTCTACTAGTATACACCACATAATAAATACTAATGGATGTTAAGTGAGTGATCTACTAGTCACTGTGTATCAAATTAATTATAGAAGTTTTAATATATCCCTCAATCATTAAATTACTAATCAAACATGTCTGATATTTAAATAATGAACAACTTTTACATTCTATCTTATTGTAATTTCTATTTTATCAGAATGTACATTTAAACAGTTATGTAAATTTAAACAACTTTGTATTCCTTTTAATTTTGGTGTTTAAACTACACATATATTTATTAGAAATTACTGTAATACTTAATAATCTTGATGTTCTCAATATACACTGGAAACCCTGCCTATGATCTGAGATACCTGCGGTCCATACGGAGTTGGTACTGTTGTGACAGGAGAGATTTTGGCCCTGATGCCACCAGCTGGGTCGATCCACACACCTGCATCTTCTGCTGTGCTGAGTCCCTGTAACAATGGTTTTTCAACATCTACATAAGTGACCAATAAAGCATTCAACTAAAGCAGGTGTTGCTGTACTAATCCACTCAACTTTCACAATGGAATTTTAAACCTTGATTGGACATATGAAATTATGGTGTCTCCTACCAGACCATACAGGGTGAAAAAGACTTCCTTGCACACAAAGACCCTGATAGTACTTCCATTCAGGGTAACTAGAGTGATTAATTTAAATTCAAATAACTTGTTTCACAGTTGTATAATAATTTAGAGGTGACAAGGCCCATTACAAACAGTAATAGCAAAGACTTTGCTCAGAAATAAATGCATGCATCCTTTTCTTAGATCAGTTACAACACAAAAATTGAAAAAGTAAATAATTCCACCAACCTCACAATCATTGAAATGCCATTTTTCTTTTCCACCACCCCTCCACTCTTTGTCCCCTGTACTGAATATTTCACCAGCCTCAGCGGTGTTGATTTAGTAAACGGAGTTGTCTCCTCATGGTGTTCCTGTATATCTACAGTCAAGTTTAACTCCTGACCCATGAATTGTCGCATGAAGCTCTCTCGGATATCCGAGATGCTGAAATCTCCTGTCAATTTTGTCAGGTGAACCATCTGAGGGTGATTTCTGGCAGAGAAAGTAGTAAATCAGTTATCAAGAATTTGTAGGGGAAGATTTCTCACAGAGAAAGTAGTAGATTACAAGAATAGCATACAATGAGCTATCAACTCGTTTGTTTATGACAACTGCATTTGGGTACCATATTCATATTATTGTCCTCATTGTAATTATAACTATCGTTCGATTAAAATATTCTAATATAAAACAGCCAAGTAAGACTTACGGAAACTTGGCAAATATCCTCAATCTAAGTGGCATGGTTTCTTGTATTTCAGCACTCTGTTCTCGTGCCTTCCGCTGGAAAAACATTGAATATGAGCAAACAGATAATTAAAAAGAAAAGTGTCTCACTTTTCAATTTCCTTTTCTAAACAGTTATAGTAGAAAGAGGTAAGGTGACATGTGTAATGGTAGAGAAAGGTGACAAGTGTAATGGTAGGGAGAGGTAAGGTGACATGTGTAATGGTAGAGAAAGGTGACAAGTGTAATGGTAGGGAGTGGTAGGGAGAGGTAAGGTGACAAGTGTAATGGTAGAGAGAGGTAAGATGACATGTGTAATGGTAGAGAAAGGTGACAAGTGTAATGGTAGGGAGTGGTAAGGAGAGGTAAGGTGACAAGTGTAATGGTAGAGAGAGGTAAGGTGACAAATGTTATGGTAGGGAGAGGTAAGGTGACAAGTGTAATGGTAGGGAGAGGTAAGGTGACAAGTGTAATGGTAGGGAGAGGTAAGGTGACAAGTGTAATGGTAGGGAGTGGTAAGGAGAGGTAAGGTGACAAGTATAATGGTAGAGAGAGGTAAGCTGACAAGTGTAATGGTAGGGAGAGGTAAGCTGACAAGCGTAATGGTAGGGAGAGGTAAGGTGACAAGTGTAATGTTAGGGAGAGGTAAGGTGACAAGTGTAATGGTAGGGAGTGGTAGGGAGAGGTAAGGTGACAAGTGTAATGGTAGAGAGAGGTAAGGTGACATGTGTAATGGTAGAGAAAGGTGACAAGTGTAATGGTAGGGAGTGGTAGGGAGAGGTAAGGTGACAAGTGTAATGGTAGAGAGAGGTAAGGTGACAAGTGTAATGGTAGGGATTGGTAGGGAGAGGTAAGGTGACAAGTGTAATGGTAGAGAGAGGTAAGGTGACAAGTGTAATGGTAGGGAGAGTTAAGCTGACAAGTGTAATGGTAGGGGGAAGTAAGGTGACAAGTGTAATGGTAGAGAGAGGTAAGGTGACAAGTGTAATGGTAGGGAGAGGTAAGCTGACAAGTGTAATGGGAGGGGGAGGTAAGCTGACAAGTGTAATGGTAGGGAGAGGTAAGCTGACAAGTGTAATGGTAGGGAGAGGTAAGCTGACAAGCGTAATGGTAGGGAGAGGTAAGGTGACAAGTGTAATGTTAGGGAGAGGTAAGGTGACAAGTGTAATGGTAGGGACAGGTAAGCTGACAAGTGTAATGGCAGGGAGAGGTAAGCTGACAAGTGTAATGGCAGGGAGAGGTAAGCTGACAAGTGTAATGGTAGGGAGAGGTAAGCTGACAAGTGTAATGTTAGGGAGAGGTAAGGTGACAAGTGTAATGGTAGGGAGAGGTAAGCTGACAAGTGTAATGGCAGGGAGAGGTAAGCTGACAAGTGTAATGGCAGGGAGAGGTAAGCTGACAAGTGTAATGGTAGGGAGAGGTAAGCTGACAAGTGTAATGTTAGGGAGAGGTAAGGTGACAAGTGTAATGGTAGGGAGAGGTAAGCTGACAAGTGTAATGGCAGGGAGAGGTAAGCTGACAAGTGTAATGTTAGGGAGAGGTAAGGTGACAAGTGTAATGGTAGGGAGAGGTAAGCTGACAAGTGTAATGGTAGAGAGAAGTAAGGTGACAAGTGTAATGGTAGAGAGAGGTAAGCTGACAAGTGTAATGGTAGAGAGAAGTAAGGTGACAAGTGTAATGGTAGGGAGTGGTAGGGAGAGGTAAGGTGACAAGTGTAATGGTAGAGAGAGGTATGCTGACAAGTGTAATGGTAGGGACAGGTAAGCTGACAAGTGTAATGGCAGGGAGAGGTAAGGTGACAAGTGTAATGGTAGAGAGAGGTAAGCTGACAAGTGTAATGGTAGGGAGAGGTAAGGTGACAAGTGTAATGGTAGAGAGAGGTAAGCTGACAAGTGTAATGGCAGGGAGAGGTAAGCTGACAAGTGTAATGGTAGAGAGAGGTAAGGTGACAAATGTTATGGTAGGGAGAGGTAAGGTGACAAGTGTAATGGTAGGGAGAGGTAAGGTGACAAGTGTAATGGTAGGGAGAGGTAAGCTGACAAGTGTAATGGCAGGGAGAGGTAAGCTGACAAGTGTAATGGTAGAGAGAGGTAAGGTGACAAGTGTAATGGTAGGGAGAGGTATGCTGACAAGTGTAATGGTAGGGGGAGGTAAGGTGACAAGTGTAATGTTAGAGAGAGGTAAGCTGACAAGTGTAATGGTAGAGAGAGGTAAGGTGACAAATGTTATGGTAGGGAGAGGTAAGGTGACAAGTGTAATGGTAGGGAGAGGTAAGGTGACAAGTGTAATGGTAGAGAGAGGTAAGCTGACAAGTGTAATGGTAGGGAGAGGTAAGCTGACAAGTGTAATGGTAGAGAGAGGTAAGCTGACAAGTGTAATGGCAGGGAGAGGTAAGCTGACAAGTGTAATGGTAGAGAGAGGTAAGGTGACAAGTGTAATGGCAGGGAGAGGTAAGCTGACAAGTGTAATGGTAGAGAGAGGTAAGGTGACAAGTGTAATGGTAGGGGGAGGTAAGCTGACAAGTGTAATGGTAGGGAGAGGTATGCTGACAAGTGTAATGGTAGGGAGTGGTAGGGAGAGGTATGCTGACAAGTGTAATGGTAGGGAGAGGTATGCTGACAAGTGTAATGGTAGGGAGAGGTAAGGTGACAAGTGTAATGGTAGAGAAAGGTAAGCTGACAAGTGTAATGGTAGGGGGAGGTAAGCTTACAAGTGAAATGGTAGAGAAAGGTAAGCTGACAAGTGTAATGGTAGGGGGAGGTAAGCTTACAAGTGAAATGGTAGAGAGAGAGGTAAGGTGACAAGTGTAATGGTAGAGAAAGGTAAGCTGACAAGTGTAATGGTAGGGGGAGGTAAGCTTACAAGTGAAATGGTAGAGAGAGAGGTAAGGTGACAAGTGTAATGGTTGGGAGAGGTAAGCTGACAAGTTTAATGGTAGGGAGAGGTAAGCTTACAAGTGTAATGGTAGGAGGTAAGGTGACAAGTGTAATGGTAAGGAGAGGTAAGCTTACAAGTGAAATGGTAGAGAGAGAGGTAAGGTGACAAGTGTAATGGTTGGGAGAGGTAAGCTGACAAGTGTAGCAGAAGAGGTCACTTGCCCTATCCTTGCTAACATGAAGTTGTACTTTACCTGTTTGAGTTTTTTGATGTCTTCATCCAACTCCAGATTATCCAAAATGACAGCTACAAATGAGCTGATGACGATCTTCAAACCAAAGTACACACTGGTTTTACACAGCAGTCAAAACTACATTATAATTATTCAAATAACTTTTCAATAAATATTTTTCTGTTAATCATATTTTCATTTGAACAACACATTCAATGATTATTTTTTTCACTTTTTCAAATAAATGATAATTACTTCAACCTTTATTTAACAATAAGGAATCTTAACTTACTACTTCATACAGATTCAAGAAGCAATACATTAATAAAATAACACCAAAAATGTTTCAAAATAATTATTGTATTGTATTATGTATATATGACAAAATATTCAACAATATCTCTGCACTGAACCATCTTCTGCAACATCAGAATAAAGGCGTAAAAAGTTAGCTTGTTTGAACATGAATATATATTGTTACTCATGCACGATTAGTATTTCAACCCAGGTTACACACACCGACCAATCTCATTGGATATATGGGTAGATATCATATAGATAGCTGGTTGTCATGCATCATTACAAAAATATTTATTTCAATTATCATATATGGTCAAGGATACCAGCAGACACCATCAAATGGAGTGACATTCTACCCTAAAATAGGCAACAATGCTGAAGGACTATGTTATCAAGTTATGGTTTCACATAAAGTAGCCTTGGGTTGCATCACCTATCTGTGAGAGTCATAACAATCATATATATGGTGATATTTCAAGTGTTGTCATATAACAACTGTGATTATAAGCAAGACTCATGTGAACAGAATGCAGAGTGAAAAGTGTAGATACCAAAAACTGTATCGTGTGGTTGATCAAACTTGAAAAAACAATTTTTGTTTCTAAGTATTTTTTTTTTCTAAGAATATAAAAATAAAATGAACATCCTTAATGATATTTTCAAGTAAATATTACATTAACCAAAAATATGTTTCTTAGATGAAATTTACAATATGATTGACAGTTCGTGTACTAATCATAATTTCAGATTCATATCAAAATTATTTTTTTCATGACTGGAGGAAAATTACATTTTTCTCTTAGAAATTCATTAGCCAATCTTAAGTATATGCATAAAAACAAACATACCATCCCCATTCTAAAATGATTTGAGTCTAAAAGTGGATGTCATTATCACAAAATCAAGGAAATTCAACAAAAATATTTTTGTTCAAAACAGTTCCCCACCTGGTCATAGCCAACGAGAAAGCTCCTTTCAACTATTGATTACATAGATGCTCGGTAGGCTGTCAAGTCATAGACTTGGGTCAGGATGTAGGTCAAGGCTTATGAAAAAGTTTATAATGTGTTTCTGTGGATGATCTGTCTGAATTGTTTTTTGTATCAAATCCTAGTGCACATACCAAAAAATAGTCATGTCTTTCTCTAAATAACAAAGGTATTTGTTTACTGAAGAATATCAATAAAAAAATCATATCTTGGAAAAGTTTCTACAAGTGACAAAAGACTCATAGGGCATGTCATTATCATATATTTCCTCAATGTCGAGATCTATCATCTGCCTCAACAGGCAAGATGACCACCAATTTTTGGCTAACATTTAAATGAATGTCATTGCAATGGCTTGGTAATTGATGACTATATCAGGGTTAGATAATGAAAATTATCCAATGAAAGGCTTTGTTACATAACAATTATTTTTGAATTAATAATTTAATTAATAGTTTGTTTATTGATCATTATTTCAAATTAAAAAAAAATTGTAATTGAAATTTTGAAACTAAACTTATTTCACTTTATCAATAAAGATTTTAGTCAAGACTTTGTGCTCTATTAAAGAACTTTTGTACATCAACTATTACATCTGTTTATATAATAGAAAAAAATATATCCCAAGAATTTTCAACTTGACATGAAACCTGAACTAATAATACAAACATGAATGTTTCGAGAAAAGTGAGTGTTCTACTTATGTCAAGAAAGAAATAGTTAAAATAATTATATAAAATCATATCTCTACGTATGTAGACCCTTGTGGTGCTCTGTTACAAATTGTATCATCATGTGATGATAAAAACTATCGAAGAAAAGTGTTTTGAAACATTTCATTCAAAAGGAAAATTGTGTTGTCCAAAACAGGGAAAGTAGGGGTGATGCTGTCTTTGTAAAAATAAATGGTATCAGAATGGGAAAAATGGTGAGGTGCTGTTTCTAATTGAAATGCATTAGTAACAGCAATGTACTTTATACTTACAAATCTATAAAAACCCAAACTAAGAATTCATGAAACACTGAAAGTGAGGCAACAAGAATACTTAAAATGTCTGCTCAAAGCATCATTGAATTAAAACAAAGTACGAAACCAACTTGTAAGGTATAGATCTAACTGGTTAGAGACGCAATCATAGTTTGTGAAATAAACACCTTTCTGCCAAAATAATGAATATTTATCTTATTTGCTTTGAAATAAAAACTGGTGAAATATAAATGAATATTTTTTATTTGTATATACATGTATTTGCAAAAGGAATAAAAAAGGAAAAAAAATTGATAGTTTGGAAACAAACAATTTTTACTTTCCTATACCACTCTTGTTACTATGTGTGATTTCATGGTTTTCTTTTTTAAGTTCACACACTTTTCGAAATAATCTCATTCTATTACACAAAAAGCCATATCTTCATCTTTTAATGTCCCACTTTTTACTAAAAATGGGCATTGTTGATGAAGACTAACGTACTATATGTTCCCAGGGTAGAACATACACAGAGCTCCTACATATCTGCCTATTGCATTGTCTGTTGATTATGCTTCTCCAACTTCCCCTCCTAAACATCGTCAAATCCTCTTTACACAAAACTAGAAGCATCAAGCTGATCAAATCAAAGGAGAATTGTTGCAAATAATTTTTTCACTAAAAACTATTGATCTAAATATAGCTCTAAGCAAAACAAAACAAACATCAAACAGATCAGCAAAGCTACTATTATGAACTAAATTTGGCATTTAAACCATTACAGCAAAACTAGTATTTCATCCTGACTTGTAAAAGAAACAAAAACTAGTATTTCATCCTGACTTGTAAAAGAAACAAAGCAGTCCTACTTTCATTCATGTGTTCATAAATCAATAATTAATTTACTGTGACTTGTATTTAAAATACTTTTGTTTTCTTAAACAAAATTGGTATTCTTATAAATAATGAGAAAATTCATAAATTTAGAATTTTCAATTTCTTTATTACCATTAATAAAATGTTAATATTTTCAAAACAGGTCTTAAAGAATGCAATGATCTGAGATGCTTTTTTCTCTCTTCCTTCTGTAATTCAAGTCTTTCTTCATTTCCTTGGACTTTCTGTTATCAATCTGGATATCAAATCCTGTTTATTCCCTTGATTTATTTCTCCCCTAAATGACTTTATTTCCTGTGGTACCTCTAACTTCCTAGACTTAACTTCCTCCCCTAACTGATTTTATTTCCTGTGGTACCTCTAACTTCCTAGACTTAACTTCCTCCCCTAACTGATTTTATTTCCTGTGGTACCTCTAACTTCACAGGCTTAACTTCCTCCCCTAACTGATTTTATTTCCTGTGGTACCTCTAACTTCACAGACTTAACTTCTTCCCCTAATTGGTTTTATTTCTTGTGGTACCTCTAACTTCCCAGACTTAACTTTCTCCCCTAACTGATTTTATTTCCTGTGGTACATCTACCTTCCTGTTTGATCCACAGGCTTAACTTTCTCCCCTAACTGATTTTATTTCCTTTGGTACCTCTAACTTACTGTTTGATCCAGACTTCACTTCCTCACTTAAATGGTTTCATAACCTATGATAACTCTTATCTCTTTGTTGTAATTTTGTATGCTGCTTCCTGTTTAATGCAAATACTTTTCTTCCTCCTTCAACAGACTGAATCTTAAGTGTTATACCCCCAAATTCCAATTAAATCCCAAGACTTTGACTTCTGCATTGCTTTACTTAATTTCCTGTGGTACCTCTAACTTCCCAGACTTAACTTCCTCCCTTGACTGACATTATTTCCTGTGGTACCTCTAGCTCCCTGTTAAATACCAAGACTTTCTGCCTTGTGTAAATTCCTTTGGTACCCTGCATGCTGTACCAGGACTAGACAATACACAACACCACTGACATCTAATTCTCCTCTGATTAGTGCCTCCTCATTGTCCTTTTCCTTCTCATCATTGCAAAACAAAAATCAGAGACTAGTTAATAAAGAACACTAGATACTTCAGAACATTTCATCTACCTTTCCGGTTATAAGAACTTCTATTCTAAAAAACAATAGAGGTGGATAGAATTTAACCAAATTATAATATATACAATGAACTCACTTATTAAAAAAATTTGTATCACAATTTTTTTCCTCAGTTAAGCTGTTCTTATTTGATATCAGAGATCATCAGTATTATCTAGATACAGTCTCATTCCACAAAATGAAATACAATGATGAAATTCATTCAGATTTAAAACATTGTTTGCCGAGAATTGCCAAGTCATCTACAATTTGCTACAGCCAGATTTAATTTCTATACAAAGGTATTAATTCTGCTCTGAAATTAATACATTTTCAAACTTATCAAAAAAATAAAGGAAAAACAAAAACAACAAAACTTTGGGATGACAGGTGGTATACTCATCAGAGTAAGATGTCAGTTAATAACTAGCCTCTGATAACACGTCATGTTACTTACAAAAGAGGAAATCTGAGAAGCAATTAACCAACCTTGACACATGAAATGGGCGTGGCAGTTTTCTACTGCAGCTTTCTAATCTCTAAAACGGTCACAAACTTCTAATTGTAGTCCGAAATAGTTGGACAATTTTATCATTGACTTCTGATTTCTGCCATGAAACAACACAAACACTATACAACTTTACTGTTCTGTATAGTTTTACTCACCAGTGTAACAAAAAGGTGGTAGAATATGAAATAAATTGCTACCAAGGGCGCTACGCTTTCACCTGTTTCCCACATGGTGATTTCCATCACTTCTATCCAGCCCTTATTAGCAAGAATTTGAAACATTGACATGAAAGCCTGCATGAGAAGAAGGAAAAAGGAGCATATAGAAATTAATATGTTTATAAATGGACATATCAACACAGCATGATACCAGTTACCAAGGGTAACCACAGCCAGTTACCTCCAACAGCCACAGCAACCGGTTACTACGGTAACCATATCTAGAGCTAGTAACCTCTGACTTTATAGCAACAGGTTACCACATAACCAGTCACATTGATGCTATAAGTAACAATAGACAAAACGTGACACCGGTTACCAAGGTAACCATATCAACAAATCAAGGTAGCCATAGCAACAGATGGCAAAGTGACGATACAAAAGGTGAGATCTGTGGAGGTAAGTTAGGTTAGTATTCAGTCATCAGCTGTAATGCCAGGGGAAGCTACAATGATGTCCCATGCTTTCCGAAATATTAAAACATAATCTATAATAAAAGAAACAGGTTAGTACAACAAAATAATCAACCTGTGACAGACAGGTTTACAGAAAACTATACATTCCTGAAAATTGCTAAAAGTTAGTTCAATTTGTTTTTTGTCAATACACTTGTATATAACACTTTTTATTAGAAAAACAAGTATTTTGGTTGAACTTCTGATAGACAAGCATTCTTGACCTCTGCATGTTGTTTCACAGAGTAAATTTACTCACACTGCTCAATAATAAGATTTCATCCTAAAGGTTTTCAGAACAGAATGTTTTTTTTGTTAACAGCTATGCTTGAGGTATT
Source organism: Ylistrum balloti (assembly GCF_031769215.1). Classification (NCBI taxonomy): domain Eukaryota; kingdom Metazoa; phylum Mollusca; class Bivalvia; order Pectinida; family Pectinidae; genus Ylistrum; species Ylistrum balloti. The sequence goes on along the minus strand of NW_026782141.1, from coordinate 418,450 downwards.
ACTGAAAAGAGAACCCCCATTTGCAATGCCTCTACCGATCAGACATGCATTCCTACACCTGGTCAGTCATGCAAAATGATATCAGCAGTTAATGGGAGAAGTAAGCATAACATATATATATTTACTCTAATGATCATTTAAATTTAGGAACTTCAAATTGTGTATCTATATAACCCATGGTTAACAAAAACAAGGACATATTTGTTACAAATGAGTACATTTTTTTTTTATTTGTGCTCAAAGAAGCAACTGCCATTTTCCACTTCAAATTTTTCATTTAACTTTTCTATTTAACCTAATGTTTCAACATCAATGGCCAATATTTTCAGTATTCAATACATCTGATGTTAGTCATAGTACATGTATAAGTTAAGTTTCTGTTAATATCCAATATATCTGCATGAATTTGCATACAACGAAAGATATATGTAAAACAGATATCATCTTGTAGTAAAATAACTTCATCTGTACATGTTGCACACAGACTATTTGTGTATACTATACAGAAAGATTCTAAATATGACTTGGAATCTAATGGATAAAGTTTCTATTATTACGCTGTTGTAAAAATTGTCAGCAGATTGCTAAAAAGAAATATTCCATTCATCTCATTTGAAATGGGAACTCATACATGCTAAAAAAGTTAATCAGCTATTTACCAAGGACAATGTCATGCTAATTTATGATGTTACTGAGAGCAAATACAGTTAAACCTGTCAGTAAAAACCCAAGAAAGGGAGATAACCAAACATGTTTTAATACACTAAGAATATGGATGAGACCGTTTGTCAATATGTAGAAAACAAAATTTCATTTTTTGTGTGTGTGGTTTTTTTTCTTCCTTTTTTAAACAGAATTTGTTATAGACAGGTGGTCATTATAGACAGGTTTCAATTCATTCAATTAATGATAAATAATAGTCTAACAGTAAAGCAATGACAGTTAATGTAAATATGCTTCTATGAGAATGCAAGGTAAGTTTGCATATTTTAATTGTTAGCATGATTTTATCAAAAGTATACTAGATTAATAATTTTGTTTATAATTTTTAAAGCAGCTGGTTATATACAAGTATAATTGCATGGGTTATTGAAAGTTAAAAGAAATGCAAGAGTTCTGTCCCTTGTCCCAGGATCTGCAAACAAAACATTCCATGGTCCATTGTAGGAGTACTCACCAACGACACAAAGAGGTGGTACAGACAGAAATAAGAGGCAATTAACATCTGTAAAAACCCATTGCGAGTGTGTGCCAACACGCCATCAAGTACATCAATCCAGCCCTCCTGGGTCAGGATTTGAAACATGGACATAAGGGACTGCATCACAAGAGCAAATAAAAGAGGCATTAACTGGGCATTATTGTTTTTATACTATGTTTACAAAGTAGGAAGTATACAAATGAACTCAAAATTTCATCTGTTTTTTTCACATATCAAACACTAGCAGAAAATGTTTTCAGTCAATATTCCAGTTGAAAGTGAGTCATGGAAATATTTCATGGTCCAAAGAACAAGTCATGGAAACAGTCTATGGTCCTAAGAACAAGTCTTTGAAATATTCCACGATTCAAAAAATTTAAACCAGATGAAAAACTCATTTAAGCGCCTGAGCTGAGAAAAGATTACTACACCGTACATTACACTGCAGGTTAATAGATCATTTGCATATCCAACTGAAAACAATCATCAAATAAGAATCATTTTGGAAAATACATATTTTCCTTTTAAATACAAAGCATACTTTCCATATAAGAAAATTGCATATAGAAAACATATATTTTACATAATTAAAATTACCTATCGGTAATTACCGGTAACACTTTTAACGCAGGATTTTCCATCTTGAGAAGGAACATACTACTGAAATAATGCTTAACATTTCCTCAACTCATTTAAAGTTGACCTACAGGAAAAAAAAAATAGATGTATGATGATATCAAGTTTAAACAGTACAAACCTGAACAAAAGTCTCAAAGTTCCGGAAATCTTTGATTGAACAGAAAAGTTGGAGGCTGATGCTTGAGGCTATGATGAGAAGACACATGGTGAATAGAATGAGGCTTCCCAGCTTCTTACCAGGTCCAAATATCTGAAGACATATATTTGTTATTACTGATATATGCATCACACATTACAAAGGTTAAAATATCTGATGAGTTAGATGTGTAAGAACTGATATACACTTCACAGATTACACAAAGCGAAGTGAGTTGAAATATCTGAGGAGTTAGATGTGTAAGTCTTGAGATACACTTCACAGATTACACAAAGCGAAGTGGGTTGAAATATCTGAGGAGTTAAATGTGTAAGTACTGATATACACTTCGCAGATTACACAAAGCGAAGTGGGTTGAAATATCTGACGAGTTAGACGTGTAAGTACTGAGATACACTTCACAGATTACACAAAGCGAAGTGGATTGAAATATCTGACGAGTTAGATGTGTAAGAACTGATATACACTTCACAGATTACACAAAGCGAAGTGGGTTGAAATATCTGACGAGATAAATGTGTAAGTACTAAGATACACTTCACCAATTACACAAAGCGAAGTGGGTTGAAATATCTGAGGAGTTAGATGTGTAAGTACTGAGATACACTTCACAGATTACACAAAGCGAAGTGGGTTGAAATATCTGAGGAGTTAGATGTGTAAGTACTGAGATACACTTCACAGATTACATAAAGCGAAGTGGGTTGAAATATCTGAGGAGTTAAATGTGTAAGTACTGAGATTCACTTCACAGATTACAGAAAGCGAAGTGGGTTGAAATATCTGAGGAGTTAGATGTGTAAGTACTGAGATACACTTCACAGATTACACAAAGTGGAGTGGGTTGAAATATCTGAGGAGTTAAATGTGTAAGTACTGAGATTCACTTCACAGATTACAGAAAGCGAAGTGGGTTGAAATATCTGGGGAGACAGATGTGCAAGTACTGATATACACTTCACAGATTACAAACAGCAAACTGGGTTGAAATATCTGAGAAGGATGAAGATACACAACAACTGAGTAACATTTCAAAGTTACTGACTAATTAGAAAGACGTTTGAAATTAAGGAGGGCCAATATTTGTTATTTCAGTTAAAATACGAATTTGAATATTGCCCAAAAAACAATATCGGCATTATAAGTACTTGTTTTTTTATTTTAGTTTTGATTTTTTTATTATCTTTACCCCATGTGTGAACAAACATCTGTTGTAAACATGGTACTATATATAAACCGGGAGAACAACAAGGGTCAACCAATTAATTCTTGACTGTGTTCAACATTGTTTAACTTTGGAATTATAATTGTTTGCTGGATAATTTCTCGGCTGGACATTATTGAGGCTGGGAATGCTTGGAGCTGGTTGCTGCCTCAATGAACTAACTGGAGGCTTGTCACATGCCATCCAGATAGCAATTGAGGCAGGGAATCTGGCCCAAAGACACAACAAGGAGTGTTACCATATACCTCAGATCTTAACCGAAAGTTGCAAAGTCCAATGCTCTCGAGTTAGCCTACCCGGTCTTCCCCCACCTATCCTCCTTCCCTTCTTCCCTCCCAGAATATGGACACAACACTCACATTCAGATGCACCAAGCTTTACAGTTGGACTACCTACCTCTATGAGCCATCATTACACAATGCAGTACAGAGGTCTTTATCTCTAATAGGTCGCATGCAATTTTTTAAGATGAAAAAAACTCATGAAAAACAGATAGCAAAAAAATAAAACTGGTCTATTTCCAAGATTTCCATGAAATAACATCCTGAATTTTGGTAAGACTGAATACTTGAACCACTGGAAAAGAATGAAAAAAGAAAAGGAAAAAAATCTTATTGTGATGAATTGCTTTGTTCAGGAACTACCAAGATATTTCAGACTTGTACCTGGGGGATTGAGTTCACTACCTATAACAGAAAGGTCATCTCATCATCAGGAATAGGCTAAATAGGATAAATACTGAAAGTACAGTCATTTTAATAACGCATTAAGTCAACTCACCTTAAAACAGAAATCTTCAAGCATAGGTGATGCTTTTATTAGACGGACAACTCGTAAAACCTACAAATTAAATAAAAGTCCGGTTTCAAATCATTTTGATATCATTTTATTGTATTACAGAAAAAAACAAAAAATTAAACAGAAATTACAATACTCCTGATTATCACATTTTCACTAGTTATGATCCTTATTTCAACATTATTGATAATGAAATTGTATCCTACCTGGAAATATGTAAACTGTGACCTGTAGAGGCTGGGGATGATGTGTAGCATTGTCCCAATGGCCAACAGTAATTCAAACTTGTGGAGTGATCGTCGCAGATATCCCTGTAGACTCAGGCACCAGATCTTAAATAAGGCCTCAAACACAAACATGGCTGTAAACACTACCTGTAAATCAATATTCAAAGCACTCCATCACAGACTTCCTTAAAACATTTAGATTCACAGGTACCTGGGAAAAATTATGGATCATTTGAGCTTAAATTTTCAATTTGGAAGGAAAATGAAGTTTTCAATGATAATAATCATTTTGATTTCTCACTAACTTCTTATTACCTTAAACTTTTCTATTTTCATGAGTATCTCTCACATGGCATAGTGATCAAACTCATATTTCAATACACGAGGAGTAAAACAAACTTTATAATCCGCTATATATAAATATCAAAAACAGGATATAAACTAGAAATTATCTGTAAGACACATGAATGCACCACTCCAATCTATAGTAAGTATCATTGATAAATTTGCAGAAGTTGTCAAATAAGGCTATTGATCTTTTGATCTTGACCAATGATTACTTCAATACAAAAACGTGTAGAACTTCATGATATGATGACATATGTTACATATGAAGCAAATGTATGACAGGTTCTTGTGATATGATACTGCTTCATTCTGAATGAAAGAGGGATGGGATGTGATGTGATGGGACAAGATGGGTTACACTATATGCACCTTTAAAATGACTGAGACATAAAAAACATCTACAAATTAGAAAATGTCTGTAAGATGTAAATGCCCCCATCTCCTATTCAAACCAGAATCTAATTAAATACAGAGCTTGATACTATGATACTATGAGGAGATTCTAAAGATATGACAATGATTTAGAACTCATCCTGAGAAACATGTGAAACTATACGGGCGGGTTAATGAAATTTAAAGACTTGAATACATGCGCTCCTGACCTCTGCATAATAGAATCCATCTAGTTTGTTTTCTGGTAACCGAGTCTTGTGATCAAAGGAGAGGCTGGCTTCTGTGATTGCACTGGCAAGGACCAGCAACAGGAAGAAGGTGTGGAAAACATTGGAACACATGATTCTCTGAAACACAGGAGGTGCCATTCCCTGGGCCTTGTTTTCATCTATCATCACCATCTTCCATGTGTTTCCCTCTGTCTGAATCACCTGTATAACACAAAATCACACGCAAAACCTGATTTCAACTCTCAGAGCACAAAGTAAAGCATCAATTGTATTGTCATATGTAATGAATCTATCCAAAATCCCATTCACAAAAGTAACTACATCATTTCAGACAATGTAGGTTTTCCTTTTTTACCATACTTTAAAGAGACTAACCTGAGAGGAATCAGAGTCAGGAGCACTCTTTCTAGGGCCCCACATCTGTTGAAACTGGACCCGAATCTCAGCAAACGACTCAATTATTACAGCTATGAAAATGTTCTGCAACAAAACAGATGCATCAATGTTCTGTACTTTTAAAACTAGCTTTGATTTTATGTGTCTCCAATCCTGAAAATTTTTAATAATAAATTCATGAACAAATTATAATAAAAAAAAGTTCAATGTGAAAATAAAAGCAAATGTTTCTAATGTACAGGTCAATGATCATTTACTTTAGGCAACATTATCAAAATCCAAACAAAAGCATCATTCAATTCATACTAAACTTAACAAGTTAAAGGTCTGGTCCAGCCTATATAGTACCTTGACAAGCCAGGCCATGAGGAATATAAGTGTGATGAAGTAGACAAAGGCCAACCAGGACTGTAGACTGTCTGTAGTGCGATACAATAGAAATACCCATCCTTCCTGTGAGCCGGCCTCGTACACCGTGAAAAAACTTGTTGCTGCAATGGAAAAGAAATTTAAATTCAAGTACTGTCAGTAGAGGCCGTATGTTGCCAACTTTCCCTGATATCCCGGGTCAACCCACTATATAAACTAGCTAGAGTAACCATTACCTGATTGACTCATCAAAGAGATTAGTTTTTATCTTTGAAGACAACTTGCTTTGAGACACCTCAAGAGTTAACCTTTGGCATTATTGAAAGACACATAGTTATAAGTAGTCTCACTCAACCAGACTCTTGACTATGCAAGCAAATACGCCATGATTGCCTAATTGTAAGCAATAAGGATTTCAGACATGGGGAGCAAAGATATTTTTCATTTAGTTTGAATATACAGTCAATCTTCTATAAATCTTCGACGATTCAAATTTCTTAATGTATTGGAAGTTTTTTTCTCAGTCATTTGACCTACAAAGTGTGACTTTTCAGTTATAAGCATAAAAGCCTGAGAAAAGCAGTGATTTATCCGTCAATCATGCTTTCTCCTAATGTTTCAGACTAGCCATCATCAGAACATCGACATACACCCTTGTGATGTTTAATACCCAAGATGTGTGATATTAGTGTGGTCGTTTCTGGACAGAATACATTACGATATTAATTTATTTTCATTTAAATTCATTAGTGCCTATAAAGTTTATTTGTCAGTCTTGAACTAATTACAATAACATGTGAAGACCACTTTAATGTTGCACATAGTTTGATTAATAATTGATTCATAAAATACATACTGTTTGACATGGAGGCATGAATGTAAACATAAGAATGTCAATTTCTCTTTGATTTCTACTTAAAGTTAAGTTTTTATTTATTCACGAATGAAAATGTTTTAAGATAAAAGTGCTTCTTTTCATTTCAAGTGGTGTTTTGGCATTCGATGAGTTCGTTCAGGTAGAAATGTTGTATCATCAACTAGTCATGAGCAGGAAACATCGATATAGCCCTCTACGAATGATTCGACGTCTCAATGCATCAAAGTTTTATTTGTAGTCCTTTGAACTTTGAAACATCAAAGTTTGACTGTATTTGGATCTATGATTTAATGTAATAATGTTGGCACCTCGAAGATCAGAATTTATGTGGCTTTAACAAAGTGACTAGTATAGTTGATTGAATGATGCAAAGAAGAGGTGTACATCTTTTATGTTCCATGTTACACGTGACCCTGGTTCTGATCCCTTAATCCTTGCTGAAGTTGGTCACTCTGAGATTTGGCAACACTGAGTATAGAATAGCAAGTAACAAAATAAAGACAACATGTTTATTTCATGAATATGACATGGAATACAGAAGACATTGTCAGATTTAACCATCTGGAGGTTTACAGTACATATGTGTATTTCACCTTCTTGAAATAATACATACCAAACTCATCGAATCCATTGAAACCTCTCTCACCGCGCTCCAAAGCAAGTTCCATACAAGTCATGTCGTCTGGACACTGGTAGCCAAATTCTGGCTTCGGAGAGCAATATGTGTCCGGAATTGCAAGGTCCATGATGGAAACATTACTGAAATAACAATAAATTGAGTATTGAACATTTTGAATGAACTGGAAACTGTACCTCAGTGACTTCTAGGTAGGCAATCAAAGCATGGGATTAGCACAATATGGCCTGTCTGTTTTAAATCTATTACTCAAAGCCATTTTTATATATATATATGAAGGTATAGTTAACTTTTTACTGATATCCCCAGTTCTGGGTAGAGACATTACCCACTGTTATTAGTTAGTTTTTCTGTATCTTAAATACAATACAAAAAGTTTTTAAAAAAGTCAAAATTTTCAAGTATATTTAAATAAACATTATCTAGTTCCTAAATCTCAACACAAGATTTAGAACAAGTTGACACAACTTATCTACATTTTCTCCTGACCCATATGCATAGAATTCTTAAAGCAAGAAGCTATAAGATGGGATGAGATATTCCTTTAGCCAGAGGTGAATCTACGTGCTCAGTAGAATTCTTCTTTTTTTACTTCAATCCTACTTAAGTGACCAGTAAAGTGTTTTTTGTATATATATGTTCTTACTTGGGATTGGTGGTGTTGAGAACACAATGATACTTAAGCTCTCCAAAGAACTGCACTCCAAGGATTCCATATAGTGACATGAAGAAGAGGAAGAATATTGTCACATTGTAGATCTGTTGGCCAGATCGTCTGAAAGATGAAAAATTAATCATTACTACAATAAGAAGTCCAGATCTCACACAACGGGGTTCTTAAATCTGTATTTTTTATAAGTCAAATTTGGACAGTGAGCTATGAATTCATACTTTTAAGACTATTGGGTAATTTAGTACAGTGATTCAATAGTGAGAAAAAAAAAATCATATCTAGACTAAACCAAAAAAGTCTGTAAGACAAGAATGCCACACTTCTATGCAAACAAGATCCCCAAGGGGCCTGCATCGCTCACCTGACTAATTAAGCTAATTTCAGCCATTTTATAAAGATATTTCAATTTGACAAATAGTTTCTGATACACTCTTTCCACCCCAGAGGGCCGGGAGGAACTGTTTATACATAACTGATTCCCCCTCAGCAAATAATACTTGAGATCAAATTCTGGCAAAATGCATTGACTCCTATAGCAGGAATAGGCTTTTAAAGAACTTGCAAAATTTCCCTTTTTGGGCCCCAACTTTCAGGGCCCTGGCGGCCAGGAGCCCATACTTTTACAAACTTGGTTCTCTTCACCCAAGGATGCCTCTGGCCAAATTTGGGCAAAGTAGGTTTTTAAGGAATTTTCTCCATTTTCTCCCCTCACTCCCTCCCTATAGGGGTCAGGTTCCAATGTTTAAACACAACAGATTTCCCTTTCACCCAAGACTACTTCAGACAAAATTTTGGCAATATCCATTCATTCCTAAAAGAGGAGTAGGAGTAGCCCCCATTCCTCCCACCTCAGGGGACTGAGACCTAATGTCTATAAAGGATTGATTCCCCTTTGCCCACAAATGCTTCAGACCAACTTTTGGCAATATCCATTCATTCATACAAGAGGAGTATGGTTTTTTAAAAAATCTCCCTTTGGGCCCCTCCCCTCAGGCCCCTGGGCTGAACGAGAACAAATATTTATACAAACTTGGTTCCCTTCCCCTAAGGGTATTTCTGACCAAATCTGGTCAAAATCTGTTCAGTGGTTCATAAAAAGTTAACAGACACCAGACGCCTTGCCATGGTATTAACTCATCAGATCTTCAAACCAGGTGAGCTAACCAGAACTAATATGAACAAAATTTGTTATAAAGGTTCTCAAGATGAAATATGCATTGATGACAACTTCACAGTATCAGAAACATTAGGTCTACATCTGCCCAAAATGCTGATATTGATGGATGCAAACTGGGGCAATGGTTGGTAGATTTTCATTTTCTGTTATCAGCAACATAACCTGTAATTTTTGTTAAATTTTCAAATTAACCCTCAAACTTTGCATGTGATACATATCAGTTTAATTTGTGTCTAGTCTTATATTAGGAAATTAAAATAAACAATCTTCACTTACTTGAATATAGAATTTATCCTAGCCTTTGGCAATTGAAACTTGAGAAAAACTCTGAAAACTCGGATAAGGATTAAAGGTCGGGGACATCTGAGAATGGACCAAAACTGTCCACCAACACCTGTCATCTCAAACACCTACAAATGAAAAGAACCAAATATGTATAATGCTAAGCTTTATATAGCAGTTGTACAAGTTCAACTGCACAGGAAGCTAAATGGTACAGTACAAGAGTAAGATAATTTTCGCACACGCAATACTTTTCTTAGGAAGAAAACACAGTTATATAGTTTGTAAAATAACAAGCAGGACTTGCTCTAGATTAACTGTTTGTACATTTCTGATGATGACTGGCCTAGCTATCCAAAACATGTCAACCAATAAAATCTACAAAGTGACTGAATACATGGTGTTGATGTTCCAACCTTCATCTACTCGAATGTACATTTGTGTTCTTTTGTTTTTTTTTGTGTTTGTTTTGGTTTGTTTGGGTTTTTGAGCACAATCACCTGTCTCCTCTTATTAACCAAACAGCATATGCATGTAGCACAGATGAACCCAGTGAACTCTGGTCAAGAATATTATAAAGAAGATATGAAATTTGATCTAACTTCTAATCTGCTAATATTGGCCTGTAATCTAGTGACTTCACATTTGATTTTCATCAGCTCCGTTCTAAAATGTCCTAAACAAACTATTTACCTATTAAGAGACAGAATTTTTCACCCTGACTTTGACTCTAGCAATCATCCTTTGATCAGGATTAGACAATCTTGCTTTATTTCATTGTGGTCAACTCTGCTTCATTTCATAAATGAATTTTAAGTGGTTAAAGCTCTTATAGTTTTACCTTGACCTATGACATGATGACTTTCACCTGCTGAAATTAAGTACTACTTATTTGATTTTGTTCATCTTTGCTTCATATTGTCCTAATGAAATATTTATATATATATATCTGAATATATAGAAGCTGTCACCTTCTGCTGGAAGTGAGTCGTAATTTATTTAAAAATACATTTATTTCTATCTACATGACTGAATAAATTTGAATCAAAATGATGTTAGTGGACAGCTACATGTATACCTTTCACATAAATTACCAGGTGGCAGAAGGGAGGAAATGAAGGTTGCATTGCAATGTCATTTGATTGTTGTAGTGTTTCTTAGAAGAAAAAATGTACACATAAAAATTTACAATTCATGATTTCACACACCGACTTAAAAATAAATGAAAGACTTTCACTTAATTCTATTTGAGTGACATAGAAATGGGTGTACTCAAAGTACTTACACAAGTACCAAAATTGAGAAAGAGATGTACACTTGGGATTTTTTTATGGGGTCATATACCTGTAAGTAGGATTCACACTGCCACTGTATAGATAATGATTCCATTTGTTTGTAATTAAAACTGATCAGAGGTTTAATCAGCCTATCAGGTAGGACGTAGGACAGAGACTCTGTGCTACTTACATGGAATTTTAATTAAACATAACATTGAGACTCTGATCTTTAACCTTTAGCGTTACATTGACTAGGAACTTACCAATATCTCTTGTACCATACACCCAGAACTTACCTGTAGTATCACAGACACCCACAGGCAAAATACCATAAAACCATCAAATTGACACCATCGATCCTTTAGGTACGGAGCCTCACCCTGAAATTACGTTAACTCTGTTAATCGAACTTAAAAGACGTTTACATCAACACTAACACCTGTATAGGTTCATCATAGTATTCCAATTCTATAGTAATATTTAAAATAAAATCACCATTTTGATATTATACAAAATTGTTGGACTAAATGTTTTGCATTTTATGCTTTTGAAAACATTTACAATTACAATTTTCTAAAATATAACATTCATATAATGTTTTAGTCATCCTTACCTTCCATATTCCTCTTATATGCATCTTTGCTATCATCTCAGCAGTGAATAGAAACGTTACAATAAGGTCGAAGGCAAAAGTCAGGTATTCCAGCTCCTTGTAGTAAGCAAATGTCTTGGGAGTGTTCATACTAACGGACATTATGCTAATGAGGGCACAACCTCGTAACAACCGTCGCACCCACGGTTTGTTTACCCAATCAATATCGATGTTGTCATTAAGGTTCTCATCAGGCCCATAGTCAGCCAGTGGATGGCTATCCTTGAAACTTGTCTTCCGATTGACCAGCATCTTTCGTTGTCTGAGTGGACGCTGGAGATGGAGAGTAAAGCACGGGAGACAACTACCAGAAAACATTTAAACGGCTGTTTTGTGCAAACAGGATCTGCCTCTAAATCTAAATCTTGCTTGATTTTATATATGCAACTTAAATCTTGCCTTTTCACTTTCAGTTCCAATTGTCCTTAAAATGTTCATATAAAGTTCCATCTTTCACATTTTCAGTGACGAATTCTTTCGTTGTCGAGCAGTACCTGGGAAAACAGAAAGGGGTAGATGACTGAGACAAACTGCAATTGATATGGATTAAATAAAAAAATCATGATAAAGGCCTTTTGTGATAAATAATGTGAGCATTGTCTGAAGAAAATCTAGTGATGCTGAAAATGTGGCATATATGACAAAAACCCTTATCTGCACCACTTCAGGATGATACATTCTATAGTGCTTCAGAGAAAAACTTTAAATATCAAAATCCAAAATGGCCCTTTTCAGCCATCTTGAATATCTGGTAAAAGTGATGCTTTCTAAAATCAAGTGTTTTATGGCATCATATATAGGAAATGCTGTGGGAAATCAAATCTAAGAATTATTTCTGTGTAGGTTATTCCCACTGAGATTTCATGAAACAGATTTGACATCATGGGTGCATTTAATTGGTAGTCATGCTTGCTAATGCATTGACAGAAATAGTCAAAATGCAGTCAAGTGTTAGTTGCAGTCTTCTCGCTTACTTGGAGACAAAATCTCCCTTGTCGAAGTCTTTTAGATTTGCAGTCCCTAAAATGGCACAGTGGATTTCCCTTCTGGAATTCCTAAACTGTGAACACCTGGTTATATATAAATTGTCATACTGCTGGATGTTTATCGGTAAATATTAACCTCTGTTGCACTATTTATAAGCATGCTGTTATATACAGTTATTCAATATTTCATTGTAAATATGTCATAGACACCAGGACCAGTAATCCCCCAAAGAATGTATGTGATATTGTAACTCTGGTAAATACTAGCTGCAATATACCGCTCAGTTAAAGAGAACTTTTCTTTAGCTTGATCGGTTGAGCACGAGATTAGTATGTCAGGGGCTTTGGGTGTGAATCTTAGCGGAGACAATGAAATAAAAGAATGACCTCCGTTACATTGGCGCATACATAAGGACTCTGGAATAATACTTAGTGTTACTTTCACAAGTACCAGTGTAACCTCTCGAAATTTGAGGGTGAGTCATAACCCAGGGAAGGAGTATGTCATCCAGGTAAATGCTAGCTTCAATGTACCACTCGGCCAGAGAGAACTTTTCTAGCTCAATAGGTTGAGCATGAGACAAGCCAGTGGTCCATGGTTCAAATCCTAGCAGAGACATTGAAATAAATTATGACCTCTGCTACAACATTGTAGCAAACGCTACCATAAAATCAATGAAGGGAAATACATACCAAGTAATTATATACATGTACACTGGTTTTTTCACCTATCTAATTGAGACCTGGATTATGTTACAGGTGTAGAAGACATTTATGTGCTAATATTGTATTGAAGGGCGGCTCACACATATAGTCTTACATTGCAAAATCAGTGATAAATAACTGCACATATAAGTGTAACAGAGGCTATTTCCATGCTTCTGCTAGGATTTGAACTCAGGACCTCCGGTCTACTAGTTCGACACTCGACCGATCAAGCTGAAGAGAAGTTGTCTCTAGCTAAGGTATATATATATTGCTGCGAAAATCTTAAAAGGGTTACACAGGAAATCAAATCATACACATTTAAACGTAATTGATGACAAAGAAATTATTATCTTCGAAGAATTATGAGCATAACATACATATTACGTTTTGATCGGTCTTTAATAGCTATAATTCTACCATCCCTGACCCTTCATATTGAAACGGATTTATCTTCCAGTGCAAGTCTTTGTAATGTAAATGTATAACTGTAGTAGCAAGTTGCATCGACTGGTTCAACATCATTTATATACATATGCACCTGTTCTTCAACGACCATCACCCATTTCCTCCGAGTTCCTGCAAAATCTCCATTTTTTTGCTTTCTTCATGAACCGGAAGTCTCTGTGTAACTAAAAGACCCCGGATGTTCAGGCGCTGTAGCCGCCTATAGTCCGTTTCAATATATGGCGGTAGCCTTATGATGGCGGATCGATAATGAATATACCGTTGTGTTGGTTGCAGTGCCGTGGACATTCCTGGCTACAACTGATAAAATTCATAATAAAAAGTTCAACGATTAATAGGACTATACATGTTTCGTCCACTAAATCTATCTATCTATCTATTTATCTATTTGTTTGTTTAAAAATATATATATATAGATCATGTAGATCCTGTAATCAGTCATGCACTTAAATCTTATGATACCAATTTGGTAAGTATAGACAGAGACGTATATATCACATATATACGTCTCTGGTATAGACAAAAGAACATATCCACTGCAAGAATAGTTACCGCGAACAGTTTTATCAATGTCAATGGATGTAGTTAGACCCGGATAAATGACTGTAGGGATGATGATTACAGCAGAGATGATATCAGATGATATCAATATTCCTCATGGGAAAGAGACAACAATCCCAGTGTATGAAAACTACCAGAGTTAAGTCATTTGTCAACTCGCACATGGGGGTTAAAATAACGAAGGTAATTAGTGTGTCGGTCATCAATCCTTATCAGTATGATATACTTTCAATTGCACACATTCCTATCAAATTTTAAAGATGTTATATTGTGCATATCAGAAACTTGATTTAAAGTGAAATGATTGATACGTTGATATGTCCTATATTAGTGCACTCAGAAATTATGGGATTTGAATACTGTACTGTAGTTGGAAAAAAAATTACAGTTCTGTAAAAAAAAATCTTAACCTGAGGAAAAGTACTCCTAATTTTTTGGTTTAAGGCGAGACTGGACGTGTATGTATATATATTTCTGGCGTATGCATGACAAGAAATTGTAAACATATGAAAGGTTACCTTAAGTTTACTATCTTATATATGATTGTAGAATATTAATATATATATAAATTACTTACATGTATGTGTAAGTTTGCTATCTGATCAGTTGTAACTATTTGTAATGATGCGGAAGAGATTTTTACAAAATTTCAATAACTTGTGCCCAATCCCCTTGTTTCAATTAAATATGTATTGACTTACTTTGTTTCATACTATTTAAAGTAAATTAAATTTCGTTATTTTTGCGTGCTCGGGGTTTTAAATGCACAATCAGTGACAGACAACTATTAATGGCGCGTCCTTCGCAATAACTGACCACATATGCACTCATATAATAAAATGTAATGTTTTTATTAATAAGATATTGTTGGCATGAATAGTAACACTCTGATTTTTCTGAGAATATTTGAAGTTGGTTATTTTTTGTTTGTGATTTTGAACATGGATATTTATGCTATCACGAATTTAATTTCAAAGTGAATCTTATATGTACCATACCATTACGGACTAGTTGATGTGTAACGTATATATTCTCACGGAGGAGAAAAGTGCGAGACCGACATTTTTGACTCGCCACGATACCTTGCGCGTTGCGACATTTGTTACAAAGGAAAAATTAATCAATGTATATCTAATCAATATATCTAGATAACTTTAAATTCATAAAGCGCATACTTTACTATACTAAAACAATGAAGAAATATCGCAAGTAAGGGTCAAGTTGGAATTTCTTCATTTAAATTCTCAGTATTTATTGAACTCACACAATATAACAGATATTACGATTAATGATGATCTGTTCGGTTGTAAGTAAGAATATGTATTTCCAAATATGATGCTTCTAAAAGAATTTTTTTCAATTGAAATAGGAAAAAAGAATATTAATCATCTCATGAAATTGAAAGCTGTCATTTTATTAAAGAGAAAGAGGGGAAAACGATAAATGAAATAAATACTTTCATAAAATTCAAAATGTTTTAATCTAGATATAATGGTCGATGATATTTGTTTTTTTATTTACTGTAAAAGATATATTTAGAAAATAACTGTAGACCAATACAAATCCGGAAATTTCGTTACTTATGACCTACCTAGCGGGATCTCTGAAATCGGGAGATTATCCCAATTTTGATCCAGACGATGGGGATGCGGGGATGGGGAGAGAAAATCGGGAAACTCCCGACTGAATCGGGAAAGTGGAGGTATGTATATATGTCACCAAATATAACAGTTTGGATAAATTTCAATAATGGAAATTTTTCATTGGCACATCTTAATACCATGTAAAGTTATATCAAAAGTCAATGTTTATTTCACAAAAGGTCACAGGTCGAACAACTCATCAACATCAATCAATATTGTTTAATTTTCGTTTGCATATCTAACTACTATGTAAAGTTATGTCAAAAATCCATATACAGGTTACCGAAGGTCAAAGGTAAGACGGGTTATCAATATCGATCAATATTGTATATTTTTTATTTGCACATCTTACAACGTAACGTTAAAGGCCCAACCCAAGTTTCTACATCGTACAACACATAACATCTTCAATAGATAATCTGTGTGGGCACGGTTTTGGGTTCTTTACACCATCACGAGCGTATATTTGCGATTTCGGCACAGTTACTAGGTACCCATTAGAGACTAGCGAACGTTTCATCTAAAAATTTCTACCTATATTTTCGAATTCGGCAGGTCATAACTTAGTAAATTCTTGGCCAATCTCGTTTATGAAACGCTCAATGGAAAGATGAGTACATGTAATCTTAGATCTACGGATCCTAGAATATCAAAAACATAATTTGAAAAAGGTGTTCAGTTTTCCCTTCTCGGAAGTTCGATTTTTTCTCTATAACAATACATTTGTACGTAAAACATATGCCGTGGATTGGAAATTCGAGTCGGGCCCCGTTTTCCGTGAGTTGACGATTCCTCGTTCTTAATATATAGGATTCGTTAGAGCCTGTTTACAGGTCGATAAGGCCATATCACAAACCATACAAATAACATCTGTCTCGGATTACAAACGAATACATTTAATATAAAGAAGTGTGAAAATGGCTGACAAATTCTGATGAGTCCACATGATATACAGTACAGACATTAGAACTAATTAACCACCATGATGCATAATGATGGTTCGGCAAAGAGCAGTCGCTTTTGTAATGGACTAACAAGTTTGAAAGCCGGCACAATCAATGACGAACATGTATCTCGAGTATACAAGGATATATATTTTGTCGCAACAATGTACTCTCGAGTGACTGTAACGGAAAAAGATTCTCTTCCAATGCTTAACCAAACTTGTGTATTCTAAAACTGAGAAATGAAAAAGTAACAACGTTGGATAACATCTTTGATTTATATCATTATGAACCAGGGATGTTTACTGTGTGAATAACGAAATACATTCATTGTTGGGAAACATTTTCTCTGTGATTTACAACAGGTACATTTCGTAAAACTTTTTTTAAAAGTTTTAGTCAAAGTCTTAAATTCATGTCCAAAATGAATAGTACCGGCTCATCGAGTGATCAATCTGTAAAAACACCATTCGTAGCCTCAGTCATGATATCTTGTTTTGCTGTCACCTTAAATGTGCTATCGGTCGTCATCTTATCAAAAAGTGTGAGAATGGACAAGAGAATTAAAAAAATGGTTCGCAATCTTGCTGTTGTCGATGGGTTTCTCGGATGTTTACCAGCAATTACAGTGATAAGTGATCATTTCGAATTCTCCAATACCGTTTCAGGTTGTTATATTCAGCTACTGTTGTCCCGCTTTCTGACATTTATTAAACTGTTCTCGGTAACTACTCTTGCAGTGGATAGATTCGTCTGTCTATACTTTTCAAATTGGTATTTGAAAGTTGTAAGTGCGCGATTGATTTTTGCCATAACACTTGCCACGTGGTTGATGTCGTTTGGAATCACAGTTGGAACCTATGCTGGTAGCATCGGCTTTACCGAAGACTGCTTCAACGAAAACCAATCAAAGAATTTCATTGTTGTTCTTGTTATAACCATGATCTGTGGACTCATCATCACTGGCACTTATATAGGTGTTTATATAAATATTCGAAAACACGCACGGAACATAAAAAAACAGTCAAACAATTCTTCTTCAGGAGTCCTTTATCGGTCTACAATCATTTTATCGTTATTAGTTTTGGTTTTCATTCTGTGCTACACGCCTGCGGGAGTTTATCGAACATTACTATATGTGAACCCTGACCGGCTCTTTGAAACGAAATCCGTTCGTAACATAACGAACATACTCTTTCTGCTAAGCACCATCATCAATCCATTATTGTATGTGATGCGATTTACAGAATGTAGAATACGCTTGACCAAAATATTGTGCCTGTGCAACCAACCGTATCTGGAACACCTTGACTGTAGGCTAAAATTGATGAGTGCTTCCTTTTTGTCGGAATCCTCCATGCCGCCTGGTGATAAACAGACGTGTTCTATGGAAACAGAGAGTTATATTTAGTAATTTGACGTACACGTTTCTTATGATTATTGAACATTTGACAGAATTGTACTGTATTGAATGGAGTCTCTCTAGCTCATCCGATAAAGCATGTTTCAGTTGCTAACATGTACTACAGAACAATGAAAAGTCGGCCAGGATTTGTAAACTCTCGGAAGTAAGGTAATTTTGCAGAGAAAAAATATTTTTTTACATTGTATTCAAGAAATGCACATTATTGTAGAATAGAGAAAATAAGAGAAAAAAAATACTATATTTTCTGCAAACTGTTAAGGTTAAGGTAATTTTGTAAAGAAGAAATATTTTGTTTTATACCATCGCTATCAAGACACACATATTAATGTAGAACAGAGAAAATCAAAGAAGAAATATTACGATATTTTCTGCAAACTGTCAGACGCCTTTTTTTAAAGAATTAATTTTGCTTGTTCATATTTGAGAGCAATTATGATAGATATTAGAAAGTGATAATCAGAAGACAATCGTTGCTGGCTACAGCAAAGTCCAATGTCTACGTGATTCATTTGAGAGTTGCCCGAACCGAGGCAATGTTAAAGTAAGTTTCGTCCACGACAGTGAGGCGTTGTGCTCCGATTAAAAACCAAACAAACAAAACAAAAGATCTTTAAATTTTCCTACGTCTTTTAAGAATGTTTTCATTTTATTACAGTTTAGAATTTGTTAATTTACCAGTTAACAAGGTCATTTCATCAAATTAATGATCGATATCGACTCAGTCTATAAATTTGCTTTGGAAAACTACATCAGAATCAAAGCCGACGTACTAACCATCTGTAGGAGTGCGGTAATTGGATTTATAGATATTCCGTATCGTTCAATTGCTAAACAGAACGAATTAGAGGCCATCAGCAATCAAATTCCTCCAACGATGAAGACACTACTTTTAAAAAAAATAAATTTGATAAACTAAACCATGTCATCCAGAATATCAGTTATAGAATTTTTCAGCCCAAAATTGTTTCAGTACCTTATACAATGTTCAACAAAAGAAAACCGGGCGAGTGAAATGTAAAAAAAAAATCCAGATCAACCTACAACATATACAAGCCGTTGATACCTTGTTATGCCTGTACACGTCGTTTCCAAGCAACGCTTGGAGTAAATGTCTGTTACTTTCATTCATAGATACGATGACCACAAGACATCGTTAGCTTAGAGGGGAGGTCTTGGAAGCATTCTTTATTATCATTATTATTTTGCTTTTTGTGTTTTTAAAACTTATTTGAGGGTTTATTTCATATCTAAACATGGAAGTGTTTTTAACAAGCCATTTTGGAAATACGTCCAATCAAAAGATAAAACCAGAACAAACCATGAGGGACATGGAGGACGATGATGATAGGAAAAGCTGAGGAGCTTTATACATTCACTGGTGTTTTCACCAAAGCAAAAACGTTACACGACGTACCCGTGTTTTCGAGGTAACCTACAGGCTTACAGTTAAGTCACACTAACGTTGATTTTGTCAACATGGAAATGTATTCGAAAAAGACGAAGCTCAACTAATCACAAGAACCAGGCCAAATCCAACCTGCATTTCAAAATGAGGCATTCGAATTCTTAATTATTATCGACCATTTTTGTTTTTCAAGAATCCATCCATGCAAAGACGGGCCTAATGATTGGGATCAGCAAATATTTCTGTAATACACAAATCAGGACAAAAACCGATCGTCGAACTCCAGACCAATTGATATAATTAATTGATTATGGAATCAATTAAAAAAGGAAACAAAGAGTAATTGTCAATGGAACAACCACAATCTAGACTACATCACTAGCGGTGTTTTTGGACCAGTAATCTTTCCAGTGATCTATCCAAAATGGCTAGGAATATGTAAATACATGTAACGCCATTCAACCTATGCAGAACACAGGAGGAGTGCAAGGGAAACCGAATAAGTGTTCAATCGCATAGCATATGATATTCAACCCTAAGAAGAGCAAATACCTCCAAGACAAAATATGGAATGTTGAAATATCCCAAACAACTGAGGAAATTGACTTAATGTGACTGTTGAGAACAGATTGAAATTCCGTTCGCATATGAACAACGCACCTAAAACCATACCGAATCCTAGTTGTAAACAGTCGTACTTTTCAATATATGTACAAACACATTGTCCTTAAATCATACATACCACTAATAAGACTACACCTAGACAATTCCTCTCCAGCATGGTTAGTAACTACCTAGAAAGTTAGTGGAACACTTGAAAGAGTACAACGCAATTAAAATAGTATGGAGTTTTAAACATATAAGCTTCTCAGAAAGGCTATAAGAAAACAGATACTGTGAGCCGATCAAATCAGTATACAGGATAATGTGATCGACAACAACTGAGACACAGAGTAATTGTTTCATTATTTCCAAAACGCCATCTTCAAATGGCAACAGTAAAATAAAACATTGGAAATTGGACATTAGGATATTCCGTTTATCTCAAAGAGAAGTTAAAATTGGATCAAATTACCAGACAATGATTGTTTCTCTTCATTACCGGAGGCAGATGGAACTAAGCAATGGATCAGAGGGGTCTAAGGCTGAGACCTCGACGACAGGTAAAAGGTAAAACGAAATTCAAACATAGTTTTGTGTTCATATGTATTTATGCTTTTGCTGGACTCGATCGGACAATCATGAACAAATAAATATTCTTCTTCAGTGAATAGATATTTAAATACAGTATGGTTTTGTTATCTGAACTCGCATAAAAACATGTAAATGATTAACTGGCTATCTCAAATTAACATTTCTTTAAATATATTCTCTCTAAGCAGAATATTCTTAGAAATATTTTAAATATAAAAATTCTACTATAGTATTTTGCAAATGATCATGTTTATTTTCCTATCCAGTATATAACCATAGTATTAGCATTGCTATTTTAAAAGAGCACATCGTAGTAGGCAAACAGAACTTAAATACACCCGAACGGGAGGTAATATCCCTAAACCGAAAGTTAAAAGTTAAAATTTATTGGCTCGTGTAATGATGTGTTTCACTTTATAATTATATTGTACCAGACATATATAAAAGTAATACTTCCAAATAAATAAGTGTGCTATTAGAGTTCAAATCAAGAATGAAAATGCCGAAAAGACACCCATGCTTTGCATTAATTAACACCTGGTCTTATTTCCCTTTTTCAGGAGTCTCCATGTAACTCTTTCATTTGTTCATAGTTTGCCCTAGTTTTATGGAATTTGAATTATGATTATGTTGCCATGATGGTATTTTCTTGATGTTTTTCATGTATTATAAATTGTCATCAGTTAGTAAATTTTGACTTGAGGTATACAGAAGCAACATCAGCTTAAACAGCTCTCTCAATTATATTTTACAGCACTTAATCTTCGTCTGGGTTGGCAATCACACAACTTGTTGACATTATATCGTGGATATACGCCGCAATTTATTTTCATTGACTAATCAAATGTTCTGTCAAATCTCGATTGAATCGGAGTTGCGGAGAGTGTAAAATGAACATCTATTTGGCATGCAGAGTTACCTTGAATTCTAGTGGGCTGAAAAGAGGACAGGCTTAGCTTACCACCATTCTAGTTGTTAAATGTAAACAAATTATTTTGAAATTGTTAGGTAGTAATTTTAGTAGTGATATTAATGATATCCAATAAGATTAAGCCTGTCTTTATATGTACATACCTAACAGTGGACGACCTTTTCTAATAAAATAAGTATTTCCTTGAACAAATAGGATTGATGGGACATATTATACCATAAAATGGAGATGCAGGAAATTATTCTGGACATGGATCAGATAACAGTGGTAATGTACTAATAAAAAATAGGTTATTAAGTCTACATAGATACAATCAAACGTGAAAATGACTCTACCTAATATCCAACCAACGATGTGATAAAACGGTATTCAATGGAACCGTGGCCAGGGAATGGATTAGGTGTTATACAATGACGATGAAATATCGGCTAATACACCAGGAACTACCGCACTTTCTTCAGTTATAAACATAAGGTATACTCAGTGAGAGAGGGACATTTCTAGCACGAGGAAAAACTCTTCACGAACGACTGGTGCGTACCTATGGAAATATGGATTAGTAACAGCATTTGGAAACATTTCTCTGGACATTGAAGACACGGGGTGAAAAGAGCTCGGAGAAAATTGGATTTTTAAGCTACTGAGTTGGAAACATTAACTTATCAAAAGATAAAATTGTATTTTGATGCAAAATAATTACTTATTTCTTTATTTTTGTCCTTATATTTCTACGAAATGAATGGAACCGATGAACTGAAACAATCTGTGAAGACAGGGTTTGCAGCTTCAATATCTATCGTTTGTTTTGCTGGCACCTTCAATGCGCTATCGTTTGTCTCATTAATAAAATGCGTTACAATGGACAAAAGAATAAAAATTATGATCAGTAATATCGCCCTTCTTGATGGCATTTTTGGATGTTTTCCAGCACTTGCAGCGATTAGTGATCATTTCGAATTCTCCAATACTGTTTCGGGTTGTTATATTCAGCTACTGTTGTCCCGTTTTCTGACATTGATTAAACTGTTTTCGGTAACTATCCTTGCAGTGGATAGATTCGTCTGTTTGTACTTTTCGAATTGGTATTTGAAAGTTGTAAGTGCGCGACTGATTTTTACCATAACTCTTGTCACGTGGTTGATGTCGTTTGGAATCACAGTTGGAACCTATGCTGGTAGTAACGACTTTACCGAAGACTGCTTCAACGAAAACCAATCAAAGAATTTCATCGTTGTACTTGTCGTATCTATAATATTTGGCTTAATAATTACTGGATCGTACATAGGGGTGTTTATCAATATTCAAAAACACCAACAGAACATTGGCATTCAGTCAAAAGGAGTAAACCTTTATCGGTCTACTGTCATATTATTACTTCTGGTTTTGATGTTCATCATGTGCTATACACCTGCGGGAGTATATAGAACAGTGATATATATCCACCCTGACCGGCTGTTTGAAACGGGATCTATTCGTAACATAACGAACATAATTTTTATGACAAGTACTATCATAGACCCATTACTGTATGTGTTAAGATTCAAAGAATGCAGAATTCACCTGACCAAAATATTGTGCCCGTGTAACCAACCGTATCTGCAACAGCTTGACAGAAGACTTAAATCATTGAATGTGTCGTTTTTGCCAGAACCTTTCGTGCCACCGGGTCGTAAACAGAAGTGTTCAATGCAGATAGTGGAAATAGGGGAAAGTTACATTTAGTAATTTACGTACACGTTTGTTATAATTAAGGAACATTTAACATAATTATGCCGTGTTACATGTAGTGTCTCTTGCTCAGAAAAGCATTTTCAATGGCTCATTTCCTCTGTTTATGTTGTTTTTTTATGTCACGTAATTACACATGTATTTGTATTTGATGAACAATACAATCTTCGTTTGTGGATGTGACATAGAATTGACACCGGGTACAACAAAATGTCTTGACAAGCAAACCAGGATACTGTAGTTAATGGTAGGCGGAAGAGTGGTGTTGCTATTCGTAAATTTGGACAAGCGATCTGTAGGATAGATAGACATTAACATTGCATCGAAGAAATAATATGTATATATATATGTACATGTCTGCAGTACGCACGAAAGCAGACATAATTTGGGCATTTCTTCTGTTTGGTTTCATTGTGTGCAATGTGCGTTTTATGTGTATTTAAATCAAATCAGTATCAAATACAGGTGAGTTTGCCTTTCCAATTGTCCAGGTGATTTTACCATCTGACAGGAATACTGACAAACCAGATATATAAATTTTGTTTAAATTCAGTATATGTACATCTCAATAAGGTTTATGAAACAAGGAATATAATAACCAATCTACGTCTTGTTGAATATTGTTTGTTCAGGGTTTGTGTTTCGCTTTTCCCCAAATGCAGATGAGATTTCACAATAACAATTTCTAGTATGTACCTCAGATGGCTTATTTATCCACTTGCGAGGAACAGCCATTGAATTTTGACAGGTATAATATTGTCTTACGATAGAACCATATACTTGACGGTTTTCCGATTATATAATGAAATCTGATTATATGTACTACTGGTATATTAAAACAGTATGTGTTTTCATTATTATTTTTTGTTTGTTTGTTTCTTTTTCTTTTTGGAGTTATATAGTTTGGTGTTTCAGCCTGTATTGATTACTAATCTCATTTCCTTTCGTTACATCTATAGCTGTATATTGAGGTAATTGCATCTTTACACACATGGAGTCTGTACTTTTTCGATTATTACTATATATTGATAAAAACTATTTCTTTGTGCGGTACGAAACTGGAAATATGTGATGTTCGTTAGCTTGTTGCTTCCGTTTATGTATATAATGCATTTTTCCTCATTTGGGAACGTGACATTACTTACTTGGATTGACGAAGATCTACATGGCAGGTATCGTCGATGAAACACTAGATACTTACCCTTTCTTATATTAATAATATACCATAGCTTTTTTCGGATTTGAGTTGGATTATGATGATTTTGTTGACACCAGCCCCCTCGTACATAGAGATATAATTAGAACTGATTTTAATAAATACATGCAACTATATTATGATGTTGAAATAAATGTTGAAATATAGATGTCAGTAAAACTTATGTCAAATACCTTAATTACCAAAACCATACAAATGTTATTGATTTTGTATGTTTTGATGTCATGTTTGCTACCAGTTTCATCGCAAACAAAATATTTCATATATTTACCACAAAATGAAGGACATGGTAACGTATTATCTACATTCCAAATGTCCTTTCAATAACCCTTTTTGTTGCTGTGGAATGAGCCTGGCTGAAGTTTGCTTCAGATCCATCACGTGGCTTTACAAAAGGGGTCATGAGAAATTGTGTGCATTCATAACTCGAATCTCCAAAATTCCTTACTCCAAGTTTCAGACAATCTCCATGTGCTCACAAACCTATATAAGTGATAATTTATTTACAAAAGAAAGTGGAAGGAAACAAAATTATGAAGCAAATCAAGTTTCACTTTTCATTATTCCAGCATTTATTAGATTTATGTATTAAAATATGGCATTGTGTATCTGCCATACATTTTAAGTGTGTATGAAGATTCTCTCCCATTTTTCAACTTATAAATTTCAAAGTATATAGACTGAATATGACATGATGTTTTCTCAAATGGTTGTTCAATTTTACAATTTGAAGAGTAATTCTCTCATTCTTTTAATCAATCTTTCTGACCTTTGACTGATTATTTCACCCAGCAATATTTCAGAGAGTTTCTGCCCTTTGTTTTTTTCAGCAACATGGTATGGTTAACGTATCATTAATTCATTTATTACTTGATTTCGTTATTTGCATTTTAACTTAAGATTATCATGTATTGATTTTTGTATATAAATTGTTGTTAACATTTAGTATGTTTCTTTGGTCTCAGAATAAACAAGTATTATACTGTATTATCTTTGTGATATATCATTTTGAAGACTAGAGTGATCTAGTGGAGAATCTTTTGAACATTTGCAGTGGTATGCAATCCATTTAAAGTAAGGGCATATCATATGATAGCAAATATTTGGATTGAAAACTGTTGAGTGCCAAATGCATACATACATTTATACTTATTTAAATGTTAATAGGAAATCGATTTTGACACAATCTATAAAAATCATATTTAAATTTTGACAAGAAATTAGCCAGTGTGATAAAAAAAGGAAATGGTAAAAGAAGGTTTTAAGTATTTAAAGTAACTACTTGTGACTTAATTCAATTCAATTTATTACCGATGATGAAAACTATCGGGAAGTTTTATGGTCGCCATAGTGATCTCATTGAAATCCTATTTCTTTGTGCGATACGAAGTTGGACGTATTTGATGCTCGTTTGCTGACTGGTTCGTTGTGGTATACCTTGTTCTCATTTGAGAAAGTGATATTACTTATTTGGATTGACCCAGGGCTACAAATTATCTTCAGATGTAGAAATTCGTATTTGTTTTCCGACCGTTTATTCCCCACATATTTCTCTCGTAACTTGCCCTTTCTGCCTTTCAAATATATACATTTACCTGCGAAGAAGAATGGTTCTAAACTCATTTACAATCATCTTTATCAAACACCACGGCAATAAGTCAGGTAAAATGGAAGAACAGTTTCCGTATGCAGGAGAACACTTTCATATGCCTTCAGTGGTGTAAAGTACCTTTTAATACAAATTTAGAGGCAGATACAGGAAAGCCAAACAATTATCTTATCTGCATCGTGCAGTGTTATGTATTTGCTAACGGTTAAAAAATGAAATGTTTTGTTGTCATGGCGACGTCGTCATTGATGTACTGTTATTGACCAATAATATGCCGTTTCAAATCTGAACCGTTTTAAATGGATATTCATTTGACATGAAGGGATACCTTAAATCCTCGGGAACTGAAACGCAGATCAACTGAGCTTACCAAATGCCACTTCAATGTTAAAACAAACAAAATGTCCGTCGAGCATTTCGAATGAACTATGCAGGAATTCACACTGATTATGTTGAAGTAACAACATCTAAGTGTTTAGTCAACATTGATTTATACTACGGCTGTCTTCTTTCTAGGACTCGTTATTGGTATTAAGGACCTTAAGTTTGAAACCTTAAATGCGACAGAGGAAAATCGAAATAGATAATGAGGCACTGGTATGGTTGTTAGTCCAAGGTGTTTATTAAGTATCAAAGGACAAGGAACCATAGTTCATCTGAGGTTAAGCCTTGTCATTATTTCGTGTTTATAATTGTGCGATGTTTGCTTATAGCCCTAAATTTTATAGATATTTGGTTTAAATATGCAGACACCGTTAAGCCATTTACATGCAATTTTACAGTATTTATGTATTTGCTAAAGGTAAAGCAAATTATTATTTTTGTTGCCATGACGATGTCGTCATTGATGTCCAAGCAATGCCATCTACTGCATCTTGCGCTTCAGTTGAACTCGATGCTGTTGTATCGATGTGTATAATGTTTTTTAAACGTTTATAACAGCCGTTATTTCCAAATGAAAATATAAGGCTTGTTCTGTACATTTATTCAAGTGCAGTTACATTTGGGTAACTATGTGCTTCTTTTGATGCACGATATATTTCAGACAGATTTCAAAAGACAGGTAGAATATCTCTATTCGAATATGT
Organism: Ylistrum balloti; assembly: GCF_031769215.1. Classification (NCBI taxonomy): domain Eukaryota; kingdom Metazoa; phylum Mollusca; class Bivalvia; order Pectinida; family Pectinidae; genus Ylistrum; species Ylistrum balloti. The sequence goes on along the minus strand of NW_026782141.1, from coordinate 390,988 downwards.
AAAGACCGAGGAAGGCAAAACACGATAAGTCAGTCAATTTTTTGCAAAGTTCTAGAAATCTGAAATGTCAGATGTCAAAGTAAGGCTCCATTCCGGGTCATGCTATTGCCCTTGCAGCCTTTTCACGACATGCTGGGGTCACTCGGGTTCATTGTGTTATAAAAAAATCGTCATTCGGGTGTGATGAAAAATTTACGGTCAACATCGTGGTTATACTGTTATTGAACATTTTGCCGATTAAAACCGTTTAAAAAGAATATTTATTTGACATGAGGGGTTACCTTAAATCCTCGGGAACTGAAATGCGGATCAAACGAGCTTACCAAATGCCAACGCAATGTTAAAACAAACAAAACGTCAAGCATTGCGAATGAACTATGCAGAAATACACACTGATTATGTAAATGTAACAACATCTAAGTGTTTAGTAAACATTGATTTATTGTACAAAGCTTCTAATATTCTCTGCAAGACCTTTTCGAAATGGGCAAAAATGTCATAAATGTTCCTATCAGAGATGACACGGTCATGCAACGGATATTTTTCTATCCCTTCTGGGCATTTTTAAACACACCCAAAGAATCTATTATTACATAATAAACCACAAAAAACATTTTCATGTAGAAAATATCTAAACATATTTTCAGTGGTTCGATTTTGTATCGTATGATAGTACCTTAACAGTTGTCATGGAAGCACAATAATGAAGGGAATTAATCTGGACGCAGATCAGATAGCAGTGTAAACACGTGGATAAGTAATAACTAATGAAGTCCATACAGACCAAATTGAATTAGATGGGGCATGTGTCTAACACATTTATCTGCAAAATTAATCTTCCGTATGGTATAATTAAATAACAGTACACTCATACTCAGGTAGACGATACTTAATAACCCATATATACATTAAAGAAAACATCCAATGATTTATGAACTAAGATCTACGTGGCCATTAGGTAGGAACGTTCATATCCTAGATTCAGCTCAATCTTGTTTGCCGTAATCAAAAAGATCAAATGATAAATTAACCGGATGTGTAGGATTTTTTCGTCATCTAACGAAACTATACATAGTGGATAGAGAAAACGTTACTTGACCAATGAGATTAAGTAATCAACGGGTTCTGTTAGGCACTGGTCGTATAGTTGTGTTGTTGTTTGTAGGTGTTTGATAGGGCATATATAATTTTATTGTTGTTTGTAGGTGTGTGATAGGGTATGTATAATTTTATTGTTGTTTGTAGGTGTGTGATAGGGTATATATACTTTTATTGTTGTTTGTAGGTGTGTGATAGGGTATATATACTTTTATTGTTGTTTGTAGGTGTGTGATAGGGTATATATACTTTTATTGTTGTTTGTAGGTGTGTGATAGGGTATATATACTTTTATTGTTGTTTGTAGGTGTGTGATAGGGTATATATACTTTTATTGTTGTTTGTAGGTGTGTGATAGGGTATGTATACTTTTATTGTTGTTTGTAGGTGTGTGATAGGGTATGTATACTTTTATTGTTGTTTGTAGGTGTGTGATAGGGTATGTATACTTTTATTGTTGTTTGTAGGTGTGTGATAGGGTATATATACTTTTATTGTTGTTTGTAGTTGTGTGATAGGGTATATATACTTTTATTGTTGTTTGTCGATGTTTTATAGAGTATATACGCGTGTTATGAGGTATATATAAATTGTTATGTATAGAAATATGATAACAATGATGGATTATGATACTAAAGTAAACTGAAGGTAATGGACTTTGTAGTGAACATCCTGTAATTTCTATTTTGCTATCAAGAGTAATTCTGGTAAAGTGTCTTGTCAAAGCAAGAACCAAGACAGACTAACCGGCCTGCTTCTCGGGAAGATCAAAAGACCTATAGTTTAGATATCCTTCTATAATTACGCGTTAAAAAGATAGCCTGATTGTCCGGACGGGAGTGATATTTAAATAAGACATAAGAAATTCATCTTATTTCCCTTTTTTCATCAAATCATTGTTATTTTCTTAATTCGAACCACCCTGGAAGAGCAACCATCTATTAAAACAAACCTCACAATCAATCAGGAATGGGGTTTACTTTCAGAAAATTACTTTTTAGCATATAAATACAGATTAGAAACATTCATTTTATTGAAATTATTTCTAGTTTGACTGGAGATATGTTTGAAACAAAGATTATACAACAACTTTACCCTCTAAGTGTATGTATGACATTACTAGTTGAAACAGAAAATCAATATATATGCAGGTTTATTTTTTTTTCACCATTTTCTGTATTTTACGTATGCAATAAATTGTGTTCGTCTTTATACAATCTTGATTTGTTTTCTTCAGTTAGTCAGAGAATTTTTTGACAATGACTTACAAACACAATGACTCAATCATATAAATACTGTGACAATTGCCGTTGTCAACATATTAGTTTGGGACTCGGCCAGTGGGCCATGTATCATTTTAGGGCGAATTTATGAGAAAACCCACTCAAAGACTGAAAAGTCACTTAAGATGTGTATTCAGGATCAGTAGACCATGTTTGAGTACAATGAAATAAGCAAGGGGGGCAATGGGATAAGACATGGGCAATAATAAAACAGCGTGTCAGTAACACATCTGCACAGCACAACGAACGAGCTCAGTCTGCCCGAACAAAGGCGGACGATTTACAAAGAAAACTCATGGCGACTTGACTTACACACTCTTTCACCCCTTACAAACTATAACAATAAAGAATAAGAGACAACTCGACAACATTATCTCATGGTCACTTGACTTACACACTCTTACGCCCCTTACAAACTATTACAATAAAGAAAACAAGACAACTCGACAACATTATATGACAGTTAGACCCATGCACACTAACAATGGAACAGGTACCCGGAAGTGTGACGGCTAAAAATAGATCGACTCACTTTGACAGCGGTACACATGTCTTAAGATAAACAGGCACGCGATAAGATAACTCACGACGTATCCATACAGATATACACTTGCTAAAACATTCCTACGATAGACTACGTGACAATACTGTGCAGGTTAATGTATATCTACTTTCACTTTCACTTTATAGCTTGTTGTAAGTAGCAGCTGGAAATCGGTTTTTTACGTGGCATAATAAATAGAATTCCAAGTAATGCTTGATTTCGGTATTTGGTATTTGTTTGCACGACAGAGAGAGATTCGTAGACATGGGGAGTATTGAGTCGGGTGATGAATTTGAACTCATCGGCGAAAACAAAACTGACAGTCGAATGAAATGGAGAGCTTCTTTCAGACAAAACCTAAAGGTTTTGATGGTTTTCACCATCCAGATGATGTTAATTTTAATCTTGGTGAGCTATATTGTTGTCAGGGAAATCAAACTTACCTTACAGAATACTACAACGACATCGCCTGTAACTAGTTTGGATGCGAGTGCCAGTTTAAACGCTGTGTGCTTCCCGTGCGCGGAAATCGGTGACAATATCACAAACAACGACATTGGGAATCTGATCAAACTCGACAAGGAAACAAACATGTGCTGCATGGAAAATGCTGGAAATCTGAAGAAATTGTTTTTGTTGGTATGAGTGATTTAATTATTCTGTCTATATTTTCTCCTGGGCCTTTAAGAACACTCTACATTTGATATCAAATCGAATTGTACATTCTGTAGCTAAGATTGTGTCATACATTTACATAAGGACCTTACAAAAGTCGGTTTTTTTTGTAAGCATTAAATCCTTGGCATTTAACGAAAGGTAATCTTGTGTCACTGATAACATTTCTGCGTTGATTCCTTACCTGTACCATTTAAATACTTGAAACACTATTTGATTGTTAGTATTATAATGTCGTCGTGCATGTTGTAAACAGTAACATTACCTGTTCTCGGTAACTTGGCTATGTCAATAGTGTTATATATTCCTGTATGATATCAGTTTTATATATAGAAATATCTATGTGTAATTCGCGGAATAACAAATTTTATACCATGAATAATGAATAACAGAAAAATACAAGCATGTGAACAGAATCATAATCCAAACTCTACTTCAATAAAAATGCTGCGAAATGGTTGACACGGAGATTCCTAAAAAAGTACAAGGGGAAATAGAACCAGGTATCCCTGAAGATTAAGAGTCTTATAGAAAAAAAGACAAAAATATGAATAAAAGAAGATTAACATTTAGACATCTGAAAAAGTACATAGTAAATGAAACTTGGTGTTCTGGAAGAGTAATCTCCTCTGCCAAATAGGGCAAAATATGAGCAAAAAAATATAAATATAAAAACATATATACAAAGATAAAAAAACAGGTGATTCGGAATAGTAAGCGTCTTCTGCTTTATCTACGACACCTGTGAATCTCGGTTAGACCACGTAGGTAATATCACGTCCGCATAAAGATATATAATATTTCTCCATGAAGTCACTATGACGACTGTAAAACCTTCCCGTAACCTGTATTTGTCGAGAACGTGTGTTGTAAATTTGTCAGCATAAAGAGCTAACGTTACTTAAATCATTTATATGTAAATTTTGTTGTATAAGTGTTAATTAATAATTTTATCACAAGGTTCTTGATAGCCATATATATATATATTATTCCGGGAATAATAGAAATATGTGGTATATATTGTCTCCATTATGACATTAACTTTGTACTTCTCTCCTGCCAAGATATAAAACTAATACCGACATTGACTCGACTGTGACGTCATAAAAATTCATGTTTGTGACGTTATTTCATTGTTATTTTATGTTCTATTTGCAGAAGTCAAATTACTGCATCTGAAAAAGAATCCTATTAATCTTAACTACATACCGTTTGTTAAAATTCGGTCACTGTGTACACTTTATCATAACAAGTCTTTGTTAGAATACGGAAACACTTTCAGCAATACCGGTTTTTATCTGATGTTAATTTTCTTTTTGTCAAATACTCCTATATAAACATATCCTATTTGCGATGTTTTTTTTATATCGTAGATTATCAATGAATACTACAGAAGAATAGTGTATGGTTCAGCTTTAACCCGGAAAGCTACAGGACCAAACCATACACATAGCTCCACTGAAGGTAAGGTTCTCTTGCAAGTTTGATATTCTTACGTGAAAAATCCATATTAAAAATACTGGAGTGTAAATGTTCTTCAACAAATTCTGTATTAAATCTTTAAGTCAATATAAATGGACACTTCCCTTTGAGAAATGTTTGCGCAAACTCCAAAAGCTATCACAGCAAGGTAATAGACTAAAATATATGTTTGTTTTTAACCAATAAAAATATTTACAAGTAAGATTATAACAACTGAAGTAGTAAAACACTAATGACATTACCTCTGCCAGTCGTGGTCTCACACACGCTATTACATCTACGCTTATCAGTAATACCACCAGACAACACGTTATATTGATTTATATCCGTTTAAACTTGTTTCCGTCTCTACATTTCTACATAGAGTGGTATTTGATTCTCATATACACGTAAGTTTGGAGTGATCAAAGACCCAAAACATTTGGTGAACACGGCATATAATCACTTGATGCATACGGTATCGCACTACTCACATAGTCATAGTATTATTTCAGGGGCGTAGCTAGCCCAGCAGAAATGTGTAAGCCCAGGCGAGGGGTCTGAATTTCATGATTTCAAAGATGTTTTGGATCGTTTTCTGAGGCAGTTTTTTTTTTATTTCTTTAACAACAAACTTTAACCCCTGATGTTTATTTTCAACCTTAGTTTTGTAATTTTGTTTGACATACTCTATGCACGGATTTTTTTTATGTGTAAGCCCGGGCTTTTTCTTTCTATGGAAGCTACGCCCCTGTATTTTAAGTCCGTTACACACAGTATTGTTTATCTTCAGTCATGCAATAGATCGAACCTAGAATGCCCCCTGTATCTAGTAAATTTAAATTATTCATGAAAATGAGCTTCATATAATTTTGGTCTCTCCGAACTGTGGATGAGGATTGTAATTTGGTCAATCTCGGGAATTCTAAATATTGTCCTTTACCTGACCACACTCTTGTCGGAATGATACAGACTGCCTACATGTACCAATCTCAGAGCTTGTGTTAGAATTGTCCAGCCAAATTCTTAGATAGTTTCTGTTCTCCTTGTTTGAACGTGCTATTTATAATCATGATATTACAACCATGCGATTCTACAGGTAGATGAATGAACAAGTTATCTCAGAACTTTCTTTATAAACTAATAGAACACAACTCATAAAAACTGTAATGAATATTATGGCGTGATATGCTGTGTTTATAGTCCATTGATACCTGTAAGTTAACACTCACAGAAAGTTTATGATATAAAAAGAATTTCATTCCAGGAATGAGAAACGACTAAAACTTTCCACCGTCAAAAATGTGTCCATTTCAGAAATTTGATATTGTAAAAGTATTATTTTACAATGTTGAAAAAAGATAATGATACTTCAACAAACCAATAACATATTTTTGTCCAAATATGATGTCTGTTTGATCGTATTGTGGAAAGGAAACTTTTGTGTGCAAAATAAATAACCGTTTTTTCATCAATTCTTCTTAAAATATTTAGTCAATAACTGTATCAGATGGTGTACATATCGAACAGGACACGCCTCCTCTCCGATTCCATCTGATAAAACACCTCGAAAGCCAGGGAAATAACACTGTCCCTGGACACAAGCCAACCACATCATAGTCACTAGATCCGATCAAACAATTTACTGCTTTGTGGCATCTAGGAATTGGTAGCCAGTCTGGTCCGAACCGAGGTGTAAGTATTCTAATGACAGAGAAGAAACAGTATGTATTTGTGTATCATTGCTGAAACCAAGTTGATGCTATCAAAGAAGAAATAAACTGATCAGATTTTGTTTTCGTTTGTCAGTTGTTGGAGCGGCTGCTGATGCAGGAGGCTCGGACAATGCGTTTGAGGCGCCATCTGTATCTAAATCGCTTTCATTTTGGAAGAAGAGGGAAGACGCAGCCCATATGTTTATCGACCTCGAACGTCTTGACAGTTCCAATGAAACAGGTTGTTGCTATCATCTTAGTGGCATACCATGTAATATGATGTCATATGTGATGGGCATCTTGCGTGATATTTATTGAGGGATCCACCAACTAATGCAAGGATGAATAAGTCTTCACACAATATATTCATTAACAGCATTGTAAAACATGAAATAAAGCGTGCTTCTGACCTAGATTCTCATATTTATTTCGTTACCGTTTCAACATCGCAAATGTTACTATTAACTTAACCTGCTTACTTTTGAACAGGTCACCGGGTCCCATGGGATGGACACGACAGCCACAACCTGCCGACGGCTGACCATCTAGTGAAATACCACCCAGATAAACGTAGTATCCAAGTAACTGACTCTGGTCTGTATTTCATCTACTCCTCAATCACACTCAAAGCTCCAACAACCGGCAAATCACCAGAAACGTATGCACAGGTATACCACATGCTATTGCGGGAGCACTACCTGCTGCCAAACACGGGGTCCACTATCATGATGATGAACAAACATGGGGGAGGAAAGCCGTCAAGTGCCTTCTACAACAGTTTCCTATGTGGTACGTTCAGATTACGTAAAGATGACGAAGTCTTTGTTTCAGTTTCAAATGCCTCGTTCTTGTACAAATCATATTATTCTAACTATATTGGTCTGTATAAGCTATAGGCACGCTATTGCTACACGGTAATTAACCTTCAGATTAACCGACAAACAACGAGATGTTATCTTGGGTAACGCATGAAATGTTTCTTTCTCAAATTAGAACAAGGTTAGCAACGACGCCACCAGGTATAGTAACGGGCATCGAAGTTTTTTTCCAGTTATGGCATTGTGGTGACCATGTGACATCATAGCAACAGTTATATAAAAAATACGTGTAATTACTTAAAAGGGTTAAAATAGATTACAACCATGAAGCTATGAATTTTGCTCTTTAAGAAAATAATAAAAGGTGGGTGTGTCTTTATTTCATCGCCCATCATAAATTTTCATGACACCAATCTTTCCAGCTTATCGGAAATTATTTCCCTTTTATTTTTCAGTGTCAAGGTTGAATTTTTTAGTTTGGATCGACATTTCGTTATATGATGGTATTCTCTTGACTACACTCATTAACTGTTAGAAATGTAATCCTCGATACTCCATTTCTGCACCCCTGGAACATCCCATGACGCCTTGTAGATAAGACGAGAAAACTTGTTTAATCCTTTGATGTGCATCCAACGAATCTCGCGGTCTCATTTTGGTATATAGTATAGGTTTCTAAGTGTGAGGCCTCATTGTAATCTTAAAAGGAGCGTTTCAGTCTGTGATAGGTAAGTTATTTTTTTATCATGAAACCCGTTCCAGACCAATCAAATTACTTCGCTCGTGCCTTCAATTTTGCCGCGATATGTCACAGGGGTGCAGAGAGCTAAAATGAGTACCGAGGATGACGTAATGAAGAACACAGGAGAGTTCTCCATTTGGTAACCCATTCTCCAACAGAGTTGTCGTTCCTTCGCGTCACAACACATATTATAACTCAATACCCTCTGGGAGAGATTGACGATGCCCTGATATTTAACATCTCTCTCCTGACTCGCCTATCGATTACATCAGGGTTTTTTTTCAGATGTAGGATCATGTGTATTATGTAGTTATGCTGTTTTGAGATCCCAATCGTAATGTCCTAAAGGCATAACATGTAAGTTACCTCTTTGGTCCTGATTAAAGCACACAAGAGATTATTAAGAAAACCCGAAGAATACCAACATAGTTAGGCAGATGACATCAGAATCGATCCCAAGTAGCTTAGGTGTAATATATCACCCGACCTCAGTAGTGTAATCTGTTATGATCTAAAGTACAATCATTTATATAAATAGTTCAAATTCTAATTTTTCAATCCTATAATGAAACACTATACTTCAATATTGTTGTCTTTCATTTCATTTCAAAGAATTTTATTTACAGATGGTATGGTTAAATGGATTAAATAACAGGCTAAGCCTGTATACATTTTCTCCAATGACGGCTACTGGAGTGAAAAATACTAATCTGTGTAACTAGAAGCTTAGGTAAAACATTAGATGTAAAAAAAATGTATATGTACACAATGCAATCAAGGGAAGTAAGTCACAAACAATTGTGAATGTATAACAGATAAATACACACCCTCATTCACATACTTGCACACAGACACAGGTATTTACTACATCTGCACTATCATCAATGATAATATTTGTAGTGTATAGTGCAATTAATGCACGTTATATTAAAAGGGTATATCTGTGGAAAATAGTAGAAAATATCTTTATATATATTTCATCCAGCTTTTTTTTTTTTTGTGTTCTGTAAAATATATAATGGAGACAGCTGTTAACGTTGATCTTTCCTTTATTGAGTCTCGTCCAAAAGTTACAAACAAATATCAAATACAAGTAATCACAGTCTGATTATAAGACTTGTTGTAAATGTACATGATACATAATGAAATTATCGAATATAAATTTAACTGACAAGTCATCTGTGTATATGGGGAAATTAGAGGTAGAGATAAATAAATCTTGGCTATGTGAGGGTTTTACAATATGAAAGCCAGGCCATAAATATCATTAATTGGTATTTAGCCAATTAAAACTAAAATTAATTAAGTTATATGAACATCAATATATATCTTCCAATGATTCTGAATAGAATTTAAGTCCTCACAATTATGCGTATTAAAACCTGAACTCAAGTTCTAATAATCATTATAAGGAACAGTAATAATAATACATCATAAGTACATATATTTCAATCAGATTCTAAACTGAGATAACAAATTACAAGATCTGACAGACAAAAACAATTTAAGATAATTTCATAACTTTGCAAGATAAAAGTATATATTAATATTAAAAATTCAATACAAAGAAATGGAACTAAATCTATTAATAATTAAGTGTCAGAATTAAGGGGCAATAACTCATAAATAATTCATAAAATGATATCTAATTGAAACATACAATATTTCACAAGAGACTAATAAATTGTGCATAAAATGCTTATGGTTGAAAGCTTTACAATAGATAAATATTTTCAATTACGGGAACACTATTCTTTGCATTTCACAGACAAGAATAAAACATAAATATTTAACTACATAAATCAATACAAATACAGACGTATGAAAGATAATATCGAACACAGAAAAATAATAATAAAATACAAATTGTGTCAATTAACAATATGGAAATAGACTAAATGTACATAAGTAAGAAAGTGTGCTCACCTGTAAAATATATAATGGAGACAGCTGTTAACGTTGATCTTTCCTTTATTGAGTCTCGTCAAAAAGTGATACGAAAACTCAGATTTTATGAAGATCAAGCTGTTCTCCGGACACAGGCATGCGCAATGGTAAGCGTCGGTATAATTCCAAAAATATCTAAATCACTGACATGTGGGCTCCTAGCCATAACCTATTACGTAATGGCCACTCGCCACACAAAGGGTGTTGACCAAGGGCTAATATAAAATACTAGTGTAAATCCTTAGTGCCGATACAATCACAATTGACCCTTCCGTGTCTATGACACTTTACAATTTAATTGCTTTAAATCTTCCTGACATGAAAGGTTAAATATATCTTTGTTGACTTGTGAATGTTATAATTATGTAACAAGATTAATTGACAAACCAAAATGGACATTTAGTGTATAAAAAAATCTGTATTGAATAAATTGTACTTTTTAAAGAAATTCGTTTGTTCCAAATGAATTTCATATTTAACTTTGAGAATATTTAATTTATATATAGAAAATGAACTGATTAAAAGAAAAGAGAGAATTTTATCATGAAATATCCCTCTTACACAGAAAAATCTTCGTCCCGAAGATTAACAATAAAAAGTAATAAATGATTATTTGAGAAAAAAAAAGAAAAATATCAGTATCTTCACAATGTTCATACAGGAAACAGTTCTCAAAAATAAAATATCAAAGTACTGGAAGTCCGACATGAAAATATAGGTGCATAACCATGATATTTGACAAATACATATTTACATTCAGGTACAAAACCATGTGAACCTTTGATAAGACAATGAATAAAATCATTGTGCTTATGACTCAAGCAATCCATTTGTATTTTTCTATACAACATAAGGAAAAACATATATCAGTATGCACAAAATAACAAATATATACAATTGAGCTCATTTGTGAATTTGTACATGTACATTTTAAATACCACAATGTTTGAGGTAGTTTTGTTCAGAAACAACTGGGCAGCATAGAAGGGCCATCATAAATATAATCCAGATCTTAGGAATACCAAAGACACCTATGGAAGACAGAAAGAAAAGGTGAAACTGTTTGATTGGTATCATATATGCCGGTATAAGGTCGCTGCAGACGCCTTTAGCACTAGTATAGATTTGCATAAATACAAATCATGACAACTCATAGCATACATATCAACAAAGATGTAAGATAAAGATAAAGGTAAGATCACCAGAAGCGGTAAAAGAGAAAGATGTCTAGTAGTATCTTACGAAAAGATTTATTATGAAAAACAAGTCAATTTAGACTTTTTGGCCTTCTTTCGTGCTTTACCCTTTTGTGTTTTTGTGGTATGAAACTTGCGTATCAAGTCTGAAGGCAAGTTTTCAGCTGGTTCCCAAGTTCTGGCTGAATATCCAGTCCATTTTACCTTGTAATATTTCACACCATTTCGTGTTTTACAAGCTAACAATTTGTCGACATCATACTTTTGTTCATCTGTTGTATTTGGTAGGGGAACTTCTGTACCCTGGGAGTTATTGTTAACTCCATCGTCTGGATTTGAATCCTGAGATAATGACCCTTGTGCATTGTCCTGCACTGAAGGCGTCGTATTTTCTTTTTGCACATCATTTGATGCTGCAGGTGTAACTGCTGCTTTGTTTGCAACAATCTTCCCATGGTCAGGGACGATGTAATTACCAACAGGCCGATCTAAGGGCTGATCAAATTTTGGCCTTTGGTCATTGCTTGTGTATAGCTTCAAGCGATTAGGGTGAGGCTGGGTCCAGGTAAAAATGCTGCAGCTGGCAAGGGTTGATTTAGGCTGGACATGATTTGTTGTTGTTGTGGCGGTGGTGGTGGTGGTGGTGGTGGTAATCCAGCAGATGAAGGAGTTGATGCAGTTGAGACTATCACATTTGGTATTGATGTTGTGGCTGTTGTCGTTGTTGTTGAACTTTGAGCATAAGTTGATGTTGACGCCATGTTTGCTTGCCTGTCGTTACTTCTTAAATTGTAATTACTCGGACGGCCGTGGGCATTCATGGGATCATGGATATCTCCACCAAGTTTTCATCCAGCTTTTTTTTTGTGTGTTCTGTAAAATATATAATGGAGACAGCTGTTAACGTTGATCTTTCCTTTATTGAGTCTCGTCCAAAAGTTACAAACAAATATCAAATACAAGTAATCACAGTCTGATTATAAGACTTGTTGTAAATGTACATGATACATAATGAAATTATCGAATATAAATTTAACTGACAAGTCATCTGTGTATATGGGGAAATTAGAGGTAGAGATAAATAAATCTTGGCTATGTGAGGGTTTTACAATATGAAAGCCAGGCCATAAATATCATTAATTGGTATTTAGCCAATTAAAACTAAAATTAATTAAGTTATATGAACATCAATATATATCTTCCAATGATTCTGAATAGAATTTAAGTCCTCACAATTATGCGTATTAAAACCTGAACTCAAGTTCTAATAATCATTATAAGGAACAGTAATAATAATACATCATAAGTACATATATTTCAATCAGATTCTAAACTGAGATAACAAATTACAAGATCTGACAGACAAAAACAATTTAAGATAATTTCATAACTTTGCAAGATAAAAGTATATATTAATATTAAAAATTCAATACAAAGAAATGGAACTAAATCTATTAATAATTAAGTGTCAGAATTAAGGGGCAATAACTCATAAATAATTCATAAAATGATATCTAATTGAAACATACAATATTTCACAAGAGACTAATAAATTGTGCATAAAATGCTTATGGTTGAAAGCTTTACAATAGATAAATATTTTCAATTACGGGAACACTATTCTTTGCATTTCACAGACAAGAATAAAACATAAATATTTAACTACATAAATCAATACAAATACAGACGTATGAAAGATAATATCGAACACAGAAAAATAATAATAAAATACAAATTGTGTCAATTAACAATATGGAAATAGACTAAATGTACATAAGTAAGAAAGTGTGCTCACCTGTAAAATATATAATGGAGACAGCTGTTAACGTTGATCTTTCCTTTATTGAGTCTCGTCAAAAAGTGATACGAAAACTCAGATTTTATGAAGATCAAGCTGTTCTCCGGACACAGGCATGCGCAATGGTAAGCGTCGGTATAATTCCAAAAATATCTAAATCACTGACATGTGGGCTCCTAGCCATAACCTATTACGTAATGGCCACTCGCCACACAAAGGGTGTTGACCAAGGGCTAATATAAAATACTAGTGTAAATCCTTAGTGCCGATACAATCACAATTGACCCTTCCGTGTCTATGACACTTTACAATTTAATTGCTTTAAATCTTCCTGACATGAAAGGTTAAATATATCTTTGTTGACTTGTGAATGTTATAATTATGTAACAAGATTAATTGACAAACCAAAATGGACATTTAGTGTATAAAAAAATCTGTATTGAATAAATTGTACTTTTTAAAGAAATTCGTTTGTTCCAAATGAATTTCATATTTAACTTTGAGAATATTTAATTTATATATAGAAAATGAACTGATTAAAAGAAAAGAGAGAATTTTATCATGAAATATATAAGTGCTCAACAAGATTCACATAACCACAGTTGAAAAAAGGATTAACGTGTCAATGTTATGGCTTATTATAACATGTAAAATTTGAAGTGCTTAGATTTTCTAATGAAATAGAGAAAATCACCAAGCATATGTCAGTAAACCATCATAATCGGTATAACAATATTGCAAAATAATTTTAAGAAAAGGAAAATTCCGACTCATTAACAGTTCTAATTCAAACCCGAATTTAATAAAATGAGGGAAACATATTGACAAAAGAAATATGTACAAACAGAACCACGAAAAACGATAAAACATACAATACCAGGTGTTCCGGAACGGTAAGCGTCTTCCGCGTCATCGGCAACACCCATCATATCTATAAGTATTGGTACATTCAAGTGAGAAATGGCACGTTGATATGAGAACAAGGTGAAGAACAAACATACATTAAGTGCCGATTCCTGTACATTGTATCTTTACATGGTAAAGATGTTGTTTTGCGTTATAATGATATTTGTTGATATTGTTTTACTGCTTTACAGTATACGCTTGTCCTCTTGGGAACAAAAATTGTGATGTATTGTCATGTATAGTTATAAGATGATAATATCATTTTCGTATGCTTTTACAGGTAAAAAAATGCTTTTTGCAAAAGCTTGATGTTATTTTTACAAAAGTTATTTTACTGTTAAAATATCTTTTATAATCATCTCACAATCAAATTTTACATATACATTGGTATCATCCATATACTTTTATCTACCACCAATGTAGGAAAGTGTCGCTTGCTCAGGATTACAAACAGTAACGCAGCAATTATACCGATTTCATATCATCGCTATTGTATACACAACAGAATGTCTTTCACTATATTTCTTTGTTTTTGTAGGTATTTGTGTTGATAAAATATTGCTGTTTTTTTCACTTCATGAGCGCTTGTTACAGTTGTCGTAGTGAGACGTCCGCGTATCCAGCAGACATAGCCGATACAGAATAGCTATGAGATGATAAATATTTACAGCATCATCAACCATCGTTATGACGATGAGGTTATTTTCAGTTGATTTTATATTGAATCATAAAACTTCAATCATCTGCAATCATCGCTAATAACTGTAATGTTAAGAATAAATAATTTACATTACGAGTTTGAAACTAATTCATGTACTGTTAAATCATATATTTTCGTGGTTCAGATTTCGTGGTTAAACAGAAATCTACATTTTCGTTGACACTTGATTTTGTTGATAAATACTCAAGTACTCTAATCAATTTTATATGTTATTATTTCATGGACACATAAATTCGTGGATTAAGAGTTACTCAATTTAACGAAAATAATCCCCCGCTAGAATTGATGACTTTACAGTAATTGCAGATTAGTAATCGAAAGAGCTAGCTACTAATTGTATTTAAATAATTTAGATGACAGACGCCTGTATAACTATCCTAATCGATTAATATCCTTTTAAATATATTAGCACCAGTGACGAGACCAAGAAGGACGAAACAGCTGCATAACTTAGTTTAATTCATTGTTTGGCTGTGCTGCAGTTATTTGTTTGTATATCTTTTGCACAATTTAGAGTTAGACTCTTGTTATATACATTAATTAGTATACAGATTAAAAATAACTTCGGTGTTTACGTGCTCTGAATAGTGATTTGGAATTTTGTATTTTGAATCAGGCTTTTCTTTAATCCTCAACACTTGTGAGTCGAGGTCTATTTGGTTTTGTTTTTTTATATTCGAATCTTGTGTGACAAGTCCTTCGGCATATATAATTATGAGAGTAACGTCATTGTTATAAATTATAAATATGTGTGTGTGTATATATATTTAGAAAATTGTGAACTTTTTTTCTTGTTTCATACCAACGATTGATAAATTGAAATTTTATACATCAACATACGTTTAGAATGTTTGTATATAATAATATACGTTTAGAATGTGGTCTGCAGCATGCTTTTGTTTATAGATTTATTTTTTGTTAACCTGTTCCGTTTATAAATTGAGAACAATATATCTCTGTTTATCCATGTAAAGATTTGTAAACAACATATTCCTTACTATATGTTTAGGAGAACATTGTTATTTTGGTAGACTTAGTTTTTTTGTTAGCATCGTCTTTCTCTTGATAGATCGAGAAAAAAAGTACGTTTTGAAATTTATAAACATTTTGAAAAATCTTTTGTTTTTATAACTTTACAAAATCGTGGGTTACAATATTTTTTCAGAATTTATATCAATATTATATTTGTCAATGTAATTATCGTGAGGAAAAAATATATATTGTTTTATGATGTTGCTTGAACCCTTTATTTAATATACATTTATATCTTTATCTAAATGTATTAATTTTTCTTTCCACCTCGTTATAAAGAATTACCAAGTTTCATCTACTGATACACAGATACATACAAATATCACACTTAACAACAGCAGACTTCATATTTATATAAGGCCTGTTCATTTCAACACGCTTAAACATTCAATAAAATTTATAATGACATACTGTTGATATTATGTTTTGTTGTGTATGAAAATGGCAAGGGTGGTGTATGGGTGAAGATGCTGTTGGTAAAAAGATGTACATGTAACCGAAAAGATGTATATAATGTGAATGGTGTATGAAAGGTATTCTTATCATGTAATGCAAAAATGTTTGAAAAACAAAATAGAAAAAAAAAATTATAATGACAGCGACATGTTAATAGTGTATGACTTTACCAATCCATCGGTATTCTGTTTTCGTATCGACTGAAGAAACACGAAATCTACTGCTACATTACCAAGACTAGTTATCAACTCAGAAATCAATAGTGCTACTTTCTGAAAATCGTTAGTCTAATTTAAACTTCTAGACCGAATCATGTTGTTTTACTTTCATTTTAAGCAAAGATAGTGCTTCGAATTTCTGAAAACAGTCGACTGTAATTTTGTTTATTTATAACTACCGGTCATGGTTGATTCATAATTACCTATGTCTATTCATATCTACCGATAGGTGAGGTAAGCGTCTTGTATAGAGAACCAAGTTTAATAACCTTAATAGATATGACCACAGTTAATATATCAGTATTGATAGAAGTATCACATCAATGGGATATATACCGGAGTTTTGATTAGTTTATTAACACAATAAATGTAGGATATCTTATTTACGAGGTTTCGTTTTCAAGAATCTGAATGTGAAGAAATATGACCGATCTCGGATATAAAACATGAAAATAATTTTCTGTTTCATTTCTCAGAGATCGTGTGTACTTTGATATTCTGTAATGGTCACTATATCCTGATGGACCTTATTGAGCGCAGACAGCATTGTATGATGACCGATTTGGTCTATTCTAAACCTTGTAAAGAGGCTAAAATCCGAAAAAAACGCAGTTTTATTTTATTAAATGACGCATATATAGATCGAAATGATGCAATTGATCGATATCTAGAATGTTGTTTTTTCGATTCTCCGTTGAACATACGTCGCTTTTAATTTTTAACCGAAAGAACTTTAAATATATTTTATTAAAATCTAAAGAATATACGTTTGTCTCCCATCATACTTTTACAATTAGATGATAAAAATGAAACAGACATCAACATCACACAGACACATGTATGTATACAATCTACACAGACACGTGTATGTATACAATCTACACAGACACATGTATGTATACAATCTACACAGACACGTGTATGTATATATCTACACAGACACGTGTATGTATATATCTACACAGACACGTGTATGTATACAATCTACACAGACACGTGTATGTATACAATCTACACAGACACGTGTATGTATACAATCTACACAGACACGTGTATGTATACAATCTACACAGACACATGTATGTATACAATCTACACAAACACGTGTATGTATATATCTACACAGACACGTGTATGTATACAATCTACACAGACACATGTATGTATACAATCTACACAGACACGTGTATGTATACAATCTACACAGACACGTGTATGTATACAATCTACACAGACACGTGTATGTATACAATCTACACAGACACATGTATATATACAATCTAAACAGACACATTGTAAGATATGCTAATATACTGTACATATCCGTTTCCTTGATTTCTTTGAGATTTTAAAATTATTTTTGGGTCTATGGCGTGTTGATATTTTCCAGTTCAGTAGCGTTAATCAACTTTACTTTTCCCGACTCTCGCTCTCCTTCAGTTTAGCTGTTTAATGCAATACTTTAGAATATCAAACCTAGGGACCGACACTATGAAGGACACGGTGTGGTTCACTCATTACAATGTCTACACGAATATTTCGTGAAAAGTTGATTAGGTCAGTTCGCCAATCAGCCTCCAAACTAGATATTGATATGCATCAACAAAAACCTACATATGAAATCTGGTTCGATAATTGGTTGAAATGCAAGATACATGCATTCGTTTGTAGACAATTTTGTTTTTTCACAAATGCAACTAAAAGTAAACATCAAACACAAGGAACCAATGAAAACCTACACAAACATGCAAGAAATAGCGAAAACGATTTTTCCAGTTCTTTTCAAGAAGAAGTCTTTTCAGTCAAAATCCAAGACGGCGATATTCATTCGTTCGATGATACAGTCCTTGAATTCAACTTGCACATCCACGGACAGGGTTAAATCTATCGAACTTCAATATCTGTAGAACGGCTCGAATTTCATTGCTATTTTCTCTAACAGAACTAACAGTTTTTTTCAGCCTTTGGTCCAATAATAGAAACCATAGTGTTACAATTTGTGTTGTATTACAAAAGTAGTCATATGATAAGTTTACTTAATACTTGTCACTGGTGACAATATTTTGAGGTTTAGTAACCAACACTTACAGCAGAAAATACCATACAATGTTTTCTTTGTCCGTGCATTGATCCTTGTCATTAGAGAACACACTTTATACCTAATTCAGCACACGTTTCTGTTGATCGTATTTCTAGTTAGTTCATTGGGTTTATCACCCATGAACAGCCAGGATCATTTAAGGTGGGGTCTTCTGGAAGTAGCTGGTGGTAACCTTACTGAACAACATATGGGAGGCCAATCACATACTATCTACAGCAATTAGGGAAAATGTCTTGCCCAGGAATGCAGCCATAACAGGGAAATGACAGGTCCGGTTCTCACCTTCCATACTATTTTAACTGACTAAGCTTTATTTGAGCACTGACCCTCTACCGAGGGCTGTTCAAAGGATGGTTACCTTACAGGTATCTTAAATCAGGATATACATAACGAAGTTTCTGATTGTTTTTCCATAAAAATGAAACATGAAAATTTAAACCTGTTTTTTATTGTGATAACAGACCTTTTACATCAGAAAATAACCAACTAGCTAAGTTGAAATACTTCACTCAATAAGTCTTCTTAATGCATTTTCTTTTCTTTCGTGCTTTTGAAGAGTTTTGAATTTCTAAATGTTCATGCTATAAATTTACTTTAATTCAAATTGTACCAGATAATACGATTTAGGTGAAATTTATCCGAATTGAAATATATTTCTGCTGGATTTAAATTTGACCTATTTTTTTTTAACTTTCCGGTAGGATCAGCCATTCTGACCTTTCTATCAAAGGAAACATATATGGATCAAACCCATCAATACGATATAGAGCCGGTATTCATGACTGTAACAGGGTCTGACACACATCCTCTTTCTTATTAAATCATAAAAGACCTGACAACAGAGTCATTATAAATCAATTTCCTTGTTATACAAATGGTAACAGGTAATATGCAGGTATTTATTTTGTAATGACCAACTAGAAGACTATTAATCGATGATTTTGTCGGATGTTACTTCGTCATTTTACTGCGTACTCATTACATGCTTATTGGGTCAGATTCATAAAGATCTACATAAAAAGTTTAAATGATTATCTAAATGACTAGAGAGTTGGTGAAATATAACGAAATGTTTGTAACGGAGCTAAAAACGACATCAATATAAATGGTGACAATCTTTAACTGGGTCTAAAAGATGATGAGAACGCGTATAAAGTAAAGATCATTTTATACATTACAGGATTATGTTACGTTTGGCTACAACAAAATGAGTAAGAACTATTTTCATACTAGTTTTAAGACTTTTGTGTGACCAATTTATACATGTTATATATTAACAAAGAAAAGTCATCATTATGTCAGATATATAAAATATTTAAGAGTCAATTTGAATATATAAAAACATTTCACCGGACTCAATTAAACAGATAGAATATATATTTGTAAGTTAAGAACCTGTAACTTTATATCTCTTCCAATAAAAAATGGCACACTGGACCGGAATAGAACGTGAAGATGGAAGATGCAACAACTGGACGCGGCTAGATACACATATACGTGAACAAGCTTGTCCGAGATAATTCATCGCACATTTCTAAAATAACTACAGTTAATTATTGAGTTAAACAAATTGTTAAATGGTGTGAAATTTGGTGAGAGTGAATGACATAAAAATGTCACGACTGGTTGTTACATAACATACATTATTGTGTCGCGGCATATACGTGAAAGCAAAGCCAAACCAAGACGAAAATACTGGTCACGGTCCCATACAAATGAAAACGGCAGTAAAACATATATGTGGAGTGCCGAGATCGGGTAAGACAGAGTTCCAGAGAAACTTACAAGAACTTAGTCCAACTTTCATGCTTACCCCAAACAAAGTGACCGCGAGGTTTTGCCAGTTCGAAAATCACATTGACCTACAAATAACAAACAGTAAAGCACTTTCCAAGACGAATGCACGTCTAGTTTCAAGACTTAATAAAGCACAGTTCCAAAGAAACAACATTTGTTTTGTACGCCGTAAATAACTACAAGTGTACAGACTAGGGGAAACGCTTAATGCCCCTCCACTGCTGTATGGATCATAAACAGAGTAATCAATATATTTATTGAATCTGAATGGAACGGAGATTCAGAAAAAGACAGGATTGTTTTGTGATAACGTGCTCATGTTGAGATGAAAGACTGCATGGAATACAAAACGAACAACGAAAAAAAAACATGTTTAAAATACAATGCACATGCACTGCATGCTTAGTCTAACTACTCGCGTGGCGTCAGGGGGACGGGACAATAAACTGTTGTCCGACTGAGGAATACCTCTATTACGTTCCGGAAAAGCAGTTTCAGTACTCGAAGCACCAAGAAACAATTAAACAGTATCCAACCAACACATTTGATTGTTAATTTAACTAACTGCAGTGATTGACTCTCAAAAAATTGTTGAAAATTAATGCTCATGATCATTGAAATTTTCATTAAGCTCCTGACAATTTTATTGAGGTCATTTGAAGCCACTGGCGACAATAAAAGTTTACGCAGAAATGTAAGACTTTTTTTTAAATAATGTAATTAGATATTTTTCACAATTATGAACCCATTACACCACACACGTTCATGCAGAAAAGGGTCAGAAATACAATCCAAATACGTATTGGTCAACGCCGGAATGCACGTCTTTCTCAAGAACATCTATCTGAAGGCTACTTGGTTCGGTGGCACCGAACTCTAACGAGACGTGAGCCAGCAGGTTCGGATCGAGGTATCGAGGTGAGATTGGTATTTTCAAATACACTTTTTTATAAAATGAATGTTTTATTTGTGATGGTAATTATTAGACACATTTGACTTTTGAAACTTTCAATTCGTTCGTCTTTTGAGGTCGCAATCCGAAGTGCGTGGTTTCGTTCTCTAACACTTGCGGTTTGTGTTTCTCGGAAAGTTACTAGGGCACCAACCAGTTTTGTCATTGTTGTGTCCTTGAGAAATTTTACTCCAACAATTTTAGAGGATTTACACGGCGAGAAACTTATGATGATGGGCACCGCGTAACAACAATGACAGATAAATAATAAAACGGTCGACCAGCGGCCTCTCAGTTATTTTTACCCTAATGTTGTGTCCTGTATGGCATGTGACGGGCCTCCCATATGTTGTTTGATGGTGAGGTAACCATCCAAATATAATCTGGCTGTTCTCGGGGCGGCAATCTCAGAGGCAAACAGAAACAATGGCGTGAAGAAATCGCGGATAGACAGTCAGAAATCATTCGGACTACTATT
Organism: Ylistrum balloti; assembly: GCF_031769215.1. Taxonomy (NCBI): domain Eukaryota; kingdom Metazoa; phylum Mollusca; class Bivalvia; order Pectinida; family Pectinidae; genus Ylistrum; species Ylistrum balloti. The sequence goes on along the minus strand of NW_026782141.1, from coordinate 369,050 downwards.
TCTGTGGGTGCAACGTGGTGCAATCCACTGAACGCACAAAATGTCATGCATTTTCACAGGCAAGGGAAAATGCACGAAAATAGGCTGGAACACGATGACAAATTTAGTCTTCGAAATATCTGGTCTAGTCTAAACCACGTTCACCTTTGGCGAGCCTCTAATTTAGTTATCAGTTTCGTCTGGGTCATGTATGTGTTTCCGTCTGGGCCAAGTATGCGTTTCCCGTTTCTTACTACGCTCAAGCGTCAAATTGACATTGGCTATAAAATTTGGAGGTAGAGTTTGAGTGAAGGTCGGACAGGTACGGAAACAGGTAAGAGTGACAATACAGGTAAACTATTTCCTGGCAACGTGGTCACTGTAGAATCAATCCCTAGATAAGCATCGTACTCTAAAACTGCATGTATTTTCTATTTTAATTTGTGGATAATTGATTGGCAATGCAATCACATCTTGCGATGATGCAAACACCTTGGACCACGGGTGCTGGCATATAATTATCTGTTAATTGTTTTAATTGATAAATATGGGCTACAAAGTGTGTCGATAGTCCTGCACATGGTAATTTATTAAACTATAGAAGTAAACACGAATCCAAATGTATTTCAACTAGCAAGAAGCAAAGCAATAGATTATAAGCGACTTGCGTGATGTACCATGGACAAGACGGGAGTCCAGCCTAGCTTTGCTTGACAAAGTCGTTTGCTATCTTTATTAGCAGTTACAAATCCGTCGCTATGTATACCTGAATGTTACATTAAAAATATGTAACATTATACTATAAACAGGCAGGCAATAAAGTTATTTCAAGGTGCACGCAGGTGTTCTATGAACATGATGATCCATAAATCATATATTGAACTCTACCTGAGGCTATTGATCGTGTCATATATATATATCTTGTCTGTAAACCTAAGATTTAGCTGGTAATGATTAAGGCTACCACACCTGAGGCCATCAATTTGGCATGCCTATTTATCAATATGAAACCAAAAATAGAACTTTCTAGCAGAAAGATGATATCTTGGACAATTGCATGTAATTATGAAGTTGTTAGTTACATATAATTTTCAGTTGGTCAGAATAATTGAGACATAAATTAGGATAATTTGTCCTCATGAAATAAGAAAGATGTTGATTATTAGTAGAGCATTGGAGAACCAAACTTTGCCAGTAACCGGTTTGAATAGGAATGCATGCTTTAAAGATTTTGAGTGCTTAAATTATTTTGATGATGTTTGGTGCCAAAAAAATAAAATTTCTACCTTTTGTTTCAGTTTTATTGTCCCAGTATCCCAGCTATTAATAACAATCACCATTTCTTGTTTTCTTCAGAAATAAATATGTTTTTCAACAAGTCACGATCGGCCCCTGGTGGCAACATGATGCAGAATTACATGGAGAAACAGATGACAACTCTTCATAATTCCAGTTCCTCCTCTGTCACCAACTACAAAGACAAGGTCTTTGCCTTCCTCAGTGGTGTCATCTTCATCACTATACTTCCATATATCCACATAGGTACTTGCCATGTATACTCATTTGACATTATAGTGTTTAAGTACCCTATTTGTCCTGCTATAAGCTTAGCTAATTACAAGCCATGAGTATTTATGAAAGATAATTATGGTACATTAATCATTTTGTTATTAAATTATTTTTATTTTAAAGCATTGCTGAAATTCAAATATCAAAGGGTTATGATTACATTGTACATAAAGGTGATAGCAATTATCAATGCAAAAGCGATATTAGGTATTGTTTCTTTGAAAAATATTCTTAGATCAACTTGTGTAACCTTAGATTTATTATTCAAAGATGTTGTTACTGTCAGAAATCAACTTATACAGTATTGTATCTACCTATGATCTAATTCATCCTTTCTCACAAAATCACCTTGCACTCGATGTTATATGTAGCAAACATTGTAACCTGGACAACCTTCAGATAGGTCACTAAATACAGTAAAAAAAGATCCAAGTTTTGACATGAAACTGTTTCATTATCATGAGCTTTTTGCTGAAGTCACAGTATTTTAGATTTGAGCCATCATCCTAAATGACATCTACTTATTTACATTATCAGTTTGAGCAAATGTTGTCATTGCTGTGACAGAATTGTTTTATTGTCAAATACTGAAGAAATTTTGAAGTTAAAAGAGAAACTTATCTTTATATTGATACCTTTTATCAGGTATTATCCATCTGAAAATCTGGGTACCTGGGAAACCAAAGGTGGACAAGAACAAGTGCACATGTTCCTGCTTCGATACTGTATTCAGAGGTAACATACAACATATGCTTAATGCAGTGCTATCCAATTAATACATATTTCATATCATTTTCTTGTTGTTATCTTACCAAACTTAATAAACAGGGCAAAAAATGATTTTTCAACACAAATCAGAAAGGTCGAGCTTGCAGGTTTTGCAAAGATTTTGTGATGATTTTAAAATGATGAAGGTAAAATTTTGATTTTTGTCAAAGGGAAACAACTCTGAGCGGGGAATAAAACCTTATTCATTAAAAATTCACTCAAATCTGTATATTTATATGTAATTTCCAGGACAGTATGAGGACCCTGGGCCAACAACATACAAACATGTCTACTTTAATGCTACCTGGCAAACAATGCGTATCTGGCTGTTCACAGTGATCTTCATACTTCTGGCTTACGAGAGTATCAAATATCTTATTCCATTGATTCGGAGAGGCAATCTGCGACATGCAATGTTCGTATTGTATTTAGTGAACTTGTATCCTCATTATTACTCGTGGTGGTCCTACTTCAGCTACTACAACGAGGACTTCTACGACTACTACAAACATCATATGTTGTTCACTATCACTGAAGTCATCGCTACCTGCCTTGTGTTAAACCTGTGTGATATTCGTAATGAGATCATTTCCTGGAAGATACTAGCAATTGTCAGTATTAACTTGATGCACATATCAGTTGAAGGTTCTGATCAATTTATACAACACGTAATTTATCGTAGAGGATCTCATTTCCAAAATGCCAGAAACATCGGCCTCATGATTCCTGATCTGTTACATGTTTTCATTCCATTGTATTTACTCTATAAGTATGCAAAATCAAAAGAGTTGAAGCTTTCAGAAATTTGTTACAAAGAGGAATTGTTCATGTGTATTGTATTTATTTCATTTGGTACTTTAATTGGGCGGTTGATGTAATATATACCTAGGTATGTTGGAAATAAGTAAATGAAGCATGTAATGTCAAGTTGTACCTTCTACGCAAGACATAAGCATACTATGCAAGCCCTGTATTTCAAATTAAATTACCCTTCCTTTGGTATATTTCATCCGAGAGATGTTACGATATTGCTTATTCCAAATCTAGTCTGAAACTTACTTTTTAAGGAAAGAAAGACTTTTTTTGTATGAATAATGTTGGTGACACCCTAGAGAAGGGACGGGCTGAGCCCATTATATGAAAACAAGACATTTTGATTTAAAACACTACTACTGGCGTTTATGAGTTGAACTTTATTTAGCCTGAAAGAAGAGATGTTTGTTATTTAGTAATTGAATTAGATGATCCAACTGTTTTAAAAACAGTTATTCCTGAACACATTTGAGAAATTCTACAAAGTTATTTCTGAAACATCTGTAAGGAAGATTAGCAATATTTTGTGTTAAGGAAGTTGTGAACGACTTCGGGAATATTAGTTGTTTTGATTTAAAACACTACATCACCTGAATACTGTGAGGGATAATTATGTTATGTTATATGTAAATTTGATTGGAGTCAGGACTCCTGGGGTAGGAGGGGTTGAGATGATTAAGGAGAAACTAGTATTTTAATACACCTAACTTCCCTAATGCATTGGTGAATTTAAGCAAAGCTTGGTTTGGCATACCATTGATTATTTGTGACTGTAAAGTTGTTAACATGTCCTGAATGGGTGGGATGCAACTTATAAAAGGGAAATCAAAGGTTGTTTTCTTGAAAGACAGGACTTCCTGAATGCTTTGTCATGTTTGAACAAATGTAGTCTGAAAACTTGTGATATTTTGTTTAAACAAAAATGGTAGTTTAATACCATTCTTGCAAAGGATTGTCAGGGTTGGGCATTTTTTTTAATGAAAACTTCCTATGATGAGGCGGATCATATTTTGTTTGATGAAATCTGAAAAGGTAGTCTTAAGAATTTGCAACTTAATTCATTATTTAGCTATACTATAGGGTCCTGAAGGGTCAGAATGACCTATAGACATTGTTTCGTCCGTCATGGGCCATTCGTAAACAATTTTTTCTCAATATCCAAAAAGCCAATGATGCTGATTTTGAGTGTGTAGTATGCTATGATGAAGGGCTACTAAATGTGTTCAAATGAATGACCTCAACCCACTTTCAAGGCCACAGGGGTGAAATGTGTTTAAATGTTAAAAAAACATACATAACTAAAAGCCAAGGGTGACTGGGGTTAGGCCTGTAGCATACTGGGATAGAGTACTACCAAGTTTGTTCTAATGAATAACCTTGATCCACTGTAAAGGTCAGTGGTCTAACATGTTAAAGTCTTCAAACATCTTAAGAACAAAATGTCAAAGATGTTTGTTTACTTTTCGAAAACAAAATCACAGAAATCATATATACATTAGTATTCTCAATGAAATTGGCTGTCAAGGTCAAAAGGAGCATTTAATTCTGACCATCTCGTGTAAAACCAAATATGTCTACATTTTACTATTTAACATCTTTATCATAATGTAATAAAGTGTTGTGTTCTTAAGTAGAAAATGCTCTTGTTATCGAAACTTATTTTACCATAAGTGTTAAAAGAGTAATTCTGCACCGATGTAATAATTGATGTAAATTTTCTTTTGTGTATAAAAAATTATACTTTTAAAATTCAAATTCTATCAATTTAAATAAAAAGCTAGGATTTTAATGCTTATTTTTTTTTTATAAAAAATGCCTAGTTTATTATTGTTATTATATATACCAGGCATATATATATATATATTACAAAAAAGGAGAGTAATGTGTTGTTCCACATATACATAATATATACAATGTCCTTATATATGCCAAATACTTGTCACGTTCCCCATACTAGCTATAAAGCAGTACTTTTTCAGGTACAGAACAAAGTGAAGGTTGTAATGATATCTGTCAGAAAGTTAAATGAAGCTGAAACTTGTATCCATAGAGAAAGATTGTGAACTTTGAAGCACAGTACATATACCTTGTAAACAAAATTATATAGATGAACACTTCAATATAGAAATTTATGTATGTGTTGAAGCATAAATTATTACTATTTTTCATTTTCAACAAATTTTATTACACTTATAGATATTGCAATTGAATGATCTTCAGACTAAATTGTTAATATATAATGTATCTGTGGTTGTTAGATTCAAATAAAAGTAAATGTATAAACTATTGAATCTCTAATAAATAATTATTTTAAATGCAGTATAGAGACATGGTTGTAACACAAATCTTCCTCTTCAGGACACAGTGAAATGACTTTGTATGACAATTTAATTTGTAATTTTTTGTACATTTTTGTATAGTTGGACAGAAGTATATTACGATGATACCTTGTACTGTATGTATAAACAGCCAAAATCCTTGTGATTACTATGTGATATACTGAGGCTTAGATAGAAGGTATCTTTCACAGTTCAATAGTGAAGCTGTATGTACATTGTTCTGTAGATATTCACTCTGATATATTATTTCAGATTTTTGTTTATGAATTTTTAATGATATATAGAAGTATCATTTTATCATTCCTCGATGTGGTTTGTCATTTACTTCTGTTTGTGTCAAGTTTACAATTTTGTCATTTACTACTGGCTGTGTCAGGTTTACAATTTTGTCATTTACTGCTGGTTGTGTCAGGTTTACAATTTCATGAAAATTGTTCAAGAATTGATTTCAAAATACATAACCAGTTTTAAGTTAATTGGCAAATCAATGACAATTTACACAAGACTCCTCATGTCATGAGTCCTCCACCAATATCAGACGACTAAAACTCTACAGGATACATCAACTCCACACATTGGCTGTATGTTGTTTATTGGTTGACCAGTAGGACCAAGGTTGTTCTTGAGTTGTTCATTTATGAAATAAAGGTGGATCTACTTATCTTAATTTGCCTACTGATGAGCTTCAGCTAAGCCTTTCTAGGCCTGTATCAATATTTGTAGGTCAGTCCTGATTTAGACTGAAATGTTACGTTCAATGTGCCTACAAACTTGTTTATCAACATAAACAAACAAGCTCCTAAATTCTGTTACCATCAACGTCCAGTAGTAAACTGTGTTGTCTTAGTCATCTTTGTGTTGAATCTAATTAAGTATTCAAGTGTGATGGTATGTTTTGGACTGGAACCTTGGACCTTAACATGAACACTGTAGAGATCTCCATCTTATACCTTCAGGATCAGTACATATATGTCTGAATACATTCACAAGTGTTTTGAGAAATCATGATATAAAAACCATTTGACAGTAACTGATCTTCACCAATTATATAATTTGCCTAGGTTGGTGCATAACTGTTGAAACTTTGTCACAGCCTTCAATTCAAGAACATTTCATGTAATTGCTTGACTGTAGATGTGAACAAAAATCATACTTTCTGGATTATTCCTGGGACTGTCCAAGCCATTTACGGCTATTTATTTATGCGGATGGTATTGTGAAAATGGTTCAGATCTAAAAGCACAACCATATAAATATACAGGCATTGTTTGAATAGCAAAGCATAGCTAGATGGATGTACTTATCGTAATTTGACTGCCCTTTGAGTTATACTGGGTATTGGCCCCTGTATTATAACACAAAAATGGTAACAAAGACCTCCCTTCTATATCTGCATGCACATATTGCTGGATACGATCACATGATGTACACTCATACTACAGGGATATCTATTCAACATACTTCAGTATATTTCCACTGTTTTGTAAAGCTACAGATGCTGATTAAAGAATAAATCCCCAAGATTTTGTTTTCTTATAATTATATTCTTCTGACAGTGTTTGTATTACCTGATGTAACATTGCAACACTTATTTTTTGAGTCCAAAGAAACAGTGTTTTTAACTATTTCTTACTGATTTACATGTGGTAGAAATTTTTGACATTGTAAAAACATCTTGAAAATTCTTTGAAAGAAATATATTTCAAAAGACCAGACTGAGCTTCAATAAGGAGATTTCCATGCCAGATTAAAATGCTGAGAACACAAAGGGAAAAAACTTTTAAAAATTTACATCAGAAATTAAAATATTCAGGAAAACAGCACTACACATTATGGTTATGAAACTTTCGGTTTGAAACAGAACTTTCCATACAAGAATGCTAAAAAATTGTAGAATTGACTTACCAGGAAGCTTTTTAGAAAACCACAACTTGTCATGATTATTTAGCCTGTCAACTTTATCAATCAAGCCTACTAGGTTTTCATAGATTTGTTATCGTTTGAAACTTTGGCGATCTCCATACAAGATTTGAATGATGTAAAGAACAAAGGATGAAATACCTCTTATAATAAAACTACCCATCACTGAAACACTAAAACCATAACAGATTGTAGTGGATAGTTGATTGTCTCAAATCATCCAGTTTAACAGGACTTAAGTTCATTATCATTAATCATACTAATTTCTGACAGATCATTTAAAACCTAATTAAGGACGGGATTTCCACACAAAGTTAGCACCAGATATGCTTTATACCAATATACTTTCTGACAATTTCTAATGGCATATACCACATCCTAAACAATCAATGGTCAGTAGAAATTATTCAAAATTGGAAAAATGCATTTAATTAATTGTTTCTATTGATGAAAGTGGTATTGTTAGGGCACATACAAAATATGAGTTTCTTCCGGTTCCACAATCAGTTATCAACAAACATACACACAAACAAACAAACAAGCAAGCAAGCAAACAAACAAACAAACACACAAACACACAAACACACACACACACACACACACACACACACATATACTTATATATATATATACAATAGTCAGTGAAACATGGTTATTGGAATCACAGGGATCTTAGAAATTATTGGTCTGGGTGAATGGACATATCTATACGAAATTTTGGCTTATGTATACTGTACCATAGATGGTGTCACTTTAGCCAAGTATTGATCTAAATCCCCAAAGTGTCCAATAAACTTAACAAGAGGCCCAATGGCCTTAATGGTCACCTAGGTTACAATGCTTCTTGTAACATAGAAATGATTTTGTTGAAAAATGTAAAATAACTTTAAACTACATTGTACACACAATGCAAATGTAAACTGTGCATAACATTAACTGCTGTCCCATGCTAAGGCTTTTAACCAAGTTTGAATTAAAAGAAATTAAACTCAAAAATTAAAATTTTCCTATATAAAAACTTCCATCCATGAACAGTAGAATATCTTTGAAATTTCAGTCCATTTGGCCCATTTTTGGCCCCTTGTCTCAGCCCTGGGGGTCCACCGAGGTCAATATGTGCATCTCATTGAACTGTCAGCTTATACTAATAATTCTAATCAAGTTTGAACCAATAAAAAATAAACAAATCATGCTCAAAAATGTAATTTTCCAATATAAACTATAGTAAATCTTACTCCCTCCTCAAAGGGAAATGTGAAATTCTGGGGTCATGAAATTTTATAATTTTGGTAAAGAATTTTAAGACACTTCCATCCATGAAGAGTACTTGGCTCAACCTCATCTGGGTATTGAGGTTTTTGAAATTTCAGTCAAATTGACCCACTTTTGGTCTTGCCCAATAGAGAATAAACAAATAATGTTTAATAAATGGTTTTTCCTATATTAGATACAGTAAAGTTTACCCCTTCCCCAGGGGGGGAAATGTGAGACACTGGGGTCATGATATTTAAAATTTTGATTAAACCTCTGAAGGTCTTTCTATCAATGAAGATGCTACCATACCTTGGATTTGAGAAGAGTTTTGAAGTTTTAATCAATTTGACCTTTTTGATACTGCCCTTCAGGCCCCTCTGGGTTGGGAACCATATAATTTATAATTTTGTCTTCAGCCGTGGACGTTTTTTGTAATATTTTATTGAAATCACTTCAGGAATTTTCCACAACAAGTCAAAATGTTAAAAGTTTATAACACATGATGCCAGACAACAGAGAATCACAATAGGTCACCCTTAGACTTTAACTGAACACAAAAAGGTAGGCACATATTGAGGATGTAACAAATTCTGAGGTCCCTATGATTTTGATCTTACATCATATAAAATATTCCCTAGTGATCAACAAAACATTCCAGAAAGGTTCCTTCATTTTATTGTAAACCAATGCTGTAATTCTCCATTCTAAGTTAGGTTCAACAACACAGCTATACATGTATCAATGTAAAGAATTGATGTGACCATAGCACATTAATTTTTATTAATACATGGAAGTCATCTTTGGTCAAAAGCAGTATTTAAGTATAAGAGGTTGCAACAAACAAGGTTTTTATAAGCTACAGGGGAAAAAATAATTTTTAAAATATCGCATTGATAAAACTAATTCTCATGACGAAAAATGTAAAAAAAAAACAAAACATGTACTTTCTCCCCTTAGCTGTCTGAATTCTTTGAGAAAACAATGGTTTTATGTATTTCCTACCTTTTCAATTAAATTTCCCAATTAAAAAAATCTTAATAAGCTGTAGTATGTAAGTCAAAATAAATGGAGACCAATTGAAGATTGACACATTTCTAAATCATTGCTACAATTAAACTCTTGAATTTCCAATTGTCATACTATAGGACCTCTTAGCTAAGTAGTTAGTATATGTGAATCAAGACACAGGAAGGTCAATTAAACATGAACAAACTCCTCAGTTGTCTCTTTCCCCACCGAAATCTCTTGTTTATGTTTCATTAGAGAATTGATGCAGTATATGAAATAGAAGACATCACATGGTCCTTTGGCGAGGTAACAAGACTTAAACACTGAAATTACACAACAGTAAGTCTATGAGCATAAAAAATCATACTCTGATAAATACATCGTGTACAATAATTTATTTTCTGTAAACCTCCCCTTTAGTACAATTATTTGTGATATAATTTTTATACTGAGTTTTTTTTCTCAAAAAAGACAGCATATTTTAAAACATTAATTTTTTGTAAACCTGAACGCAACAATCACACACCCCACTGCTCAAAAAATAAAAGAACAAAACTACAAACTGCATCAGCTGTAATGCATATATGCCGTCACTCAGCAAAGGAAAACATGTTTTTACCATCAAATGATACTAAATTTTCCTGTAAGTAGATTCTGTTTATAATGACATATAGACAAGAATTCCTGTGATGGTAGATTTATTCAGGTGACCAGGATATCAGATTTTCAGTCACAACAAATTCAAAATTAAAAAAAAAAAAAAGTTTTATAACTCATTAACAAAATAGTGTAATGTGAAATTATATCACATCAAAAAAGTACTTGTTCTTGTATTACACTAACAATTTCAGTCTCGGAGTAAATCAAGATACAAGGAAACATACCACAAAACTGAGTCAATACAAAATGTATACCAGAATTAGGACTTTAGTGAGATTTCTGCAACAAACTTGATAATACATTTTAACACAATATTCAATAAGGAAAGGTAAATGACACTATTATCCAGCCCCTGTATTTTCCTAATTAAGATTGAAATATAACCTTTAGGCCTTTTCTTAGTGATATCAGTGAATCTACTTATCTAGTGAAAACATGAAGTATTAAATGTTACATTAAATGAACTATGCTGTTTCTGTAGGCATTGTTTTCCAACAGCAAATCAAATGTTAAGACTTTTTAAACAAGTATTAACAAATGAAAAAATTTTATCATAGGAGATAACTATTTCATCGGCAATATGTTTGTTAATTGAGGTATAAAGTGTTTCAACAACCGAACATGCTGCGATGAAAACTCTATATGAAATGACTATTTTTTAAGTAAAAAGATGAGTATTATATACAAAGAAATGACATGTATCACTAACAACGAAAGATTCTGTCATGAACATTCAAACTGCAGCCACTTAAGTCCTTTCAATTGTCCAACTTTCTGCCAGAGTAAGTTAGGTCATAGCAAATTCATGTCTAACTCTTATATGCTACTTTCTAAATAAGCAGTACTAAGAAATACACTGTGCACTATATACCAGTACAGCATGCTTCACCATCATTGTGTATTTCTGTAAGGCTTTACAATGAATACCATCTTTAGACAGTCAATGATTTCTGAAGTGTGGATCAGTATTAAATAAATATTGATTAAGAAGAAAAGATTTTTATTTTCTTTGGTTGTATTTGAAATTCTGTAACCAAAGTTTATCATTCCAAGGATTGAAATTTTGTGTTAAGAAAACTTTATATATTACAAAATTAAGAAACATCCTTGAAAAACCAGTTACACAATGAAAATTAGTGGATGCTTCAAACATATTTACCGTCAGTAAACACATCATAGCATTCATACATAAACTCTTTTTTTTAAATCTGGGTTATTACTTTCCATAACAGTGTAAGTAATCAAAATATTTTGGGCCCTCACAATTTTGTTTTCTCCAATTTGCTATCAGAATGTTATTGATACTGCAACCTTTGGTTAGAGAGCAGACACAGGGTCTATGTATCATGCTACTGAACCCTTTGACAGAACACTGCATCTTCATATCGGAATGAATCATTTATCATTGAAAATTTGAACTCATCTTGTTTCTCCACATGTATTTGTATGTGAAATATACTGACACCGAGTTTAGTTTACATGCAAAACTGCATACAAATTGCAAACACAGATAATCCTCCAAAGTCATTTTAAGATCTTGAAAATATTCCTCACATACATTTTAAAATCAAATTCACTATCACAGTTAATTTGTAAACCACACACATGTGACTGATTCAATGATTCCCACCCATAAACTACATAGTACTCTTATCCCCTATTTGTTCACAATAGACTGCACTCATCAGTGATGTAGACTGTAGGAAAAGGTATAATAAGGATTCAGAAACCCAGAGGGTGCTGTTGAAGAGTTCCATTGTTGGAAACAACGTCTTTTGAGATTCTTGCAAGACTTGTGTATCTCTGTAAGGCTTTACTGTCACTGGCATCCCTCAAATTCATAGCAATCCTTTCTGTTGCCTGAAATATTTAAGATAGTAATAAAAATTATGGACACAAGTCTTATTCACAAAGTCAGACATTTCATGGAAATTCAAACCCTATCACCTTGTGAGTTTAAGCTTTGGATAGCCCTACATCAATTCATTAACTCGTTATTTTCATGATTATAAATGATTTTGATAGAGAGTGTTTAACTCTGAAGTAAATGTAAATACCTCATCGCAGAAGAGTTTGGTTAACACCAACTCATGTTGGGCAGAGCTATGGTTTTGTTCAAGTGAACGTGATGCTCTTGACAAAACAGCAACCATTCCATAAATATCGATGGCTGCTTCAGCAACTCGATTCAATACAAACTGATGTTCAGGGTCTGTAAGAAAAGGAACACAAGGTTAATTACTCAGTTTTAACAGTGAAATTTACATACATTCAGTACATTTCATGATTTACATTGTTTCGTAAATAAGGTTCAGAAACAACAAGAAAAAACCAACATGTGAACCGAATCATAATCCAAGTTCAAAGTTCAGCAGTGTCATTTTACATGTTCATTAAACACCTCCATCAATCATTAGCGATAAACCAGAAGCCCATGGGCCTTAACGGTCATCTGTTTATCTGACCAATAAGTATGAAAGAGGCTAAATAGGCTCAACTTCTCTACACGATGCACAGAAGACAGCAGACGAAACACGATAGCTATAGGTCATCCTAATCCTTTGGGTCAGATGACCTAAAAAGCCTCAGTAATGTCATATGTAATATCCAATCTAAACTGGCTTTTTAAATTACATTCCCAATTACACTATCTTTTAAACTGACGAGAGAAAGAATTTCAGCAAGGCAAATTTGAGTTTAATACTTATTAACATCCCTTCGAGCAGAGAATAGCTAGCCTACTGATGACATATTTCATGTAAATACAAATGTATCCTTTCAGACCCCATAAATATGAAAGATATGATTCAGGACATTGCTAATAACTCATATAAATGATGACCAACTGGCCAATGACATTTATGATCCAGTACCACTTAATTTTTTTTTCTAATAACGTAAGACTCTCCAATAATCAACAAACAAATGCACACCTTTTATGCCCCAAACATGTCCAATAAAACCTAAAAGGCTTAGCTGACAATTAAAAGTATATATCAATATACCTTACCTTTGACTTTCTTGCCATGTTTAATCAGGAGATTTGTTACTGTTGCCCCAAATTCATTGATTGATTTAGAGGCCTGGAAACAATAAGAACAAATATTTTAGTAATGGTATATTAAACCTATTTTCATTATATGAAGAAGTTGTTCCTTCCATTTTACCATTGAAAATACATGCTTTTGTGAATCACTATCTCCCATCTCATATAATACAATTCAAGTCATTTTCTCTTGGGAAGGGAAATTCAAACAGGAAATTTCTAAAACTGAAACTTTATGTCTCATTTATAGTAATTGAAACATTTCTGAATCTATATCAAAATTCAGTGTTAACTTTATCACAATTAAATGTTTTTTATTCTACATTTTCAAATCTTTCACAGGATCAACTAATCTATTTTGCATTTTCAAAATCATCACAACTGACTTTTTTTAAAACCTATAAACCTATTATATAAATATTGTTGGAACCCGTTCATAGCATACAAAATTGTTTGTGAAAATAAGTAACAGTTTGAACTATCAAAGTATACACTGTCCATAATCATGACAAAGTGTTTAAAAGTGTACATGTTTATCGACTGTTCAGAAATCAGAGGTTTTATTTTGGTCTTCATTATGTTGGATTTAGCTATGAAGAAACCATGTTAAATATAGCCAATTTTTTTCCCCCAATAAAACCTATATCTGTTTGTTATTGATGGAAGTTAGTGTTGACATATCATTATGGGGAGTGTAGATTGAGACGAGGGATTAATGTTTCTTAATTATCTATTTAACATAATAAATGAGGACAGTCTGGACGTGATTATGTTATTGAAATGTGAATTGAAACACTTCTGCTCTCTGATGATACACAACCCCAGACCACATGGTCTGTATATACCAATTGCTTGTAATATACAGTTGGAGGCTGAAGTTGTATGGAAGCATGGCATCATGACAAAATGTTAAAAGATCATTCTAGATTAATGCTAATTAAGTGACATGCTTCCAATGGTTATGTACAGCCTGCTACCCACAGCATTTAACGCTGATGTAAAAAGTGACCTCATGAAGCAATTAATGTGCCGACATCTTATCAACAATTATTCGTACAGCATCACAATATGTACAAACAATTTGAATTGTAAGTGAAACAAGACCAGAAAGAGTTTAAACTATTGTTAGACAGAAATTTTCATTGAAAAATCACATATTTGAAACACCTGTCTATTCGAAATGACCAGAGGTTTACTGTGACTCTCTGATTAGTAACTTGTGATAGTGTTTACTATCAGCCTTACCTGGTCTGCTGATTCCTTAAGGCTTCCATGAACTTGTGTTGACAGTGAATCACCAGAGGAGATTCCAAGGCGTCTAAAAAGTGAAGGGCTTTTCCATTACATACCATATCTTGTTATCAAAAAGGATGTGAAAATCATAAATTATGAAAATAATATAAATAATAATATAAAAAAGATTTATCTTGAGTACTGACACATCAAAATGGGCTCCACAATATGTCTCACTCAAAACTCATAACACTCATGACAACAATGATGAAGAATTACTCCTGATGTGCTTCCACTACAAAATACATTTGATATATTATACAGATCATTGACGGCAGTCTGGATACATATTCAATGGTATTTACATGGTATGAACTATGTAGTAATTATACTTGTGTGTTTAGTGACGCTATGGGCTCCATTGTGTGGTTCTTATTGTCTATTGCATCCCCTTGCTTATACATTTACCTCTTTTATATCTATCATTTATCAAAAAATTTATATGGGAGAGAGAATCACTTCAACATATAAAGCTGTGGTTAACTGGTATGTAATATATTTTAAATCCCTGTGTAATACAAGTTCTGTGTACTAGATTGGTTTGTTTCTAGTCAAAGTGTTGCCTCTTTTCTTACCAAGAGTAACTTTTTGCTTCTTGAAGTGTTGAAATCTTATAATAAATCCAAATCACTGTCATTTTGGGAGATATTAAATTCTGCTATAAATTTAGGAGGAGAACTGATTCCAAATGTAAATCTCCCAAATATGCAGAGAAGAAATCAATGCAGAATAAGCGATTTTCTTCATTAGGGAAACTTTTCCTTCTGTATGCTATTAAATACTTTTCTTTGGAGAGGGGTTAAAATTTGGTGACAAAAATGTCATTCTCACCTCTTCAACATGTCTGCAGCTACACCCATTTTTCCTGCAGATTTCAAAGCACGTCCAGCATACTAAAGAAAAAGAAATATCAGTAACAATACAGTGATACTCCAAAGGGTTAATACTGATATACCAAATAAATGACACACCAACAAAATATAAGAATTTTAAAGAGTAGTAAGTGTTCCTGTCTTTACTATGAATCGCTGAAAATTCCATTCTTCTTAATGAATTAGCTAGAATCTCTTAACCATATTACACTTTTGAGTGTACAAAATATGAAGTCAATCTGAAAATTGTTGACAGAAATTACTACCAGTAATCAGAAATTCTCTTAGAATTTCATATATTTCACCAAAAAATCAAATCAAGTATTCAAAATTTCAAATCAATCTTTTACCTCCATTCCGGTAAGGACAACAAAAAGACGAAGAATGTCATTGGTTCCCTCAAAAATACGGAAAATTCTCAGATCTCTCATGACACGCTCCAATCCACATTCCTGTAATTACAATAAACAAGTGTACACCAATCCACATATCTGTCATAACATTTATAAATGTACACTAATCCACATTTCCATAATAACAATTATCCACCAATCCACATTTCTGTAATACCAGTTATATACTAATCCAAATTTCTGTGATTGCATCAATATACAAACACATGAAAAGTCTGATACAGAACTTATCACATGTTTCCATTACTGTTATGGAAATCTACCATGAAAATCATGCATTCAGTCGTCTTTTCTGACAGGATTCTGTTTTCTTTATAAGACAGAAATATCTACCTACTGTAACACGATCAGAAATATAAGTAACTTTGATAACATGGGCCATCAGAGACGGGTTATGCTCCCTGAATGGGACAAGATTTCAGTATAAAGAAAATAACAAAAGGCAATAAGAGGGATACAGTTCTAATAACAAAGGGCAATAACTCCTTAATCATGTAAAAGCGATAGATACACTACATCTCACTGTTGAGATCTATGTACCCATGAAATTTCATGCTGATATCTCTTATAATTTCAGTCCTGCAGACAAAAATATGATGAACAGACAAACAGACAGATGGACAAAGCAGCGTAAAAATACATTGAGACGTTCATCATCCAGGTTATCATTTCATTTTGTCACATGTTATATGAAGGGAGGTAACTGTTACTGTCTACTATTTACCTTCATGTATCCCATTCCTCCTAGGACTTGTATTGCCTCATCAGCACAGAACCAGGCTGCCTCCTGTTACCAGCAACAAAAGAAGTTAGCTTAATATAGACTGATCAATCGAATGAAGCACATGTATCTTGTCTGTATTCTATAAAGTTTCCATTTTCCAACAAAATATATGCAAAGATCTTTCCCATGTTGTTTCAACAGTATTTTTCATTCCATTTTTTTACTATATAAATGAGCCTTGGAGGGGCTGTATCAACAATCATGACTTACTGAGGCATAGATTTTGCTGATGGCAGCCTCTATTTGGAATTCTTTGATACCCTGGTCCATGTTAGCTGACACCAAGTATGCCATTGACTGAAGAGAAAATGTAAAATTGAATAAGTACATGTAGTATTAGCTCTGATAAAGGACTATTCCAGTAAAACATCTTTTGCATACCAAGAATTTATTCTAAATGGGTACCACCTATAAAACTTTGGTTAGAAGTAATAGGCAGAAAACTGAACCAGAGACAAAAGTGATTTATTTTGGTGTCCAGAGTTCAAGTACATGTTTTACTGGAATAGCCCTAAGGCAACAGCATTAAATATTGACAGAAGTATCAATTTGTCATATTATCAAAGTACTAAAGTAAAGCTTTTCCTTGCGACAGGTCTATGATACTTTTCACACTGGTTTCATTTCACTTTTAATTTCTCCTACTTAAGAAAATATTTGAAGCTCATTAAGACAATAAAATATCTGTAAGACATGAATGCCTCTGATCCCAAGTAAATGTCAATGTTTGATGGTTTTGCCTAAGTGTAGAACTTGGATGTTATAATGTGTTACGATTATAGGTAATTATACACCATAGCTTCTACAAACATGACATTGATTTAGATTTGATGTTTTCACAGATCTTAAAAGTTTGAAGTCAAGTACATGTATTAGGAAAATTTTCACTGACACTGTCGCGTTGAATTTATCTCTACAGCAACCTATCAAAAACACAAGAATTTTAATACTATGTATTTAAAAATCTATTCATATTAATAGAAAATCTAACAGGCACAGAAAGTTATCATTCCACAAAATCAGTTACACCTGATACTTAATACATTGGAATTGTGAATACAAAAGAATTTAAATCTTACCTCTGTCACATAATGTTTCATAACCATCCGACTGATTTTTTCCTGAATGGCTCCAAAGTTGGAAATTTCTGTCTTGAACTGCACACGCTGTCCGGCATGCTCAATCTGATATAAATGATAATAGCTAAATAAACAGTATCCATAATTTTTTTCAGTTAAAACATCAACAATTGATACACAGCAGTTGGATAAACAACATTATAATATTAGATTAAAATTCTGAGAAATGAAAAAAAAAACCAAGAAAAATTACCACAGACTTGAGCTATATAGACATGAATACCGGTAATTACTTTTAGTAACCATTGTACCTTTTCTTTATCAGGAATAGACTACTTACAGATTTGTTTATACAGTACTTCATGGTACCAGACAAGGCAGCAGCCATCCCAAACCTGCCATTGTTCAGGATGTTCATGGCGACCTTGAACCCATCACCAACACCTGAAAAATGAAAAAAGAATTACCTGTACCATTTAATACTTTACTTCCTACTTTTCCCCTAAATTATCCTAGATAACACATACTTTTCAGATTTAACACCAAACATGGCTTCAGAGACTGACCTCTCCACACAGTTTTTCAGAGATTTACCTCCTAACAGGTTTTCAGAGGTTTACCTCCACATATATTGTCCAAGATTTTCCTCCACAGATGTTGTCAGAGATTTATCTCCACAGATGTTGTCAAGAGGTTTACCTTAACATATGTTGTCAGAGATTTACCTCCACATATCTTGTCCGAGATTTTCCTCCACAGATGTTGTCAGAGATTTACCTCCACAGATGTTACCAAGAGGTTTACCTTAACATATGTTGTCAGAGATTTACCTCCACATATCTTGTCCGAGATTTTCCTCCACAGATGTTGTCAGAGATTTATCTCCACAGATGTTGTCAAGAGGTTTACCTTAACATATGTTGTCAGAGATTTACCTCCACAGATGTTACCAAGAGATTTACCTCAACATATGTTGTCAGAGATTTACCTCCACATATATTGTCAGAGAATTACCTCCACAGATGTTGTCAGAGATTTACCTCCACATACATTGTCAGAGAATTACTTCCACAGATGTTATCAGAGATTTACCTCCACAGATGTTATCAGAGATTTACCTCCACATATATTGTCAGAGAATTACCTCCACAGATGTTGTCAGAGATTTACCTCCACATATGTTGTCAGAGATTTACCTCCACATATGTTGTCAGATATTGACCAAATATTGCTGCAGAGATTTACATGCTAACATGTTTTTCGAGATTTACCTCACCATGTGTCACATATTTACCTCTAAACCTATTTCAGAGAATTACCTTCCCTCATACTAACCTCCTAACATGTTTTCCACAGGCACCTTGCAGTCATCTATAAACAAAGCTGCTGTGTTGGAGGCTTTAATTCCCATTTTCTTCTCAGGAGCTCCACTGTTAAATCATGAAAATAAATACAGCATGTGCTCTCTAATAATGTTCCTTTATTTATGAGAATATAACTCAAATACTATCAGTTGTCCAACTAAATACATGTAGCATTTCAATGCTCTAGCAAAGCTGTACCTATGAGAACAATGTAAACCAGCTTTCTTTAACATGTGATTCACTTTTGGGAATTACTCAACCAAAGGAAATTTTTGATAGAACACTTTACTGGGATAATAATCATTCATATAATAGCTAAATGATTTAATGAATGATACATCATTGTTAACTATACAAGCACTTTATCCTGAATCTATGTGCACTGCATATACAGTTCCGAGCTTTTAACTAATCGTTATTGACTTTCATATTCTTTGCTATCAAAACAAAACACTAGACCCCTAAATTTATTTAGAAGTTAATGAGACTGGTTCAATTGTTAGAAGATTGTTCCGCTTTTGCTGAAAGTAAAATGTCAAAAGCTTTTCTAATATTTGAACACATCATTATAAGACCTGTATCCCTCAAGCACTCAAATAGTTTACCTGCTGACAATGTTTACACTGACAAAGGAGTCATATTATCAATTAACCCAGTAATTACAGGATAATCATTTAACATGTCCATCTCAATAGGTAACCTTTGTTACATAATGAAATGCGAAATGGAGTGACATGTCCTCTTAAGGGCTAATACAATTATTTTAAAGAATCTAAACAAAAACACTTACTGTGTAATTCCTCCAAACCCCCTTTCTACTATGAAAGCAACAGATGTGTCCTTTTCCTTTCCTGTTTTTTCATCAACAATTGGTGTCTTTGCGAAAACTGTGAATACATCAGCCACACCTCCATTGCTGATCCAGATTTTACCTCCATTTAAAGTGTAGTGAGTTCCATCAGGGGAGAGAATTGCTCGTGTTTTGATGCCCTAAACAAAAGTAATAACCATTACCAAAATTCCTGAAGTCATTTTATTGTCTTTGTTCTACAAAATTTCATTGACTTGAAGTAAATAGATTTAATCTTTAATTTGAAAACAAGCTTAACAGTAAGTATATCTCCAATTTCATCTTGAATGTAACAGGGTACATATATATTGAAATCCTTGAGGCATATTATTTTCAATTTTGAAAATCAAAATAGATTTGATGCATGTATATATTTCATGACTTTAGTTTACATAAGTGAAGTTTGTAAACTTATAATTGCTGTACTGGCACTGTGATAACACTATTTTCTAACACAACACCTTTGATAACCTCTTGTCACCTCCTATCATTAAGTAACCAAAAGATGGCATTTAATGTCAGGTTATTGTATC
The DNA here is from genome assembly GCF_031769215.1 of Ylistrum balloti. NCBI lineage: Eukaryota > Metazoa > Mollusca > Bivalvia > Pectinida > Pectinidae > Ylistrum > Ylistrum balloti. The sequence goes on along the minus strand of NW_026782141.1, from coordinate 348,506 downwards.
AAGAAGTATTTCATAGAGTAAAATTCCTAGACAGTTTACCATCCATCCTCATACATATATTCATTGTAACAGTCTACTTTTCTTTTACACTGATACAAATAAATCTTTCCAATGAAGGAACTCTGAAATAAATTACTTCCTCTCAAGGTTGGTTTCTTTTCTAATATTAATTCTAAGCAAATTTACTTCAAATTTATGAGTGGTTTTAAAATATCAAACCCAGAGTCTAAGTTGTGAGTAATATTTAACTAGAAAAAAAAAACACCCACCATTCAAAGACTGAAGCACTTTAAATTAAAAGAGGTTTACATTTTGTGCCAAAAGATAAAACCTGGATTTGATAAACATAAGCTAACTTACAGCTGCGTCAGATCCACATGAAGGTTCTGTCAGACAAAAGGCTGCCATCTTTTGTCCAGTTGCAAGATCAGGCAAATATTTCTGTTTCTGTTCTGGGGTACCATAGAGGAGGATACCTTTGAATCCAATGGACTGTTAAAAAAAAAAAAGGAAACATCTCCATGGTTCTTCTTAACAATGTCAAAAGAAAGTGAAGTGATTTCACATGCAAAATACTGAATGTAATCTGATAAGCATAGTAGTCCACACAATCTCAGAAATCATTCTGTTTCTAGTTGTTTTTCAAAACAGTTTGATCGCTCAAAAAATGAAAAATTATCTAACTATTTTGTAATACGTATAAGGGCAACTATGTTCCAACAAACAGAGAGCATCCACAGAAACAAATCTTCAGCATAAGATATACAGTGAATCCCACTTAATATCATGTTCCATTTTTCAGGGGAGAAGATGATAATAAGCAGAACATGACAATATCTAAACCCAGAAGTTAATTTTGTGATGTGTCAAACTGACTTGTTTCTAACAGAAATTGTTTGAAGACAAGAAATTTAATTTATTTTTCCCAAAAGAACAATAATTTTCTTGAGTTTATTTTGTATTTCTATGACTAGTTAATTAGTTCACTACAGATGAAGACTTCACAAACTCCTATCTGAAACAGTTGCAAAATATAATTCTTTTTTTTTTATGTCTATAAAACCTCATAAACTCCTATCTGAAGCAGTTGCAAAGTAGATTTAACAAAAGGCCAGTTTTTTTCCAATCTCTTCTATTGCAGAAAGGGATATCAAAATGATTTTGAACAAGAGGGAAGTGGTATGTTAGCCCTGCTAAAACTTTATTAAACACACCAGACATACCTGATGAGCACCAAGTGTGATCCCAACACCCAAGTCATGTGAACCGACTATTTCCACTAGTCTTGCATATTGCGTGTTTGTAAGCCCAAGGCCACCTGCAAGTATAATGGAATAGAGGACTAACCAAATTTTTGCTGTGTACAGTAAATTGCACAGTGTACTTTTATACATAAATATTTAGATATTTTAGCCAAATATTTTATTATTATATAGCTATCATAAATTGCTTTCTGGAACAGAACAGTTGTATGTGTACTTCGGGACATTTTCTTCGGGTTGGTAATGTTAATAGAGAAAAAAAAGTTCTTACTTGTCACAACCAATAGAAAATTGATGTGTGATGTTTCAATGACTTCACAGTCACCTTCATTGGACAAATGACCAGTGTGAAGCGTTCTATCACTGACATACATAGAGAATGAGATGGTAAGAATGTGACCATCTTTCTCTGCTGTACTGAACACTATATATAGTATTTCTTACATTAATCCTCAGTCTATATGGAGCTCAAGTCTATACCATTTGGTATGCATTAAAGATTCCTATAACATACCATAGAACATGTTTTATTATCAAATTACAAAATTTTGTATAATCTAAGAATATATAATTTTGGCAAAATTTCTTTATTTGTGATTCTCTGGTTGATAACAGAAAAACATTGTGGCGGTTGTCAGGGCTGTTGTTTTAAGTGTTTTAGTTGAATACACACTTCTATAAAATATTAATAATCTATCAATAATTCATAACTCATGTCACAATCCATTGGTTTTTATAATTATATTACAATTATACTATAATTTATAATTTTTCAAAAATAAAATGCACCGAAAAAACAGTCATACTGTGCTACTGCTTATGTAAAGCAATATGAACTTTTGTTTTCATTCTTTTATTTGGGGAATGACTTGACTATTTTTTTCATATTCAAATACATCTAAAAAGACTTGAACACACAAAACTTACTGAGATCTTGCGGGACCTGTAAACCAAAAGCTCCCATTTCTTTGAGTCCCTCCAGTGAATTATCCTCCACCTTCTCCAGACTGTCATTAGCTGCAGGGTCATTGATATCCTGTTAACAGGGACACACCATGGGTGTTTGTTAATTATAGAATACAAAATTATTTATAGGATGGATCTGTTCTACATTCTCACAGTATGCTAACATATAGCACAAATAATCTTATTCATTTTTGCGAAGATTATAGATCTACACTGAAAATGTTTAAACAGCAACCAGGTTTTACCTCAAAGAATTTGGCACATGGATCAACCAACATCTTGAGTGTCTCCTCTTGTTCCTCATTTAACACTGTAACAAGAACAAATTATCTACAAATTCCATACATTACAATAAATCTACCACACATTCTCTTGTATTATTAGACCTAGATAGTCTTCTACATCTACCGTGATATTCAATCATATTACAGTTTAAGGAAGATATGGAATCTACCTCATATTCTAGGAATTCAAATACAAAGCAGAATTATATAGCGCTAGCATTGATTCAAATAACTGATCTATTATGAAGTTACCATTAAGGTGATAATATATATTCCATTAATCAAGGAAAATATGTTCATTATAAAAATGTTTAATTTCATCGATTTTACAAATTTAGAAGTCATCATAATACTTAGGGATAAATAGGGAATGGATTAGAATATCATGTAATTCAATGATATGATAGGAAAATGTTGATAAAAAGTAAACTTGTTTATTTTACCTTCTGGAAAAGGAAATATTGTCGAAGGTTTGATGTCTCCTCTGAATATGTTCATTGCAAATGAGTTCATCTCCTGAACATCATGATAAAATATGTTAGTATATGTTCTGAACAATGAAGACTAATACAGTGTAGCAGTACTATGCAATATGAATTTATCTGAATCCCCAAACATCCAATCCATTTCTAAGACTTGTTCTTTTACTGTGACATTAATGGAACTTTTTACCAATCTAATGACCTAGTATATCAAGAAAATACATTGTAATGGATTTTAATATGATTGCCATAACATTCCCTAAATATACTAATTTTATTGTTTTGTCTATAGCTCACTAGGTGATTGTATGACCTATAAGCTAAATTGAATTTAGCAGATGTTAATAAAATCAAATAGTACTTCACACTCATTTCCTTAAAAAATGTTCCATATTAAAGCCTTTTAATGACTTTTAAAACTGATAAGGAAAAGAAAATTTTCTGAAATGTTTGTAAAAATAATTGAATGTGTGTTTAAATTTTCTTGCCTCCATTTCACATCTTATTTATGAAAAGAGTCTAACAAGTTTTTGTTTTAACTTGATCAAATGAAAAATTCCTTCAATTGGAGATCCCTATTTTTACATATATTACATACCATTGGTACATACACAACAGATCAAATGCTACAATCTAATTAAAATTAGATCTATCATTTCTTCATACCACATTACATAATACAACAGGTCTCATTTTAGAAAGATTGCAGTTGTTAGTGTTTTTATACAAAGTATTGCTATTACTTACACAGAGTCATATGTATATCTACTTGTGCATGCACTACAATAAGAACAAAGAACAACTTTTCCTAAGAGATCTAGGAATGATCATACTTACTGATGATTCTGCACCTGAACTGGCTTCCCTCTTCTGTATTTGTGAAGATGGTCTGGCTTCCCTCCATTGTAATTGTGAACATGGTCTGAAACACATTAGTACAAAAAAACTATTCATGCAAATTTTAGTTTCAGGGTTGTAAGTAACTTACAACAAGTCTGAAATGGCAATTTTCTTTAATTTATTTGTACTGTCTTCATAAAAAATTGTGAGTTAAAGCAAACATATATCTGGACCTCTAATAAAAAAGCAAGGGTATTAGTACAAAAAAGGTTTTGTTTTAAAAATCAAGAAATGTTTTGGTGTTGGTCAAGGTGTCGTAATCATCTTTCCAGTGTTTTACATGCATACACATGTACTTCAAAACGATATTAGCAAAATAACTCTTTACAATGTTATTCATTTAGATATGTATATTTGACTAAAATTAGGTTCAGTTTTATGAAATCAGACTCCTTCAGGCATTGTGACTAAAATGTTTAAGCAGTCAGGGCTTTTTCAAGTTTTAAACATAACAGATATAATGTTACCCTTGCAATCTTATCTTGCTAATTAAGAGTCTTTCTTACGATAGTTTTTTTTTTGTTTCTGTTACCTTATACCATATCGCAGACACAGTAAAAATAATAGACTTCACTTTTTGGTGCTATATGCTGAATTAGATTAATGAAGGTAAGGTACACATGTGTGCCTCGCTCCAAGGCTTACAGAGGAACTGACTAACCTAACATGATACTGACAATATACATGGACAGGCAACAATAATTAATGGCAATGATTTTCAGATACAAATAAATGTGAAATGAAACTGAGTCTCTCTCTTACCCCCGCTGGGGTCATTAAGTGACCTCCTAATCATAGTCAGTGACAGCTATGAAATTTGTCTATGGATCTTATCTCTGGCCGTCCTGCTACAGAAGACGGCTGAGCAATTGAAAGATGACTGGATAGTAATTAACCTTCATTTTGAACTAAAGGTCATTATTTCACCCTTAACAGTTTCGTTTTAATTTTTCTTGTTGTGGTCTGGTTTACCATGTGCTATGTCAGTTAAGAATATATGCGATGTCAATTAAGGTATAGTTGTATAGGTCTTCAACCATACATTCATTTTCAAATCTCATACTGGCAGTTACAGTATACATATTTGATGTAACAACTGTGTGTATGTACACATGTATGCCATACTTTATAGAACATACATAATTGTTGTTGAAAATTGAAGTTGTCATCAAGTGTTATGATAACATGTAAAATGCAGCTAACCATTCTTTTTTGTATGAAGTGATCATGTTCATGACTACAATGTGATAATGAATCATGTCAGGAGTCATTCTAAATCATTTCTTCTTTCCCGATCAATGTACAATATTTCATAATTAGCTGGTATTTGATTGCTTCACAGCTCTGTCAACGTAATATAAAAGAAGTCACATTACTGGAGACTTTGTATCACTTCTTCTGCTCTATATCATTTTACAGCTTACACAAATTGTATACACAGTAATCGCATTAAATATGTTTGGGCTACAGTCCTTATATTAGTTTACTGATCCATTGAAAATGTCCCCATTTAATGCTTACTGCACTTATCTATGACATTATGTCATACAGAAAAAATGGAAACCATAAACATAAAGCTAGGATTTTGACAACTAAATCTTTGGGTCAGCAGACTATAGAAATATTTAAATAATTTTTAATTAATACACCCCTTTTTTCTAGAGACTAGTATAAATTTTAGTTGCTGTGTTTGTTTTCGTTTCATAATGATATGATTACAAGTGGTCAACAAATTTCATAACAAACTGCTTTCAGTTTCTGGTGCAAAATCATTGGGAGAGAATATCTATGTCATTTACAAATAAACTTATAAATGATCATGAGCCGAAAACGAGCATCTCACGCTAGGCTCAGGCATTGTGGTTATTTCCATGTCATGCATCTTTCAACAGATATAATGTAACTCTTAGATTTGACATCTACCTATACAGGTAAGTTGTTTTGATGGGGTCAAAGTCCATGCAGTCATTGCCAGCCAAGTTTCGTGTTGTGTAACAAAATAGAATAGCGAAGAAAATGCCATTAACTTGAATTAAACTCTGAAAAGTGATTCATGAAAACTAACCCAACAACATTCCTGGAGTGGCTCAAAGCACTCTTCTGAATTAAAGATGGCAGGTACCGCACTGATCGAAACATAATTCCGAGTTATTTCACTTGACGGATTGTCTGCTCAACGTATGAAAAACTGTAATTAACTGCGCATGTTCGAATTCGGTTTCCGAAATGCTATTTTCGGAACGTTTCTGTTATTTTCATTCACTGTGTAAATTGTGTGCAAAATGAAAGTAGTTGTGTTAAAACTCGAAACAGCGCCATCTACAATGCAACAATGGCGGAAGGACCGGTGGCGCGTTTGCAACAGCTCGAGAGCATAGAAAAAGATATTGCTACGGCAATACAAAGTGCAGGTAAATAATTATGATAATATCACAGTACTTCGGTTTGTATTTCTATGTCATAATGCGATGTTGATGTGATTTTGACAGGAATCGAACGTTCTAGCTATTATACTACTAAAAGTAAAATAACACGAATCATCTATCATACGATACTGAAACAAAACAAAACATGTACACAAGGAAAGCAATATCATATGAGCAGGTCAGGTAGGGTACCGCCACTTACTTGTCTGTTTTTCATTTCATAATGTGATTTGCATATACTTAAATAGGTCTCTGTCTGTAAGAGACGGAACATGTTTCTTTAACTCAGTAGGTATAAATGTACAGCAGGTAAAGTATTACACTGGGAATCCGGATTTGATTCCTGGATGAGGATCTCAAATTTAAACTTAAGTATAAAAGGTACAGTACAATTTGTAAACCTGGAGTCTGATTTTAGAGACCAAGCAGCAGGCCAGACTCAGCTCTCATGACCATCAACCTTTCCACTCTGTGTGACCTTGTTATCTTAAGATTAAAACTAATTGTCAAGAAGAAAACCTGCGTTCTTTACTTGTCTCTTGACGGGCTGTGTTACACATGTATCAGGTAATGAATATAACATGCAGAGTTTGGCACTAATCACTTATCCATCCCGGATGAGGGGATGCAGAAGCTATTCAATGATTGCTTAAAAAGACTGGACACAGGCGTCTACCGAGGTGACTTGGCTATAACAAAATTTGTGTGTGCAATTTAGGATGATCAGGTTAACCTTGGTGAACAAAGTAATATGACGGTTCACATATATGGGTATTTCAGCTGCGCAGTCCAATAGCTAGCTTTTAAGTGTTGTGTCCATGAATCAAAGTTTTGTAATATCGAGTGTTGTCAGTATTTAGATGGGTGACTGCTCCATTTTGTCTCCTTAGTGCTTAATTGATACACATATGGTGTCAAAGGGTCATGTGATTTCAGAATTTCTTGGAGTAAGTTTAGGATTTTTGGACATTGTGTAGTAGACAACAAAGGGTTGTTTAGGAATGAGTCACAAGATAAATTTCATCATAGCTGTTGATGAGTGCTTTTTTCCCATCAATAGATATAAACCCTAACATTATGTAAAGATAATGAGGTTTTTGAAGTACTGTTGAGAAATCAGTATTAATCTTGTCTGAAAATGACAAGGGGCTATTTTCCTTACAGCTTCTTTTACATTAAAAAAAAAATCCATATTTTTTATCTAATTTTATCAAGAACTTTTTTCTTGAAATTCTCTGTGATATTGATAATTGTTTGGACATAAGTCAAGGTTCCAATCAATATTAATTTTGTACTAGTTCATAAGCACTGAACAATACATGATGTCTTTACTGATACCAACTTCTTCAATCATGAAATTAAACAATGCATATTTTGCTGACAAGCATTTTATATTTAAATGGTGGTTGATATTATCACTCAGAACTATGTGATGAACAATGACTAATTTGATTAGCATTTTATTCATGGCATTGAAACAGCTTGGACACAAATATTGCATTTTAGCCTGGTTAGTAGTGTTGTTATGACCCTGAACTGATGCAGATCACAGGCAATTATCTCTCCATGGTTGCTACAGTTTATGTCAACACTTAGTGTGAAATGCCTAGCAGTATGCTGTATATCTGTGTTTGATTTGTTGGCTGAACACAACAAAATAAATCTTATTCTTGTGAAAAAAATGTCCAAACTATACTGAGGGAATATTATAAAAAAAAGTACATTCTGTGTAAATTAAAAATGGATATTTCCAGAACTGGAATTCAAGTTTCAGGACAGGTAAGTACAAAATATAATGTTATTAAAATCTTGTGGATTTTTCTGACGACCAACATCCAGATCATCATCTTTTCGTATTTATGACAGGTCAAGCCCTTCAAGAACTAGCTAAGGACAAACCTGTATTAAAACAAGTTGAGACACATACCACCAACTTCATGAAGATATTGATGGAGGTTGAGAAAAAACTCACACAGCAGATAAATTATCTAACACAGGTATCTACAGGTAAGTTCTGAAGACAATAATTAAAGCCAATTATACAGAGAGGTTTGACAGTTACATCAGAAGTGTGAGCTCTGAATCAATTTTCTCCCCAAACAAAATGTTGACTCTTCATAAGTTTGACATGTTAAATAGCCTACCATCATTTGATTGGCATTTCAGATTGCAGTCAGTCTGTTATTTCTGAAAGGAGTTTACAAAATATTATATAAAGGTCAATGACAACAATTCCTTGGATTATTTTGTATTTTTAATGGCTTCACTTCAACAACACTGAGAGGGAAGGGGGAAGGATTGTAATCACCTTTGATAAGATTATATGAAAAGATTTTGACTTGAATGAATTTGATAGTTTCAAGTTCAAGGTCAAAATTGCTACTAGCGATGATAGATATTTGTTAAACATTGATACTGATGTACTTGAGAGCAAGGAAATTAAAGACATTTTCAAGTTCTTCTGTAATCATATTTCTCTGTAAATAGGTCAACCCCATGAAGGTTCATCCTATGCCGCCCAGAAAGACCTGACATTAGCCTACCATCGTATGGATCATATCAGAAGCAGACTCATGGATCTTGGCAAATTACATATTGAACACCAGCAAGCACAACGGCAACTATCAATGACCAAAGGTCCCACTGTCACTGCACAGATGGGCGATGGCAGCTAGGACTTTGGTACTATATACCTGGTATCATTTACTAAGGAGGCAGCTGTTACAGGACAGATCGGTGTAGGCAGTTAAGACCGTGGTACTGGTTATCATGTCCATATCATCTTTGGATGATGTGTTAAACCAATCTGTTGATTTGTTTGTCTGTACAAGTAAAACAGAAATATCTGACAGCTGGAGTGGAATTGCAAATATATTTTGTTAACACTACTTAGTTCTGGAATCTTGTACACAGACACACTGTGTTGACATGGAGATGCAATGCAAGACTCAGTTGTATGTTTAACATTACAACAGTGGCAAATAATGTTAACAAATGCATGGCAGTTGATAGTAATGCAGTGGTAAAATATACCAGTTTTGCTTGTGCTAACCATAACTTAATGATTATATCAGATGACTGGTGGAAATGTTAATGTACAGTCATTTTACCTGTACTTATCATGAGGACTATCTTGTATATAAAATCGTTATTCAGTATTAAATATGAATTGGATATTTTCAGAAATGTGTGAGATTAAGTCATCACTTAATGGATTATTGTTGTAATTCTGGTTATTTTATTTTAGAAATGGGCAGTGAATTCTTTTATGTTTTGATTTATATATGTTGTATATGTAACAAAAAAGTGAGAAAGTCATGTAAGGGATATTTCAGTAAAACATCTACTGCAGGACTCCAAATTACATCACTTCAGTCCATGGCAAATTATCAATAATGTGTAGCACCTCTAAACAAAACAAGGAGTCATGTGTCAGGATAGTTATTTGACTGGAATAGCCTTAAGGAAGTTCTGATGTAATTTAGATTAAAAAATTCTAAGAAATCAGTAGTTTTTATTCATCTGTTTACTACATTACAATACAGAAGTCTGATAAACAAACAACAAGAAGTCATATTAAAATTGATTTATTGTTATGGTAATAGTATTTTTAATGTAGGTAACAATATGATACTTTAACAAATGTTTTCATTGGTAGTGGGAGTAATACTGTAATAATTATATTTCTACAAACATGATAAAATGGAAAATGGACAATTTCGTAAACTCCAGAACATCATTGGAAAAGTGTCTTCCAAATGAGTGAATGCCATGTTGGTATAGCTCTTCAGGGATAAAATTAAGCCGGCTTCAGGATGATTAAGTGATCATTCCACTGTATGGTATTTCATTATATTTTGATCATTTTAATGGCACAAAACAGTCTTGGGCAGTAAGCATAAATTGACCTCTTTTGCAAGGATCTATCTGGGATATAAGGGAAAGTTTTTTTTTTGTGATTTGGGGAAAATAGCTTGTGGTCCAAAGGGCCTTAGGAGAAAGCCTCTTAGACTGAAGATGATTTATAGATTATTTTCAGCACTTTGTGACTGATTGTTCAAACAACTTTTGAATAATGTAAGATTCTTTTTAAAACAGAAAATATACTTGATCTATCAAATTCTGCTTAAAAACAATCAAACTGAAAAATCAAAATGTAATTTCTGTTGAAATAAGCGAAATTTATAGAGAAAGCCCAGTAATATATACATAAAATAGATGAATATATTTGAAGATTCAAATGGAACATTTTGAATAAGGAGAATTTTAGCTGCAAGGGAAAACTACCCAATACCTGTAGTAAAATAACCCTGGGTTGATCCCTATTTGGGTCACACCACTGATGTTGTCAGTATCTAGGAATATGTTTGGGTCACTTGTATCATAAGCAATCTCTTTTATGCTTTAAATACCGAAAAGAATGTTGTATGTGGGAAGGGGGTGGAATATTGTTTTTACCAAATATAAACTATATTGTATCACAAAAAAATCAGAATAATTGTAATGGTATATTTTTTCACTTAACCAACATGGCATTCACTAGAATAATTTGATAGTACAGATGATATCACAATGAGAATATTAAGAAATGGCACACTATTTTTGGAAGATGATCAAGTTTATACATTCTTCCATTCAAATGAGAACAACAATCAACAGGTACATATTCTGAGAATCTTTATGTTTAGTTACTAAAACTGTTTAATGAGGATTTTCACAAAATCTGGCAACATTACGCACCATTTCTATCCATATCTTCATCTTTTAATGATTTACTTTATATTTATTAAAAAACATTCAATCCATTACATTTCTCCAACTCTGACAGAATTTCATTTAAAAATTACCCAGTTTTATCCTTTACTGCTTTTGAAGTTAATGAATCCATATGTATTATAATCTACGTGTGGGAAGACATGATTCTATACATTAACACTACGGGGTATAAAACTAATTTAGCTAGAGGTATTGATATCCTAATGAGATCCTTCAGACTAACTGACAATCCTATCATCCTGTGTATGTATTTTCAAGATGAGACAACTGAAGCAATTTGAGACATTTCAAATCTATAACCACCTAAATATTATGCTTTCCTTTTTACCTGATATTGGTAAATGAGCATTTATACAGGAAAACAGGCTATTGAGCGAAGTGTAAAATATTTTGTCACATCAAAATGTTCAACTCCCCCCTCCCACCCCACCCCTCACACCTCCTCCAAAAAAATTAAAAAAAAACTAAAAAACAACAACAAAAAAAACCCATTCCTACCAAACAGCAAGCCAAAATGAGCCAGTAACCTCTCATATGTCCAGCAACTTACAGGAAAAAAATGAGACAATGGGGAAGCATTTAGTTTGGCAACAGTCATGTTTGTCCCAAACTAACTACCCTGTTTCCAGACCAAACTTGATAAATCTTCATCTCAGAAGGCCTTTCAAATATCTATCAGAAGTCAACAAATATTTGACATGTTTAAGCACTGTGACCTTGAATATGGGTCAAGGGCATTCATTTCAGTTAACATGGGAGTACTTCATTTCAGTATGCTGCCAGTAGAATATCATGCCCCTTAGCTACGACTATGGTTAATTTGAAGGTTTTAACACCTCTGACAACTCTGACCTTGAAACAAGGTTAAGGTCAATCATTTGAACAAGCTTTATAGCCTTCAGATTTTAATCTTAGGATGCTACCAGCACAATGCCATGACACGGGTCCTATCTACTTCAAACACATTTATCCCTGGTGACCTTAAATGTGGCTCCAGTTTATTTATTGAACATCCTTTAAAACCCTTCAATGTTGTACTTGACTATGCATCTTGGTTATTGATAAAAGGTTGTTTCAACAAAAACCTTGACTCGGGAAGAAAAAAAAAAAACAGACAACGGTCACTATAGCCGGGCGTAAGCTAACTGACTTTTGGGATGGCACACTACTCTACAAAATCTCATCTACATAAAACATCAATACTACATACTGGGGTACTTCAGGTTCTGATTAAGTAAAGATCGTCACTCTGATATCTTTTATTGATTATCTCCAAGGAAAATTATTTCATTAAGTCAATCTGTGGAAAAAATTTAAAACCAATGTCAGGGTTATTTCAGGTAATGGTCATGGGTGCCAATATCGATAAAAATTGTTTGCAAAGCTAGAGTGCGTTGCTCTAGAAATATTCCCACCTACAGATTCAGTGAAAAGGCGTACCCCTCATTTATTGTAGGGGAAAGGAGGCCAAGTGAAAAACAGGAATTAGATTGAAATTATTTATTCCAACAATGAATTGCAAATCATATTTCAGAAGGGATGTCAACAGTGAGTGTTACCCCATAGTTTTTGGGACATTCTTCTGAAGAAAAAAAACCCTCCAAAAGTGTCATGGATTTCAATTACATAGATTTATACTTCTAGTATATTAACAGTGTTCTTGAATAAAATGATAATGTTGTCAGTTCACACACTCAGACCAGATTCTTCATGAACTATTTGATGGAATGATGTCACCTTGCCAACCGAATATTCCTGTCTGGGCAGGAGAGGTGAAAATGCTGATCACAAGTTTCATAAAGGCAAACAAAACAAAAAAATTAAATTACAATTTCATTTACAGTGAAAACATTTTAAGCAAATTGAAAATGATTTCTTACCTAAATGTATCCCAACAAAGTACTGATGAAAAACTAAAAAGCTAAAACACCGTAAATTTTTACTCCAATCATAATGATCAATATCATTTCACTTTTCATATGAGGACAAGTCATCTTCAGACTCTGCCACAGCATGACACTGCTTTCGACAGCAAAGCAAAAGTATATCATTTTATAAGTACTACTTAAGGCTATATGCTACATTAAATTGCCATACATCTTTTTTTCTTTCAAAAGAGTTCTACATGCATGTACTTTAAAAAAATGAAGTTCTGCCATATCTTAAAAATAGTAACAGACTTGTTTTAATAACAGAAACCACTGATTATTTTGAAGTAATTTTGAAGAAAAAATTAAAGATTAAAAAAAAACTTTTTAGCACAAGTCACAGGTAAAGGTATGGCAGCATATAACCTTAATTCTTGAACACAAGCAAAAAAATCTCAAAATTTCATCCTCATCAAAATAATAAATTCCACATAATTGTGGAGACAATGGCTGATGAATTTCATCATACAATAAACGTGTGTTCCATTTAGGGACACAAGGTAATTCATATACTCAAGCATTGAGACATAACAGTGCAGATCAAAGTATGGTCTACTTACTGAATGGCAAATAGATCCTAAAAAAATGTAAATAACTCAAGCATTGAGACATAACAGTGCAGATCAAAGTATGGTCTACTTACTGAATGGCAAATAGATCCTAAAAAAATGTAAATAAAGTTTTCATTTTTAAAAATCATATTCAAAATATTTGGTGCATTAAATTAACGACTGAACTCCTTCAGGGAGCCAAATATTTGAAAAAATATCAGCAGTTTGATATGGAAAAATATTTGTTTTAATCGTTCTTCATGTCATTAAATATTCTTTTGCACATTGTATTTTGAAATTTGTTGAAACATTAAACACTTCTTGTTAATAAAATGACCCTGCTTTGTAAAGTTTTGTCAAGATTATGTGTCGGATAAAAACTAGTTTCCAACTATTTCTTGAAACATCTTAAGTTTTGAACAGAAATATAAGGCAAAGCAAATTAATGACATGATTTTTTTCAAAATGACATTCGTTCCAAGTGCCTGAATACATCTTTCATGTTTAAGAGCAGTAATGGTTCAGAGTATATAACACACAGGTACAACTTGGCCTCAGGTTTTGTTTTGTTTTTCCTTTTGGGCTTTAGCTAGAGTATTACAATTATATACGACCTGTTTGATTTTGATCAAGTAATGTGTGAAGATCCTGCATGAGGCCTGAGGATGTTTGAATTCAATACACCGAGTACATTCAGCACCACTGCTATTTAAAGGATATCAGCTGATATGGAATGCTGTTAAAATACAGACTGATCTGATATACCAAAGGAGCTTTCCATGGCTATGTTGATAATTAAGTGATGCACATGTCTTAGTGTTAGCCTTATTGTCAATAGAGATGTACTAGGTATATGTGAAAGTCTCACTCAAGCGTTCTTTTTCTAAGACTTGTGTTACACTCAAGTTTTAGGTATGATAATAATAATATATTAACTGGGATGTTTTTTTTCAAATATACATAAAAGCACATCTGGTCTGTGGTTGAAATCAAGCAAATTATCCATATGTTTTAGTGTTAAGTAAAAGACTTTTTAAGAATGTGTTTCAAATATTGTCATCAAAGGATACAATGGAGTTTACGATCAGCACTGAGAGGAAGCATAATTATACTGTATGTTAGAGCACAAAAGCACTGCGGTAATATCATGATTACATGTAGCACAAGACAAAATAAAATTAAAAATGTATATAATATTTGTATCAAAATAGAACACATGTATGTATATGGTAACGCAAAAACACAGCAACTTCCGACATGAATATTTAGAAATTTGATAACATATTTCCTGACGAGATTAAAACTTTACAACATTGTTTAAGGATAGAACGGATATATTAAATCTTTGCACATATACATATAAAAAGTACCTTTAAGAAACACACCTTAGTTAATACCATCAACGATTTAGAAAAAAAAATATTAAAGAATTATATTTAAAACTCAGTCATGTTTCTTTACTAGATTTTTGTTAAATGCATTCACAAATTATTTCTTTTTAACAATAAACAAATGTTATATCTAAAGAAGACAAAGTCCTGTAATGTACAACATGCATGTACATTTAAAGTATGGTATAGGCTTGAGAGAAGCTTGAAACTTGCTTTAACCCTCAAGCCCATATTTTAACCATCAATAAAAATCAAAGATGTAAATTTGGTATAAAACAGCTTATGCCCAAACTGTTCCTTGTTCCTTTCATAGAAATGGAACTAAATGAAAACTGTAAATAAAGATACTGAATTGGATGGAGAAGGCGCTGATTGCCTGTTGCAAGCACCTTCAGTAATAAGTTGTGCCCACCTCTGGCCTAGAGCTAAAACACTTAGGTACAGCATACTCTAAAACACGCTTGGGTGTTTCTGCTAAGCCAATAAAACAGGAGGAAGAGAGAGTTTATTATCGAACAAACTAAATCATGTGCGTATGACACAAAAGATGACTGAAGCTTGTTATCATCTGTTAATATTGTTGAAATCTGTCGCATCTACCAGTAAGTGAAATCTGTGGTATCTACCTGGAAGTGAAATCTGTGGTATCTACCTGGAAGTAAAATCTGTGGTATCTACCTGGAAGTGAAATCTGTGGTAACTATCAGAAAGTGAAATCTTTGGTAGCTACAGATAATTGAAATCTGTGGTATCTACCTGGAAGTGAAATCTGTGGTAACTATCAGAAAGTGAAATCTGTGGTAACTATCAGAAAGTGAAATCTTTGGTATCTACCTGCAAGTGAAATGTGTGGTATCTACCTGTAAGTGAAATCTGTGGTAACTATCAGAAAGTGAAATCTGTGGTATCTACCTGGAAGTGAAATGTGTGGTATCTACATGTAAGTGAAATCTGTGGTAACTATCAGAAAGTGAAATCTTTGGTAGCTACAGATAATTGAAATCTGTGGTATCTACCTGGAAGTGAAATCTGTGGTAACTATCAGAAAGTGAAATCTGTGGTAACTATCAGAAAGTGAAATCTTTGGTATCTACCTGGAAGTGAAATGTGTGGTATCTACCTGTAAGTGAAATCTGTGGTAACTATCAGAAAGTGAAATCTGTGGTATCTACCTGGAAGTGAAATGTGTGGTATCTACATGTAAGTGAAATCTGTGGTAACTATCAGAAAGTGAAATCTTTGGTAGCTACAGATAATTGAAATCTGTGGTATCTACCTGGAAGTGAAATCTGTGGTAACTATCAGAAAGTGAAATTTTTGGTATCTACCTGCAAGTGAAATCTGTGGTATCTACCTGGAAGTGAAATCTGTGGTAACTATCAGAAAGTGAAATCTGTGGTATCTACCTGTAAGTGAAATCTGTGGTATCTACCTTTAAGTGAAATGTGTGGTATCTAAATGTAAGTGAAATCTGTGGTAACTATCAGAAAGTGAAATCTTTGGTAGCTACAGATAATTGAAATCTGTTGTGTCTGCCAGTAAGTGACATCTGTAGTAACCATGGTAAGTGAAATATTTGGTAACCCAGGGTAAATGAAATCTGTCTGATCTAAAATGAAATAATTGCTGGTAGCTTTGATAACTACATTATCTTCATTATTAAATATTGAGAAATTCCACTTCTGAAATCGGTATTTAAACAAGTGTTTACAGACACTGTATATTCATGGTAACTCATTTGGTCTGGTACTTAATTATAAGACTTAATACAAAAGGTATGTTTAGATAAAGACAAAAAACACCAACATCATTACAGATGAGGAATTGGGTCACTAGAATGGTAAAAGTCTATTTACAATGAGTATTTTAGACTTCTAACCTTTCTTTTGACCATTTTTTTTCTCTCTTAGGAATGTATTGAATTACTAATTGTTGAATGCTTCTCATCACAAGATTTTTACTGTAGCATTCCTTGCCATATAAGGAAGTTTAAGCCTTCCCTACTGATCACCTATTTACTCTTACCCTACATATACTGCATGGGTCAAAGGTCACATATATTTCATCACAGATATTCCCAGTACTTTCAATCTGAAAATATATACTTAAACTTTATTAGGCCAACTACTTTGATGTCCAAATTAACATATTTTCCAAATTAATTACAAAAAAAAAAAAAAAAAAAAGTCTGTTTCAAAAGTGATATTAACAATTTCCAAATTTGTTTTGTTATTGCCTTGCAAACAGTCTTCAACAGTATTAAATCTGAATATCAACATAGCCATCCATTACACTCAAACTGCAATGTTTAATAATTGCACTAACATGGAAATTCAAAATAGTAAGTGTTAGTCATGTACTTCATACGGTATTCACAATAATACACTGTGTATACACAAAAATTCGAGCATACTTTGTGAACATTTTCTAAAAGTATAAACAATTTAAAATGTGAAGCAAACAAACAGTGAAATAATATGCTATTAGAATGAGACATATGAAAATGCATTTAAAATATATTAAAACTGTTTTGAGAAGCAAGGCTTAAAGTAAGGAACTAAATGCAAGTGGAAAGCCCATATCAGCTGCAGGATTCAAACAAAATAAAGACCCTAAACAGCCGATTGGCAATGTAAAGTCCTGAACAACAATACTAATTTTATAACAGATGGTTGGCATCAATCTTAACTGTAGCAGGTTTAACAAATATAGTCACATGTCCGTCACATGGCCAATAACGTATGATGTCACTTCATGTCCCGAAGACTGCTTATGATACGGCTTTGATGCACAGGGTTGTCAATTCCTATTTCGATGAGATCATCACAACTTATATTAGTCACAAAATGCATAGCATCAAATCCGTTTTTTATGAATCTCTCGATGTACTCTGGGAGGCTAAGACCAAGTAGCCAGTCTGTCACACTCGAGGGTCTCTTTAGTGTGTCGTACCTCATGGCATGGTCCTGTAACATAAGTTTTGTAAGTGATTATCGGTTCATCTCAATCTGTATCTGTATGATAGAGATTTATTAGTAGTTATCTGACATCTTGTGGAATAGTCAATGACTAAAAATAACAATATATAATGCACTGGTCCATAATATGGCTGGACCAAAGAGAAAATTCCATTTAATGGCTGGACCAAAGAGAATAACCATTTACTGGCAGGACCAAAGAGAAAGTCCATTTAATGGTAGGACCAAAGCAAAAGTCCATTTAATGGTAGGACCAAAGAGTATGACCATTCAATGGTAGGACCAATGGTAGGACCAAAGAGAAAGTCCATTTAATGGTAGGACCAAAGAGAAAATCCATTTAATGGTAGGACCAAAGAGAAAGTCCATTTAATGGTAGGATCAAAGAGTATGACCATTCAATGGTAGGACCATAGAGAATATCCATTTAATGGTAGGACCAAAGAGAAAGTCCATTTAATGGTAGGACCAAAGAGAAAATCCATTTAATGGTAGGACCAAAGAGAAAGTCTATTTAATGGTAGGACCAAAGAGAAAATCCATTTAATGGCAGGACCAAAGAGAAAATCCATTTAATGGTAGGACCAAAGAGAAAGTCCATTTAATGGCAGGACCAAAGAGAAAATCCATTTAATGGTAGGACCAAAGAGAAAGTCCATTTAATGGTAGGACCAAAGAGAATGTCCATTTAATGGTAGGACCAAAGAGAAAGTCCATTTAATGGTAGGACCAAAGAGAAAATCCATTTAATGGTAGGACCAAAGAGAAAGTCCATTTAATGGTAGGACCAAAGAGAAAATCCATTTAATGGTAGGACCAAAGAGAAAATCCATTTAATGGTAGGACCAAAGAGAATGAGCATTTACTGGCAGGACCAAAGAGGGTGTCTTTACTGGCAGGACCAAAGAGAGTGTCTTTACTGGCAGGACAAAAGTCAAGTCCGACAACTCACTTCACATAGTTTTGAAAGTGAATTTAGATGGATACTACAGGTATTATCATTATAGGTTAAGATAAGGAAGCATGCATGACTTTGTTCTGTTTTTGTTTTTAATTTATTAAGGAATTAATGACCATTAATGAATGAGACTGATCAGTAAGAATCTTAAATTACAAAATTGATGTGTGAAATTAAAATTCAAAATTAAATCAGTTAATTCAGAGATCTATTTTCATAGACATTTGGAAAAAAAATTCAAACAATATTTGTTGATTTTTACAAGCTTTGTAATGATTCCTTCTGATAATTTCAACAAATGGAAACCACAAAGTATCAAACGAAAAGAAGACGACTGAGTCATTGACAGATACCTGGAATGATATTGCACCACTTTTCTTGGGTAAGGGTGGCGGTGGTATGTCAGGGGGTCTTGTGTGTGAGGTGACCTCTGACCCCATAAGTGCTGAGCTGGCTGGTAATACTTGTCTAGTCTGCAGACTTGCCTGTCCCATGTATGGCTGTGTCTTGGACCGTGAATTCTGTAAATATACCATAGATATATCTAGTATTGGTATCGGTAATTCTACAAAATGCTGTGTGAAGTTTTTAGTACTTTTAAAAGATAACACCAAAAGATACTTTTTTATAATTCTTTTGAGTTAAGAGACCAAATCTACTATCCTGAAGTTTTTGCTATTTTGGTATCGATAGTGATTTTGAGATTGACTTTTAGATAAAATCTGGGTAAAGAGTGACTGCATGTTTTTTCATGAGGGTATATTGCAAAGTTTTGATAAGACAGATTTGATCTGAAAATCATTACTGACATTAGATACAAGAGACCCAACAGTCATCTGACTACAGACACTTGTTATACACTGTAATAGCAGTTAGTAGTAAAGGGTAAATACAAACTTTATTTATTTTACAACAATTTTGAAACAAATTATTTCAACTTATACTAATCACTCTTGTTGGTCCAGAGTTAAGTGTGCAAGGGGTCTTATTGTGGGAAGAAACCAGAGTTCACGGGGAAAACCCAGGTGGTCAGACAGGTGAATCCTAACCTTTTCACTTCTGTTCGGGAATCAAACCCCAGATGGTTAGGTGAAAGGTGAGTGTGTTACCACTATGCCACCAGTACACCCTTGTAAAGGGTACAATTGAATATTTTCAAATATTCTCATTTTCGGCAGAAAATATTACAAAAAAGCACTCAAGCTTTCTTCAGCTGATTTAAAAATTTCAAACAAATTTTCATCTCAATCTCAATGGCACTGATGAAGTTTAAATTTCCTTTTCAAAATGACAGATGTATTGGACTTTGGGCATACTCTGAAAACCATTAATGGTTCAGTACCATCTTGGGATCTATTCAGGCAAGTTTGAGCAAAATTACAATGGTGGAACATGAGAAAAAGTTCATAATAAATGCTGTTCAGGAAATAATGTTCATTCAATCATGTTACAAAATGGCCACCATAGCTATCATATAAATCTTTTGATGCAGCCAAAATATAACAACATTTTGTCATCCTTTCTTTAACATCCCCACCAATTTTCTGATTCATGGCACCGGTGGAACTAGAGAATCAAAAACGTGTTTTTCAAGATGGTGGTTATGATGGCCATATTGAATTGTGCAAAGTTCACGCACAGCAGATGGCTCATGATGCATGACCACAGACAAAACAGAAATTGTTATAATGTAACTATGAAACAAAGTAGTTCTTGCACATGAGCTTACTCTAGCATTGATGTTGTCACATCATTACAGACATAATATTTGTATATATAAAGTACCGGAGTATCATCAGTGGCACTACGTGGAAGGAGTGCTGGGGGACGTTCAGCTGGACTTTTAGGCATGTTTCCTTTTTGTTGTCTTCCACATGCTGCAGGGTCGGAGTCAATCACCTCATAAACAGGAACTTCTGTATCAAAACAAGGCAGTGGTCCTGACGGGTGATCCCGTCGTTCAAACTTTGGCGATTCTGGGTGCCAAAGGTCGGGGTCATGGTACTCTGTGTCTAGAGCGATGAGCTCTAAGTGATCAGAAATATAAAATATATGTTGAGAAACTTGTAGTTGAGACAATAGAATCAGAAATAAATTGAGAAGTGCCCTTTAAAAGACACTGGCCATCACATCATCTATTCAATTAATTATTCTTGCGTCAGGTATATTTACTTTTTAAGACCTTGAAAACAATGAATAATATACTCTGTGTTTTAGAGACGAAAAGGAAAGTCTCTTTGCATCAATTGAACAAAATAATAAAACATTTCCATTTTGCATTTTCTTTTATCTTTAACACCTTTTTTCCCTTCCTTTCCCAAATAATGTCAGTATAAGGTTCCCTACCTATCATACGCAAAGATGACACCAAGTGTTAGTAGTATTCATTCATAGATAAAATTACAGACACAATGATGTCCAGATAGGCACGGAATGTTACACCTAAGTATGTGTATACAGTAGAACCTTGTTGTGTTCCAGACACAATGATGTCCAGGTAGGCATGGAATGCTTCCTGGATTGATCCTGGATTGATGGATCAGAAATATTCACTAAAACATACCCCAGTTCTTTAAAACAACCTTTAGTTATTAAATGATAGCTTCAAATGATGATTTTTTTTTGTCATTATTATAATTTAAGGAATACATTATTTTTATTTATATCACAAATTCTGTGTACTTTAAAGTATTGAAATATCAACTTCTTCCGTAGCTTTGACATACTGATACACTACAGTTACTGAAATATGTACATGCTTCTACTCTTTAGTGACCACTAAAGTAATGACGTAAAAGAACATCATTATTTAGATTCCGTGGGTTATGGTGTTGTGGAAATTTCTACATTTTTTTACTGACAGAATAATTGCCTATACATGCAGCGAGACAAAGTGAGCTCTATCATTACCATAACTCCTCTTTGAATTCTTGTGTCTCACAGCCAGAGGACCTGTCAAAACCTGGAGCTGACCCCTAAAACATATTATCATCATCTGTGTAAATCTTTATCAAGGTAAAAACCAAAACCAAATGCTGGTCATTTATAAAGTAACAAATTATTGTTTGTATGAAAATAGGTAATACATACAAAAGTAATATATTATCATATTTATGCATTGTTTACTAGCTTTATGAAAATAAATGATAATCATTATTTTCAACTGTAACAAAATTAGTTTGGCAGATGATACGATGAAAATGATATATTTTCCCCCAATTAATACACAAAACTCACCTAAGACTTCCAGTAACCTCCCCTTGGTGCAACAGTTCAAACTCAAAAACTTGAGGCATGAGGTCAAATTTTCCTTTCATCTCAACAACACATTCACCTGCATTCAAACATAGTTAATCACACACAGGTAATTACAGGTAAACTATGTAGTATTCAAACATCCATAACCACGGGTAAACTAGGAAGTCATAACATACAAGTAATCACAAGTAAACTAAGATCACATACAGGTAATCACAAGTAAACTAAGATCACATACAGGTAATCACAAGTAAACTAAGATCACATACAGGTAATCACAAGTAAACTAAGTAAACTAAGATCACATACAGGTAATCACAAGTAAACTAAGATCACATACAGGTAATCACAAGTAAACTAAGATCACATACAGGTAATCACAAGTAAACTAAGATCACATACAGGTAATCACAAGTAAACTAAGATCACATACAGGTAATCACAAGTAAACTAAGATCACATACAGGTAATCACAAGTACAGGTAATCACAAGTAAAGTAAGATCACATACAGGTAATCACAAGTAAACTAAGATCACATACAGGTAATCACAAGTAAACTAAGATCACATACAGGTAATCACAAGTAAACTAAGATCACATACAGGTAATCACAAGTAAACTAAGATCACATACAGGTAATCACAAGTAAACTAAGATCACATACAGGTAATCACAAGTAAACTAAGATCACATACAGGTAATCACAAGTAAACTAAGATCACATACAGGTAATCACAAGTAAACTAAGAATTTATCACATATAGGTAGTCGCTTGTCAACTAAGAAATAATAAAACACAGATAATCATAGATAAACTAGGTAGTAAAACATATACATAATCACAGCTACAGCAGGTCATGTATGATAATACTGATGAAGATATACCAGATAATGATATGGTAACTTTTAGATATTCTGATATAAAAAAATCGTTAGATACTGCCACCAGCTTCAGTTGCCCAGAGATACTTAAAAGTCTCACAGGGATTACTTTGTCTGAAGTTTTTGAGGGATAAGTATGAACACTTACCATAGGATTCATTGTCCCCACATTTCGACCGTACGGATATCAAAATATGTTGTTCCTTAAGAAAGTCTTCATCTCCAAACAGAGGTTTCATCTACATAAGAGTGAAAACAAAACTGGCCTTACCTTACATGAAAAACTTAAAAATTAAATCTAGAAATCATATATAGAAACACTTAGCAAAACTTTGCATTAAATTCAAATTGACATCTAGAATACGCTTTCACCTGAACACTGGTATTTGTCAATAAATAACATTTTGAGTGGCTTTATTTATTGATATGGTGATGATTTTATCATATAAATGAGCTCTAAAAAACTTACATTGTCAACTGACTGCACAACCATACAAATCTAATGAGTAAGTTTGTTAACTTAATCTTCTCTTTAAATCTGCATCATATCTAATAGATTAATAAGGAAATAATTGTTTCTTGACATCACCCTGTTATACACACCGTCGGTATTTCCTGTTTACACCAGAAAGGACAGGTGAAACCCTGTGCACAGTCCTTGAATCGGCTGTTAGGTTTACTTGTAACAACTTCTGCAATTTGAATGACAGATTCGAATTAAACAAAATCAATTACAAGTAATTGTGAACTACAATTGCTGCTATCTGCCATTCAATTGAAAATATAAATCAAATTTTTTCTAAATTTTCTTTTCTGAAATTAATCATAAGAATATATTCTTGAATTTGATGCTGAACTGAAAGAACATTAAAACGGAGATATCAGTAAAGAAAGAGCATTCATTTTTTTTCTTGAAAGAGAGTTATTTTGGAAGTTTCTGAAAAAAGCCCTAATCAAGAAACCCACAGACATAGTTCCAAGCAAAACCCTGCCTTAACTTTTCATAAAACAAAATGTCTGACTTACCTGGAAGACAGGTGGACTGGAATTCTAACTGAAAGGTTTGTCGACAGTAAGTGATCAACTGTGGAAAGAAATGATTAATGTTAAGTTTTGAATCACATTCTGTAACAGAGCCTGATCACAACTACAACATCCGGAGAAAAATATATATATATCTGTATAGTATAAAGGGCTTAATATCACAACTACAACATCCGGAGAAAAATATATATATATCTGTATAGTATAAAGGACTTAATATCACAACTACAACATCCGGAGAAAAATATCTATATATCTGTATAATATAAAGGACTTGATATCACAACTACATCAGTAAGAATTATCTCATTTGTTACTTTAATATGTGTACATGATGAAACTTCCTCACACAACCTCTGATGTTGTAATAAATGTTGTACAGCTGATATATATATTGCTAACAGTTACTAGTATGAAGGGTAATTACCTCAGCCTCAATCTGCTGGAATACGATTTTAGTGGGAGATTCTTCTGCCAAGGAGTCTCGATTCATCACAAAGTCAGAGGCAATCCCAGTGTTAAATGAAGCAAAAACTGGACGATGGTCACTCCCAAGGACACTATCTGCACAACCTGTACATATTCAACTCATGAGTACAAGAAACATTATATTTTACAACATATTTTCAAATTTTTATTTTTTGAAAAAATTTTCTTACATAATTATATAGTTTGTAATTTTAATATTTAATGGTCTCAATCTTAATCTTCACACTGAAAATAGCTATAAAAAGTTAATTTTTGAAATTTTCATGAAACACTGCTTTTTAATAAAGATAATTTAATAATAATGGGGCTTTAGAGTCAGATCAGCTGAAACCAAGTAAAGTTGAATCAAAGAGTTTGGTAATTAACCTGGTTCCCTTGAGGGATGGACCATAAACTGTATGAAAGACATGACAGATATCAAGGATGACTGAGTCAGCAATTGCGTGCACTCAAAGATACAAAGGTACCTCTGTACATTGACTGTTGATCACATACCATATGCAAGGTTCTGTATGTATGTTCCTGGGTAGGACCTCCATAACACTCGATCACACCAAGAGGGCGTGTTTATCCTTATCTAAAACATATACATCAATTTAAATGAACAAATTTCATACCAACGGAACAATTCCACAATAAACACCACTGGAGTCATCCTTAAAATTTGTCTGTGTTTTATACTTACCCCAGTCTTCTTGACTTTTTTCCAGTCGTAACTCCATTTCCTCTCACTCCTTGGGAGCCTGTAGGTTGGTTTGAAGGAAATTTCTGCCTCCTCTGAAAAGATTTGAGATTTTCCTTCAGCAAAAGATATAAACACTTTTATTTTTAAAACTCCTCTTTTAACTATTACACACATCCTAATTTCTCCTTCAAAATAAATTAACCAATCTCAAAAGTCTTTATCAAGTTCAGTGAGGCATAAAATACAGGTCCACAGTGACCTGTACTACTACAGTACTCTTTCCTAACGACCCACATATGAAAGTTGGTGATAGGTAGACTTTTGGAATCAGAGCATAGGGAACAAGACGTCAGGCAGAGAAAAGAGCTATTTATCAATACTTGTCAAGTATCGAAGAAAAAAGAAAAGATAACCTACGAAAGCCATTGAATCCCTTGTGCTCTTTTTGAGATCTGCGTAGTTGGTCCTTGGCTAGTAAGCTCTTTATATCATTTTCTTCAAGTTTGCGTAACAGCACCTGAAAAAATCGGTCAAATGGATTTAGGATAATACGCAAAATTACTCAGTCTGGTAATTCTTGTTCATTTCATTTCGATCAATTAGTTATAGTCTAATGGGGAGCAGATTGCCTTTCTGGTACCTTTCTGATACTGAGGCAGAAGGCCAAGGTCAGCACTGCTTTTCAAGGGTCAATAATTGTATGTCATGAGATTACCTGTACGTCCTCCTCAACGCGATAATTGAGGTCACCGAACCAGAAGAGATGATGAAATTGGTTTGTGATGTCTGTAAGACCGAGATGTTTCTGACCAAGTGAGAGTCCCTTGATGATGTCCTTAAAATTCTGGTTACGTCTACAAAACCATACAAGAATATAAAATTAAAAAAAAAAAAATGGAAAGTTGTATGTATAGCAAGTAATATCTCTCCTTAAAATTCTGGTTATGCCTTCAAGACACCAGCCATGTCTAAGTAAAAATACTGCACCTAGCTATTTTTAAAATTTTCTTGGTTATGGTACCATGACCTGAACCATCTGACCCTGCCCCTCTGACCTACCTGACATTGCGCTCATCCCCTGACGTCAGGTGAGTGTTGACAAAGCAGAAAGAGGTCCCCCTGAAGTAAAAGGAGATACCAACACCTCCTTTGTTTCCTGCATAGAAAGTATTTTAAATAATTTGCAGTTTCATTTTTTCAATATTGTGAGTGAACCAAGGGTGAACGTTGTATCTTAGTGAACACCTTCATTGTAAACAAGATATATTCCTTCTATGCTACAACTACTAAAATTGAGAAAAGTTTTATTCTAGATTGAATATCTCATTTCAGGCTTCTATCTGTGTCAATTTTCAAGCTTATGTGAAAAAAGATGGAATAGCCATAATTTGACGTGAGAGTTAATTTTTCTCAATAGTTAAAGCTGATTTACTGTCATTTTCAGGTCCTGTGCTTTGATTCTTCGAAAAATAAAGATAAAATTGCAGTAACCATTAATGATACATCAATCTCTTCCTTTGTGATTAAATTTCCTTACCTAGAGCATTTGCAATCCCTGTCCTTACAGTTGACCTTTGAACTCGGTTAATGTTGTGCATTAGTTCCTTCTTCAAAAGTATCACAAGTCGTATACCCCACAATGTACACACTTCCACCTGTCACGGATAACATGTTAATCAGTTTACCTTCTCACTTCCATATAGTCACACAGAACATCACTACCAAACACACTAACATTACTATCAATTAATGGCTGGGTTCATCATCCCATAAACAGCAATGGTCCTTTTAAGGCAGTGTCTCCTTTCAGTATCTGTTGGCTACCACAATGAATAAGAAACAGGACTTCTGTAGGAACTAAGGTGAAGTCTCTTGCCCAAGGACACAACCACTCGTGATGATACTTATGTATCACAATCTATGAATTTGATTAGTGATATCATTACCAAAAATATCTGTTTTCATTAAAATTTTGAAGCAGTTATCATTTGTCATTTTCAACAATACAATAAATCAGAGACTGATTTTGGGTTCAGGGGAGATAATCATCGAGTTCTATATCCAAGCAATTTGACAATGATTACATAATTCTCACCACTTCTACTTCCAACATGAAGTTGTTTTTGATATTCTTCTTCAGGAAATTGACCCAGTCTTTTTCTGTTTGTGCACTTTCCTGTGTGCCAATAACATATAGATCATGGGGAATCACACCAACGACCTGAGGATCTTTGACTTTACTACAGCCTTTACATCGTAGCCATGGAGCAATCCCACTTAATGGCTGGCTGTCCCCTGTCACAATTAAACAGAGATTAAACCAATGGTTAAATAAAACACAGGCACTGCAGCCAGAAAGGATGGATGGCTGTCTCTTTCAAGAATTAAACAGAGATAACTAGTGCTAAATTATTACAAAACACTGACACTGAAGCCATGAAGGGATCCCATTTAATGGATGGCTGTCTCCTTCAAGTATTAAACAGAGAAGACTAGTGCTAAATTATTACAAAACACAGACACTGCAGTCAATACAGACAAAAAGCAACCTCACATCAGAATAGCGATTAATTACAAAAGCTAACTTTCTCATGTCAGGATCAAAGCCAGATGGTGTGTGTCCTAGATTACACACATGAAGACACTATCATCAATATACCTGCTTAGAAACTAGTTTTCAGACATATTGCAATGTAACCAATAAACCATGTCACCCTTATTCTGTAGAACAACCATGTTTTACTTATCGTGTAAGTATACACCCTCTCGTACAAATGGTCTTCCAGATGATGACTGCACAATCATTTCAACTGAATGGACAGATGAAGCTCATTTCAATACGCCCCACCGAATTGTCAAGCAGGGGATAAGAAGGATAGCTATAAAATCTTACCCATATTCCATGTTCCGATAAAGATGGAAATCTGGTCCACATCCACATCCTTGGAATGCATATTTTTCATCTGTAAGATTTGATGACAAAAGTTTTCACGGACCAGCGCACTGTTGAAAATGTAGGTCATCTTCTTTTTTGTGTCATAGATTAGATCCAGACGACAGTTGTCTGATGAACTTTTCACCAACTGTACAACTGTTCAAATTAATTAAAATGTTCATTAGCATTCGTTATAACATCCATGTGTGATTGAAATCTCATAAAAGTTTCAAAAAAGCCTGAGATCCCATGCAAAGGCTTGAAATCAAAAAAGGCCTGAATTCAATTCCCAAATGACATTCAAAATCATATGCAAGTGCAAGGGACCTCATAAAAATGTCTGAATTCCCAGAAGACTTTCATAATCCTCTGGATGTTCAGGAAACCTCATAAAGATACAAATGTAAGGTTCATTAAAATCCCTGAAATCGTATGAGGATTAAAAAAATCTTTGTGCATTCTTTAAAGTCTCTAAAATTCTTGATGTTACCAGGGTCAATCTGTTTTACCTCCATGATACAAATAAAAAACACGTACTATATTAATCTATTACAATCTTTGTTTGTCTTAAAATACATGAATATATCATGAACGATGAATCGTAAAAGTTGTTTAAAGATTTTGTGATGTTGTCACAGACTTTTGTCATGTGATAGTAATCTGTAGCTTAAATAATTATCACATTATGTATATCAAAATAAAATCAGGGATAATTTCTTGTATAGTTGTACGACTAAAACCCGATATCACATTTAAATCAAACTCAGATGAAATCATCAGATTCCAATAAAACAAAAACAAAAAAGTGTGAAAGTACCTGCAAACAATGATACAATTAGTTTATATGAAATATGCATGTTTTATATTTTCAAAATGATTATCAGTTTAACCACAGCAAGTACATACTTCTGTCATGTGTGATGAGGCTGTTGGAGTCGAGGATATCCTTGGAGGGTTTGACGGCAAACATTTTACCAGCTGGAATGTCTATTGTTAGAGTCATTTTGGTGGTGATTTTATCTGTCTGTCTATATGTAGGAGTCTTCACCTGGCAGAGGCAAATGGCACAGAATCAGGTATGAAAATATACAAAATTCAATTGACTTAAATCTTAAGACTTTCACCTTATTTTCTTAAAAGATATTAGTTCTTCTACTTAAATACCTAGGTAATATTGATTTACATTTGATACTTAACTTACGTTCTTTCCTAAAACACTATCCCTAAACGACACATGCTTGTACAATTCAAAATGTATATAGGCCAACTTTGAACTGTGACATGACTTTTAAAAGCTTGATTTTACACTTTTAAGAAGCACAGTCCTAATATATGAGTTTTTTTAAAGTCGTCAACTATGAAGGACAGCAAAGACTACTTGTTTTTATAGCTATCTTAGAAAGAGTAAATTGTTTTGATCTTTAACAATTTTTCAAAATGTACATTCCATAAAGAATTCTCTTTTGAAAAATTAGCTAAAATCAAGAATTCATAGGCATTTTAAGTTAGTACTATGCACTATTTATAAATTCTATATGTTGTCTGAAAATTCCATTTAAAGAAATAAGAAGTGACATCATATCATCCTACCTCAAATTCAATTCGTGGAATGACTGGTTTTCCAATGGAGGATAAGAAAGGTGTAAGGTCATCAGGTACACCCTTGTCTTCTGCTTCCGCTTCAACATAGTCGTAATGAGACACAGCATAGTAACGCACGGTATCATGAACCTGTAACAGAAACGGTAACATTTCAAAGTTCAATACATAGTATATACCATTTATTTCCAACTAATTGAAAAAATATGGACACATTCATCAATTTTAGACATAAATTGCTTGCTGTATCTTACATTTCTGTGTTATTTTACTTATTTCTTTCACAGAGTTATTCCCCCTACCTTTGAGTTCTTCCTTCATTACTGCGCAACTATTTCTTTACATTGGAGTGACTTCCATGTCACTTCCCTTCGTATTATTTCTTTTTTTGTTAAGAGTTATTCCCCTTTCTTTTCCTCCTTAACTTAAATAACCGCTTTAATCTCCCATTGTCTTCCCTTATCCCAGTATTATATTTCCCATTCCAGTTATTCTTACATTAATGCAAGTTATTGCCCTTTACTTTGTCAAGTCTTACCTTACTTTCCAGTGTCATGACATCTGACAGACAATTAGTCATAAGTTCCAACATAGCTGGTATACCTGAGCCATGTTTCTGAAATTCAACAACAAAAATGTTGTGATTTTTCTGTCATCCCTCATAAAACATTGTAACATAGAACATTTAACATACTTCAAAATGCTTATTTTGGATACATAATGTATATTTCAAGTATTCCGTTGATATTATACAAATTCTCTCTGTTGTTGATAATGAAGTAAAACAAAAAAAATCAAGTGCAGTGAAATAGAATGTCACTCATCCTTATCCCAGTATAATTTAACCATCCAGTTAAATATCTGGTCCGGAATTGCTCAAAAATTAGTTAGATTTAATCAGTGTTTAGTGGAAAGTTCAAATCGCTGCCACTGAACAAAGAGTGTAAAATGTAAAATAAACACTCAAAATATACCAATCTGACCTGTCTGAACAAACTTACAGCTGTGAAATAGTAAAGACTTTCCAGTTTTAGAAAATGTTCACTAACCCTTGGTTTTCTCTAAACAGCCTTTGAACAACCATACTTATCCTGTGATAAGCCAAGGTATCTATCAAATCACTTCTTAGAAATGAGGGAGTGGGCTTATTACTGTATCCCACCAAAATCATCTAGCTTACCTTATCCCTGTGTGACATCTGTGACATCCCACCAAAATCATCTAGCTTACCTTATCCCTGTCTGACATCTGTGACATCCCACCACAAATATTTGACTTACCTTATCCCTGTCTGACATCTGTGACATCCCACCACAAATATTTGGCTTACCTTATCCCTGTCTGACATCTGTGACATCCCACCAAAAACATTTGGCTTACCTTATCCCTGTCTGACATCTGTGACATCCCACCAAAAACATTTGGCTTATCTTATCCCTGTCTGACATCTGTGACATCCCACCACAAACATTTGGCTTACCTTATCCCTGTCTGACATCTGTGACATCCCACCACAAACATTTGGCTTACCTTATCCCTGTCTGACATCTGTGACATCCCACCAAAATCATCTAGCTTACCTTATCCCTGTCTGACATCTGTGACATCCCACCACAAACATTTGGCTTACCTTATCCCTGTCTGACATCTGTGACATCCCACCACAAACATTTGGCTTACCTTATCCCTGTCTGACATCTGTGACATCCCACCACAAACATTTGGCTTACCTTATCCCTGTCTGACATCTGTGACATCCCACCACAAACATTTGGCTTACCTTATCCCTGTCTGACATCTGTGACATCCCACCACAAACATTTGACTTACCTTATCCCTGTCTGATATCTGTGACATCCCACCACAAACATTTGGCTTACCTTATCTCTGTCTGACATCTGTGACACCCCACCACAAATATTTGGCTTACCTTATCCCTGTCTGACATCTGTGACATCCCACCACAAACATTTGGCTTACCTTATCCCTGTGTGACATCTGTGACATCCCACCACAAACATTTGGCTTACCTTATCCCTGTCTGACATCTGTGACATCCCACCACAAACATTTGGCTTACCTTATCCCTGTCTGACATCTGCTACATCCCACCACAAACATTTGACTTACCTTATCCCTGACTGACATCTGCTACATCCCACCACAAACATTTGACTTACCTTATCCCTGTCTGACATCTGCTACATCCCACCACAAACGTTTGACTTACCTTATCCCTGTCTGACATCTGTGACATCCCACCACAAACATTTGGCTTACCTTATCCCTGTCTGACATCTGCTACATCCCACCATAAATATTTGGCTTACCTTATCCCTGTCTGACATCTGCTGCATCCCACCACAAATATTTGACTTACCTTATCCCTGACTGACATCTGCTGCATCCCACCACAAACATTTGACTTACCTTATCCCTGACTGACATCTGCTACATCCCACCATAAATATTTGGCTTACCTTATCCCTGTCTGACATCTGCTGCATCCCACCACAAATATTTGGCTTACCTTATCCCTGTCTGACATCTGCTGCATCCCACCACAAATATTTGACTTACCTTATCCCTGTCTGACATCTGCTGCATCCCACCACAAACATTTGGAATGTCCAGTAAGTCATCAATAATTGTCATTTTTTTCATAAAACTTTCTAATTCTCTGTAAAAGAATTAAACATGGATATAAATATTTGTACACATTCATTTACTGCTTAACTGTAATACTATAACAATACCATAACAGTAGAAAAAACAAAATATTCAACAAAAATTCAGTCAAATAAATCAGCTAATGAGTGACTGCTTCAGGACTCACACAACTAAACCAGCCAACGAGTGACTGCTTCAGGACTCCCACAACTAAACCAGCTAACAAGTGACTGCTTCAGGACTCACACAACTAAACCAGCCAACGAGTGACTGCTTCAGGACTCACACAACTAAACCAGCCAACGAGTGACTGCTTCAGGACTCACACAACTAAACCAGCTAATGAGTAACTGCTTCAGGACTCACACAACTAAACCAGCTAACAAGTGACTGCTTCAGGACTCACACAACTAAACCAGCCAACGAGTGACTGCTTCAGGACTCACACAACTAAATCAGCCAACGAGTGACTGCTTCAGGACTCCCGTAACTAAATCAGCCAACGAGTGACTGCTTCAGGACTCACACAACTAAATTAGCCAAGGAGTGACTGCTTCAGGAGTCACACAACTAAACCAGCCAACGAGTGACTGCTTCAGGACTCACACAACTAAACCAGCCAACGAGTGACTGCTTCAGGACTCACACAACTAAACCAGCTAATGAGTGACTGCTTCAGGACTCACACAACTAAACCAGCCAACGAGTGACTGCTTCAGGACTCACATAACTAAATCAGCCAATGAGTGACTGCTTCAGGACTCACACATCTAAACCAGCCATCAAGTAACTGGAATTCTGTTTCATTCTATTATAACAGATTCCCTTCCTGAATTGAGATTTGGTAAAAGATTGTGTCCTCTTGGGGTTTAAATTTAAAATTTGTAACATCTAAAAGAAATTGGCATTGATTTGGCTTCATAAACCTGTAGTTTTTAACACATTTGGATGTCCCTGGTGGATTCAGATAGGTGTAAAATGTCAGGGTTTTTCCCATAGTGGGTAGAAAGTTTCACTTGTACACTTCCGGTAGTTGACTTCTGAAGGCACTGACAGTCCAAGATACCATTCAACTTACTAAATCATGCCATTTGTAGCCTTTAACAGGTCTGTTTCTATCAATCTACACAGTTATTACTTGTGTTAAACTTCAAATATTAATGCTTTTAGTTTAATTGCTAAGTAATAACATACAGTTATTGAATTAGTTGAGAGAGTCAGTCATATGAAGATATGTCCTATTTAAATTTACATTTTTCAAAACAATGTGCTCTCATGAGTATTAAATTTATAATTGACAGTGACAGATTTTCTTGTGAAAGAATGTATTTAGTGTTAAGATATTGAATTAAACATATTGCAGTATCTGATGGCAGATTTAGAAAGGTGTAAATTGTCTGGGTATTTTCCTTGTTTCACTTGTAAACTTTTTGCTTTTAACTTCTGAGGGTGATTACAAGCCTTTATCAGATCACTAAATCAGGGATTGTTTTATACAGTGGGTCGTTCAGGCAGTTTATGTTTTATGTTTCTAAACTGTTGTTATTTGTGTTGATCTTCACACATTAACATTATCAAATTAAATGTTAATTATGTAATAACAAATAGTAATTGATTGAGATGCTCAAATCCTAGAAAGCTAGATCTGACAATATAGTTCTACCTCTTCAAACCTCTAGCAGCGCCCTCTATAATGCTCTGATATTCAGGTAGGATTGTCTCCCCTGCCTGGCTTGCAGTGACATCAGTATCAAGGCCTTTGTCGATGTATGACTTCAGTACATCATTGAACTCTGTATCACAGCTATAAATACAAACAAAATGTCGTGGTAGCTTTACATGGTGAATTAAAGCACTCCTAGTTTTCATTACAAGAAGACAAATGTTAATGGACAATGCAAGATACGGGCTGGAGACAGAACAGAAATGGTTACAGAGCTCCACTTAAGTGACCAAATGATATTTAATGGAAGGAATCAAGAGCAATACACTGACCAGTAAAAATAGCAATTAGCAATTTTCAGATAAGAATTGTGTTGGCATATATAGGTATAATGACTATTATTTAGGAAAAGTAGTATCTACATCTGCCCAACAGTTTCTGAGACATTCTTTACGAAGTAAAGCACTGATGGACGGACACTTTTAATAAAAGGTAACTGCATTCATACCATCTCTAATAAAGATATCAATTAATTTCTTAAGTATTTTCAAAATTGTTATTGTGAGTAGAAAGCTATACAATATTACACATGCTGTGAGGAAATTATGCCGTACAATATTACATAATCTGTGAGGGAAGGATGCTGTACAATATTACATAATCTGTGAGGGAAGGATGCTGTACAATATTACATAATCTGTGAGGGAAGGATGCTGTACAATATTACATAATCTGTGAGGGAAGGATGCTGTACAATATTACATACTCTGTGAGGTTGAGACGGGAGAAGTTTTTCAGCAGCTCCATCTGTAAACGATGTGTTGGTCCGTTGACCTTAACTGAATTGGTGTCTCCTGCCAGAGAAATATTTACATATGATGGCAGTTTCACTTGATGTTGTTGCTGCTGCTGCAACTGGCAAATATCCTCGAAGTCTTCCTCATCTACAGTGTAAACAATGGTGATATCAAATACAAATTCATAATGATAAAATCCTACACCTGTACTAAGAGGTAGAAGAAATGCAACATCAACTTCTTAGTTTAATGAAATCATATTTATGAACAATATGCCTAAATGTGAAATGTAATTGCTCTGTCTTCAGATGTTCTGAGATTTTTAATAAATGAGGACATCACTAAGCCATCATATATTAGGTAGTCCTAATGTACACAAAGTTGAAATAATGGCAAGAAAGAAAGAAAGAAAGATTGAAAGAAAGAAAGAAAAAAGAACAAAAGAAAGAAAGAAAGAAAGAAAGAAAGAAAGAAAGAAAGAAAGAAAGAAAGAAAGAATGAAAAAAGAACAAAAGAAAGAAAGAAAGAATGAAAGAAAGAATGAAAGAAAGAAAGAAAGAAAGAATGAAAAAAGAAAGAAAGAAAGAAAGAAAGAAAGAAAGAAAGAAAGAATGAAAAAAG
Organism: Ylistrum balloti; assembly: GCF_031769215.1. Lineage (NCBI taxonomy): Eukaryota > Metazoa > Mollusca > Bivalvia > Pectinida > Pectinidae > Ylistrum > Ylistrum balloti. The sequence continues at coordinate 312,959 of NW_026782141.1, read as the reverse complement.
AAAGAAAGAAAGAAAGAACGATACAGTGATGACAATATTTCTCAGGCACAGCTCCAAAAATTAAAAAAAAAATAAATAAGATCACTATAAAGGTTAATCAACATGTGATGAAATTACCTCTTTAGTAATCAGATGCTGTAAATTCAAAATACTTTTAAGAATCTTTTAAGTATCTTGTGAACACACATCACAGAAACCATCAGTAATTTTATTCAAATTGGATCAATTTAAAATCAGCCAACTCGAAAATCACTGCAATATCCTGTTCTGTCTTGATTGTCTATTTAATTTATGAAACTGTTAATGTTAAAATACCATACAATCCCTACAAAATTTACCCCTTTGTCGTTGTATTGTGCCTAGTAGACATATCAGAGAGATATTTTCTCTATAAAATCAAAGTATCTTTTTAGATACTGGAGCTTAAAGTTTCTAATTTGATATTGTTACGAAATTTTCAAGCTTAGCTTGGTTTCTTGACATTACAAAACTAGAGGAGAGCTAGAGGAATCTTGTTAGCATGGTACATAGTGGTAGAGTAATTTGGTTTAACTGAAAAACAAGAGGCCCATGGGCACCTGAGACACAATGCTTGTCATAGAAATGATGTTATTAAAACAACAACAATTTTAGTAAAGCATCTGAAGACCTTTCCATTCATGAAGAGTTCTTGATTCTACCACACAAGTTTCAATAAATTAAACCCTTTTTGGCCCTGCCGCTCAGGCACCTGGGAGTTAGAGACCATATCATTTACAATTTTAATGTGTCTTTAGCCATGGAAGGCTTTTGCAAAATTTTATTGAAATTGAAAATGTTTCAGGTTTACAATGTACGCCGTCAGACAAAAGGGAATTGCAATGGGTTACCCTGAGACTTTGTCTCATGTGACCTAATAAAACTTATTTCTTTGAGAGTTGGTCTTATTTACCTGTATCCTGGTCATCACCTCTCTCTGGAGATACTGGGACTTTCATGGCGAAGATGAGACCATTTTTCTCTCCCTTTTTGATGTAATCAGCGATTAGCTCATTTAAATTGTTGTATTTAGGTTCAACATTACCACCTTCAGCCTGGAGAGAAAATATTTTATTAACTTTTTATTTGATCTGTTTGAAAGTGTTTCTTCAGTACAAACATTTTTGTTTCTAACTTTAAAAATGTGTTATTAATAAGGCTAAATTTGGTACCTTCAATCAAGATCAGGAAGATTTTGTAGATATGTAAACAGGTAGATATATACTTACTTGGACTGAGAGCTTTCCATCGGCTCCAGGTAACACTCTGTACTGGTGTACCCTAGACTGGTACCTGTCATCAAACATAGGCAAAAACTTAGTATCTATGATACGGTGAATCATACCTGTAAGTTGCTAAACACCATACCTGTAATTACCTTGACACAATACCTGTAAGTTGCTAAACATCATACCTGTAATTACCTTGACACAATACCTGTAAGTTGCTAAACACCATACCTGTAATTACCGTGACACCATACCTGTAAGTTGCTAAACACCATACCTGTAATTACCTTGACACAATACCTGTAATTACCGTGACACCATACCTGTAATTACCTTGACAACATACCTGTAAGTTGCTAAACACCATACCTGTAATTACCGTGACACCATACCTGTAAGTTGCTAAACACCATACCTGTAATTACTGTGACACCATACCTGTAAGTTGCTAAACACCATACCTGTAATTACCGTGACACCATACCTGTAAGTTGCTAAACACCATACCTGTAATTACCGTGACACCATACCTGTAAGTTGCTAAACACCATACCTGTAATTACTGTGACACCATACCTGTAAGTTGCTAAACACCATACCTGTAATTACCGTGACACCATACCTGTAAGTTGCTAAACACCATACCTGTAATTACCTGAACACCATACCTGTAAGTACCTAAACACCATACCTGTATTGGCTTGAAGCATGCTATCTGTAACTAACTAAATAACATATGTGTAATTAACTTAACACCACATGTATAATAACCCAAACACCATGCTTGTATTTACCTATACACCATACCTGTAATTACCTAAACACCACACATGTAATTACCTAAACACCATGCTTGTATTTACCTATACACCATACCTGTAATTACCTAAACACCACACATGTAATTACCTAAACACCATGCTTGCATTTACCTATACACCGTACCTGTAATTACCTAAACATCACACATGTAATTACCTAAACACCATGCTTGTATTTACCTATACACCATACCTGTAATTACCTAAACACCACACATGTAATTACCTAAACACCATGCTTGTATTTACCTATACACCATACCTGAAATTACCTAAACACCATGCTTGTATTTACCTATACACCATACCTGTAATTACCTAAACACCATCCTTGTATTTACCTATACACCGTACTTGTAATTACCTAAACACCACACATGTAATTACCTAAACACCGCACATGTAATTACCTAAACATCATAAAAGTAATTACCTTTACACCATGCTTGTAATTACCTAAACACCATACCTGTAATAACCTGAACACCACTCATGTAATTACCTTAACACCACACATGTAATTACCTAAACACCATACCTGTGATTACCTTAACACTATGTCCATGATAGCCCTATATAATACTTGTAATTATCTTTATATCATACAGTAATTATCATTATATCTATAATTAAAAATATATCCTGCATTTGTTTACCTATAAATCTTATCTTTATTTACAAACAAATCCTACCCATAATCACCTCAATATCATAAATGAGATCACATATGAAGAGTTCTTGTCAAATATCATGATTCTATAGAAGAAGCTTGTTAAAAGTTTAAATACTGTTGATGGAAATGAGGGAATTAACACCCTGTATAAATGCTCTAACCACCACTGTTGACAGTGTGTAGTGAATCACAGAGAGAAATGACCTTTACTGGTCAGCTGTTTGGCATTATGCGGTGATGATGTGTTTGTCCACTTGTTTCTAAGTTAAAATTCTTCACCAATATTATTCCCTTTTAACTGACAAGGGCTGTCTCCCTCCAGTAATTATGTCCCTCCTTCTCTTCTGGCCTCTCTACATTTCTCTCTGTAACTTGTCTTTCTATGACTTTCTCCCACTTTTATTAACTTTGATATTTATCTAATCTTTAGCTCCTTTTATATAAATCATTTATTCCATGAATAAAAAGATAGAACTTGATGCCTTAATGATGTAAACATGTGTAGGTCTGCCATATCAAAGGTCAGATCTGTAAGGCCCTAAGCCTGGTGTTCTGATAGAGAAGGTCTGGGATAGAATTTCTTGGTGAGTCATTGACAGAAAAAGATAGGTCCACTCTGAGCTGAAGCAGGTGCTTGTGAGGCTGACCACATCACAGCACTCCATCACCCTAAGCCCAGCCTACATAGTAGCGCTATCTTAACAGTAGACTGGTGAATTTTTTTATAACAAGATTACAATTTTCATGTCTCTTTGGAAAACATTACATTACATTAATTTCCCAAAGAAGACCAAATAACTGTAGCTGCTCCTATAAGCATGATCCCTTTTTTTTCTGGTAAGCCAAGAATATATTTACTTAATTAAAACCAGTGAAAAGGCTGCTTTCTTCAATACATCAATATTTTTCAAATTGTGTTTTCTGCTTCTAAAGTTTACATCAACATATTTCACAAGGAAACTTAATCCTGTAAATATTATTACTATACCCCTTTTGTGTTTTGTAAGTGAACAGTGAGCTTAATTGGTTGAATACGGTAAAGGTAATTCTATTCCAATTTTCTTGCATTAAAATTTCCTGAAAACTTCATTAACATACACGTAAACTTTGTTTATTTACGCTGACGATCCTACAATGACTACATAAGAAACATCACTTAGAATAAATGAATATAATTAATACATCTAAATTTCAAGGGTAACCATGAATATACCAGATTTTATTAAAGTTGACAAATTCATGTTTATTTCCTGACAGTGTTTTGTACTAACATTCACCCAAGCTATCATATTTCATTCTTTTTCTAATATACATTTGTATATGTGGGCCATCTGAACATAAGAAGCACATTTGTTATTTATTTAAAACTAAAAGGGAAAAATTTATGAGTGTACAAATCTGCCTCTGAAACAACAAGGAAAATAATTTTTAACAGTAATATAGAGCAAACAAATCCATAACTCCTCTCCACCTCCAGTCAAAGTTATAAGCCAAAAACTAAGGGCCATAACTCTGTATTTAAAGCAGCATAGGACCCATTTCCAATGTATCACATTCAAGACATAGGAGATAAAAATATTTAACTGTATGTAACTCTGTATACAACAGAATATGTGACCTGGTTTTAATGTGACGTGACACTCGATCATCTAATAAAGTCACTTGTCATAATGACGACAATATCCGGTCGACCCGTGAAACATCAACTGGTATAAGATGTAATTAATATTGTTAGGTATGTTTTGCATGACTACATCACTTTAGTGAGAAATGTCTTGGACTTGGTGACTGTCAGACTGAAGTAACAGTCCCCTCCTGTTGTACCAGTGGGAAACTCATTACTTAACTACTGCCAAAATTAATGACCCAATTCAAGCACAGTATGTATGCCTTTGATTTCGAGATTAACTTGTTCATAGTAAGCAAGTTTTAACCTTATGTAACATAACCAATTTGCACAGACCACTTTTCTGATACAGGAAAAGATGCTAACTAGGCCTCGGTATATATACACAAAAGTCAGGGACAATCTGCAGCTAGAAAATCTCTGACAAAGAATGAAAGCAAGATATCATCAATACAGGAAATGAGTGAGATACTAGGTACATTTATCAGAGCACTGATGTAGATATATGGCATTAATTAGCAATCCAACTCATAATCACCAGATTTAAAAGTTTGGTCTTATTACAAGACAATGAAGTAATAATTATTCTTCATAGGTCAACTTAGACATGTGGGCATATAAATGATGATCTATGTATATCAATTTACAAGAATTATTATCAATATTGATTTAAGGGTGTATGACCCATTATCCAAGAATAATGTAAGCTTATGTATGTAATACATGAACAATGATAAACTTGGACTTAAGGGTGTATGTACCCATTATCCATAAATGATGTTAACTTATGTGTATAATACATGAATGATTATCAGCTTAATTGGTTTTAAGGATGCAAGTTTACGTGAATTGTTAATCAATTGCAACTTCCTATATACAATGAATGATTATCAGCTTCATTGGTTTTAAGGATGCAATTACGTGAATTGTTAATCAATGTTTATATAAAAGATAAACATCAGCCTGTTTGTATATATACATATTCATAAACTCTCAAGCCACAGGAACATTGTTGTGGATAAACACTTAATCCTACATCTGTTGAACATAAGATATGGATGAGTGCTGTAACAATATTTACACTATGGTACAATGTGTGACATCTCTTCACCCAATATTTCCGACACAACTTTAACTCCTTCCTGGTCCAAGTAACTGAAATAAAGCTTCATAGCTATATTTTTTGTTTTTTGATTACATACTTTTTACCAGAGAAAAGATCAATTCTTGTAAGCCTTCAGGAAATAAAACATTCTTGATTTAGTATACAAAACCTAGATGTAATCACAAAGGTTATCAGAATACTGATACTTATCCATGTTACAACATATCAAGCAAAACAGATATTTTGTCACAGTTGCTGATAATCAATTTAAAATTGACACACCCACTCTGTTCTATTTAGAGTGTTAAGCAGTATTTAGAGTAAATAGAGAAAATATATATAGTCATATCTTTTATTTTCTTTTGAAAATCAAACGGGTCAATAACATTAATATCACCCAATTCAGACTGGTGTTAGAACCCACAAATGAATTAATATATCAATTCTACATGTTTGATGTGAAATTACAACAGTAGAAGGATATGCAGGAAAATCATAACTAAAATGTATTCAGTGGTTTGGCACACAAGAATATTTTTTTGCAATCGAGGAGCTTTTAATAAAAGCTGAAAAATGGCTAAGAGCTGCTGTGTTTCACGTACAATGTATTATCCATGGAAACTGAACATCAGAGAATAAGTATGTCTTCATTGTAATAGAAAGTCTACCCAATCTCAAAGTCAATGCTAGACCTAATTGGTAGATCCTATGATTTTACCTGCCAACTCACTGACCAAGGTTCATAACTCCACTAAGCTATTTTCAGTAAACCTAAAGCAATACACCAGTGAATGATTCCCACAAAAATAAACACAGTAATTGTTAATTTGCAAACTACAAATGATGTATTTACAGTAGCTAAAGGCCACGCCTGGCCTACCATACACCCATTAATACTCTCTAGCCTGTCAACACTAACCCTCATCACCGTCAACAAAACCAAGATGGGTCTTCCAGTTGCTGAAGACACCGACATCTTACTAAATGTCTAATGGTACTGAATGTCAGTGCTAGAAGTGCCAGTCAAAACAAACAAGACCATATGCATAATACATATAAAACCATTCACCTCTCTGTACTATTATTTCTCCCCATGTGGTAACACCACTGATACACTTCCCTGCAGAGATCAATCAGCCTCCAACACAAACTTGTGGATCCAAGTAATTAAAATCTTCAAACTTCATCAAACGTTATCCCAGCAAACATGGAACTGTAGCCACAAAGTCTCTGGTATTTTGTTACAATCTTAACTTTATTACTATCTTCATGTTTTCAAAAGATGCTTTTTCCTATGTTCTTGTCCTATTTCGTTTTTTCTAAATTAAATTAAAAAAAAAAACCTCAGGCATTCAGGCTGTACTCATTCTCCACATATTATGATTTCAAATTCTACTGCAGTTAATAATATCTTAATTAAACAAGGAACAGAACTACACTTAATTAATTTTAATTAAACATTTTTTAAGAATATTCATTATCTCTAATATGTTTGCATCATTAATTATGTAAGTTTCCATCAATTAACTTGTTAAATAACACTCGTTGCATTATATATTTTATGTAAAATTTTGAAAGCTCAGTCAATATATTTTATTTCATCAGGATCAGTGTGTATACAGAAATTGTACAATCATTTTCCTCAGTATTGTTTCCTGTTGTTTATATCTACATTTCACTGATGAAGATGTCAAACACTTCAGAGGTGTTTTTACTGTATTTCATTACCAGTTGGTGCTTCAATGTGTCAGGTTTCATTACCACACAAAAAATAATAAATTTAAAAAGTACCAGAATGAATTCTGTCAAAATGTAACATTTTCTTTAAAGTTTATCAAGTTTCAAAACCTCTTCAGATTTAATCTTTACGTGAGCTAAATTCAGTGTGGTGTAGAGATTAAGGTGATGTGTGATGGTGTAGTGATCAAGGTGTTGTGTGATGGTGAAGAGATCAAGGTGTTGTGTGATGGTGTAGAGATCAAGGGGTTGTGTGATGGTGTAGAAACATCAAGGTGTTGTGTGATGGTGTAGAGATTAAGGTGTTGTGTGATGGTGTAGAGATCAAGGTGTTGTGTGATGGTGTAGAAACATCAAGGTGTTGTGTGATGGTGTAGAGATTAAGGTGTTGTGTGATGGTGTAGAGATCAAGGTGTTGTGTGATGGTGTAGAGATCAAGGTGTTGTGTGATGGTGTAGAGATCAAGGTGTTGTGTGATGATGTAGAGATTAAGGTGTTGTGTGATGGTGTAGAGATTAAGGTGTTGTGTAATGGTGTAAAGATCAAGGTGTTGTGTGATGGTGTAGAGATCAAGGTGTTGTGTGATGGTGTATAGATTAAGGTGTTGTGTGATGGTGTAGAGATTAAGGTGTTGTGTGATGGTGTAGAGATCAAGGTGTTGTGTGATGGTGTAGAGATTAAGGTGTTGTGTAATGGTGTAGAGATCAATGTGTTGTGTGATGGTGTAGAGATTAAGGTGTTGTGTGATGGTGTGGAGATTAAGGTGTTGTGTAATGGTGTAGAGATCAAGTGTTGTGTGATGGTGTAGAGATTAAGGTGTTGTGTAATGGTGTAGAGATCAAGGTGTTGTGTGATGGTGTAGAGATCAAGGTGTTGTGTGATGGTGAAGAAATTAAGGTGTTGTAAGATGGTGTAGAGATTAAGGTGTTGTGTGATGGTATAGAGATCAAGGTGTTGTGTAATGGTGTAGAGATTTAGGTGTTGCGTGATGGTGTAGAGATCAAGGTGTTATGTGATGGTGTAGAGATCAATGTGTTGTGTGATGGTGTAGAGATCAAGGTGTTGTGTGATGGTGAAGAGATCAAGGTGTTATGTGATGGTGTAGAGATCAAGGTGTTGTGTAATGGTGAAGAGATCAAGGTGTTTAGTGTTTGTGTAGAGATCAAGGTGTTATGTGATGATGTAGAGATCAAGGTGTTGTGTGATGGTGTAGAGATCAATGTGTTGTGTGATGGTGAAGAGATCAAGGTGTTGTGTGATGGTGTAGAGATCAAGGTGTTGTGTGATGGTGTGAAGATTAAGGTGTTGTGTAATGGTGTATAGATTAAGGTGTTGTGTGATGGTGTAGAGATCAAGGTGTTGTGTGATGGTGTAGAGATTAAGGTGTTGTGTAATGGTGTAAAGATCAATGTGTTGTGTGATGGTGTAGAGATCAAGGTGTTGTGTGATGGTGTAGAGATCAAGGTGTTGTGTGATGGTGTAGAGATCAAGGTGTTGTGTGATGGTGTAGAGATCAAGGTGTTGTGTAATGGTGTAAAGATCAAGGTGTGTTGTGTAGATGGTGTATGTGATGATCAAGGTGTTGTGTGATGGTGTAGAGATCAATGTGTTGTGTGATGGTGAAGAGATCAAGGTGTTGTGTGATGGTGTAGAGATCAAGGTGTTGTGTGATGGTGTGAAGATTAAGGTGTTGTGTAATGGTGTATAGATTAAGGTGTTGTGTGATGGTGTAGAGATCAAGGTGTTGTGTGATGGTGTAGAGATTAAGGTGTTGTGTAATGGTGTATAGATTAAGGTGTTGTGTGATGGTGTAGAGATCAAGGTGTTGTGTGATGGTGAAGAAATTAAGGTGTTGTAAGATGGTATAGAGATTAAGGTGTTGTGTGATGGTGTAGAGATTAAGGTGTTGTGTGATGGTGAAGAAATTAAGGTGTTGTAAGATGGTATAGAGATTAAGGTGTTGTGTGATGGTGTAGAGATTAATGAATTTATGAATTTATCCAATGGCTTACAATATTTTTATTTTTAAATTTAAATCTTATATGTTGACCTATTTATACTTAGAGTGTTTTTAAAACTGTAAGTACTTACATCAAGTACAAGTGTTTAATCTCATTCCTTATTGCACACTTACAGTAAACAGAGTACAAAAGCTCCTGTAAGGGTTTCGCTATCCCGAACAAGGAAGCTTCCATCCTCCTTTGCCCCAAGCAGTAGCTCCTCAGCCCTTAGCCTGGTGATGCCACGGTGGAAATAGGCTCCGGACATCCTGGTGTGGATTTGTCTCAGGCGAGGGCGGGCCCCCTTTGTCCACCTACAATTAGACAAAAACACAATCAATTTCACGAATACCTGAGCACATGAAGAATAAAAACTGTTTTAAGTGACACTTACATATCCAACAATTTAAAAGCTGTCTCAGTGTTGACTGAAACTGAGTATACTGACATCTCATTTTACTGACGTTTACTGACACCTCATTTTACTGACATTTGTGTTAGAGACACCAGTTTATAAATATGTGACTTAATCTGGATTTGATCACGACAGTTTACTGACTTACACCTGACTTTACCGAAACCCTTGTTTAACAATCACCTGTCTTTACTGAACCATGAATTACTGGCTCCATGCTTGACAGTAATAAAATGGATGACTGTAAGTAGTCAGCTTCTTTGTCTCTTACATTATATTACATTGTACCCACAGTTTTATACACATTTAATTTGAGTTTTATGAGAATAAAACTAGCTTTGCATATAACAGGTCTTTTTACATCAGTGTTTAGTTTTTGCTATTTTTGACATAATGTTCCTAGGCAAAATAGGAATGTTATTCCTGTAGATTTTGATTGAGAAAACCTGATTAGATAATGTCATCAACATTGTAAAAGAAAATTACATGTACAGTATTATGCATAATAACACAACACACTTGATATTGCTTGTAAGAATAAATCTTGTTGCCAGTAAATCTTTAAAGGACAAGATCCTGTTCCTGTCTGACAATAATACCTTGCATGAGTCATTGAATGTATACATATCGTATAACACCCGCTTCAGATTATTTTATTGAAAGAAATATCAAAATATACAAATATGTAAGTGTAACAATGGAAACAGCATTTTGGACCTTAGTTATTTCCATTAATAGGCACCATTCATATCTCCAAGGAAGCACCTGTCATGTTTGCTAGATATAGTATTGAAATTATTAAATGCACTTAAAATCTAACAGCTCATATATTACAGTTGTACATACATGCATCAAAAGAGTATTTTAAGTCAACAAGTTATTTCAATGTACACATGTTCAACAGCACAATTCAGGAGAAACTACAGAATCAGGAAAAGTTTTATAAAAATGTATATTCATATATATAGACCACTTCATATATAGTTGGTACGGTATTTCAGAATAAATACTTGTACAGTCACAAGACAATGCTGAAACTTACCCCTGTTCACACGTCAGTAATAAACACCATGGATGTCAAAAGATCCTCAGGAAATAAAGACATCCACTTTATCTGATAATTTACATATCTCTAAAAATCTTTAAACTGTGGCATATACGCCGTACTAATACATTTTATCACATCTTTTATTCTTCCTTATACACAAACTTCCTTCCTTGTTTTTCAATTTCATGATAAGCCAAGCTTTTTTTCAGTACATGCAAGTATCCATCACTGAATTCAATTTTCTGCTGTTTCAATTTTTTATCAACTTCAGTAAATGTATAATCTTTATACGGTAAATATCCCTTTGGTGTGTTTTTCAAAATGAGGCCTGTTTTTATAGTAAGACTCTTCTCCATTCTGAACTTTAAAGTTATCATCTTAATTGAGAGTGGAGTTTTCTCCTCGAGGTCATATAGGTGACTGAAACTTTTTGTCAATTATTTAAAACAATGAAGGATGGAAATCAGTGTTTCATTTATTTGTGTGCAATATTGTTTCTGGTACATGTATGTTTTAATTAACGAGTGCTTGCTGTGAGATTTAGTGATCTTTATACAGGCCTGATAGTCGCATATGGCTACAGCCAGAGTCTCATGGCATTGCCAGCTCTGTAGCCTGCACTCATATTCAGAAGTCAATTCTGGTGTCTGTTTATTCAAAATATTGTGATTTAATATATGCAACAATAGGTGGATATTATTAAACTCCAAGGCAACAACTAATCATTAAAGATGTTTTTAAATGATATAGTTTAATCAAAATGTGGTCTAAACTGTAAAGATGTTTTGATTGGCTAATACAGTACACTTTGAAAAGGATTACTACTGTTCATCAATGTCATCATGCCGAACTCTTACACCAACAGCGAGGTCTAACACATATTTGAATCAATCTCTATTTCTGTTTGAAGGACTGATTCAAGTAAGGTGGCATGTGGCACACTGACCCTACTTCTCCTTCTGTATTCAGAGAACCTTTATGAGTTATTTACTGCAGCGAAAGTGACACTGATTGACAGAGTGTAAACTTGTTCACTGACAGAGTTTGTTATAATATTTCAAGAAGTTGCCTGAATATAGGTGAAGGTCACCAGAAAAAAGGTCAAATATTTAATATTTTACTAATTAATATTTTGTTATGAAATTATGATACAAAGTTGATTAAAATCTTACGATTACACACAACTTGATAATTGTTGTTTTGCCTCTGTAATATGTATTCAAATCAAGAGTAACTAAAACTATTTCTAATTCTTCAGAACCATTACATTCTGCAGCTCCTGTTACCTGTTCTATAGTCTCATTCACAAACATTGGCTTTTTATGGGTTAACTATAGAAACAGAAAAAAAATCGACATGCTGGTAAAGCAGCTTATTATATTTGAGACTTTATTTTAGATATTGAATTTCAGGATATTAATGACAATTAACTTCAAATAGGAAATGGAACCAAATAAATACAACCACCACTTCATGTTTTCATTGTAGAAGTTATTGTGACTCATCAAAATCATTTCCTGTAATTTCCGCATTTTATGAGCTATAAACATGAATTGCTGAATTGTTGCTGATTGATAACGAGCAATGATCGTCAGATTACAGAGGTCGAACTAGAGTAATAACAGATCAGAAAGCACACCAAAACCTGCAAGTTTAATCTCTAATTTCAAAACACACTTTAATTATTTTATATATATAGACTTTGTAAAATCATAAATACATTTTTATGACATTAAAACTAGGAGAACAATGAAGTACACAATTGTGTGTTGTGTGATGTATGATCACTTCCTTGTGATTTTTGATATCTTTTATATCCTTCTGCTGAATTGTGATTTTTCAGTTATTTCCAAGCAACTGTGATTATTTTTAGACAGAACTATTCATCAGTTCAGAAATGAATTGTTTGGATAATGAATCTGACTGATAATGCACTTACTGTTTTATTTTTCTGGTCCATAATATCATAACAAAGTATTTACCAGTAAAAATGGCTATGATATATATTGAACTCTGACCCAGAGACAATGATTTTGGATGAACATTTTACCAATTATAAGATAGAAATTGTGACCTTGACTTTAAATCTTTTGACCTTCACCTTTGATTATGCACTTCCTCATATAATTTTGGTCAACTTTGCTTGATAATGTCTTTAAAAAATTTTACTTTTATCTCTGGCCTGGTGACCTTGACCTGTAGCCAAGTGACTTCTGGCAATGTTATAACATTATATTTGCCAGTGAAATATTTCAGAATTTGACCTTGACCATTGATAGCATGACCCTAATCAGCTGTCAGCCACTTTCTCATTTGATTTCAGTCAAAGTTGCTTCATAATACCATAAAAGAAAATTAACTTATACCATATTTATACATCATTTATTTTTTCACAGTATCTTAAAAGTTTCCAAAAGTTCTATTTTAGTTATAGCAACCTTTATGTTAGGCACTTTTAAACCCCTATTGCATATCCCCAAATCACACTATATCATCATGTGAAATTTCTGAAATTTTGTACACTTCATACTGTGAATAACCCCAAAATAAAAGAACTGATCGACAAACACACGGATGGACAAATGGCATAACATATACCGACATTGTGGTTCCTATAGGGCACCAAGTGAGGAAAATGCAGGGCAATAAGTTGCTTAAAGTAATTAATATGAGAAAATTCCTTAGAATGAAGATCACCAAATGATAAATAGATACAATATCTAAGACTCATGTATTTTGTAGAAGTCTGGTTATTCAAATTACATGAGACCATTACAGGTTCTTCAACACAAGAAAGTAATATTTTCTTAAATTTAACTGGCAGGTAGAGATGATGGTTATAGCAACCACTGGTAACAACATAAAACAAGGTCACATTGACCTATAAATGGGGTATTAACTTCATATTAGGTCAACATAGAGACAAAAATATGAAAATAAGGTCAATTCAACCTCCAGACAAGGTCACAGTAATCGTGACCTACATTGTTCTGAGCCGGCTAAGTCTCTTCCTTATAACACACACATGTTCAGCCCAGTGCCATGTAACATGTAAATAATGAGCAATTATTCATGCATATCCAGCAGAAAACAAGACAGCAACAAGAAAAAAACACCATGACATCATTATAGCAACAACAACATAATGTGTGTGGAGACACATTACAACAACCATTACCGTAACATTGGGCAGCCAGTCGACAGCTGTGGAAACCATGAGGTGCCTTCCCCCAATCTATACTGTATCACACTTCTCACTGATATCACCAATACAGTAGCATGTGAACATATAGTGTAAAAGTTGAGACAATCAAACAGCTCAAGGAATCGGCCCTGCAACAGGCTCATAGACTTGCATGCATAAGCAGCAAGCAGCCAGAACAAACAGTTTGTATATATCTTGTTGGTATACATAAACAAACATTGGTAAAGGTCAGCTGCTTTAGCATGTACCAGACATCTGATATTGTCTTCACCTCTGTATAAAGAAACCTCTGTGTAAAGACTACCCCTATACATAAAAAAAAATTTTATTTTGTCTTATCAAATTAACTGTGTTTAGGGACATTGTCTTGTCTTAATTAAATACCATTTTCTAACCTACACAATTAAAATCTCTGATTAGAAGCCATGGATATGATTTACTTAACCTGTACACCAACTCCACATACATCTTTTAAGCTTGGTCACAGGTAATCAAAGGCTTATGCGATATTCATTTGAGGCAGAGAATGATTTTCAACTTTAATATCACATCATAATAAAAACATCCATATGTCATAATCCATCTTAACAAATCTAAGGAAAAGTTATAGTGATATTAAAACCTCGATATAAAACTCGGTTTGTCATTTACATGCACCCTATATAATGGCTGCTATCCGACTTAACCCTAATGTTAATGTTGAATAGGTCCCACTCCCCTATACATCATCATCATTATTATTAATCAACTACACATTACTGACAGTAAACACTCATCATAACACCAAATACCTTTCCCCTCCCCACTACACCTTTCTCATATTTAGTAAAAGGAAATAATTACTACTCGTTAACATACAAACCTCATTACACAACAAAAACCTCCATTACACACAACATTTCTGTGCTATCATCGTTATATCCTTAAACAAGACACCTTACCCTGATTTCTTGAGACCACAGTTTAACCATCACTACTACTTCATTGAAGTACAGTCTTAACATATTTACCTCTAAGATATAATCTACCTCCACCAATATTGATGACTTACATTGACATAACAGTTTTAGAGGCTGAGCTTACAATGATAGACTAAATAACAAACAAACACAGTGAAATCTATATTCAACTTCTAGACTCTTTTTTCATGTAGAAATATATTTGTGTGTTATTGCAATGTATGTCATGATCAGTATCTAAAGAATAAGGATGAAGATTAATGTTCTTACTGGATATATTGTTTTACGAACTATTAAGGTCAGTTAATTGATCGCAACGTAATTACTGGTTGCTATATCACTGAACATGATACAGGAGGTACATCACCAGTGATTGTATAAAGTGAGGCCTGTCACAAGACAATCAGGGTCATTTGGAATCTTGTTGTAGACTGTAGTTATGCTGGTGGCTATAATAATAAACAATATGACAGAGGCCCATTGCAGGTAATCAAAAACATTTCAGAAAAGGTGTCTGCCCAAGGACACTTCCACAATAGCACAGGATGATCTGTGATCAGCTTCCTGAGAAGTACAAACCACATGTGAAGTATATTGATCTTCATCGTATTAATGGAGTGATATTATCAATGAAAGCTACAAAATTCAAATCACACATGTTTAATATAAAACCAAAATCCATATAAATGAGAACTGATCAGTAGGTACTGATGGGTACGTACTTCATCAAGGATGTTTATTACTGTAGTAACTTGAATGCAATTTGTATTGTTAAAGTCAGAGTAGTAAGCTGCAGACAAATTTATGAGAATTTAAATTGTTTCAAACAGTTTTGAAGGATATTTACCGCAGCTTCTGAAATTGATTTTTAACTGTTTCAAAACAAAAGATTTATTTTCTTAGGTCATTAGAAGGTGGTGTCTAATGTTGTTTCAAATCTAAAGGAAATTTTATGGTGTGTTAACTATAGAGACATTTACATGTTGCCGTCTGTGAAGTTTATCTTTTCATGTTGCAAATCTGTAGAACATTCACTACCATCATTATCTTTTATTGTTCAAATATGAAGAAAAATGAACACAGTAAATCAAACAGATGCTTCGTTGTTTTTAAACTTAAGGATGTTTGTTCCGCTGCACAAAATTAATCTTTCCATTTGTGTAAGCAGTTCAAAAGACATTTACCTCATTCAATGCAATGTATTTTAAATTATCATGTCTGAAGGATATATCTAATACAGCAATTTTACAGTATGTCAAAATGGAGGTTATTTACTACAGTCAATTTGTCTTATATTGTTTCAGACCTGAAGTACGTTTACTGTAGTCATTGAAATGTATCTTATTTACTCTCTGCGAGTTCAGCTGGGAATAATACATCTTGCACACTAATTACATATTACACAAGTGACTTGAATTTGGGAATTCCTCCTCTCTTTAACCTTTTTAAACTCTCTTTTGTCACTCTCAGCATCAAGTATTTATCAATCAAACATGTTAACTATGTTTGTCCTCGTCTGACTTTGTGTCTATACACCAGTAACATCAGAGTTGGGAGTTTTTACTTTGAACAACAAAATCAAACAGTTTCTAAAGCCTGATCATCTGAAAAGTCATTATTTTAAATTAACAAAACATGTTTTTTTTTTAAACATTGTAAACTGACAAATACCTTTGTATTCTCTTTTTTTATGTTGATTTTTGTAGACGATTAAGAGAGGTTCTGAATTTCAATAACTTTGAAAACTTTGCACATGAGTGTGTTAGTCTTTTAGATATATAAGACAAGTGTTTATGATACATGCATATAATCATAAATAGTCAAGTCTTGACTGAACATGTTATTAGTTTATGAACAAGAGATCCCTGATGATAAATGAATCATAACTGAGTTATATGTTAAATACAGATAATTCACATTTTAAATGTCACAGGAGATTTTGTGTCCTGGTGTGTGCATTTTGATGTTTTACTGCCGCCTCTGATAAAACATACATCTTATTTTTCGTAGTATGATTATAAACACAGATATTCCATAGAAGCGACATGTTGAAGAAGAATTGATTCTTGTGTATGTGTTTCTAAATATACATACCTTCATAAGAATTATAAGGCAGAATTATTATATTTTATCTTGAAAATTACACCATAATTTCAAACAGCTAAAGCTCTCCAAACAAGCATGTCCTGTTTTTCATCTTAATCTAAATTAATTGATTTAAAAAATTGATATTAAGAAAATTAGATTTTAGAGGATGTCTTAAAGTGTATATAAACACAATTATGGGGTGGTTATTTTTAATCTTTGTATGAAGATAGTGTATTTGTTTGGAATAAACATTTTCAACCGGGAATTGATAACAGGAAGTTAAAACCATTTCTGAGGGAATAAATTTCAAGTATCAGTGTTAGAGAACAGACCTAAGTCCCCAGAGAAGAATTTATACACAAGCTCCTGGAGAAATTGTGACATCAACATTCAGGCTATCTTCTGAATCTGACAATGTCTGTACAAGAGAAAATCCTGTTGAGTCTAAGGTTGTGACATTATCTTGCAATCAATCTACTAGTTTGAAAACATTCATAAAACATGGAGAAGTATTCTCACTTACATGTGTTACAAACATGTCTAAAGTCATTGTAATCTTGACCAAATTCTACCATTGATTTTTACTGGTTTTCTGTTGTGAGGAAACATATCTGTAGAAGGGCACAGAGAGAATGGTCCCCGGGGTCACCATATCACTTTTGACTGATCTCCCTTATGTCATTGGCTGGGACTAATACTGGAAAAAGAAATATCTTCTTTCTGGTAATTTTTCTTGACAGTAATAGATATGGTGGGCTTATTTTCAGACATATAATGTTTATATACAACACCAGTTCAGGTGCATTCAGTGGAAATCTGTATATGTTGCATCGAAGAATAACACCATTTTTCAAACCATTCCTTAATCTGAGTTACCTTTTAATACAGTAATTATGCTTTCTTTAAGGGTAATTTCAGTAAATAAATAAAGACAGTTTGTGAAATTTGTGCAATAGTAGAATCAGTGTTGTCACATTTCAAACTGATAACATCACAGATGTATGGTCTCCTGACCAACTGGTGCTACCATTTCATAACACAACATGCATTCTTTATACATAGTCATGGGAAAATGCAGAATAAATGTTGATATACTTCACCAGTATAGAGAATATTGGCTCAATGTGTGTACAATTATCTAAGTAGACAAATTATCAATACATGATGTTGTAGTCGTTTATTTTTTTCAAAGCACTATTACCTTATGTCTTGTTATTGTAAGACTCTGTGTATACCTCATGTTACCCATTTTCCAGCAATTCAACTATCTAAAGGACCTTACCTACCGTATATATTTGACTGACGTTGGCTCTTTCCCAAACCCCTTACCCCACCCACCTTTTAAACATATCTATTATTCTGTGCAACAAAATTTGATTTATCGTAAACATAGGAAAATGTAATGAGAAAAACAGCAATTGATTATTGCCAATATAAGCTCAGTTCACGTAAACAATTTAAAATCAATTATAATGTCACTGATGGTAGGTTTTGCTTATCTACCTTAGCTGTACCTAGACACTTTCCAATGCCACCCTCACAGGAGACAATGTGAAAAGCTGATTGGTTTTTAAATTAAGAGCACAACCCATCCAAAGTATGTCAAAAATAGTGACACTATACATTATGTAACAATGTGGCTAGGGAATAAGCTGTCTGTACATGTCTTATGAGATTTCTACATGCAGCAACCAATTACATGAAAAATTTTACATTCAACAAGAAACTTATTATGATGTCCTAAGATATTTTTGTCTTACGACCTGACATCACCTTTATTTTTTCATCATACCTTCGATCCCATGGCCAAACACTCTCGGCAAATCCACAGAATAGCATATCCATTTACATGGCCAAGTACACACAGTCTCAGTCACTGAACTTTAAATCATCCGGTAGATATATAGCACTGTTAGCACACTAAAACATACAATCTTAAAAACTGCCAAGGTCTGTCGGTAGGGCTACATTGGTTATCAATGTTAGGAGTTTATCATTACTTACAGCTAAAACATGTGATTGTTAGACACACTGCTGAATCAATATATATTATCCTAGCACACCACATACATAGCCCAGGTCCCTGACAATCAATGTAGCTCATCCCTCACTATGCCAGCTTCCAACCTCGCAGGCATTACCACTCTGTGACTCTCTTCTTATGCAGCATCCTTAAAACCTGAAACTTAATGTATTTTATCTTGTTGTCTTCCGTCTTTTTTTCTCTTTAATTTTGCTTTAGAACTTTTGAATGGTGTCTTTCATTTTAGGTGCTATCCTAATTTACACAGATTTATCTCTGGATCTACTAATAACATAATCTCAATGATACATGCATTTATAGGTCAGTTATCTTAAGGAAGTATGCTACATTACAAATTGTGATTTAAAGTAAAGTTCACTTACTACCGTTACCTTCAAACACAATTAATAGTGATACAAAAGAATTGAAATATTAATTCAGCATAATGTCAATAACATTACACATTAATTTACAACCCTGAAACTGGAAATAAATTCATTCAATAATGAATAAAGTGAATTAAATTAAGTAATGTTAAAATGCTCAGTAAGAAAAATGCAAAGAGATTTCAAACTTGACCATTTGGACTGATAAGAAATGATCTTTGTTCTTTACTGATAATTATGTGTACATCCGAAAAGTAGCAAGATAACTTTACAAAATTACTGTTTAAAATTCTAAAAAAAAAAAAAAAAAAATGAATATTAACAGCATTATGTGCCTGTTTTATCCGTCATAGAGACTTCATGATTTGGAATAGAGATAATATTGTATAAATTTCAGGAGAATTTCAAAAAGTACTTTCTGATATAGTTGATGATCAAAGAGTCAAACTTTTCTGTATCACTATGGATTATTGTTTTGTAGATACAGTAGACTAGATAGTTAAAAACATCATCTAAAATGAAGGTTTATCAGAACATGTGAACAGTTCATTATTATACTTGTACAACAAAGATATTTGAAACTAGTATTAAACTGCTTAAACAACAGTGAATTATTTAATTTGCAGCAGCAATGCTTTATCTTGCTCTTAAAATTATTTTTTTTTTATCTTTAACCACAAATGTATCATTTATATACACTAATAAAAAAAAAGATAGTGTTCAATAATTAAAGCTTTGTCAACCTATGAAAATTTTAAATGTTATACATGCCCATAAAATTTCATGTAGAAACTTTCAGGAATGTTGTTGATGTTGATTATCAATTTCAACATAATTCTCCAAACTCGCATCTGGAAAATTTCTATGCGTTAATTTGGCTTTTGATTAACTTTGTCCTGTTGTTTAGCATATTATCTGCAAATAACCACTTGCCCCATAAACAAGAGTTTTCTAATTCAATTTTGCAGAATCATCAATTTTAAAATAGTAAGCTAAAAGTAGTTCACAAATAAGACCTCCGTACACATTAATACTAAATTTTTACACTAGTGGAGGGAGCTTAATCAAGGTATCCTGGGCTAGCTTAGATTTAACATAGAACACAAAGCTCCTAAAATGTGATGAAAATTGCATGTGGATGAAGACTAATATACCATTAAAAAAACAATTTACACTAAAATCTCAAAGAAAGGCAGATGAATTACAGAGAGAAGCACATTTATTACGGAAGATTTAAAGAGATTCCCAAGAAATGTTGCTTTAATCAAGATGCACATACACAGTAAAAATGTACACTGACATTCAAGTCTTTGGTTCTAATTATAGAAATGACAGATAACAGGTTGTTGTAATGCATATCTGAGTAAAATGTGTTTTTGTGAAGGTTGCATTTATAAATAAAAAAACAACAGTATTACCATATGTATGATGTGGCAGGCTTTCATTTCATCAAAATTTAAAGTAAACTGTCTTTTTCATTTCTACATAATATATATCTGTTATAATAGACTGAAAACCATTTCATTACGTTACAGACGAGATACAAATTTTGAATGTCAACATTGTATCATTAAAACAAATTCAAAGATGGTGTCAAAAAGATTTGAATTCAATGTCTGTCAGTGTAAATGATATTTACTCCTTATCTCTAAGGAAAATGTTATCTAGGTTTGAAGTATAGTGTGAATATTTTCCGTCTCTGGTACTCCACGACCTGTTTATCTAAGAAGAGTTCCAAACCCACCCTCAAGCTAGCTCACTAATGCTGTTCCTTATCATCTGCTAAAACATGGGGTACTTGAATAAGATCTTCCCCATCTTTATACTTGAGTCAAGGGGTCTGTTCAAATATTCTCTTCCATGAATTTATGTATCCCCCTGTTACCATCAGTTTGCCGTGTCTAAGTGGAATGTAGGTGTGCATTGTATAATTACTTTTTAAACAGATCATCGCAGCCAGCCTGGTAAAATGTACCTATACTGTATGTACCTGAACCTTTGCCAAAGTGTAGATCTCTACCTATAATGATCGCTTAAATTCCTTGTCTAATTTACACAAGAAATATATACTATAACATTTCCAAAGATGCTACAGGCACAGATATTTCATAAAGATGAAATCTGTAACACAAGACCTTTATACTTCTGTACAATACAAAATTTATATCATATTGACACACTAATCACATGATAAAGAGGACACCTTCATATAAATGTCACACGATAACGAGGAATCCTTTAACTATATACAAGTCACATGATTAAGTTTACACCATTACCTGATCAATTTGAACTCTCTATGAAGAGGGAAAGATCACATTGTCAAAGCTAAAACGTCAAGAGAGAGGTCACATGATAAAGGGAAAACTTCTAGACAGAGGTCACATGATAATGGGAAAACTTCTAGACAGAGGTCACATGATAAAGGAAAAACCTCTAGACAGAGGTCACATGATAAAGAAAAAACCTCTAGACAGAGGTCACATGATAAAGGAAAAACTTCAAGATAGAGGTCACTTGATAAAGGGAAAACTTCCCAATATAGTTATCATAATAAAGAGGACCCCTCTATATTGTGAACACATGATAAAGGTAAAGCAGCCACAGGGTGATTTATAGAGCAAGAGTAAATGTTCATCTGTCAATATTAGAAATCTTCAGTGCTTTAAATATCACAAAACTAAAGGAGACATCAAAACTATTAAATAATCATTGTTACACAAAACGTTTTGACAGAATATTCTTGCATTCATCATTTAAAGATATCAGACAAAGGCATGAAATACCATGTACACTTTTGGTCATATTGAGATGTCAGTTGAATTTTGTACAGTAGAAATATAGCAATTTTCATCATTGTCATGACAGCCAATCACAGCTGCAATCAATGAAACTAAACTGTAACACTGACCTATGTGCAATGATTAAAAAATAGGACATGATATAAATGTCAAATGATATAAGAGTTCACATGTGAGAAAGAGAAAAATTGACAAAAAGGACACATGATAAAGAGGACACCTGATAAAGTGCACACATAGAAAAGTATACACATGGAAAAGTGGACACATAAAAAAGAAGACACATAGAAAAGTGGACACAAAGAAACGAGGACACATAGAAAAGTGGACACACAGAAACGAGGACAAATAGAAAATTCGACACATAGAAAAGTGAACACATAGAAAAGAGCACACATAGAAAAGTGGAAAAATAGAAATGAAGACACATAGAAAAGTGGACACATAGGAATGAGGACACCTAGAAATGAGGACACATGACGGGACAGAAGACATCTCATTACAGAAAACAGATGATAAAGAGGACATATGATAAAGATGTCACATGATAAAAAAGGTACAAATAAAGTAGTCACATGACAAATAAGGCACATAATAAAAAAAAAAGATGATACAGATGTCACATGATAAAGTATGCACCAGTACAGTTCTGTATGTTGTTTATATGGTGACCATTTCAGAAGTGCAATACACCATTGTGCTAACTTTCCAAGCAGTGATATTGTACTACAATTTGATTGGGACAAATTGAGTATTATAAAAACATTTGTCAAAACACTTGTTGAGACATCGTATGACAAGACATAGCCATCACTATGTACGTCTACAAACAGAATAACATGCATATACGTACCACAATGTATGGCTGTACACTGAGAAAGGAGGAGAATATGTCCAACACTATCTCTTTTGATCAAACAGTTAAAACTAGGTCCCAGTATGCTTTTTCAGCCTCAAACTGGTGGAACTTATGCATATCACGAATTCTTTTTTTAACTAGCAACATTATATACATCTAATATTTCCAGGAAGTTTAATGTAATACAATACTACTGGTATATCTTTTTTGTGATCAGCTGATATAAAGCCTTTATTGTACCTGGGTCACGCAACAATATCAGTGATTACCATCACTACTTTATGATCATATCCTGTATTGGATTCAGACAACATTTCAACTCACCACTTCCTACTCTGTAAACATTTCAATCTGTGATCCTACACTGGTTAAATTTCAACACGGGACCCAATCAGCATTTCAACCCATCATGTTCTATAATGGACTACAAAATTTCAACCCATCATGTTCTATAATGGACTACAACATTTCAACCCACCATTTTATGGGCTGGACTACAACATTTCAACCCATCATGTTCTATAATGGACTACAACATTTCAACCCACCATTTTATAATGGACTACAACATTTCACAACATTTCAACCCATCATGTTCTATAATGGACTACAACATTTCAACCCACCATTTTATGGGCTGGACTACAACATTTCAACCCATCATGTTCTATAATGGACTACAACATTTCAACCCATCATGTTCTATAATGGACAACATTTCAACCCATCATGTTCTATATTGGACTACAACATTTCAACCCACCATTTTATAGGCTGGACTACAACATTTCAACCCACCATGTTTCATACTGGACCACAACACTTCCTATGTGTATTATAATTTTCTGTTCGTGTGAAATTTGAAAAAAACCAAACAATTATATCAAAGTATAAGTATCCTTCTCTTTATGAGAAAACCTCAGAACACAAGAAGAAATTGTTACCTTTTTCCCTAACTTGAATAACTATCCCTAGACAGAGTGCTTTAAAAATACAGTAAACCTACATTGTAATTTCTTTGATTTTACTCGAAGGGTTCTAGTCTGAAATGCTCTGTATAAAAACATTGATTTTTTTATCCCAGTTTTTCTTGGAGATAATGGTGTAACTAATGCAAGGACACTAACATTTTGAAAGTTCAAGCTCTTAAATTCAAAACATAAATATTCAGAAAAAACAATTAGAAAGTATCTTTAGACATGAAAACCTCTATACAAACCAGAATATGATCAGGTGAAAAACTTGATGTTACTATGGGGTAAATATATGAACAAGAATCTGTGTGCAAAGTTTCACTATTTCAAAATAATTCAGTTTTTCATGGACTTCAATCTAAATCCGTGAGTATGGCTAGTAGAGAGTTATGCTTTGGATGAACTTTGGTATCAAAAGCGTACTAAGGGTCATAACTCTGTCACTAGTGAAGTAATCTGAAACCGTTTATAAACAAGTCACTTAAGCTCTGAAAGTTTTTACAAGTGCATAAGAAGGAAATCATGATCTAATTTTTTTTTCTTGAAACACAGCCAGCTATACAATACTAAACAAACATATCTCTTCAAATTTTAAAGATGAGTGCTTGGGGCAATTCATTAACAATACACTGTTGATGAAACAATTATGCTGACAAATAAAAATATTTTGAAGCTGTATCCTCCTTCTTTTTTCAATAATATTTTTTGTTGATTGTTATTTTCTAAGTGTATATTAAAGTATCCATGATTTTAAATCATTCTTTTATACAGTTTTACTTTCTGATAGGATTTATCACCTTTTCATCACGTCACACATGCTACTCAATACCTGATTATGACAGATTTGCAAAATACAACATATTCATCAAGTACTCCTATGTTTACATACATCACAGCATGATTTTTTATAATTATTACTTTTCGTTTCTCTTTCAAAAAAGAGTTATACATAGATAAAACTTCTATACCTCAATATTTACAAACTCTTTTAGATATTATGTTAAAGAATATTATCTATATTTTTATTTACACATATCAACATAAACTTGAAGAACACATAGATTTAGGTGACGTTGATATTTCTATATACTTATATGTATAAGTTGTATAGAAAGGAAGTTTCTGATTTGGAATAAAAAAGAGATATCTGATTGTGCAAAGCCTGCATTTCTGCTTTAAAGTTATGGTCATTTGGAAAACCAGGAACTGAATTATTTTCCGTTTCTGACAGAAAAGAAAATATTTTCCTCACTGATTCAAACTAACCATATTCAAGGTTTACTAAATATCAAAGTATTATTTCAAATTCTTTTTACTCTTGTCATAGAGATGCAAAATCTTATCTTATAGCATTTGAAGAATGAAATACAACTTGTATTCTGAAATGAAATGAAAAAACAATCAGCAAATTATAAAAAGAAAAGATTTTCAGCATATTCTAATCGCATGGATGGTACAGGTGTGTAATACAGTTGAATGTCATAGTTTTTCTTATAAGATCCAGGCATTATTTAGAGTACCTTGTGCTCTCTCAAAGAGTATAAACATACAAATGTATATTTTCCTTCATTAGATGGTGTCTCCCTGTTTGGTGTAAGAGTAATTAAGTGATAACAGGGGTCAGGAAAAGCACTTGTCCGGTTGTCATGGATGAGAGAAAACTGTCTTGGACAACCAAATTGATCTTTGTCAGTTGTCCGTCGTACGAGTACTTTTTTCCAATGATATTACTGTTACAAATTTCAATAAAAATTTTAAGAAAATTTAAAACAAAGAAAAAAGTTTACGGTACCTCGAAAACAAAATATTCCAGTCTGCACTCTAACTTTTGATTACACCGGAACTCCCATGATGTCAAATATAGCGTTTGGAATACCTTAGTCATTTTCCCGTGGTCATACTGATGTCAGGTGCTCTCGGGCAGTACCAACATGTACTGGTCTGTATTTAGCAGCACCGAGTCAGTCGGATGTAAACAAACACTACGGCTAGGCCTAAGTCACACACAATGTCTGACACAAAGCAGCCATCACTGCATAGTTTTTTTTACTAAAACTTCAAATAAAAATTTTAAAAAGTCACATAATGATTTGTTTTCCTTGACATGGTCAGTCATTCAACATTACTACCATTGACTAGTGGGAATGTCCCTTTAGTTGAGCAGTGGAATGTCTGGCTAGAGACCAAAGGGTTACTATACTTTAAATCCCAGCGTGGTATTGGGTACTGATACAGTTATAGTGGGTTTTTTTACTATTTCAACTGTCAATGCAATTCAAGTTGACCATACCGAACATTGTAGGTCTACATAGGTATACACTGAAGAGATAATATAAAATATTCTAGTTAATTTTCTGCATCATCCCATGCGCAATTTTTAGAAAAGCTCAGAGTATAAAACACTGTAAGAATTAATATCAACTGTTTCTATTGTAATGAAGATGCTGAATTGTTTTGCTGACAATCATAGTTAATATAATTGTTTGAAAATTATGAATAAACATAAAGGTCTCATGCATGTAATGTACAGAGATAATACGTTTACTCACCTTAGCTGTCACTGTCTTTCAAAAACGCTCTTCCTTATTAAGTCAAACCAGGAAGTATTTGTACTGAAGACATCGCACAATGCGACTTTGTTTTGTTTTCGTTTCTCTTGTTCGGAATATCCTCTTGTCTTTCAAATAGGTCTACGTTCAGAGAGTTCCGAAAAATTATATCCTCTTTCAAAAGTTAAATTTCACTAATATCTCATTGAAATATACCTACCAGATTTGGAATAATAATATATTTATTTATTATTGATATTTTTAAATAAATTGACCTGACTATATGCACTAACTGATTGTTTTCAATAAAGTACGAAACTACCACCATTGTGGTATTACTGAGGCGGAAGAATGGCGACTGCTGGAGTGATCCAGTGGAAGGAAAATTTATTATTACAGTTAAAATGCCGAAACAAAAGACAGAAACAACCTTTCGAAGGATTGATTCAATCACGTTGGTATACTTTAATCATGCAGTTTACATCATTATAATGACATGGTCAATTTCATCCGTACATTCGTAGAAATCTCATTTTGGTGTCTCAATTCTGACATTAGTTTGTTTACATTTTGTTCACGTTCGAACCTGGTCCGAATTATTCTGGCGTTCTATCGAATTTTTTTTAAATCGGTGTGCTGTCAATGAACGTCAGAACTCCGGCCCTATATAATATGAGGAAAATAAACGACCCTCGCCTGGGTCGGCATTCAAACGATAATTGACAAATTGTCGGAAGAAATCGTCATTTTCACATGTACAAGTATATAGTGAAATATACCGAACACCTACACGGTGCGTCGATTTCCTACATACAAACGTAACTATCTTTCAAATAAATTCAATATACAAAAGTAACTCAATCTTTCAAATAGATCTTAATATAAATATGTATCAACAGCTATGAATAAAGATAAATTATGAACAAAACACACTTACGTTATTGTTGCTTAACCTTTTTAGTGTTAGTCATTAACATAAATTTTCCGGTCTGGATAATCAAATGTTTCGCCATCAGAGCAGCATGACTTAAAAATGTAAGCTTCAGGCATACTTACAATCAGTTTCAAATTCTCTACAGTAACATCCTAGCATTCATACAATTCATTCACAACATGAAATTCAAACTTATACATGTCATTGAGGAGACCACTGCAATATACACAATGCAATAGTTCGGAGCTCATCTGCATTTACACAATACTCATGGCTTAGGTCATGAATGTTTTAAATGAAATAAAAGAATCCCTTTTTGTACAATATTTAATAGTATTCAATAGTATGTAGTAATATGGTATAGTAAATCACATGGACCTATCAGGCTATGCACATATATGTATATTGAAAAAGATCAATCAGCACAGTTGTTCACTATAATGTTGCATGCTGGATAGAAACAATGTTTTATGTGATTTTGTTTCACTTGTTAAATCAAAACTATGAAAAATGATGTCTCAGTATATGGCAGCTATTTCAGATCAGTCTTAATATTCAACATTCCAATTACAGAACAATTTAGGTATTTATAAGCAGTTGAATTTCTTGGGTTTTCTTTTTATATTTGTGATATTACAGTACTTCAATCTTTCCAATGATTATTTTGTTCATACATAATTAAAGCCCCAATATATGTAAAAATCACTATAAAAAAACAAACTTCATCTTATTTTCCCCGTAATATATGTAACAAAACAAATACTTTCCTTTAATTAAAGAAAATAAAACTGACTGTTTTCAATTTATATAAAAATTGAAAAAATCGGAAAATAAACAATGTGGGACCCACAATAATTCATACATTACCGCTCGTAGTGATGACATTGCGCATGCGCATATTCCGCGTGTGTAAACATGACAGACACAGTACAGACGTTCACCAGTCGCTTCCTTTTTTTTCAATCATACATCAGGCCAGTTCTGAATTCTTATGTTATAATTGTGCGTCGTATCATTTCTAAACTAATTATTCCTTCTAATAATTTCCCAAAAACTGAATGTTTATCACAGGAATACCTCAAGTCTACGACAAGACTTGGCAAACAATGTTTGTAAACAAAAACTTACCGTAGACATATCTGCATGTGCTTCCTCTATAAGTAGAAACCTCAACTCTCGCGAGATCAGGTCATGAACTTTCCGACGTGGTTCGGCAACAATCGTAATTTTGATGGCGGCGTGTTTAAAATGGAGGTGTGTTTACAAATAGCGAGTTTCAACTGCTCATATATCAATACTTTATGCACAAAGTCATGGTAACTATTGTTTGAATAACTTAATTTTAACGACATCTTAGAAAATATCTCAATAATTATGTGTGATTCTACACTAAATTTTTGGTGAATGTTACGTATATTGGGGCTTTAACTTGTAAATCACTATTATACTTAAGAGTAGCTGAAAAGTATGTAAACTTTGATGATTTTTCTTGGTCAGTCAAGCTAATTTCTTATCTAATGGCATGAAATATTCATAATTTTTTTGCTGTTTCATAAGAAAAAAAATTTTTTTGTCAATGGTGGCATAGAACAGGATAGAACAGTGTAATCTGACTGTAAATCTAGGTACTCAAACATGTTTATACATTGTATACCACTACTGTAGGATTGGACAGTGGTATAGTTAGCAAAATAAATTCAAACACATGTATATCACTACAGTAGGATAGGACAGTGCTATCTGACTGTACATATTTACTTTTGTGTATTTTCATTTCTTGCTTTCTCTTTACTTACAGATAACAAGTTATTTGAAAATGCTACATCTCTGAAATCCAAGAATGTCCACCTTACTCTAGAGACTGAGAAACTGAAAGAAGAAAACCTTAGCTTGCAAATCAAAGTAGAGAGTGGGTAAGTGTACATTGTACTTTAATGTTTTGGCCTTACTGACTTTTAGACAGTATGTTTTTGAATTTGCAAAAATAACTTTTTATTCTTGAATTTGATGGGACATGTCTATTTCACAGATGTTTTGACCTGTTATATTTGTGATTTGATATTCGTAATTTCCAAATATCAAGGGTCAACTGAATGCTCAGAGAACTTATGTATAGGTGGACTTCTAACCAGGCATAAGTTAATTTCTAGATATTGTTGGGTTAAGGTTGTGTAGTAAAATGATAAAGCTATAGTCCCCCAACAGTAATTAGGGATGTTCGTCTGTTCTTCTACATTTCATCTGGTTTGTGCTCTATATATCTCATGCACTGCTTATCAGTGGAACTTCACAACATAGGTTTACCAATGTGAGGCAGTGTGTTAAGTGTCAAAAGTAGGTCACTCTTTCAGACCTATATTTTAACCTTTGACCTACATCAAATGCTCTATTTCCTATAATACTGGTTACTGGAACCTTATTTATGGAGCATTGTTTCACTGAAGCATTACATGTACCAAAAGTAGGTCACCTTGGTCTATATTTTGATCTTTGATCCTACATCAGGGAAAGAGTTAGTTCAGATCTAAGTTCCTGCATCTCATGTCTTTGGAACTTCTTACCCGGGTCATGAGTTCTTTTGCATTGAATTAAAAGCATAACTGCCCATCAAGCAACTTAGATATCACAAAATTCATCCAAATGTACACCCCTGAATTTAATGAGATAGTTAAATACTTCGGAATACAGGGTGTCATCAGATGCAATTTGATGGTAATCTGGCATGTTTGCTCTACTAACAGCTTGACTTCCAGCAGATTAATTTGTGATTTTAACAACAGCATTTTTCCTTGTTGAAGACTCTGGGTCTATCAAGCATTCATCATCTCTACATTCCAAAGTGGTACAAAACTTCCCATTCAATGGGGTCTGTAATTCTCCAAGTGGTTTTGCTTCTTTTTCATATATATATTTCTTTATTTTAGAATTTACTTGCATTGTTACTAAAGATTCCTTTTAACCTAGGTGTTATTATTATACGACTCGTGACTTCTATCATGTCATGATCAACAGACATTCATTGGACATGTGCATGCACATTATGGTGAGGGGTTTGAAATTAGATCAGGATAGGAAGTGAATATTGTTTTTTATATACAAATATACAGGTATGTTAAACTGTTGAACACGGGACAATTACAATGATTGCTTATAAACTTGCAATTACAAACAGACTGATGTTCTTAGAGCTCTTCATTAGTGAACACCATCATCATATGACTTACAGTGTTGTGAAGCCTCATCATCATTTAAATATGTAGATATTGTTGTGATATGACCTTGGCTGTTATGTGGCCTCATCATTGATTTAGGTAGACACTTGTCATTTGACCTTAGCTGTTGTATGGCCTTGACATTGATTTATGTAGATGTTGTTGTTATATGACCTTAGTTGTTGTATGGCCTTGACATTGATTTATGTAGATGTTGTTGTTATATGACCTTAGCTGTTGTGTGGCCTTGGCATTGATTTATGTAGATGTTGTTGTTATATGACCTTAGCTGTTGTATGGCCTTGACATTGATTTATGTAGATGTTGTTGTTATATGACCTTAGTTGTTGTATGGCCTTGACATTGATTTATGTAGATGTTGTTGTTATATGACCTTAGCTGTTGTATGGCCTTGACATTGATTTATGTAGATGTTGGTGTTATATGACCTTATCTGTTGTGTGGCCTTGGCATTGATTTATGTAGATGATGTTGTGAAATAATTTTAGCTGTTGTGTGGCTACACCATTGATTTTTGTAGACAATGTTATGAAATAACGTTAGCTGTTGTGTGGCTACACCATTGATTTTTGTAGACGATGTTATATGACCTTAGCTGTTGTGTGACCTCACCATTGATTTAGGTAGACACTGTTTCCGTATTACCCTAACTGTGTATACTACTTGACTTGACTTGATTATCGGAAGCATAACTAACATTGCTGTTCATGTTTGCTATTTAAGGAATGTCACCTGAAAATTACCTGAAATCTTATGAAACATGTCTCCTCCAAAATCGGATCCAATACATATGTAACATATAATACATCCTCCGGCCAAGATCACTTAGATAAGCAATAGTGCAATTTTCACTTGGGGCCAAAGATGCATATAATAAAGACATGATTGAAACATTAAATTGAAAAATTTTCCTTTAATTTCTGAATAAGACACAAGTATCTAGTAACACATAAAGTTAATAAAGTAAACGGAACAGTGAAAGATCAGTTTCTTTAATCTAGTTTCAAGATGATAATTATTGAGTTTGGGAAAACTGCCTCTAAATAAAGTATGAATCACACAAATGAGTTTGTGGTTTTAAGGAAGGCCCAATAATGATCTAGCCACTGGTAATTCTACCAGTTGCCTTGGCTGACAGAAAGACTTTTTCAAAGTGTGTGTTGGGTTGGGGGATTAACTTTTAGGGGTGGCTATAGGATATAAAATCACCCAGGCATTGCAGTATTGAAGTTTTTGTGCAAATTTTCTTATCGTTTGTTCACCACAGCAGTTCAGGCAGTTTTGACAAAACTTATAAATCAAGTTAAGCTGATAAACATAACAGTGTAATCTGTTTGGTAATTTTAAGGTCAAAAATGATGCTTTTAACTTAAGTCATGAGTAAGCTATAGCATCACTGCTTTTGACCATAGACAACTTGTTTACATGCAGTGTGTTGCACATTAGAATATATATATATATATATATATTTGGAGCATTTATTTGGAATGTAATTTGAGGTAATGTGATTGCAGACAATCTTGTGCGCCAGAGTTCAAAAGCAGTAACTCTTGTCATTATGCTGTGAGATTCCGGGGGCAAATTACTTAGTATGTATCTGAAAGAAGAAAATCAATCTTTCTAGGTCTACAAATATTCTCACAGTGATGGAGTACCTCTAGCTCCATGCAGTAAAATAATATTGAATCAACAACTTAAAAATGGGACTGAAGTGTTACACTTAATCAAATATTCATATTCACTTCATTGTTATGTTTCATGCTTTTTAATGGAGAAATTTCCAATTAAAGAGATATTTGCAACCACAATCAGACAAAGATTTGATTCTGATGGGATTTTATAACAGTAATAACCAGTAGTTTGATATTTGCTGCTTGTTTTTAGAGATGCTCCTATGACATGTCTGAAATTTCCTTCATTTCTAAAGAGATCATATTCATGACAACTACTTGGATATCCGAGTGTATTTTTAAGGGCTGTCAGAGGTATTTTAGTAATTTTGATACCTGGGTACTAACATATCTTACTCAACATAAAATGTAGTACTGTTTACAATTAATTGAAACTTCAAAAATCTTCTTCTCAAATCCCAGATAGGGTAGAATCAAATACTTTTCATGAATGTATAGGCCTTCAAATGCTTTATAGAAATTGTAATTTTCATTACCCCAGACTATCACATTTCTTCCTGGGGAAGGGGTAAAGTTTACTATAGTTTATATAGGAAAATTACATTGTTTAAAATAATTTGTTTATTTTCTATTGTAAATAGTTTAGACGTGGTTGGTATTATAAGTTAAAGATGATAATTTGATGAGTGCATATATTGACCTCAGCTGACCCCCCACCACCAACCCAGGGGCTGTTGAAATATGACTGAAATTTCAAAAATCTTCCTTTCAATACCCAGATAATGTAGAACCAAATACTCTACATGGATGGAAGTGTTTAACGGTGCTTTACTTAAAATGTAAGTTATATGACCCTAGAGTCTCACATTTCCCCTATGGGAAGGGGTAAAATTTACTATATTTTCTATAGGAAAAAAAATTTTTTTTGAGTATTATTTGTTTATTTTCTTTCAGAAATAGGTCAATCTTGGTTAGAATTATTAGTATAAGCTGACAGTTTGATGAGACGTACATTGACATTGACTGACCCCCAGGGGCTTATGGGTAGGGGGGGGGGGGGCAAAAATGGGTCAAATTGACTGAAACTTCAAAGATGTTCTCCTGTTTCTGCACGGAAGATTCTATATAGGAAAATCCAATTTTTTAGTGTAATTTCTTTTAATTCAAACTTGGTTAGAAGCTTTGCATAGAACAGAAGCTAATGTTATTCACTGCTTACATCTGTGTTATGTGTACAATATAGTTAAAGTTATCTTACTTGTTTTAACATCATTTCTATGACATGTTACAAGGAGCATTGTAACTCAGGTGACCGTTAAGGCCCTTTGGCCTCTTGTTTTGTGTGGGGCTTTAAACTGAGGAGAGATAACAAAGTCAGCCCTTTGTGAAAAATATGCTTTCTTGCAGTTGACAAGCAATTATCTCTGGACAAGGAAAAATATGCACTTCCTAGTAACTGTTTATAGACACCTTTGTAATATGAATAATCTAATGGGATTTTTGTATAACTTTGACATCGTACCTAGTATCTTAATAATCAGATTATGTACATTGTATTAAAACACCTTCATTAAAAACATTTGTGACACTTGATGGAATAATCATGTTAAAGATTGACTTTGTTTTCTTATTGTCAGAGGCGGTAGTGGGGGAGGTAATGCTGGGGATAAGAATTCCAACCTTGAACACAAGCTTTACAAACTACAAGAGGAGCTTACAGAACTTCACAGGAAAAGGAGTGAGGTATGGACACACTTCAGATTTCTGAAAAAAAAAACTTCAAAGTGTAAGGGGTTTGGTATAATGCTGTCTCTGACGGAAGAATGAAGGACAAAACACAATATTGTTTTTACAGTGTTTAGTTACAGCATTATGAACAATAGCTACTTCAATCCATTTAGGTATGAATCATATTATATGTAATTGACACTGTTCCTATGAAAGCACCTCATATTTTCTCGGAAAAAGAGGATAGATGTGCTTAACCTCAGTAATCTACCAATACAATATTTGCACCAAAAGGAGCTATAGTTGGAAATTTATCACAAACTGTAATATTACATAAATATATTTTATTAAATCAGTGCATAAATAAAACATAAACATCTTACTTAGTTGAACATAGAAGATATATATCTTCTGATTATCTAAGGTTTTATACCAAACCTTTACACTGGAGATTGTCATATTGACTGAATCACATTAGAGACTCCAGTCTAGACCAAACCTGAAGACTTTACAGATATGTCTTAATATTCAGTCTTTTAACTCCTTGCCTTTCATACATCTAGGTAATTGATAGTATAACTGAAATATAACATGTTTTATCTCAAATTTAAAATATTTTTGTGTCTTTAAATGGGTATTTAAAACACGACATAAAGGAGATAATGTTGCACATGCATTTAGTGTACAATCTGCCGATGGCTATCATGTCATGTTTTATAAGTAACAGATATTCACCTTTGGTTGTAACCATTAGTCAATAGAACTGTTTACTACACACAAGGTTATCATTAACTATTTTCTATTTTGGTGATGATAAAGACAGATTACCTATTTCTCTAATATGGGGTTAAAAATCCTCTTTCCTCAGTCTGTAGGCCCTGGCTGTATTCTTTATTATTGACTACGATAGTCTCAAAGATCACATATTGGGTAACAAAGGGTTTCTCTCTCTGTCCAAGACACTGGGCATATCTCTTATATGCAACCATAGTCTCCAAGATCACATATTGGGTAACTAAGGGTTTCTCTCTATCCAAGACACCGGGCATATCTCTTTTATGCAACCATAGTCTTCAAGATCACATACCAGGTAACTAAGGGTTTCTCTCTATCCAAGACACTGGGCATATCCCTTATATACAACCATAGTCTCCAAGATCACATACCAGGTAACTAAGGGTTTCTCTCTCTCCAAGACACTGGACATATCCGTTATAGGCAACCATAGTTTACAAGATCACATATCGGGTAACTAAGGGTTTCTCTCTATCCAAGACACTGGGCATATCCCTTATATACATCCATAGTCTCCAAGATCACATATCGGGTAACTAAGGGTTTCTCTCTCTCCAAGACACTGGACATATCCGTTATAGGCAACCATAGTTTACAAGATCACATATCGGGTAACTAAGGGTTTCTCTCTATCCAAGACACTGGGCATATCCCTTATATACAACCATAGTCTCCAAGATCACATATCGGGTAACTAAGGGTTTCTCTCTATCCAAGACACTGGACATATCCGTTATAGGCAACCATAGTTTACAAGATCACATACCAGGTAACTAAGGGTTTCTCTCTATCCAAGACACCGGGCATATCTCTTTTATGCAACCATAGTCTTCAAGATCACATACCAGGTAACTAAGGGTTTCTCTCTCTATCCAAGACACTGGACATATCCGTTATATAGGCAACCATAGTTTACAAGATCACATATCGGGTAACTAAGGGTTTCTCTCTATCCAAGACACTGGACATATCCCTTATATACAACCATAGTCTCCAAGATCACATATCGGGTACACTCTCTATCCAAGACACTGGGCATATCCCTTATATACAACCATAGTCTCCAAGATCACATATCGGGTAACTAAGGGTTTCTCTCTATCCAAGACACTGGACATATCCGTTATAGGCAACCATAGTTTACAAGATCACATATCGGGTAACTAAGGGTTTCTCTCTATCCAAGACACTGGACATATCTGTTATATACAACCATAGTCTCCAAGATCACATATCGGGTAACTAAGGGTTTCTCTCTATCCAAGACACTGGGCATATCCCTTATATACAACCATAGTCTCCAAGATCACATATCGGGTAACTAAGGGTTTCTCTCTATCCAAGACACTGGACATATCCGTTATAGGCAACCATAGTTTACAAGATCACATATCGGGTAACTAAGGGTTTCTCTCTATCCAAGACACTGGACATATCTGTTATAGGCAACCATAGTTTACAAGATCACATATCGGGTAACTAAGGGTTTCTCTCTATCCAAGACACTGGGCATATCCCTTATATACATCCATAGTCTCCAAGATCACATATCGGGTAACTAAGGGTTTCTCTCTATCCAAGACACTGGACATATCCGTTATAGGCAACCATAGTTTACAAGATCACATATCGGGTAACTAAGGATTTCTCTCTATCCAAGACACTGGACATATCCGTTATAGGCAACCATAGTTTACAAGATCACATATCGGGTAACTAAGGGTTTCTCTCTATCCAAGACACTGGGCATATCCCTTATATACATCCATAGTCTCCAAGATCACATATCGGGTAACTAAGGGTTTCTCTCTATCCAAGACACTGGACATATCCGTTATAGGCAACCATAGTTTACAAGATCACATAGCTATAAGGTTTCTCCATCCATGGTGCTAGGGGTATCCGTTATTGACAACCATTGTCTTCAAGATCACTTCGTTATAAGTTTTTCCATCCATGGTGCTGGGGGTATCCCCATTGTCTCAAAGATCTCTTAGTTATAAGTTTTTCCATCTATGGTGCTGGGCGTGTCCCTCATAGACAAACATAGTCTCAAAGATCACTTATATATAGGTTCTCTCTGTCCATGGTGCTGGGGGTGTCTGTCATAGACAACAATAGTCTCCCAGACCAAGGCTGTTCTACCAAAATTAAATAATTTCAATGTTCATCTGGTTTTTGATGATTTATGCAGGAATAGCTTTATACTTACAGTATTAAATGCTTCCATTTGTAAGCAATAAACTTTACATCCAGCGTTTTAATGAAATCTGATCATTTTTACAGGACCTCCTGGTTTATAATTTTCTTCTCTGTAATTTCTTACCATCACATATTGACCTGTAGTACTGAAGTAGACTAACCAGTGCTCGAATAGGAACAGTGCTCAAACACTTATTTTATTTTCCGTTCTCATTCCACGAAGTGACCTACTTGTCCACTCATGATGCATGATAATTATGGGATGTGGGAACTTTTCTGCCTTTCATTAAGAATAGCTCTCAAACAAAGCAAGGATAATCTGAATTCAAGAAGACAGTTGTGCATCCAGTCAACCAAGCTGTGCACTAGTGTCAAAGAAAAACTAGTTCCTGAAAGGTTTGCACACTGAAATTTGTTCATTATTCTGAACAAAATCAAGCAAAAATTCTTACTCAAAAGCATTGCATCAATAGTGGTTTTGACATATTTTACACTACAAACCAATTATTGGTCCACATTTCCTTCATAGGAATGCATGCTGATCAGTGATCAATGGAAAAAAGGAAAAAATATAATTTATCAGGTGTATTTAAACCGTAATATTGACCTAGAAAGTTCATGGAATTTGTGTAGAGGAGGTTCAAACATCATTACATACAAGACATCACAACAACATTTTAAATATTTGATATTTCAGTGGGGTGTTTTAAGCATTGGTTTCAATACTGGCTTATAGATGCCCGCCATCACACAAGTAGTATTTAACCAACTGCTGAAAATGTTGCAATGACTGTGTTTGATTTTGATATAGCTGGAAATGTTCATCATATCTCTACTTAGATCATATTATTGGACTTGTTGTAAGTTTCCTTCTGATATGTTGTTAAAATTTAGATAGAAGTTTAAAAAGTTTTTCAAACATTTCTCACAGCAAGTCCTAATAGAGAAAAAAAAACAGATGTGAATAGTCTTTGATAGAAGCAACGCAACCTGTAATTCTTTCAACTGTCCTGTTTTGTTGTTTTATTGTCCATATCTTAAAATCTGTGATAGGGATTTCTGTAAGCTGCCCTAGTGTAGAGGTACTACCCTTAGTGATTGTTGGTGCGGTACATTCACTGACTTGTGATTATGAGTGCATTACTGTTGATAGTAGTAGATGACATTATAAACACAGATTTCAACAGTTTTAACTTGTTGCAACTTCTTGAAAAGTTCTGAATTAATTGAAATCCTTATATTCCAGATGTTTGTCCCTGGTTGTACATTATATATTCTGAGACTGATTAAAATAAACATTTTTTTTATGGAATGTACCTTTTTTGTGTCACCTTCCTGCCAAAGGTTATATATAGATGTTACTTTGTCGTCAGCATGAGAGCTGTCATCTGCACAAAGGTTTTCTCACGATAAAGGTCAAGGTAATTTTAGCTTTGAAAACGAAAGTGTTTTTGTGTGATTACTTGAGTTTTCTTAAAAACTTAGACTTAAAATTTCATACAGTGCTTGTTTGAGATTGCTTTTTAGGTGGGTTGTCCCTGTTCCTCTTGTATTTGGAACAAATTAGTATTTTGTTTTACTTCTAAATATGTGTGTAATTGTAATATACAGATCTATCCTCGTGATTCAGTTCCCTTCAACACTATATACATAA
Organism: Ylistrum balloti; assembly: GCF_031769215.1. Classification (NCBI taxonomy): domain Eukaryota; kingdom Metazoa; phylum Mollusca; class Bivalvia; order Pectinida; family Pectinidae; genus Ylistrum; species Ylistrum balloti. Next base: position 274,265 of record NW_026782141.1, on the reverse strand, counting down.
TATGAAGTTTACTCATTACATCTCTTACAATTTGACAGATTATATAAATGGAATAAATACAATAAATATCTATGGTTATTGATCCATGAAACTTGTCCCTACAAACCTTGCTGGGCAGGTGACACATCCACTTCTGTGGATTTCCTGATTGTAAATACTAGCTGACAAGCAACCTTCATGGACTTTGATGGTTCAATTTTTTGCAGTGAGAATTACTAGATATATAATTCTCAAGTTTCTATGTATTATATGTATGTGTTCCTTTGTCCCTAGATGCACTTTGATTCCAAGATGTATTTGATTTTAGAACCAATTTCAAAGAAAAGAAAATTGGTACAGTTATGTTACAAATACCTCTCTAAGATCTATTGTTTAGCCCTCCTGGAATTGGCATAATGCATCACCCATCTCTGAACTTATTTAATTGAACATACCCTTGTCACTGTTCATTTTTGTGACAGCTTAAATCAACCAATGATTCAACATTATAATTCATATGTATTTTCATTTAGACCCCAATAATTTAGACAAGCAAATGCATCATAGGTTCAAGTTCAAGGTCACTTTTTGAAATTTAAGTCTCACCCTGATTTTATCATAAATGCAATATACTTGTCATATATAGAAAATACATTTTCCTGGTAAGTTCCAGTTGGAGGATATATTATTTTTATGATTTATAAAGCTATACTCTGGTAACCACTTGCTTTATTCCTTTACTTTGATACATCATGCACAGCATCTTTAAATGCCCTCTGCACTTTGATCTTAAATAAGTGACCAGACTGGCAGGGTCTATATATGGTAATGGGATGCTGTCAGACCTGTAGAACCTATCTTTAGAGACGGGGCTGTGACACTAACTGAACCTATATTTTGTCAATGGGATAGGGCAAGACCAGAAAAGTGTATGTTTTGTTAATGAGTCTGACCAGAAGAACCTTTGTTTTATTATTAGGATTTGATAAGACCAGTATTGGGTCAGACTTGCAGAGTCTACATTTTGTAATGGGCCTGGGCTTTCGTTTTATTGATGAGGTGTGGCAAGACCAGCAGGACCTATATTATGTTAACAGGATTGGCCAAATTGTACTATTGGGCCAGACCTGCAGGGCCTACAGGTTCTTAATTGGATTTGGCTAGAATGTCTGAACCTATTTTCTTCTAAGATTGGGATGGACCAGTAGGACCTATTGTTTGTGAAAGGGGTCAGGTCAGACCTTTAAGTCATGCCTTTGGGAAAGGTTTACACAGGAGCATGCTGTTTACACTTTCAACAATGTATATCGCAGTAATATGAAATGCTATGTTAGGAAAGGTTTGACGACTTGAAAGTGTATATTATGCATTACGGTAATACTACACTCACCAAGCATCTTTTACAAAGCGTTTGGATCCTGATTTGATGAATGATAAACGTGACTTTATGTACACCCACACACTGCTGGGAAACATCCTGTTTTTGACTAGTATAATGCTGTTTTAATCAGAAAAAAAAACAACACTTCATGTCAGCATGCCTTTCTACAATGTCATTTGTTATCAGTAAAATTGTGACACCTCATGGTAAGATAGAAGAGTTTTAATTCACCCTTCTCTCCAATACAGACATTAAGGGATGCACACACTACAATCTATAAACTGTCTTCTTCCTCGTTTCGCTGTTTACTTCCTTAAATGAAGGATTTTACACAAGCCCCCTGTTTAATTCCAGGACCTTTTCACATTGTTCGAAAGTCGATGTCACAGGGTGAATGATCTTGACCTTTGTTGTTGCATGCCAAAAATCTCTTCCTTCACAGTGAAAATTCCTAGGTGTATACATGTTCATTTTTCCCATTATGATAATTTCACACTTTATATGGAGGGCCCAAAATGTACATGTGTGATTATGCTGAATTTTTCTTCATGCATTCTCATAAATTTCTAAAGACCTGGTTTTGTTTATGTTGTCTGTATCAATTTAATGACATATAAAAATTAATTGCATTGATTTACATCATATTGAACTTACTCTCTTATCATAAATTTCATGGGTTGAATCAAAACAAAAATCCAGAATTCTTATACAATTAATAAGAAATTGTTTCTACTTCAGAATGCTCAACAAATTATAGACTTGAATACTGCACTCCAGGAAAAGGAGAAAGAACTCCAGGCCAAAGACAACAGGTGATCTCACTCTGAATGTGTCCTAAGATATTTTGGTACCACAATTCAACTGTTTTTCCCGTGTATTTCAACATTTTTTGTTTATAGAGTGGTGTTTTCCGCTATTTCCGAGGTTTGAATATATCTATTTAATCCTGAAAAAGTATGTTACTGTAAAAATTGCCTTAATAATGAATACAAGATTTTGTTTGATGACTTCCATGAAAATGTTTAAATATTTGCTTTTGTTCATGATTTTGGTCGAACTGCAAAACTATCAGAGTAAACAGCTATTACAGTTGATACGAGTAACAGTTTGGGATAAAAAGATTGAAAAATTTAACTTCCATCATGAAAATGGATATGATACATTTTAATTAGGTTATAGACAATTCTATCAATAAGTTATCAGTCTCCATCAAAGACGCAATTGGACAAAATCTATTAGTAATGTTTACCATTTTCCACTTGCATCATTCACCTTTTGCTTATATGGAATGACATAGAAGTGTTATAGAATGTAGTGTAATTTTAACTTAGCCAACATGGTATCCACTTAACAGTATGGTGTCTACATTATGAATATAGATGCCATATATGGGAAATTCCCTGAAGATGTTTTTAGGGCAGAATATGATCATTAAATGACTGACTGAAAGGTTTCCTTTACTTTTAGACTGAGTGATGCAACAGCGACTGAACTTGCCATGAAGAATGCCATTAAAAATCTAGAACACACAATAATGGAGCTGGAGGCAACTAATCAGGTAATACAACTTGTCTGACAGGGTCAATTAGGTATAGAACAGTCAGATGGTCAAGCAGGGGTCAGTCAGGTAAGTGGATCAAAAGTCAAGAAGTTATAGTTGAGTGTGTTACAAGTTTTTCAACTCTGTGAATCTTCCTATCACTAGGTGCTGTCTCAGTGACAAACTTTAGTGTTCAGGCATTGTGAGGGTTGACCTGTTTATGGGATGGAACTTTCTGTTCTGAAGTCAGGCACATTTGGTAGTGAGTTTATACGGAGGTGATCACTCAGTTCTTACACTGGAAGCAGGACTGTCAGTGAGTTCTCTGTTAGGTAATGAGATCGGACTAGCACTGCCATTCTATAATCAACAGAACTTGATGCTATAAAAACTGCCCCCTCCAAACTCTATTTGAATCTGTCTGCCATTTTTACAAAACTTACTGATGTAAAAGATAATAATTATCATCTTGAAAAATATATCAAATCAGGATATAAAATTGATGCTATGAATAGCAATGCAAAACTAGATGTCTTTTTCTATTTTGGAGATTTTGCCATTTGTCCATTAGACAATTAGTGAAATTTTTAATCACATTGTGCTATTGCCTTTCTGACTATGTGTTCAGTGTTTTCTGTATGGTGTATTATTGTCTTCCTCAGATGTTGAAGGATGAACACCAGGCATTACAGCTTGCATTCACTGCTCTAGAAGAGAAGTACCGTAAAGCACAGGAAGATAATCGTGAATTGGTGGAGCGCTGGATGGACCAGAAATCTAAAGACGCAGACAAACTTAATGCCGAAAATGACTATGTCATGAGGTGATATATTCTTTATTGTGATAGCTAAAATACTAATTCACATGACATGACTCTTTTCTCTAATTATGCAAACAAAATCTACCTAGAAAATAAAAATATCTAAGATATGCAGTGCTGCTTTTTTTTAAGATGTAAACAAAATTTACCCAGACCAATGACAATTGACAATGTTTTGAAATTGTTGCTTTTCTTATGACACAAAGTTTAGTATCTTGTGTTTGATATTCCTCATATGCTTGAGCTGGTGTTTGATTCCAATACATACTAACCTTACACTTCTCTTTGCAGGAGGCGACAAGCCAAACTTCAAAAAGATTTAGCAGAAGCTGCTAGAGAGAATGTCAGTATAACTGATGGGTAAGTGTGTGAGTTTGTGTGGGTAATTATTGTTGTAGATTGTCTTTTTCATAAGATAGCATTTAACAATCATAAGATTAAATGTTATTGTATCACAAGATTATATCTCAAAGAATATTATCAATATTACATAGTAAATACTAGTACAGCAATGATAAAATATTCTATTTTCTGTGACCATTATGCAGATAAAAACTTGTGATGATTTTTTTTTTAATTTTTAAAAATTTAAATCTACAAAATAACAAATGAATCCTTTCTGTACTTGATTGTTAAAAACATTCCAAATATTAGAATGGTAATTAACTAACTCTGTCCTATTTATAAAACCCCTTGGGAGATAATTTAGTCTTTAACTGTTCCTGGACTGTCCCTTGTATAGCTTCTGTAATCAATGTGTTGTTTTATTGACAGAGCAAAAACAGCTGTGATGGGCACTCGTATATGTCTCCAAGCCTCATTGCCAGACAAAGCTCAATATAAATTTGTAAGTGTGTATTGATGAAAATGTGCTGTGAACAGAACTGTAACAATTACATGATAACATGGGTTGGTTGGATACATGCATGCTTTTGCTTAGGGAAATTAGTTGATTCTGATAGATTTGTACAAGGGATGTTGTAAAGCTTAGGGAAATTAGTTGATTCTGATAGATTTGTACAAGGGATGTTGTAAAACTTAGGGAAATTAGTTGATTCTGATAGATTTGTACAAGGGATGTTGTAAAGCTGAGGGAAATTAGTTGATTCTGATTGATTTTGTACAAGGGATGTTGTAAAGCTGAGGGAAATTAGTTGATTCTGACTGATTTGTACAGGGGATGTTGTAAAACTTAGGGAAATTAGTTGATTCTGATAGATTTGTACAAGGGATGTTGTAAAGCTTAGGGAAATTAGTTGATTCTGATAGATTTGTACAAGGGATGTTGTAAAGCTTAGGGAAATTAGTTGATTCTGATAGATTTGTACAAGGGATGTTGTAAAGCTTAGGGAAATTAGTTGATTCTGATAGATTTGTACAAGGGATGTTGTAAAGCTTAGGGAAATTAGTTGATTCTGATAGATTTGTACAAGGGATGTTGTAAAGCTTAGGGAAATTAGTTGATTCTGATAGATTTGTACAAGGGATGTTGTAAAGCTTAGGGAAATTAGTTGATTCTGATAGATTTGTACAAGGGATGTTGTAAAGCTTAGGGAAATTAGAAACATTGCCAGGACACTGACTTTCATTGGTGAGACAATACCAAGTAATGAATAGGAAGAGTCAAAGAGGTGGAAAACCTGTAACCAACCAACAAGTCAAACATACAGGGGGAAGACAAGGCATGAAGGAAGGGAGATAACTGGAAAAGAGATTAAAGAAAAAAGAAACTTGTTGTAGGAAGATTGGGTTTCCAGAGTATAGAGGTAGAGATTGGAGTTTAGGGAGAAGAAAAAGCTCATTTCATTTAAATTAGATTTCAGAAATTCTACGTAATATGTTAGACTTACAGTTTTACAGTAAATGTTTAGTTATCCCTGCTTGGCTTTATCATAACACAATATGTCTATTAAGTACAATTGACACAGGAAAAGGGAAAACACCTATTGTTTCTATACAATGCATTTGTCTGACTTGGTTAACATAGTGATTTGCAATTTCTCATCAGGATGCCCATGATGGAGAAGTGAATGCTATACAGTGGAGTCCATCAGGGGCTAAATTTGCTACAGGTGGCACAGACAGGAAGATCAAACTTTGGGAGGTGATGGCTGGTAAATCTCTATACCTGTATTTAGTAGTTATAGGTGGACAATTTAGGAATTGATTGATTTACTTGCTTTTTCAAAGTTTCTAGAAACAAATGTATTTCTTGAAGGATATTTGAGAAAAAAAGGTAGGTTTATGTTATTTGTAAACTTAGCATAATAACCATGATAGACTATAAAAGGTATTGTGAAGATAAACTGGAAAAAAGTATTGGAGAGATAAAATTTTAAAAAGTATCGCAGAATTAACATATAATCGCTTATTATTGTGCAGGTAAATGTGAAAGTAAAGGGTTTCTCATGGGCAGTAATCAAGGAATCACTTCGTTAGACTTCGACCTTGAGGTGAGTTACCTGCTTTGTAATTGATTTTGCTAAGAGCATTTGTTTTTTAAACTGGCAAACAAATATTTAAATGTACACTGTATTCGGCAGATAAAGTATATCTGATTTATAGTTTTAGCAAAATATTATCAGAGAGCCAAAACTCTGAAAGTTTTTGTGTAAACACAATTGTGTAAACAAGATACAAAAAAGAAGCTTTTTTTCACATTATATAGTATCTATGGATATGTACAGATATAAAAATTGTATCCTTTCTGAAGGAAAGTAAAATGAGGGTAGCTCAGCCCAAAGGGGAATATTTTCAAGTTGCAAGACTTGAGACTTTCCAAGTGCTTGGAAAATTTACTTCAAGGATTGAGATCACTTATCTCACCCTCAAAGGGAGGGTGTGCAAGAATGAATTTTCCCTCACCTTTTGTTGTTCTGTTATATGCAATGTTAATTACATCAAATTGTAGTATTTTTATGTTGTTGTGACATTATTGTGTTGTTGACCTTATGTCTTTAAGTTGTTTGGAATCCTTTGATATTCCTATCATGAAGCAAGGAATATCTTGTATAGTAATCCTTTGGGCATTCCTATCATGAAGCAAGGATTTTTTTTATTTTTGTAGGGAAAAGTGGGAATATATCTTTAAAGGATGTTACATATTTTATTGTGTTTAAAGTTTCACTAATGGTTGACCTGTTTGCAGGAGACGTTGATACTTGGAGCATCTAACGATTTTGCCAGTCGGGTGTGGTCACTAAATGACCAGCGTCTCAGAGTGAGTCGATGTTAATTGTCTTTTTCAAAGTTATTCATGTTGTACAGTACATCATAGAATACAAGAGTAGATGTGATCATAAGATTTGAGTAATCACAATATCATTGCTGAAATACTCTAATTTCATTTATAGATACGAGAAAACTTTGTTACCTGTCACAACACGTAGATATAATGATAGTTTCTATATCAGAGCCATTTGTAATAATCTGTCTCGATACACATACAATATTGTATCAGCATATTGTTTTGACCTTTTGTTAATGTTTACTACTTACAGACATACCATTACACTTAATCTATTAATTAATATCAATAAATGCTCTAAAACAACAAAAGAATTTGAAAGAAACACAAGCTTGGATATGCACATTTGAAAAAGTCTCTTCATAAACTTCTGTGGAGTATCCTTTAGTTAAGTAGTTAGTTGTTTGTTTATGGTGCCTTCATAACTATCTAGTTCTTATTTAAAAGCACACACTGACAGGACACAGTGGAAAGGTACTGGCAGCCAAATTTCTCGGAGATTCCAGTAAGGTGGTCTCAGGAAGCCATGACCGGACTCTGAAAATTTGGGATTTACACAGTCGAGCTTGTAAGCCAAACATTCTTGTTAGAGTAGAATTTCACATGAAATACATTGTACTCAGATATGTTTATTGATGACATATGCAAGCTAAGATCATAAGTTAAGTTAATTTTACACAGTCAAGTGAAGTTCTACAAATAAAGCCAAACTTGTTAGTGATGTTGTTTTTATATAGCAAATATTAAGAAACATTGATTTAACTTTCCCAAGCTTTTAAATGAAGTAGATTTTACATAGCATCTGTTGATTTTATACAGCTGAAATCCGAAAAAAGTAGATTTTACTCAGCCAAAGTCCAAAGCAATATTACAGTCAAGTATTCTACCATATACAGTGTTTAATGCAATATTTTATGACTCGAGGACAAGACTGATTGATGGAGTATCTCTCAGAAAAGTTTCAGATAATTGTATAACTTTGTCAAAAATGAGTTCTTCGAAGTCTTCAGTTTATGTACATACATAGAAAGACATTCCATTTAGTGTAATGATAATGTTTCCTGCTTACGTCAATGTCTTTAAACTTGGCTTCTCTTCATAGTGGTATCTTAATACTTACTGACTTTGAGAAATGATAATGATATGTCACACACTCATGGATCGCATAATGACAAAAAGAGGGTAGTGAAAACTGACCAGATAACTCATGATATGATAACAGGGATCTTCAGTTCAATTTCATTTATTGTAATTTATAAAACCTGTAACAGTTCTAAATTTAAGTTGCCAGAGGCTCAATAAATAATTCTTAAATGAATTTATTTCATAAGACTTCATTGAAATTTCAGTTCATTTTAGATGTAAGATATATAAAATTTGATGAAAATATGAAAGTGTGAACATTAGTCTATAGCTTTTATTTGATGATAATATGAATATATTATGAGTTTCTGTATAACAGTTTGTATGTATAGGTATATTCGTTGTTTCAGGTATATAGTTATACTACCAGGTATATAGTTATACTACAACAGGTATATAGTTATACTACTAGGTATATATAGTTATACTACAGGTATATAGTTACTACTACAGTATATAGTTATACTACAGGTATATAGTTATACTACTACAGGTTGCATAGTTAGGTATATAGTTATACTACTACGGGTATATAGTTATACTACAGGTATATAGTTATACTACTACAGGTTTATAGTTATACTACAGGTATATACTTATACTACAGGTATATAGTTATACTACAGGTATATAGTTATACTACAGGTATATATTTATACTACTACGGGTATATAGTTATACTACAGGTATATAGTTATACTACACAGGTATATAGTTATACTACAATGTATATAGTTATACTACTACAGGTATATAGTTATACTACAGGTATATAGTTATACTACTACAGGTATATAGTTATACTACAGGTATATATAACGTATATACTACAGGTATACATATATAGTTATACTACAGGTATATAGTTATACTACAGGTATATAGTTATACTACAGGTATATAGTTACAGGTATATAGTTATACTACAGGTATATAGTTATACTACAGGTATATAGTTATACTACAGGTATATAGTATATAGTATATAGTTATACTACAGGTATATAGTTATACTACAGGTATATAGTTATATAGTTATACTACAGGTATATAGTTATACTACTACAGGTATATAGTTATACTACAGGTATATAGTTATACTACTACAGGTATATAGTTATACTACAGGTATATAGTTATACTACAGGTATATAGTTATACTACTACAGGTATATAGTTATACTACTACAGGTATATATTTATACTACTACAGGTATATAGTTATACTACTACAGGTATATAGTTATACTACAGGTATATAGTTATACTACAGGTATATAGTTATACTACAGGTACAGGTATATAGTTATACTACAGGTATATAGTTATACTACAGGTATGTAGTTATACTACAGGTATATAGTTATACTACTACAGGTATATAGTTATACTACTACAGGTATATAGTTGTACTACTACAGGTATATAGTTATACTACAGGTATATAGTTATACTACAGGTATATAGTTATACTACTACTACTACAGGTATATAGTTTTACTACTACAGGTATATAGTTATACTACAGGTATATAGTAATACTACTACAGATATATAGTTATACTACAGGTATATAGTTATACTATATAGTATACTACAGGTATATAGTTATACTACAGGTATATAGTTATACTACTACAGGTATATAGTTATACTACAGGTATATAGTTATACTACAGGTATATAGTTATACTACAAGTATATAGTTATACTACATATAGGTATATATAGTTATACTACAGGTATATAGTTATACTACAGGTATATAGTTATACTACAGGTATATAGTATATAGTATATAGTTATACTACAGGTATATAGTTATAATACTACAGGTATATAGTTATACTACTACAGGTATATAGTTATACTACAGGTATATAGTTATACTACAGGTATGTAGTTATACTACAGGTATATATTTATACTACTACATCTATATAGTTATACTACAGGTATATAGTTATACTACAGGTATATAGTTATACTACAGGTATATAGTTATACTACAGGTATATAGTTATACTACTACAGGTATATATATATAGTTATACTACAGGTATATACCTTATACTACTACAGGTATATAGTATATAGGTATATAGTTATACTACAGGTATATAGTTATACTAGGTATATAGTTATACTACTACAGGTATATAGTTATACTACAGGTATATAGTTATACTACAGGTATATAGGTATATAGTTATACTACAGGTATATAGTTATACTACAGGTATATAGTTATACTATAGTTATACTACAGGTATATAGTTATACTACTACAGGTATATAGTTATACTACAGGTATATAGTTATACTACTAGGTATATAGTTATACTACTAGGTATATAGTTATACTACTACAGGTATATAGTTATACTACAGGTATATAGTTATACTACAGGTATATAGTTATACTATATATATGGAACAGTTATACTACTACAGGTATGTAGTTATACTACAGGTATATAGTTATACTACTACAGGTATATAGTTATACTACAGGTATATAGTTATACTACAGGTATATAGTTATACTACTACAGGTATATAGTTATACTACAGGTATATAGTTATAGGTATATAGTTATACTACAGGTATATAGTTATACTACTACAGGTATATAGTTATACTACAGGTATATAGTTATACTACTACAGGTATATAGTATAGTATACTACAGGTATATAGTTATACTATACTACAGGTATATAGTTATACTATATAGTTATACTACAGGTATATAGTTATACTACTACAGGTATATAGTTATACTACTACAGGTATATAGTTATACTACAGGTATATATAGTTATACTACTACAGGTATATAGTATATACTATACTACAGTATATAGTTATACTACAGGGTATATAGTTATACTACTACAGGTATATAGGTATACTACAGGTATATAGTTATATATAGTTATACTACAGGTATATAGTTATACTACTACAGGTATATAGTTATACTACTACAGGTATATAGTTATACTACTACAGGTATATAGTTATACTACTACAGGTATATAGGCTTTGAAAATATATACTACAGGTATATAGTTATACTACTACAGGTATATAGTATATACTACAGGTATATAGTTCTATATAGTTATACTACTACATAGCAACTGCTCTCATTGGTATATAGTTATACTACTACAGGTATATAGTTATACTACATATAGTTATACTACAGGTATATAGTTATACTACTACAGGTATATAGTTATACTACAGGTATATAGTTATACTACAGGTATGTAGTTATACTACAGGTATATATAGTTATACTACACATTATATAGTTATACACAACAGGTATATAGTTATACTATTTATTATTTAAAACACTACATAACAAGATATAGTCATATAAATACATTTGGTATATAGTTATACTACTCACATGTATATAGTTATACTTCACATAACACATATATAGTTATACTACAGGTATATAGTTATACTACTACAGGTATATAGTTATGTACTACAGGTATATAGTTCTAATGGCCACTAGTGTACAGCAACAATATAGAGCCCCAGGTATATAGTTATACTACTACAGGTATATAGTTATACTACTACAGGTATATAGTTATACTACTACAGGTATATATTCTGTAATCTATTATTATGTATTTTCAAATTGCTAATGCTTCTGTACCGACCTTCAAACTATTTTATATAAAGCTGTAATAGGCAAGTTTAGTGTAAGAGTATTATATGTTTGTTTGAAGTAGTAACGATCCAGCCAAAGAAAAACTCAATCCAGATTTTATATAATAGGAAGAAAAGTGATAAAACTTCTTTGGAAATCAGTTAAATGAAAAATAACCAACTACTGAAATACTGATTATATCATAAAAATTCTATTAGCATATATAGAGATAGTAAATAGCAGTATTTAGGACAAACTATATAAGGATAGGATAAAAGGGGCATAACTCCAAGACAAAAATGATTAAAATAGAAATAAATGGGAAGTTTATCAAGGTACTAATCATGTTCATAAAGTTTCTTTAACATTGAAAAAGTTTTACTCTTGATAAAAATTAGTACCCTTTATACCTTGACATAGAGTGATATTAGAATATCTGTCCATTGGCCAGATGTTGTAAAATAGATATATTTTAGAAAGTTAGAATTTGTAGTATTCTATACATATATTTGTAAATTGTGATTGCAAAGCATCTGAGGATTCCATAGGAAAGTGCTTATGCTTTATTATTATTTCAGAAGTGTTTCCAATTTTACACTTTTCTATACATATACAGGTATACATGTACATGTTGCAATATGTGTTTTTATTTCAGACCGCAGTTCATTGCTGTGCAGCACACGTGATGACACATTGAAGGTGATTGATCTTCGGATGAACCAAGTCTCAAAAACTTTATAGTAAGTAAAGATAAGATTTTCTTAAAATCTAGATTATCATTTCCGATAAATAAATTGTTTTGACGAAGATATAGATAAAAAATAAATGTTTTCACAGAAGGACTAGTACTCTAAGTTAAAAAATAAGTATCATCGTCAATAGTTAACTTAGGTAGTGGGAACAATATCTGTTTAGTGTGATTAGAATAATGCTGAACAAACGTTTTTGTTTCTTCAGTAGATGGTATAGTGCTATCACCTTGTACCAGCACCTGTATAACGGTGATTAAAATAGGGCATAAACAGTGTTTTTGTTTCAACAGACAGTGCTATTCCATTGTGCTGACATCTACATGACTGTTCCTGAAATGGTTTTGTACCAATGGGACACAACCCTGTGTGTGTAAGTGTTTGTGTATATGGTTCTGTTCTATAATTGCAGTGCGGATGACTTCAAAGTTGGCTGTGACTGGGCAAGAGCTGTATTTAGGTAATTTTGTAGTCGTTTCTGAGTCTTGTAGATTTATCTTATCAAGGACTTTCACATAAGATAACTTTGAAAAGTGAATTGTTGACATAGCTTTAGAATATGATATGTATATACACAATTTATATGTCTGTGATGTATTTATTAATTTGTGTAACATTTCATTAGGATTGTTTCCTGCTATATTTCATATGATAAAGAATTTGTGTCATTATTTTGAAGCTTTAATGTATAAAGTTAACACATTTTTCAGTCCTGATGGCAGCTACGCCCTGGCTGGATCTAATGACGGTGCCCTGTTCATTTGGAACCTGGCTAAGAGTAAAGTGGAGAAAGTACTCAAAGAGCACAAGTGAGTAGACTTATTACAAATAAAAGATATTATTATTTGCTTTTTAACTATTTAGACATCATTCAGTTTAAAATCTAGTCTAAGCTTATTGAAAGTCACAGATCAGGAACACATACCGTAAATGTTGTACCCCAGTATTGTACAATATTATAGCAATTAAGGTCAAATAAAGTCAAATCTAATAGCCTTCTTAGTTGATGTCTTATGGCCATCTGTTTATGTCAAATATCACATTCAAAAGGTTTGGTCAAGGATAAGTGCAGTATGATTTGTTGGTGTTTAAGTCAGTGATCAAGGTCAAATATTGTTTTACCATTGATTTTCAGTCATGCTGTGATTGCTTGTTCCTGGCATCCAGTTGGATCGTATGTACTGAGTGGAGAAAGACAGAAGAAAGTTGTGTTATGGTCCGATCTTTAAAAGTTGTGTTATGGTCCGATCTTCAAATGACTCATTCCAGACAACAGGGCAAAACACAGACTGAAAGACTATATTCTGAGAGAATATCAAATTACAAATTAAATTAAGAACTGAATGTGATTAAAATGTGATACTATTTCACAGAGTTGATTTTTTTGTTACATTCAATTGAAAATACAGAAAAGCAGAGATGTATCCTATATTTAAGTGTCTGTCAATGAATTACGTCCAAGAGAACATTTCTCACGCTATTTAGTGTGAGACCTACAAAGTGTTTGAGTTGTTACATCATGTGTTGCATGCCAGAAACAGGACACTCTAACCTTTTTCATATTCATCTTTGACTTTAATTTGGTGTTTCTTAGACAACATATCTCCACTTTTCATGGGATTGTTTAGATTTGATAAAATTTGGGATCAACTGAAATAAAAACCAGAAAGCAAAGTTCACTTTATCATATTAGTTATATCAAAATGTTTTTTTTTTATGAAGTGATGATCTGGATGTTTCCACTAATTATTGGTTACTACTGATGCTCATCTTAATGAGCACAAAGCACTTGATGTTACAGTGTTTGATTTAGAACATTGTAACACAACATCTGTGAATCTAGATAGGGCAATGTATCATTTATTTTGATAATGATTATCATCAAAGGGCATTTGTTTTTTTTCTTTCTCCATACTTCCACAAGAAAATTCAATCGAATTTCAATTTCTCAAGTATTCCATGATTAAAGTTCATCACTACCCAATTTAAGAGTGTTTTTGTCGTGGGGCCTTCATATTAAATCTTTTCATCTTAGGAATATGTTACAACAAAATTGAGGTTTTTGTGATAAGTCATTTCATTAGTTCCAAGTTAGAAGAAGAGGTCCATTGGTCCTGCAATCTAGTATTCAATACACTTAACACATTCAAACTTTAATTTCTTATATCATTGTCTATAGCTAGAATGTTCAAACTTCAGTCTAACCATGATTGCTTATAGCTAGAATGCTCAAACTTCAGTCTAACCATGATTGCCTATAGCTAGAATGCTCAAACTTCAGTTTAACCATGATTGCCTATAGCTAGAATGCTCAAACTTCAGTCTAACCATGATTGCCTATAGCTAGAATGCTCAAACTTCAGTCTAACCATGATTGCCTATAGCTAGAATGCTCAAACTTCAGTCTAACCATGATTGCCTTTTAACTGATTCTTCCTACATGAAAGATCTTAACATTTTGTCTCATGGAACATTCATAGTTACAAGTAATAATTTTAGACATTGTGACCTTGAATGATTACCAAATTCATTTGTTAAATAAACTTATTGTAGGCAAGGACTGGGAAGTACTGGCAAAATTGCAGGACTAAGTCATTTGACACCAGCAATTTTTTGTTTTACAAAATTACACATTAAAACTTTCAATATACATGCACAAACATTTTGATTAGTTTTCGAACTAGCGACCCTTTGGTCTCTAGCCGGACACTTTACCGCTCGACAAAAGGGGAATTCCCACTAGCCGAGGCTATTAAGGCAACCTGTACTCTCAACTTCTACACTACTCCCACCTTCACAAAGTCTTCGATCCGAAGACAACAACAACCCAAGTTCAATATTGCCAAGGAAGCGCCTCAATCTCCTATAGCTTCTACCCTTGGAGTGGTCAATGACATCAAATCTGTAACAGGAAGGAGTAGTGAAAAAACACACTGTCACCACTGGGGTTTGAACTAGTGGCCCTTTGGTCTCTAGCCGGACACTTTATCGCTCAACTAAAGGGAAATTCCAACTAACTGAGGCTGGTAAGGCAACATATACTCTCAACTTCTACATAAGAATACTGAAGTGCTACACCTAAATGAAGTCCAATCATTTTCATTTTTTCTTTCTGTATAATTCCTTTTATTTTCTTCAAAGAGATCACATGTATAAATGATTCAGTAAGATGCTTGTCACATGCATCATCTGTAAATTAACACGTTTTTACCCAGTATGAAATGATCTGGGAAAAAACTAGTTTTATTTTGTCTCTAATTCTGTCAAATCTTAGTGTGTCTTATTAACAAACAACAATATTTTTTCTTTTACGTAAATATTTTATTTATATTTTTTCTGAAAATCTGTTCAGTCTATAAGTTGTGCATAATTTATGTATGTATAGACAGACAGAAATTGAATAAACAAATGTAACAAGCAACAAGTGAATTTCTGTTATACTGCCACTTGAGTATAACACAGATATAGTAAAGAATTTGGCAATACATTTAGGGAGACTTTCCTAAACAAATTCAAAACAAACAATGGTCCACAAAAAATAATTTAACAACACATTGAAAACATTAGTCCTACAACTGATAATACATAGTGGGTCTTAATCAAGTGAGTTTTCATTTATGGAGGTTTCATGGAACAAGTCTTGACAGTTTTTCTATATAGGCTAGAGAAAAATTTAAAAACTCAAAGACAAGATGATAAAATCTCATATAAAATGAAAACATTTAAAATTTTTTGTTTTACATAACTCAGAAAAGTTACCTTTGACAGGTTTTTAAGTAAAACTGTGTAGGACTAAAACAGGCAGCCATATTGTTGCAACTGTTTTCAATTCATGACATATGACATCATGATAGATTTTTAACTGGTGCAGCCAATGAAAGACTGCTAAGAGGCTAATTATGTGATAAAAGTATATGCAAAACTGACAAGGACAAACAATTTGAGATAAGAATATACATAATATATTGTTAAAGCATACTTTGAATTCAGCAATACATATCACAGTCAGTGTATAATGTGTGAGCAAAATGGAAAATTTGTGAGAGAGTATGTTAAACAGGTAAGCTGTACAAAATGGTGAAAAGTGGCATTAAACAGGTAAGACAGGTAGGATATGGTAAAGGAAATAATAATGAACTGTAGTTACATAGTTTTATCATAAATACATACATGTACACTATAATACATGAATTTGAATACATTACACTCTATTTTCATGTGTGGTTTGAAATTGAAATGTAACATATCACCTTCACTTGATATTAATACATTTTCATTCATGTATCCAAATTTGAAACAAAGATATGATAACAAATGGCCATAACTCTGCAAGCTAGTGTGCTATAATGAGTCCTAACATGATTAATACCACATCCTTTCCATATAACAGAAAACTTCTATTCACAATGCAGGAAATGAGAAAATAATGACCAAGAAGAAAAGAACGAAAAAAATTTCAACTGAACTTTTCGTGCCCTATTACATAAGGCCTTGTTAATTTAACTTCACCATTAATGTCTTTATAATTTTGTTTGTTTTCATATATTTGACATATGGAGACAGATTAAAGGGAGATGTGTAAACATCAAAGCACTGTTTTTGTCGAGGGCTATCATTCCGCCAGTCAAGGCCCATAAGTAGTTACCCTATATTTGTTAAATAAGTTTTATATACAGTAAGGATGATCTTTAAACAGAGAGGAAGTTATACCTCAGAAAAGTGAAGAAATTATCCTTCACACATTTAACAACCTGTAAAGTTAACAATTTTGCATTCATGAATGTGAAAAAGGCACAATGAAAAATGACATGGTGTGAAAATGGAAAATCATCATACAAAAGGGCAATATCTTTGTTAAATCAATCAAAAAGAATCAAAAACTGAATTCTGCCAGATTTCACAATCAGTACTCAGAAAAAAATCATGTGAAGCTCACTCCTTTGTAACACCTGTAGATGGACAAAGATCACTGATTATGTGGTGTTCAATAATCACTGATGACATTTGAGTTCATCAATATTCATGCTTTATGTCCAATGAAGAAATTGTAGGCAAACTTTGGATGAACCAATCAAATACATTGTAATGTAACCTCACAGAATTATCGTTGAAATTCATTTATTTAATCTACAGAAAAAATGAAAATATTCTTGCCCTATCTAGTCTACTTTAACCAGCCATGTGTTCACATCTGAACCCTCACCATTAATCAACAATGAATTTTCTACACTCTGGGATGTACTTCAATAAATCAGAGCAAAATTAGAGAATTGTAAACACAGCAATCAGCTTTTCATGAGGCCATATCAAGTACTCTTCACTTCTGTTTTATTAAACATGCTTTATGCATGTACACATAAATATCAAATTTAAATAACCCGTTTAAATATATAAACTAATGGTTTATATTTGCAATGTCATTTAGTGTAACTATTTGAATCACATTTGAAATTTTAACACAAGTGATACCTCCCATTAACAAACAGTTATGTTTTGTGATGTGTTGTGTAGAATTAATCATTAACTAGATTCAGAATAAACTTTATGTATACTGATACATAAATAATTTTTGTGGAGGATATATTTGCTCTGATTTCATGGATACTCTTAACCCATGAATCCATGTGTCCAACTATTAAAATCAGTTAAGTATATTTATTTGGCTATAATTAGCCAAAAATTGTGCCCCAGGAAAATAGAGCATCACAAAAATATATGACCTTACAGTAAATAATTAGTCATTGGCTTAAAAAAAATCTGTAATATGTGTCATTCATAATTTATGATAAAATGGATCCTGGATTAGTATGTAAAGTATGTGTATAGAGTCACACATTAATACATATTGTAATGAAAATTATTATCATCTCTGTCTTAATTTATGACACTTAACATTTCCTGAAATTGTTTGTGATTTTTTGAAAGAAAATTGGTTCACAGTTATAATCCACTGGTTTTTAATAAGTTAGATTATTCCCAGTTAGCCCTGTTCTGGAATACATTTATATTACCAATTCAGTTATTTCATATTTCTCATAAAACACCGGCCATATATCAAAATGTTTCACACAACAATCAAAATCTTCCTTAATTTCATTATTTAACACAGAGTTTCACACTTCCATTAAAATTACATTGTCATTAACATACTTTCTATTTATATCATAATTATTTTTTTATTGAGTCAAAAGTTGCACTGCTTGGTCCACATTGTTTCCTGTCTGACTTAGGAAGTCACTTAGGATTTCTGTACTGTACATTGGGAACATAGACATTAATGTCTCAAGTTCTGAACTCTGACCTCCTGTTGCTTCATCAGTGAACTGTGAACTTTGAACTCCTGAGGAGTTAAACTGCTGTGAACTTTGAACCACTGGAGTATATTCATATGACCTTTGACTCTGATTGTCTGGTGATGTAGCAGGAGCAGCAAGTCGCAGTGGAGAATTGTCTGTAGATGAAGCACATACTGTCAGAAAATAGATCACATAATTATATCTCTTAATTTGTTATCTTGAATTATTGAGTTTATTATACAATCCTAAAACACAAGATAAGTCTTCTCTTTTTAGCAACTGACAATTAATTATGATGACTATTTCTAAAAAAACCCATCTTCAGAACCATGATTTTTTTGTTACTCCACTTTTTAGACATCAATAATCACACTAAATACTGAGGAAGGCAGTGGTAAAATGAATAAGAATATATTTATAGACTACTGCAGCAACTGACCTTTAAATTTTCATAAAATCACTGGAGTGCCCTAATAATTATCTATAACCATCTCACAACTATAACTTCAATTTTGTGTTTTATTTTTCATTTTTCTCTTATTTGAAAAACTCAAGTACCCAAATAATGTAAAGAATTCATTTCATTCACAGTAAGTATACTGCTCCACAATTTTGTTAAATTATCTGTGAACGACAGGGGTCTGGAAAAATATTTTAAACCACTAGGCACAGGACTGGTGGGATGAAAAATTTACTCTTCCGAATTGGAAATTTACTCGTCCAAATTCAGCTATGAAATGGCGACTTAATCAGCGAGGATGTGACATGTGACTTTTTTGTATTTTTATTTGAAGTTTTAGTGAACAAAAAACTATGCAGTGATGGCTGCTTTGCATCAGACATTGTGCTCGACTTAGGCCTGGTCGTAGTGTTTGTTTACATCTGACTGACTAGGCGCTGTTAAGAATGAGAGCACCTGACATCAGTATAACCGTGAGAAAATGCTTAAGGTATTCCGAATGCTATATTTGACGTCATGGGAGTTCCGGTGTAATCGAAAGTTAGAGAGCGGACTGGAATATTTTGTTTTCGAAGTACCGTAAACATGTTTCTTTGTTTTAAATTTTCTTTACATTTTTATTGAAATTTAAGTTGTAACATTAATATCACTGGAAAAAGTACCATGAAATATCTGGTTGTCCGAGACAATTTTCACTCGTCCATGACGACCGGACGAGTGCTTTTCCGGACCCCTGAACGATATTGCCATTTCATGTTTTAGCCCACGAGATATCAGTTGATTGTCTCCTAAATTTGTAGAAATTTGTGATGAAATATGGTGGCTGCCAAAAGAGTCTACAAAACCACATAATATTGTTGAAATTTTTCACTTAAATTATTCTATTTTAACACATAATGTTTTTTTTTTTAAACCTACATGTAGATTGCTTTTGTAAATCTCATATCAACACAGAAATTCATCAAAATAAATCTACCTGGGTACCATTTTCAATTCTTACATCATTCAAATTAAAGTTGGGCAAGCTGAATTTTAATAGAACATTAAGTTATTTACGTAAATTTTACCTGTGGTTGAGGCAGATGCAGCTGGCTGTCTACTTTTACCTTCTAATTTCCTAAGGAACTCTTCATTTTTTCTGTTAAGATTAAAAATATACAATATATACAAAGAATGATAGGTCCTTAGCATTAAAGTTAGATTCCAATGTCACGAGTACAATTTTACAAACTTTCTGTTAAACTTATACTGTTTCTTGCGCATTTGTATTGCAATTATCAACATTAGTAAAATATCTATATATGATATAAAATCGAAATGTTCCACATTCATATATTAACAATTTTATCTTTTCCACATAATTTTTACCTTCTCCTGTCCTCATCATATTTTATATGGTCCTGTGACTGCCGACTTACTTCTCTTTGTTTGTTACTCTCAGCCTGAAGAATTAAATGTAGAGCAAACTGATGATATCACTTTACAAAACTTTTGACATCAGGTGTTCTGCACTTTTTAATTCAGTGGTATGAGTTGTTCATTAAACCAACAACATTATAAGACACTGGTCATATTCATGCTTCAACTTTATAAACTTTCCTTTATGAAGAATTAACATCAAACACATTTTTTTCCTCTAAAATATCTACATGACGAAAAGAAATCTACAGGTATAAAGGGCCTAATCTTGGTTCACTACAGCAATTAAATTAACATTTTAATTGACAGAGACGAAATTATCACTTACATATGAAGAAATACTTATACAAAAGATATAAATTGATATAAAACTACAACAGACATTCCATCAATAACAGTACCTTCATCCTCTGCTGTAATTTCTTTTTTTCATATTCTGCTTCTTCTTTCTGTTTTCTTTCATTTTTGTACTGCTGCTGTTTTTGCTATGTAATGTGAATGTAGTATGTACTTACAATAGTGCCGTCACATAAGATAACTATGACAACATGTCAGACAGATAGATGATAAGAGATTCCAGAGGGATCGTGGTACACACACTGGTAACTCTGACCTTCACTGGCTCTTTATATGATAAATTTTTAGATGGATCTTTCTTGTCTTTTCTCTTATTAGCTCTTGATTGATTATATGAAACTGATCCAGTGCCTCTCAAGAAAAGACCTAGGGTACTTATTAACATTTGAGAATGATTCTTCCAGTTCTTCTGCAGAAATAGTGAACAATTGAGTAGAGATGGACAATTTGACGAAGGACCAGTCGGACAATGAACAATTTGAACAACTACAGAACAAAGTATTTTTCTATCTAGAAACAGTCTGTTCTTAATCTGTTCACCTTCTAAAAGCAATTTACATGACCAATAGTTACCAGTCTGTCTACTTTTCCAAATCGATTTCCATCAATTATTCTTTGTCTCGATTCCTCCATGGTCATCTGACCTCCTCCAGCCGTTCCCACATAGCTGACATGACCTAGCTTCTGTTGCTGTTTGTGACTATTGTACTGCTCCAGTCCACGTTTGGCCTCTGTCATACAAAAAAAAAAAACCCACCAGAAATCAAATTTCTTTAAATACAAGAAATCCAAGCATCAATCTGCTACATGTTCCTGATATCATAATTCTGGTTATTTTGTACTTTGAGTAGCAATGTACAATTTTTTCTCAATTAATTTTAATTGTATACTACCTATAATGGTAATAAAATATATCATTACAGCAAAATGTGTAATGAAATTTCCTTGAAATCTTGTAACCTTTGAGATATCTAATGATATCATGATGTCATGAATCAGTTAACTTACGTTCACTGACGGCTTGACGTTTCTTTTCATTTGGTGTTATCATAGTAAATCCTCCCTGACTGAAAAAGGAAAATAATACATGTATAATTAAGTTTGTTCTTTTGTCCCAAATATCTCCTAAAGTTCCTACTGGAACTATCAACTTTGGGTCTAAAATACTAGCACTCTATATGCATGAATGTTTGGAGGCAATATAATATTGATTAAAACCATGAAGAATAAAAAACAAAATAATATTACAAACAAATTCTCTCCTGATGTTTAAAAGATGTACAATTTTATACAGCATAGACAATATCATATCATTCCATGGTGCCAATTTGTCAAGGGTTGTTACTGTGGGAGGAAACTGTAGTACCAAGGGAAAACATGCATAGGAAGTGATCCTTAACCTTTTTATGTCTGGTGACCTAGTAATTAAATGCACACGACCAATACCAAGTTAGCTATGGAATTATCTTTTATGCTTGATTTTATATGGATTGTGTCAATAGCCGATGACCTGGTACTTTGCATTAACAATATCTAGTGTACTTAAATTCCCAGTGTTTAACCTTTTTCATTACATTTACAGTTACATCAATAAGCAGTGGTCAATATTTTGGACACTTTTCAATCAGTTAACTGGGTAACAGTGTCCATCCTATTTGATATTGAACTGGCAGTCTAGAATAGTACACAATGTTTTCTGGGTTTTTTTCTTTTTCTTTTTTCTTTTTTCTTTTGAAAGAGCAAGTGAGCTTATGCTGTGGCGCAGCTTGAATGACCTTGACTTGTTTCCTTGGCAACAGGGGTCAAATGTCATAAAATATTTCAAACTTCTTCTCTATAACCAATAAGCTCAAGGTCATGATAATGAGCCTATCTAATGGTCACATGATTGCTACTAGCTGAGTAGATGGTTAAAATTTGTTCAAATAAATGACACTGATCCAAGTTCATGGTCAAATGTGTTGAAATCTTAAGACGTTTTCCTCCGTGGGGTTAAGAAATTGGGTCTGCAATACTTTGGGATGGATGGATATCAAGCTTGTTCAAATGATTGTCCTTAGTATGTTTAAAATTCTCTAACAACTTCTTTACAGAACATAGCTTGATGGGTGCACAGCTACCAAATTTGTTCGAATGAATAACCTTGACTTAGTGTCATGGTCACAGTGGTAAAATGTGTTAAATTCTTTAGACAACTTTTTCTCAGTGACCCATAGGACAAGTGATAGGATAATCAGTCTGCATAATCGTTGGTACATGTAAAGTGATACAGATGTGTATTGCGTATATTAATCATAATGGCGGATGCAGTCAATTAACTTCCGTACAATATAATCTGTGATTACATATTGGCAATGGTAAGGCATGAACACAGTCCTACTTTCATTTTACAGCATGATATTATATATATATATATATATCAATTTACTATGACGTTCGCTGTTCTTGTGAAGGCGGTTCGCCTTGATCCTGGGAGGGCTGGTTGACATCCATTCCCCTTCCTCTGACTGACGAAAGTCCTCCGCCTCGTCCGTTTGTAGCGACACCTCGGCCTCTTCCTCGGTTTACAGGCGCTCGAGGTTGTCCTGGTGGAGGAGCTCGGGTTGGTGAAGAGTCCCTATTTACAGGTTTTGGTCTAGTTGTTGACTCGGTTGTCTGTCGCGTTCCACGTCCTCGTGCGTATGACACTGACGGCTTGCTTGTAAATGTTTTACTCATTGTAAGGTCTAGTTTTCTTTTTATACCAGTTAGTACTTTATTTTTGACGGGTTTCTCAGAATTGAACAACCGGATGTAAACATTACATCACGCCCTCTAGTGGGTCCAATGGTAGTTGAGCCAAAAGATCGACGCTCAGTCGGGGTGCATTTTATTACTATTATTTTTCCTTTAATATATTTATATAGTTCTTTGTTTGTTTTATTATTTTTTTATTTTTTTATATATTTATTTTTCTTTCTTTTTGAATTTTCATTTATCTATTTGAATATATTCTTTATTCCCTGTATTGAAATTCGATGTTTTTTCTGCTTTCTTGCCATTGTGCCAAGTCATATCTCGTGATTGATTGGCAGCAATTTCTATCGGATCATCACCTATAAGGTTCATGTAAAACACGACGATATTATATGGTTACCGTCAACTCTCCAAAGTAAAAGAATAGTGCTAATTTCCCGCCCTCTTTATGGATACAGATTTAGTTTGGATCAAGTTATTGTATACTTCATTCTCTGTGAAAATGTAACAGAAAGAAAATTTAAAGACTTGGTATATTATACCTATGATTTACCAGTTTCCTTCCCAAACTTTTCCTCTTATCAAATGGCATTGAACGACTTACTAACACCTTTGTTATTTACAAGTCCAAACGAAGGGAAATTTGATAACTACAATATTGAAACTGGTCGTTTTAAAGCGTCCGTTTGAACCGAGTGCATTACCTCGGTGTGCTCTAGGTTACCTACGGCGTTCTCTTCTTTGTTTGTTGAGAAATGTTTCGATCCACAGTGGTAAGTTCTCCAGTTGTCTCCTCTATGAAATGCTATCATTGAACATGTAATAATAGCAGGCCATTGTCATTGTACTTTGGATTATATATTAAAGCGGGGTAGTGTACTTTCAGCGATGGAAGAATGCAACAACAAGGAGACGAAGGTTGGTTCAGAATGACAGTACTAAGGAGAGAGAGAGTGGGGGAGGAGGGTTGGGTTTGGGGGGAGTGTAGAAGAAGTGTAGGCAGCCCAATATGAATTTGATTAAAAATATTTGATTGTAAATGATATGAAAATTGGACACATGTGTTTACAACACTAATCGCAGTATTTTTCTTTAAAATACATTAATACAAGCAATAAACTAATAAGGCAATTTACAGCAAATGATTTCTTGTGTTGATAGAGAATCACATCGCTTGCTTTGGGTTATTGTTTCTGATCAAGCGTACACAAGAAATATCTAGTAAAATGTAATTTGCATATTTAAATATGTTGTCAAATTTGGACATAGTGACGTTTTAAGAGGCTCATATTGGTTTCATGAAATCGTATATGTAGGTGTTCTGTCATTAGCATTCATGGTGCTGTTTCACTTAAAACTTATGCAACTAATGAAACCAACCTATCGTGTGAACTATTTTTAAGGGTGTATATGCAGGGATGGGGCACAGAGGAGAACACCGCAGACTTCCTGAGGTGACAGTATACGCCAACGAATTGGAGAATCAGTAGTAATCCTCCCTGTTGCAGTCTCTTTGGGTATCCTGGGACATTCTGCTTATTGTGGGGAGTATTGTTCAGGGCTCTGATGTTCAGGAGAGGAGCCCTAATGTGTCCCTTACAGAGCCCTAGGTATGGGCCCCAGTCAGCAGATCTTGACACCATCGGCAACTGCAATGAAGTGTTGCTAAATTGTGTTATATTTTGTTGTAGTAGCCTATTGTTTTCTATATATATTACAATATCTCGTGATTCTGTTGTGGGCAATGCCGCCAGTTGAGTACGTATTGAGTACCTTAAAAAAGTCAATACCTTGGCATAATTTTGGACCCAAACTATCAAACTCAATAATTGAGTGGTTACACTCACTATCACTTCCATTGCATCTTTGAAACATTTCTTGACAAAATTGAAGGTTCCATGTGTGACACCTTGTAGGAAAGATGAGGTCACATAATGGTATGTGGTACTGACTATGAGGTCGGGTGTTGTTCCTTCTAATCTTCAAAGGAGCTTATCAGTCTGTGATTGGTCATTTTTTTCTCTCCTGAAACCCGCTCTTGACCGATGAATTAACTTGCTTGTGCTTTGTGCCAGGAAATGTTCCAGGGGAGCAGAGATTGAAAGAGATCTGCGTCAATCAATCAATCAATCAATCAATCAATCAATCAATCAATCAATTCATTGTATTGAAGTAAAGCCAATTCCATTCAATGTAACTGTAACTTCAAATCACACAAAATCAATTATATTGTTGAGATATTTTATTTTCACTTGTTTTGTTTTTATCATTAGAGATTTTTTGACAAGTGACTGGTCCCATCAGCATTATGTGACAAACAATAACATGTAATTATCTCAGGACCATATATGGTATGAATACATTTTTTTTCTGAATCAATAAAACCATGTAAATTATGTGATTTTCATGAATAACTGAATTATCTTAACTGATACCCAATCCATTTCATTGTGATATTTACATCAAAAGTGATATTGACCAGGTGTTAACTCAACTGATAGCTACTCATGACTCAGTTTTACTCACACAAGCTTAGTGTTAACTCAACTGATAGCTACTCATGACTCAGTTTTACTCACACAAGCTTAGTGTTAAAGAAATATTATATTATTTTTAGCAAAAACCTGGACATATTTAGGATTTAAAATTTATCACTTGTGTACATAAAAGTCAAAACAAACAGAATAAAAAAGGCATACAAATATCAGAAAACAGATGAAAAAAGAAACTGTTGGAGACCATCAAATTCCAACAACACAAAAACAGCTTCAATGTGCATCCTCCCTATTACATTTACTTTTGCATGAGATATCTGTGATATATACCTACCAAAACAGATCTATGTAAAAAGTTCTACAGTAGATACTTTTACTGGTGTGACTACCATGATGTCACAATTGTAGTTATGGAGTCGATTAACGTTTCACGGTTACCGTCAAAATGATTCGTGTGGAGAAATAGGCTCACTCAACTCATGAATATTCATAAGATAAAATATTTGTGATGTCATCAAAACTTGAGAGGTGGCAAGCATGAAAACAGGCAGGATGAGGGGGGTACAAATAATTCTTTTCTTTATTTACTTACTCTGTATTCAATATTAGACACAGAGGCAAAAAAAACCTTTATTCTTTTTTATTTGTAAATGCAGTTTAATGAATGAGCATGTAAGTTTAAATTTATACTATTTTATCAACAATTGCACTTGTTTAGTAGTATTCAAAATAAAAATTTTTCAGTCACATTTACATCTGAACTGTGGTAGACTTTCTATACCTTCACAAGCACTCACTGAGATAGCCCCCCTGATGGCCTCTCATACTGTAGCAATTTAATTATTATTGGGAAAAAAGGTTGACATCAGGTTCAGAATACCTCACTCATTACAATTTTGATTTTCATCATACCATTCCTGCAAGTTATAAGCCTAGTTACTGGCAGGTTGCTGGCCCCTTTAACTTTTGAGCACAAATACATTATCAATCATTTCAAAGGTCTCCGGAACCTTAAAATCAGTTCAGTATATTACATAAAACTGTGATATCATGCCAATTTGTAACATGATGACAAAGACTGTATAGGAACCTCGAAACAATAACATATTGATCATCTCTTTCCATCAATGCATACAGAAAACTGGTTAAAATGTGCCTGGCCCCATTAATTTCAATAATGCGCCCATTCTTTGTTCTCCTGCTATACCTATAAATTTTGTTCAAAATCCAAAATGGCAGCTATGCAAATTGAGTGAGCGAGCTTAATCTGCCGTATGTGTTTCCAAATTGCTAGATACAGTAGCTAATTAACAACTTAATTAAGTTTAAAGTGAATGAATATATACAAACAGCAAAATGTGCAGAAAATGTGAATATACCTTATAGAACTTCATAGATATTGCATTTATAAAATAAGTAAATGCCATTTCTACACAGTTAAATGTCTAAGATATGACATGATATTTTGATCTCCTCCACCACCACTGTAGACACCAATGAACACCTTTAATTGTGTTATTGCACTATTTGTTCTGAATTTTTAAAAAAAAAATCCAGAAAACCAGAAGACATATGTACACATAAGTATTTCAGAAAATTGGCACAAAACACTTGGGCTAAAAATAGCTTGAGCCAATAATGTTTTTGCGGTACATTTAAAACGAAAAAATATCAAATCTTTGATTTTGGAAATGCCCAAAGTTTGAGATTATTCTCGATGATGTCACTGGATTCGTCATCAGAACTGTCACTATCATCTACGCAGGAGAAATGTCTCTGGCCTGAAGAGGAGGCTAAAATTGGCAAGTATGGGTGCAAACTGAAAGGAGACAAAAAAAATTATGAAAATTATCATTCAATAGGGTTTTTAAGCTGTTACTGCTGACAAGATAACAGATCAACAACCTAATCTATGTAGAAAGCAGCTTTTCAGCTTCAATAACAATCATTTGATTCAACAGGAACGTGTAACTAGATCAATCTTGATTCAAAAATGTTAATTTGTGTTTAACCTGGGATTCTCTTTTAGCAAATGGTACCCACATTATTTTGTGTTGTGTCATAATTCTTCTGCAGATTACTATAAAACAGGAACAATGTCACAAACCTGATGCCATTGACAGTGTCTTTGTGTGCCTGGAATGTATTGATAACTTTTAAGACAGGGTCCTGCCCAGGAAACAACTCCTCAGGAGCAATGGTAGTGTCCCATATATTCACTGTACCATCATGACTGCCAGAGAACAGATATTGCCCACTCCTGTAACAACACAATACAGTTCATTCAACATCATGTGATTATTTTGATAATTTAATCAAGACACAATATATTTTGTGTAAGGCTGTTCTTTAAATTATTGTATTGGGGGGGGGGGGGGGGGGATGTCCTTAGCATCATTTAACTACCAACGAAGGTAATCAAGATTGAACAGAATATGCAACAGTATAGTTTCAAAGGTATCAAGCATTGTTTTACAGTGACAATAGTACTGTTTTGTAGGTTTACTGGTACAAACTCATGAATTTTTTGGATGTTATCTTCTCAGAGTTTTTTTTTTTTTTTACTCTGAATTAAATTTAGTAATATTTCAGAAGTTACAAAGTTCAGCGAGATTATAAACACATATTCTGTCTTTGTGCAGACTTTAACATTAAAGGATATGAGATCTAACTTTTTCTGATAATGTCTCTTTTGAAAACTTTGAAGTATCTGATGGTAGTAGTTACTAATGATACAAGAAAGATATCCATGATTGATATTTGACTGAAATATTGTCTTACCTGTCCAAGTCGAAATAAATCCTCTGATTTGTCAGCACTTGTCGCAAAGCTACAAATAGAATTCGCCCTGGATATCGTAAATCCCAGCAAATAATTTCAGGATCCTGTAAGTTATAAAAATATATGAGACTAATTACTACTTCAATAAGCCCTAGGGTTAATTACATTACCCCAGAGATTCAAAGTCAAAAAATCATTTTATAACAGACAAGAATTAGCATTTGTTGGTAATTCAATAAAATTGGTGAGATTTTAGTAGGCATTGGTAGAATGCTGATTAACTAGTTAGGTGAAACTTTCCAATCAAAACATATATAATCAAAAGCATGACACACTATGGACATCCATTTTTTGAAGTAGAATGTTCATTATGAAAAAAAATAAGTAATAGCATCTGATCTCAAATTCAAATTTCAATGTTGGTTGTAACAATATCTGGTTCTTAAATTTCATTATACCTACACTGGTCAAATATGAACAACACAGGTCACAGATTCCATTGAGAAAGTGAAATAAACTGTAGTACATTGTAAATTATAACATCTAAACTAGTTTATGTTACTTACTTTACGACCTCCACTATAGAGCTTGGTTCCATCTGGGGAAAAGGCCAGGTGAGTTACTCCCCCTTGCTGTCCATCAAACATACATGCCATTTCCCCTTTAGGTTCACAGTACACAGCAACTACAAAACATCAAAATAAATTTTCCTTTCACATATACATCAAAATCAACTTTTATTTTACATCTACAAAGTATGAAATACTTAAATACTAAGAAAAGGGTAAATTAAAAAATAAACTTCTATTTTACATACAATGTAATGTGTAATGCATTATATACATAAAAACTACAAATTAATTTCTATTTCACATATATCATGTGTACATTACATAAGATTGTCTTAAACCTGTACATTATTAAATGATATCCTCAATTGCATTCATTCAATAGTAAGATGTACTTTGTGTGACATATCTTAACACAGTATATACATCATATATTACTTTGAGGTAACAGTAAGTACCAATGCACTATTTCTTTCTTATAAATAACTGATTGAGTTTAGAGACTGACAATAAAATGATGTTACAACAGAAATATCCTTAACATAAGAAAATTTCTGGAGAAGAGCATTTAAGAAGAAATTACAAAAAAAATTGTTGCAATCCTTACTGTATGTCTAACAAGATATTTTTACAGACAAACCTAAAGAATCTCCACAAGTTTGGAGAGTTCATGAAACTGGAACCAAAGAAAGCAAAACTTACTAGCCCTGGAGTAAGATCCTGCAGCGTACATTCCATTATCCTGAGGACTGGGGACGATACATGATATTATACCAGGCTGACCTGATTTAGCTGTAGAAAAATAAAGGTTATCATAAAGCAAGTGATGACTTAATGACTTTAGTTCTGTTATAGAAAGATGGTCTCTTAGAGAGGTATAACTGAAGTTATAGATAGGTGGTCTGTTAGAGAGGTATTACTGAAGTTATAGACCGGTGGTCTGTTCGAGAGGTATTACTGAAGTTATACATAGGTGGTCTCAAAGGTAGATTTGATGAAGACAGGTGATCTCTTAGAGAGGTATGACTGTATACAGATTTAGATAGGTAGCCTCTGAAGCAGTTTTGCGAGTAGTTATTGACAGGTGGTCTCTAAGGCAGGTTGGATTGTTGTGTTAGACAGGTGATAGTTACAGAGAGGTGATTCTATGCTGAATGAATTTGACAACAGGTAAAAGCTAGATACAGGACATGTGTTGACTGCAAAAAGTCATGTGTAATTATGAATCACTAGCAAACACGTGTTAAACATACACAGAAAATGATGTTATTAAATATGATGAAATCAATGTTTCAAGACGCACTAAAGTTTGACTATAATAAAAGAAGACACATTTGTTCATGTACTCCAGGTTCCCATAAATGTACATGCAGTTTGATATTTTTACAGATATCAAAGTTATCTCCCTTATCAATCAACAAACCAGAGACTTGATTACAGTAGTTAACCTGATTCAAATTGTCAATCAAAAAAATTTACCATATACATGTATTTTTTAAGATGGATCAATTCTGAAAAAGATACACATGTCAAAGTCGTGCATCTACATTTCGTACTTTTTGAGTGCTGGGTGCTGTAGTATGTTGGCCGGGAAACACAGTCACGCCCAGGTCTTGCCAGATCAAATATCCGGATCATTTTGTTAAATCCACAATAAAGTTTGGTCCCATCAAGGCTGAAGGCTAAGCTGTAGGCAGATGTGATCTCATCCTGGAAAAAACAAAAGTCATGAGTAACATTGGAATTTTATGTCACCTAAATCAGTAAATTAGAAAAACACATTTTTTTGTTAAATTCTACTTTTTTTATTGAAACATTCCTGACATTAATTCTTTATTTCACATTTAATGCATTATTAACTGGGGTAGAATAGATATTTTAGAGTTGCCCTTATTGTTTTCATGAGTAGAATGTCATCACTTTATTTAAAATCAAATAATTAGTTACATCAAGTTCAGTTTTTTTTCATGTTTTATCAAAATCATTGATCACTCATTTTGGCTGTTCCAGCTTGTTATATGACAATATCATAAATACCACATGCTGTGTAATAACTCCCGTAAAATCATAAATAAATGACATTATATCTTCTATAATGTCAGAAAAAAATTGTCTAAAAATGTCATTCTTATAGAAAAATAAATTTTTATTACTTTTTATTTTTATAAATTTTTGGGGTTCTATATATTTCTTAATGATACCAGTATCAAAAATTTTGTTTATTTTTTCTAATTTGCTTGGTTTGTTGCCCCATGGACAGCCAGGGTCATCTTGAGATGGGGTCACGTTATAGTATAGTAGATGGTGGCTGCCTCTTTGAAAAACATATTGGAGACCTGTCGCATATAACCTAGAAAAATTAGGGTAAAGTGTCTTGCCCAAGAACGCGACCACAACAGCACACACCAGTCCTTTTTTTAGCTTCCTGAGAAACATTAACTGTACGGAGTGTTGAACTATGTAACTTGGGTATCACCTGAGATTGTGTAGGCTAACAATCTACTGACTGAGATATCGTGGCTATTGCTGTTACACAAGTGTCTATGTCATACATGTACACAATTGATTTATTTATTATGTTTAATCTCACAAATTCATATTAATTCCTCTCATGTCAGAATTTCCTAAAACTTGTGAAGAATAATTCAAAACATAAAATTGATGACTTACTAGATGGTTGTAAGGACGATATGTACATCGTATTTGTCCAGTGTTTGCATCCCATAGATGTACTGGGCCGTCTTTCGATGTAGCAACAAGGCTATAAAATGAACAAACAATGAGTCATTGGATAGTGTCAGTCTGTTTCAAATTGAATAAGACATCTTACTTTAGTCAGACCTACACAATTATAGATTCAAATTCAAAAGAATAAACTAGTTACATATGTCTTAGTAGGAAATGTAGAAATTTCTATCTCAAAGTAAAATTTCAATATTCAAAATATCTGGCAATGTTTTTTTTCCAAATATGTCCTTGAAGAACTTGTAAGCTATCAAGAAAATAAACC
Organism: Ylistrum balloti; assembly: GCF_031769215.1. Classification (NCBI taxonomy): domain Eukaryota; kingdom Metazoa; phylum Mollusca; class Bivalvia; order Pectinida; family Pectinidae; genus Ylistrum; species Ylistrum balloti. The sequence goes on along the minus strand of NW_026782141.1, from coordinate 241,603 downwards.
ATTATTTCCTTATTTTCCCCTCATTTTGCTTACATTTCAAGTGAGTCACAATCAACCATTATGTTTGTCTGGAGGATATGGAAACACTTCTTTCATATCTGTCATGTCTGTCTGTTATATCCTGCTTACTTAAAACTCTCAGTAACTTACAGATATATAATCTTAAGCTCCAATAGTAATCGTTTATTATTGTAAGAATGCTCTGTCATGTAAGGACCTTGTTAGGGTCATAATCCTACCAAGCCTTGCTTCAGACACCAAATAATACATCTTTCTTTACCATTGAGTATTAGGGTCATCAAACACCATTTTAGGATACCAGCAGTAGTCATAGATGGTGTCAGTTTCTGAAAATTTCAAGGCTGAGGTCTGAAATAAAAACACATCCAAACTTTATCATTAATATTGTACAGTGTAGGTATAAACCATGTCTATTTGGCAATAAGCCCACCCCTCAACTATTTACCTAAATTTCCATAGCATTTCTAATATACCCATCCAAATCTATAATAAATTTCTGTAGAAATGTCAACGAGTGTTATATTCTTGTTCTGTCTACTTCTCGGTAGTTACGCATTGGTCCTCTGGACATCACAGCACAAATTTTTTTATGTTAATTTGTTGATTTACTGAATAAATATTGCTAGTAAACGAAATAAGAGTTTATCACTTATTCTTATCACAATAATATCTAATGAATAAAGGGCTGAGAGGAGAAAACCAATGTTTTAGGTGTAGTTGAACTGTAGTCAAATGTGGCAAAAACAATTCATATCATTTTTTTTTTCTTTATTTGATATTTTCTGATGATGATTATAATCATTGATAACAAAGGAATTAAACATTCAATCACGTGAATGGAATATTACACTTATTTAGAATAGGTGTACTGACATATCTATTGTTTGATTTATTAGTAATTTAGGAACATAAATGATTTTAATTTATCGACAACCCAGTATTTAAATATCATTATTACAGCATGATTTAGTATTCAAGTAAGGTTATAGTTAATTATCAAAAATCATTAAATAAACATAAATTTTATTTTATATCTGTAAGCTGTAAGGAAAAGTACCATTTCAGGGATCCCCTCATTTTGTCCCTCATACAGAGGTTGAGGAAGGTTGAACAGTCTTAGACAGTTATCATTGCTGTTGGTGAGAAGACATGTCCCATCAGGGGCCCTAAATGGGGTAAAAAAACATTGTTAAAATATAAAATACGAGAATAACAATACCTGACTACATATTTTCCACGTATTTCCACATTTAATTAAAACCATCAACTTACATAGAAAAAAATAAATGAAATGAATGTTCACGCTAGCTAGTAACAAAATCAGATAATGAAATAACTGAAATAATTCTTCCATCATTTTTCTCCTAGAACCAGTGATTTCTGGAACTCAGATATTTGAGTTTATATTTCTTGGTATTGAGACTAATCAAAATTTTTGAAATCATATTCTGTAATCGCATGAAAAATTACTACAAAAATTACTGATGAACTTTAATTCATGACAAGATCTTATCGTTTAGTTGGACCCTAAGAAAAAATTCCAAGATTTCCAATCTACCAAACATCTTATGAAAGTTAGTATGAATATATTTGTTTTATAAATAACATGAAAGCAGGTTAAAAACTTCAGAGCTTGCCAACATATTTGTAAAACAACTTTATTACAATTTTTTTAATTTACACTCACCATTTGCAGCCCTTGAGGAAATTATCATCTGTTGTGTTGAACTCTGTCATGGCATCAGTAATAAACTCTGGTTTTTCTGTAAGTACCATACCCTCCTGACTACAAATGTAAATTCTACACATATATAGGGTATCTCATTAACTTATGATTTACATATTACACATTAATTTATAAAGGAGACATGACAAAAAATTAAAACCCCTTTGTAAATAATTTTGACAGATACTTTTAAAGCATACATTATATAGATACATGTACAGAATGTATAGTGGATAGTCTCTATATTTCTAGTTATTATTTAAAATAATACCAGGAAGACAGAGATTTGGTCTTTTGAGCTGCAGAAAAATATCTAGGTATCTCAAATGAAATCCTTATCTGATGAGTTTAAAAAGCAGAAAATCATACCAAATATGTGCAAAACTACATTTGTCTCTTTCAAAACTGTTTTGAAGGGTAAAAATACTGATCAGTAAAGCATGCTTTCAAAGGCAGACAATCAAATCAAAGCGTTCTTGCCCAAGATCACAACTATGACAGAACATGATGATCAGTGACCTCAGATACCAGAGACACAAAAAAAAAATTGGCCAGAGGAGGGATCGAACCACACACCCCAGATCTTCACCTGGGATTCGGAATTCTGATGCTCTACTAACTGAGCTGTTGTCTGATTATATTTTTATGATGAAATGATATATTATGTTGTTTGTTTTCCTCTATACCTGAAGTAGGGCATGTCATCCTCCTCTGTCTGACTTGTGCTGGGCATGTCCTGTTGGCCATCACTTTTCATATCTTTTCCATCAGCAGAGTCAAAGGCCTGATCTTCTTTCTGCATACACACAGGTTCAGACTGAACAGAATTATCAACCAAAGTTTCTGTTCCACTGGTTTCTCTATCAGACACAGATTCTAACACATCATTTGGTGTCACTGATTCTGAATCTTTTTCAGCTCTAAATCTTTTCATTGGCGGTTCCAATCCTTCTGTGTTTGAATTTAAAGTAAATGTTAAGTTTTGCTTATCAGAGTCTGCAAACACTACAGGAATATCATTATTGGAACCTTCCTCTGATGTACATGCAATTACTGTGTCCTTTTGACTAAATGACTGTTTTTCTCCTCTTTCTGTTAATGTGATCATAGTCCTTTCATTATCAACGATGTCTTCTGTACACCCTTGTTCATTATCTAAATTTACATCTCCATCTTTTCCGAATTCCTTCCTTGGCTGTATTCCGCTACTCTCACTTTCTTCATTTTGACCTTGACTTTCTACAAAGATGTCCGTGTTATGACTTTCCCCATGATCTTTGTCTTCTTTATTGTCTACTTGATTGCTATTGCTGATTAAAGAATCAACCATCATTTCCTGTTGATCAAATATTTTTGGTTGGCTTCTTAACAATATAGAATGATCCGAAAGACCTTGATTTAATGAACTGTCATTTTGATTTTTCGTCTCATCTTCATTGTGAGTAATATTTCCAGGTAAGTCATTGTGAAGTAAATTTCCAGGTAAGTTGTTGTCAGATAAATTTCCAGGTATATCAGTCTCCATTTTATCTGTTGTAGAAATGAAATGTCTAGATCCTCAATTCCATGAAGTTTTCATGTATCAATTATACTTTTTTATTTCGTTTTAATTATCATATTTTTTATCATTAAAACAAAAACTTTTAACATCACTTCTCATCTTCTGTGTATGACAAAATTATTCTTTAATCCAGAAGCTCGATAACTGAAAATCAAATGGAGAAATAATTAAGGACATAAGCAAACTGACATACAATTTTATTTTGAATTTAAAGTAGATTTAAACCAAAACTTTTACCTCAAATCACGTGGCGTATAGAGTCAATGTGACACTGTATTTGCATAAGAATAGTATTCATTATTTTCTTTCTAACTTTAAAGCTCATCTTATTTTGTTCTCCTTTGACTACTGAGTTAATCCATTGCGAGTATTTAGTCCGTGGTGAGCATGAAAGTACCTTTGTTCTTTTTTTTCTGCCAGACTGCAATTGAGGTGATATTATATATACACTGTGTAAACATCTCAGCTGACGACCTTATATCGGAAACTGTCACCAATGAACGTTGGCTCGATATGCTGGAAGCTACACATTTACGCTGTTTGTTGAACAACAACACCACACATGGATGCCGACATATTGCTATGACGGAGTGAATATTGTAGTTTTTATTAACACAAAATAACTTTGATAATACCAAAAAAGGTAGCGAAACCATCAAAATGTATTGAAAATAACCTGTGTGTCGACTTTGGTTATTCTTATAAATTTAGTGTCATTTAGAAATATTTAAAACCCCTTCATTTGACATTTACTGCGTAACTGCAACAATGGCGGAATCCATGATTGAAAACGTGTTTTTCTCATTCGTTCCATCATTTTGCGACAGTTCGGGTTCCAGGTCGGGCATCAGACAGCTTGTTGATATTGCAGAAGACAGCAAACTTTTTACATTGCAGGTATGTTGTAACATTTACATCATAATAATTTTGTCCGTGATTTACATTAGTTAGACGTCTGTCTCTGATCTGTGAGTTACTAATAATATAATATTGATAAAGTTAAGGAAATTCAGAAGATAGAAAGTTGGAATGTCCCAATTATTCGTGTATATTATAATAGTGCATGCAATTCCAGAGTCTGGAGGGTTAAACTTTTGATATTTGGATAATACTGGCCAGGTATTGAAGCACCGGCATAAACGCCCCGGGGGTGTGAAATTTTTCAGACGGGGCGATTAATAGAACACAAAATTTCATAATTTGTTGGTCGTGACATGCCATGGCTGCCACTTAAAAACGTTGTTTAACAAACTAACGAATTACTCAGCAAAGAATGCATTTGAAAATTGCAGTAATTCCAACATCGTTGTAGCTTTAAACATTGTTGTCAATTGCATTCTGATAACCTGAATTCTTGTATGAAATGACACGATAACAATCGTGTCAGCTTCAGTCAAAAACGTACAATGTTCATCATTGCTTGTAGGCCTAGTTTGCATAACAAAATAAAAAAACACAGTGGTATATAAGTCAGTCTGTTTCTTAATAAATCCCACATACCTGATAACAATGTCTGGGACAAAACGAAATTACGACACTGCTTTCAAGCTTAAAGTAATCGCCTTCGCCGCGAAAGTGTTTCGTGTTGACAGAAAACAAGTGCAGGACTGGTGTCAAAACAAAGAAAAATTAAAAAATCTTTCTAAAACATCTAAACGCTGTAAATGAGGTGAGAGGCATGTCAGATATGAAGATATTGACAAAAATCTGATGAGATGGCTACAGGACAGACGGGAGGCCAGAATACGAGTGAGTGGGAAAGCATTGCGATTTTAGGCCCTGCGTATGCATAAGGCAAATGGTAGTCAATCGTTCAAAGCCTCATATGGATGGTTTTCTAAATTCAAAAAGAGACATAACATTTCGTTCAAGCGATCTATGCATGTGGCACAACATGAAGTTTCATTAATTGATGATTGTATTGACAGTTTTTTGAATTTCGTGTTAAGAATGCGTCGGCTACGAGAATACCCCAATAGCCATATCGCTAACATGGACGAAACCGCGGTGTGGTTTGACATGCCAGGAAAATCGACATTGGCAATAAAGGGGAAAAGGAGGTCAGAGTTTACAGTACTGGCCACGAAAAACAAAAAATATCGGTGACACTGGCAGCATATGCCAATGGGACTAAAATCGCCCCCCTCCTTGTGCACATGCCAGGCATTTGTCCCCATCCGAAAGATGATATACTAAGAGGTATTGTGGTATACATGTACGGGGCCGGACAAAAATCCTGGGCAAACGAAGAAAGTATAAAATTTTGGTTAAAAAAACTCTGGGGTGTGAATAATACAGCTAGGCGGTTATTAGTATGGGACGCTTTCCGTGGTCATCTTACTGAAGATGTAAAAAAACTGGTTCATCAGAAATATCATTTAGACATCTGTGTTATACCCGGAGGACGCACATGTAAGCTACAGCCAGCCGATGTGTCGTGGAATAAACCCTTCAAACAAAAACTTTGAGAGTTCTATGACAAATGGTGTTTCAGTGGCCCCATTGAGAAAACCAAAGCAGGGAATCGTAAAGCCCCATCTAAAGCTGTAATGTTGTCTTGGGTCAAGACAGCATGGGATAGCATTAGCCCATACACAATCAGAAGATCATTAAAAAAATGCGGTATCACAAAGTCGCTGGACGGTAGCGTGGATCATATTTTCCAGCATGATTCTGACGATGAGGAATTTCAGGGGTTTAGTGAAAAGGATGTCCAAGCTGCAGATGACGTTTTGCAAAATTTAATGGGTGATGTGAACGCGCCTTCTATTCCACAAATAGAACTGAGTGAAAGCGAGACTGGTGAAAGTGAAGACAGTAGTTTGTACGGCAGTCCCGGCCGTTAGGCCTGCAGTATATTGAAATGAACCGTGGATTAAATTGATATTACTTGTGTACATGTCATGACAGTGTAATCTTCCTGTGCCAAAATTCATTTGTTCATGTTCATGGATACCAGGAATTTGAAATTTATTAAAAAGTAAGCTTTGTAACCTGACTCCTGAGTTGTTGAAATTTACTGAGAAAACAGATGTGGGGCGTTTATTAGAGACGGGGCGTTTATTGGAATAAATATGGTATATATGTAGATTTGGCTATGTAGTCAAATCTGAATGTATAGGGCAAACATCCAGGTGAGGTCCGGTCACACTTTTTTCATGCAGGTCGAAAAAATGGATGACGAATCATGTAAGGCAGTGAAATTAATGCTTTTGGCATATTTGTCTAAATTCAGGTGATTTTTTGGAATTCATCGTTGCATAATTTTCACGTACACACACACATTCAATATGACGTCATTTACTCATTGTGTCGTCTACAGATATGCATACCTTTGATGCAGATTCGGGCCACATGCATACCTGCCAACTTTCCCGATTCAGTCTGGAGTTTTCTGGTTTGCACTCCCTAGCCCAGTCTCTCAATCATATTGATCAAAATTCAAAGTCTTTAGACATGATGAAAAATTGTCCATGAACGAGTCATTGCCATTACACTGGTGATCCTAGTTAAATCGTGAAATATATTACGATAACATTTGCTTTTTTTTTCCTAACAGAAGCCAGGAAAATTGCATGAAATTATTGGTCATATCAACACCTGTCTGAACTCAGCAAAGCAAAGGTAAGTATATGAAAAAGAGGGTATAGCAATAATCTTGATGATAAAAATATATCTGAGTTAATTATATACAAAATCTACATGATTTTTCCTGTACTATTGCCATGGAAACCATCATCAACATTCTGGAATTAATACCAGTGTACGATCTCTATCATATATGATACCTTTTCACAGGCTTTCAATGTCAGCCATACATAAAGACTTGTTCACAGTTTTCTGCCACAGCTGATCAGGGCTTTTGTGGTCATTAAAGGGCCCCATTACAAATCAGAATTACTTCTTATTAAAGTTAAATTTCCAAAAACTTGTTCTTTACAATGTACACTTGAAATCTTCCTTCCCATTTCACTTCTCAAAATGAGTCAAAATTGCCCTATCCCAAAGCAGTGATAAGAGATGTGAAAGGAGTCACCAAAATGTTGCTAATCACTTGGCATAATGTATGTACTGGTGTTCTCATTGATGTCATCTCTATACAAAATTCAGTGAATAGTTAAAGTTTATAGATATTTTTTTTTGAAAAATGCATTTCTTTCATTCCTCATTATCTGTTTACTCAGAATATTGCATAAATGCCAAATTTTCCTTATTTTGTAATTTCTACTTGTTTCACTTTTAGGGTAGAAGGTTTGGTGTTCCTCGACAAAGTACTTGAACAATGTGTAACAGAGGTATTCACACACAATACACTCACATGGATTCGTTTCATGATTCAGATTTTCCAGGTGAGTGCCACTACCCTAAAATGTTATGTTGTGTGTTGGCAGAATTTTCATGTACCTAGTGAATTTGGAAGTTTTACAGAAAAGTCTGTCAGCTGCAGAATTTGCTTTTTATTTAGTGCAATGTATAATTTTCATAATTTTCTAGGTACGTGTACTTGTATATGCATATGGAAACTTTGCCATATAAGGTAATACAGAAAAGAATGTTTTCGTAGAGATTAAAACAAATATCTGAGTCATTCCCTTGATCTCTTGAAATGTAAAGCAAAAAAAAAAAAAAACTCCCATCTGATCACGATTGTAAAAAAATGAAAGTGATTATTGTTTAACACTAATCTTGAGGTTTTACTTTGTAGTCACATGATCCTCCAAGCACACAGCGTCTGGCATGTTACGTTTGTAGCAGAATTCTGGGCATTGTCAGTGACTTCACATCCTTGAGTCGGGAGGTTACCTCCCTTGTGCCACAGATCATCTCTGCCCTGCTCTCGGCTCCAACAGAGGTAATAAGTTGTATGATACCTGAATTCAGAACTGGTTTCAGCTGAATTAAATATTAAGAATGGGAGAAACATTTTGTGTACAAGATAAGAAGTGACTATTAAGTAAAGATATTAAATATTTTAACTACTTCAGATTTCTGATGTTAATGAATCACATATCCTTTTGCTTTTTAAAGTAATTTATTATGAGCAATATTGTCTTTTCCTTGGATTTATTTTTGATATTGAATTATCAAGTTAATCAACTGTGATAGTAAACAAAAAGTAAAAGATTTTAGAAGTCTTCAGTCTTGAATGTTAAACCCGAGGCTCTGCCAAAAGCTTGACTTTCAAGAATCTAATCACAAGGGTTGGGATTTCCAGTGAAAATTTCCAATTATCTATAAACAAATGAACATCAATGACGTAACAATACCACCACCAGTCAAAGCAGGTCTTCTGAAACTGCTCATAGCAATAGGATAAATGTAGGTCTCAAATAACACAAATAATTATTACATAACAGCATCAGTTCTAGTGTCATGATATACAAGGGTTTGTGTCTGTATCGCCAACATGCTTGTTTTTTATCTATATGATCAGCATATTATAATAACTTTCACTTCTGGTTCTGAAGGTCATCAAGTGCAATATTTCATACCATATGAGTTGTCACGCACAAGAAACCTTATTGATCTACTATGTAAGTCATATCTGTGTGCTTGGGAAAAGATTTTCATATCTGTTGACTAGATATATCTATTTATGAAAACCTTTTCTGTATTACAGTGGAGAAATGAAGCATGCCTCTGTATCAACAGCTGTATATCAAACTATCCTGGTCCCTGTGCTGCATTCAAGGTATTTAACTTAGGTTCCAGCACTACTTCTTAAGTAAATTACCCAGGTTCCTGTGCTACAGTCAGAGTGTATTATCTGTTCTTGTGCTATGTTCAAGATAAACTAGCTAGGTCTGTGTACTAAATATGACTGAATATGCCTGAAGTGGTAAGCTTATGAAATGAAGTATTCCCTAAATTTAAGTGATTTACAGTGACCAATGTGTTAAGGCCTATCACACTGGGAAGGTCTAAGCTTCTGTTTGGAAATTGTCATTATAAGGATCCATGCATTAATCATCTTTATGTATAAATAATATTGAGTAAATAATTATAGAAATGAAAATTCTTGAAATGAAATCCTTTTGATATTATATATCATGATTGCTTTTCTAGGGCAAGATTGATTCATATGTGGTGAAGGAACTCTCTTGTGATGTTGTATCAAAGGTAAGCAGTTTTTTTTCTGTAGTTGTATACACAGTCAACAGAAATATCACATTTTTTCAGTTTTCATTTCATGTTACTCTTTTAAACTCCTTTTTATACACACCTAGGCAAACCAGATGTTTTTATTACGAAAGTGTTGTCAAGTTTTATGTCTCAGAGAAAAGAACAAGATGTTTACACTTACTTATACATAATTTCTATTCATATAAACTTCATTCAATAGAAAAGTTCAAAGTAAACTGAGTGGTCTACTGTGGGTATCTAGTAGTACACACCAAGTGTTAATTAAATGATGACATTATGTACCTGTTATCAATAGGAAGTGATGCGGTGCTTCGCTCTGCTGAGTCGGTGTGGAGGTGGAGGAAACATGGGCCTGAAGCACACAGAGGGCTGGAGTGTACAGTTTAACCGAGTGGTCAACAGTTTACACAGATTGTTTGACCACTTGTATGAAGGGCTTGACACAGGTATGACTAGAGATATTAATACTAACATAATATTCTAAATCTTTAGTAACTGCACAAATTGTGGTATGTGTTACAGTAACCATATCTACAATAAGCCCATGTCTGGTGTTAAGCCCATCCAAATCTATTGCAGTTTCAGTAGGATTGCCACCAATCTGTGAACACAAATATCTTCTATAAGTATGGTATTTCACACTTGTCATTAGGGTTTATTGCACAATGAATACAGTAACGAAACCATCAGAAAAACTACGCATAGCAATACCTGAGTGCACCAACAGAAATCAAAAACATTTTGTAAAATAAAGCATTATTTGGTACATCCAGTATAAATTCTCAGTTTCAATTATGCAGTATTAAATATAGAATATTATCATATTTTGAGAAATGCATTCAATTAAAGCTACCCTTAAACTTTTTCACCTTGTATATATCACACAGGACATGTTTTATCATCAACTATTACTGTAATCAAGCTGCTCCATCAAAACATGATATTTCATGGTTATCCCAGTGTGAGCTAGTTCAAGACAATTAATTTTTGCACATATCTGTCAATTTGTATCAATGTATACAGGCATGTGAAACAATTTTGATTCGTTGTAAAAATGTTTGTATTTGATTTTGTGCTAAATTTTATGAAACAAATATTGCACATGAATATTATTAGCTATACAGTGTGCTAATAAAACAAACAATCTTTTTCATGCTTCCAGCATGCAAGTTCAAGTTCTAATGAATTAGGTTGAACTGAAGGAAATCACTTATTGTACTAGAGTCATCCAGTCCCAATTTCATGCATTTCTAACAAAATAAATAACTTCCAAAAAAAAAATGCTTAGGAAACCTGATGTGTAACATGTAATGACCAGTGACCTTTGACCTCTGCCATCAGTGACATTTAACTTGATTGACTTGTGATCTGTGCTATTAATGACATTTGTCATCATGGCCTTGATTTTTAAGAACATTGTCCAAATACTTCATTTTGGTACTCTTTATCCTACAGTCATGTCACCTGTCACTGGGGAGGATGGAACAAGGGTCATACCCCTGGAGGATTTGCCCACATCATACCCTCAAAGGTACCATGCCCTTATGTCCAGGTGCCACGCCTACTCTGGCTGCCTGCAGGCCTTACTCAGGTATTTCTTTAGATTTTGACATTTTATATAAAGAAGTAATTTTTTTTTTAAAAATATGTTTCTCATTTTTGTGAGCATAACATCTTTGTCTCACCTGCAACAGAAGTGAGAATGTGGTGTTATTTTTCTGTGGGCATATTTTTGGTACTGTTATGCAGTTATTATTTAACGTGTACCTGGAAATTTGAAGATTTTTTTTGAGGAGAAATACATGTGATATCAATTTGACTATTTTCAAACTAGCAAAACAGGACAGATGAGATGTACAATTGTTTCCATAATGCTGTGTTTCTGTCTTGACATGGCAAGGTCAGAAAATTCATTTGGTAGCTTTCTGGAATAAATCACAAGATTGTTTGCCAAAATAACTTTGCTTTACCTGTGTTAAAGTTCACCTGGGTTGATTCTTTTTTATTAAGTTCTTATGACTTTTGTTTAACTTAAAGGCCTAATTTTCTAACACCAGTAGTATTTGTTATGGAGATAATACATGGAATGGTATTCATTTCAGTTAGTTTCGACAAAACTCTGTTAATTTTTGGATTTGAACTCGGATATTTTGATCTGTAATATAAAATATTTTAAAAATTTACTACATGATGTGTTTACTAATCTGTTATTCTATTCTGTTTGTGAGTGACACTCAACCATTCATTGCCAAATTAATGATCCAGCTTTGCAGGCAAGCGTTATGTTGAATCCTTATACAATTGTGTTATTCATCAACAAAAATTGACAGCAAAGCAGTTATATATGTATTTTTGTTTCCTACACATTTCGTCTTATTCATATCTTACAACTAAAATATTGCACATTTCATTAATTATCAGCAGCCTGTTCATGTAGACACAACTTACAATAATTTTGACAATACTGTTGCTATATTTGTCATAATGGAAATGTGATGGATATTATTTACTTTTCTTCAGTTTACAATTACTTCTGTTTGGTTTATGTGGAGTCCTTGCTATGTAAATATTATTGTTTACAGTGAGAGTTTCCAAGCTCTTGTGAAAATTCCCGCCCAGGCAGTCCTGAACCTTGTCTGTAGGATCCTGTCTGTTAACTGTAAAATGCTGGTGAGTATTTAGCACTGCTGAAGGTTATGTCCCACACAGTCCTGAACCTTGTCTGTAGGATCCTGTCTGTTAACTGTAAAATGCTGGTTAGTATTTGGCACTGCTGAATGTTACGTCCCACACAGTCCTGAACCTTGTTTGTAGGATTCTGTCTGTTAACTGTAAAATGCAGGTGAGTATTTCGGTCTAATGAAGGTTTTGTTCCCACATAGTTCTGAACCTCGTCTGTAGGATCCTGTCTGTTAACTGTAAAATGCAGGTGAGTATTTCGGTCTAGTGAAGGTTTTGTCCCACATAGTTCTGAACCTTGTCTGTAGGATCCTGTCTGTTAACTGTAAAATGCAGGTGAGTATTTAGGTCTAATGAAGGTTTGTCCCCACATAGTTCTGAACCTCGTCTGTAGGATCCTGTCTGTTAACTGTAAAATGCAGATGAGTATTTAGGTCTAATGAAGGTTTTGTCCCATGTAGTTCTGAACCTCGTCTGTAGGATCCTGTCTGTTAACTGTAAAATGCAGATGAGTATTTAGGTCTAATGAAGATTTGTCCCCACATAGTTCTGAACCTCGTCTGTAGGATCCTGTCTGTTAACTGTAAAATGCAGATGAGTATTTAGGTCTAATGAAGGTTTTGTCCCCACATAGTTCTGAACCTCGTCTGTAGGATCCTGTCTGTTAACTGTAAAATGCAGATGAGTATTTAGGTCTAATGAAGATTTGTCCCCACATAGTTCTGAAACTCGTCTGTAGGATCCTGTCTGTTAACTGTAAAATGCAGATGAGTATTTAGGTCTAATGAAGGTTTTGTCCCCACATAGTTCTGAACCTCGTCTGTAGGATCCTGTCTGTTAACTGTAAAATGCAGGTGAGTATTTAGGTCTAATGAAGATTTGTCCCCACATAGTTCTGAACCTCGTCTGTAGGATCCTGTCTGTTAACTGTAAAATGCAGGTGAGTATTTAGGTCTAATGAAGATTTGTCCCCACATAGTTCTGAACCTCGTCTGTAGGATCCTGTCTGTTAACTGTAAAATGCAGGTGAGTATTTAGGTCTAATGAAGGTTTGTCCCCACGTAGTCCTGTCCAGATGCTTATTTTGTTTTCACTGAATAGTATTTTTATTTTACAATTTTTGGAGAGTAATGACCGTTTGGATTTTCTACCAGAAGTCAGCTTTTCTTGTGATAATAAACAGTGTAACGTTTCTCCTTTCAGGTAGCTAGACCTTCTACAGAGCGACTTTTATTAGCTGGATTTATACCATCTATACACAGATTAGCCATCTCTCTCCTCTACAACCTCATCAAATGGTAATTATTGATAATAGCCATATTCTGTTAGGAAGTTCTATATTGATACACATATATGAACTGATTTCTCTGAACAACACAGTGTGATCTTTTTCCCTGATCTGTTGTAGGTGTTTTGTTACATTACTCATGAACTGGTTTTGGTGTGTCAGTGCACAGTTACAAGAGTCTGTGCATGCCAATGGCTTATTCATTTTTAGGTCAAGGTTATGACCATTACACAGTCATCTGTAGAACTAATAAATGAGTAAAGCTCATTGTTGAACTTGTATAAATGTTTGGCTAGCCAATGGGAACAACAAGTGAAAATTTTGTTGTTTTTATTTCACTTATTTTGCATTGAAACTTCTATTTCACCAGAAAATGAAATTATATTGGTCTTTTTGTGGAACTTAGTGTGGTAGAAATTAGAAATATTCATGCTATGCAAATGAGAGATTTTGTCTTGATGACTGAAATATCCAGGTGAGCTGGGCTATTTGTTTCTGCTAGAGTATATTAATGAATTCCCAGATTTACCTATAGCATACCATACTGATGTTATGGTGTCCGATTTTACATGATTTATCTATTTTGTAGCTGTAAACTTCACCTTCTGCCTCACACCAAGTTGGTACTGACTCTGCTGGTACAAGAACTAGTCTGGAGTCATTCCACTCCAAACTACGGGCAGGCGCGCCCCTACAGGTAACACACTTTACTAAGGACTCCACCCAACAGGTAACACACCAAAACAAACTACGGTCAGACCCCACACCTAACTACTGATAGACCCCACCCTACAGGTAACACACCACACCTAACTACTGATAGACCCCATCCTACAGGTAACACACCACACCTAACTACTGATAGACCCAACCCTACAGGTAACACACCACACCTAACTACTGATAGACCCCACCCTACAGGTAACACACCACACCTAACTACTGATAGACCCCACCCTACAGGTAACACACCACACCTAACTACTGATAGACCCCACCCTACAGGTAACACACCAAACCTAACTACTGACAGAACCCACCCTACACATATCACATCACACCAAACTACAGACTGTTTTTGCTATAATAAAATTTCAAGGGATGCGGAGAGTGATAGTGATGGTAACCCTGAAGTATTGAGGATGAACTGATGATAAATCACACAAATTTCTTTGTATTTACTGACTGTCCATGATGATGATCCTAATGTAAATGTGATGTTTTGTGTATTATTCTGTAAATATATTCTGTATTATATAAAGATAGCTGACAATGATCATAGTTTACATCATGATATTTATAATTTAACAACAGTGAACTGAGGAAGAGTGTATACAACTGTCTGACACTATGGTTCCAAATGACAGTTACCTTCGTAGAGACATCCACTGAAGACTCAGCCTTATGTGAGGAGATACTTCATGATGCTGGAATGCAACTTGATACATTCAAGGTACAGTAATTATATGGGAGTATGCCTGGTAATAAGCCCACCCATATCTACTGCAGTCTCATTAGAATTGCTTACAACTGTCAAGTCTATTGATAGTTACAGTGTATAAGTACTGTACATGGTAAGTATGGTGGTGAACTGTATACTGTGAAATCATTAGTTTTTGTGGGTGTTTTATTTTTATTTATATTGTGGGTACTCTGAATCAACTAAATCAACATTCACTATAACTGATAAAATTAGAATAAGCCTATTGATTGAGTTATATGTATCCATGAAGTCAGCTTTACACATTTTGAGAAAAATTATGGATATTAAAAAAGATTTTACTGTGGCACTGTCAGGGATTCAATAAAAGTGCTGTACTTTCAAGTTTGAATGAAATAATGATTCTTGAGTTTGCGTGCTGAGAGTAGTGTTGCTTCATGACATAAATTATTTAAATATGGAACTTAATTTAGGTCTATCCATGTTTTTGTAAGTAAAATATAACATGATCTACCTGCATGAATGTTTTCAAATGATGTCTTTAAATCATGACTGGATCAACACTTCATTTGTTTGTTATTTACTGTGTTGTTTTACATTTTATCAACTAACTTCTCATGTGATCATTGAATCGAAATCAAAGACTGGTACAATTCTCAAAGGGTTTACAAACTTGGCTGTTTTCAAATAACTTATCAGTTTGTTTCATTGATATCTTTTTACAGATATGATAATTACTCTTGATTTGTTTTATAATTCTAATCCATACCAACATGAATGACTTGTATAACAGCTGCTGAAGAAATATTGATGATGAGAATAAGGAAATGACTTTGTGATAACTTGTGTTGTCAGCTTTCTAGTGGTGCAGGAGATAGTACCAGTAAGTCTGATCCTCAACCGCCTCCTCGCAAGAAAAAGAAGACAGGTTACCAGGAAATATCACAGGGTATTAGCTCCCTGAGGAAGATTGACAGGTTGGCAGGGGCAGATCTGGTGTCAGCAGCATTAGAGGGTAAATGTTCTCTACCTATCCCGTCCATACAGTGGTTATAATAATATGTGTTTGGGCCATGGTAGCTCAGTCATTAGATATTAGACTTTGGGACCTTTTGTGAAGATCCAAGGTGTTTGGGTAGATTGTGTCTGCCTCTAAATGACTATTGCTGTTGATCATGCTGTTTTCTAGGAATTTTAAGCATTGGATCACAATGAATATAAATGTTTCTTCTGTGATATTTTTAATTGTTATTACTCACGTTCAGCCCACCCCCCAGTAGGCCTGAATTTCAGTAAAAGTTATCTAATATTAGGTGTATAAACTCTTTTTTAGTCCTGTGACTCCTGTCCTAATTAATCTAGACCATTTAGTATTCCATTGCCGCAAAAATACTGAATAAGATTGCATCCCTTTTATTTACAGCCCTTTACTGGTGGCTCACAGCAATTGGATCTCAAATGTCACAGAAAATATTACAGGTAAGATCTCATGTCTGAAATAAAATACAGTGAGACTGTGTCCAAAATATATTACAGGTGATCTTATATATTATATGACCAAAAGATCTTGGATGTCCAAAACCTTTACAGGTAAGTCACAAATATCACATAAAATACCACAGGTAAAATCTTAGATATTACACAAAATACCACAGGTAGGTTCTTAGATATTACACAAAATACCACAGGTAAATTCTTAGATATTACACAAAATACCACAGGTAGGTTCTTAGATATTACACAAAATACCACAGGTAAATTCTTAGATATTACACAAAATACCACAGGTAGGTTCTTAGATATTACACATAATACCACAGGTAAATTCTTAGATATTACACAAAATACCACAGGTAAGTTCTTAGATATTACACAAAATACCACAGGTAGGTTCTTAGATATTACACAAAATACCACAGGTAAGTTCTTAGATATTACACAAAATACCACAGGTAAATTCTTAGATATTACACAAAATACCACAGGTAAGTTCTTAGATATTACACAAAATACCACAGGTAAGTTCTTAGATATTACACAAAATACCACAGGTAAATTCTTAGATATTACACAAAATACCACAGGTAAGTTCTTAGATATTACACAAAATACCACAGTTAAGTTCTTAGATATTACACAAAATACCACAGGTAGGTTCTCAAATATCACTCCAAAATCCTCTGGTATGATTATAGATTAGTTTTATAAACTTACAGGTAAGATGTCAAGTAGATACAAAAGGTAAGACATCTGAGAAAAATGTAACAAATAATACTCAAGTGTTTTTTTCAAGATTTGTTAGTTGTCTTGGTAACATTTCTATATTGAAACTTTTAATTAGCAACCTTTAGTAAAAACACATTTTTTGCTTCTTAATCATAAAATGTATTGTTTTGTAGAATGTACAGGAGTTTGCTATTTCGACATGCCTTGCAATGTTCCAACAGAGGAAGAACTCAGAGATTCCTTACAGAGACCCATGTTGTAGATACCAGATACTAAGGGTACTGCTGGCCTGTTGTCTAGTGCCTCATCCCTCGACACCCTCACCGCTCCACTGTTCCTTAGGGATCTTCAGGATGGGGCTTCATGACCAGTCCTTTAAGGTAAGTACAGTATATTCCTACACCTGTTAAAGATTAAATAGCTACATCATTTTCTACCTTGATGGGAATGCTGCATAGACAGGATTTTACTGATGTACTGTTCAGAATGTGTCTTTAGCTGATGACAACAAATTGCAGATGATTGAAAATCTTCCTGAATACCTTTCAAGTTTAAACACTTTTGGTTTTGTTAATGATATTCCATACTGCAGCAGTCCAAAGTGTCAGCACAATCGTGTACATTTGTAATTGAAGTGGATACTGTCTTTCAAGTATATGTGATAGAAACAACAATCAGAAAATATTCATGTAATAAGCAGGGAAATAAATTGTATCTTAAAATTGTCAAACAGGGTTACTGATGATAAAACATCTGAGAACATCTAATTACCTCGGTCATGATAATGCTGTAAAATCAGATATATTTTGGGAGTCAGTTTTTGTGGTCTTTCAAAAAAAATGCTATTTTGTGAAGACTTGATAAGTATAGCTCAACAAATCTGCTTATATTAACTTCAACAGTTATTGGACGTATGAATTGGTTGGTTATGATTAACCCCCTCACTCCTTTCACGGAGATGAATGATTTCACAGAAGCACATTTTGTTTTCTGTTTTAGGTTAACAAGATTTGTTTGGAGGCACAAAGAACTCTAGAGGCACTGATTCATCCTCGTGCACCTTGTATTAAAGCCCCAGTGGTGGTTACTCAAGTGTTAACTGTGGGAGGCAGTAAGGACAGTCAGACAGATCAAACAGTGGACACAAATAAGGACCTTAATGGTCATCATGACATTGAAAAGTCTTCAAATTTCATACAGCAGCAATCTGATTCCCAAAATTTCACATCATCACATAAACGGAGATCACTTTTTAGTCATTCAGAAAACAGCAGTGACTTTGAAATCGGAGAGGCTGGGAAAAGAATATTTTCAAGGACCAAAAATGATGATATGTCATCACATGTTCAAAACGAAAGTAAAACAAATGAAGTTACTGCAGCCATTAGTAGATACAATGATGACATGGAAGCATCTACATCTCAACAAGGTCACATAGTTCAACAAGACTTAGAGCTGATGGAAGAGGATGAGGATTCATCAGAAAGTGAGTCACACACAGAAATGGAGGTTAGTGTTGACACTTCTGTGATGGTGGATGGCAGGGACCCAGGAGTCACAGAACACACTGGTGGTGAGGTAGATGAGGAGGACACAGTGGTCACAGAGTGCACTAGTGCTACTGACTGCGCTGCAGTCCCAGAGTCTTCTCCAGACCTCCTTGATGCTAAAGCTGTTGAGGACCTTGAAGAACACTGTGATAGAAAAGGGAGAAAGCAGGAGGTTGATACCAAAGATACTGTAGTCAGAGAGGTTATAAAAGACTCTGAGAAAGAACTAAATGAGAATCAGGTAAACACGTAATTTTGTAGTTAGTTATTTAGTATACTTTAGATTTAAACCTTTCCGCATCCCCAACTTAAAAACTACTGTAAAACTTTCTTCAACACTAATTTTTCTACATTACATATATGTGGCAGATGGTAATTCATTTTAAGGCTAAACGTATTCAGTACGTAATAGCCTATTGTGACGGCCTTTCAGACAAAATTTACCGATCCTGGCCTTCTCATTGGCTGAAATATCGAAAAGAGTTAGAGCCCTCTAGTTCATGTTTGTTTTGGCATTCTGGCTTAAAATGTTGATAGGACAGTTGTGAAAGGTAAGAGGATGTCGTTTGTAAAACATTAGGTAAGGTCAATTCCAATAATCAGCATGCTTTTGAAATGTATGAATACATCATTAAGATTTCCTGACTATTGAAACATTGATTTGTCATTTCAATTTATATCACTTCAGGAGGATGCAGAGGAGAATTCTGAGCTGGAGTTGATGTTGTCCTCCTTTGTGAACACAGCAACAGACGATAAGGATCAATAATAATATCTCTTGTACAAAACCATTGTAACACCTAGACCTGGAGTTCAAAAGCATATGGATAATTGGATATGACATTTGAAAATGCAAAATGTATATGTATTTTAAATAAAATGTGTGAAAGCATTTTAACCCAAGACTTCTTGTATAGTTATTAGCTGACTTGCCGAAAGTGTGAGAAAGCTGTTCAGTAGGTTATTAACCATTGGCTATTTCCTTTAAGCAACTGCTTCTCAGTTATTGCAAGATCCAGGGTCAAGATATTAGGCTAGGTCATGTGTGCCAAATGACTTCAAAATATTTGTAAGTAGCCTGTCAACAGGATTTTGAAGCGACTTCTTATAAATAACAAGAGTAAGGATGATGCAGATTGCAAACATGAAAAGTACTCATTTTTACCTTCAGCAACCTATATGCAAATTTCTTGTGATTAAGAAAGATATTGCGGACTACGAAGTAATGAGAAATTAGTGATAATAAACTATTCTGTTGGACAATCCTTGAGAATATGTTCTTGTCATCTCTTAATTTGTTTCTAAACACACTAATTATAAAATGTCTCTTATCTTTAAATAATGATGAAAGATCATTGAATTATCAATCCTACTTATTCATATTGGAATTTTTTTTAAACAATTTAATGAACTCAGAAATTTACCGTACATTGATGTTTTTTATTTTTTTTTCTATAGGTTGTACTTCAATAGTAGCTTAAATTTTCATGAGATAATCAATATTTTTTCATATTTGAATTTAATTTTTTTTTTAAACACTGTATTTGGAAATAAAAAAATATCAATACCAACAACTAAACAAATAATCGTAAATCTTGCTATGTGTTATATTGTACGAATTCATAGAGTACTGAAAAATTAATTAAATTTTATTTCAAAGAGGATTCACATTATCTTTTAAATCCCATCTTGTCCTGACTTGTAATAAAACAGCGACTTTTATTATGTTATAGTAAAACATGCATATAATGAAGTTATTAACTTAACCTTACCTAAATATATCAACCAAATGTCCTTTAGATCTTTCCTTTGCGACATTCATGTTGAGATGTGCAACATATCATGTTGATTCAAAAATGTCATTTAGATACTTCTTCCCGAGTGAGAATTTTGAAAAGTTGGAAGTATGTTTTGGCCCACCATTACGAGATAAGATTATTCTGTGGTATCTTTGTTTCGTCCGGCTTTATCCCTTCACAACTGCTGGACTTGGACATGATAGTTTAACATCCCTTCTCCATCATACCGACATCAACATGGGCAGTTATTTCCTTGTGGATCTGATTTAGTGCTGAGAATGAAGTATCACTCTGTGACACCATTTATGTATGGCATGGTTTATAGACAAGACCTATAGCTTTCCTCACATGGGCGATAATTAACTCAGAGGTCAAAAGTGAGACAATGACAAGTGACTGCAAGTCTTATATCTTCACTATGGTAGTGTATTGTTAAACCAGATCATGACAACCCTTCTAACCAATAAAAACACTTCCTCTAATTCACTCCATTAATAAAAGATAAAATTCCCCTTGTCATAGATTTTTCATCTCCAATACCATATTAGTCAAACATCCCAATCTTTCTTACATTGCATTACATTCCCTTTCAGGTAGGGCGCAATGCACATTGCGAAAGATAAAATTATCCTGTCATTAGTTTTTCCCCATTTAGCAAAGATGGCTACACCAACAACTTGAATTCCCATTGTGAATGTGAAATTAAGTTCCTATAGATAGGGCTCAAGAACAATATCTGCTGTTCTAATGGATTGAATTATAAGATATTTCTCGCTTTTTTTCTTAATTTCTCTTTTCCTTATGCCTTACTTGACAATAAAGTACAAGTGAAGGATGTAGACTTGGGCCTCACTAACCAGGACAAAACCATAATCTTCCAAGAATTGCATGTATGGCTCTCTGCTTGATTGGCAGTTGATAATGAGATTAGCAACTGTCATCACAATGTGAGTTGGTGGGGTATCATGTTATTTATATATATATGATATTTCATGAAATGACTTTTTCAAAACACACTCAAGCCTTATCACTTGTTTTGTTACCTTAGCTGGTACATGAACACAAACTTCAAACAAACACTTTTTCCTTGCTTGGTCTTGCTACTCCATCCCTTGTTCACTTGACTAATATCTAAACCAGGCCTCCTCTGTTTCAATTATATTTAGTCTACACAAACAATAAGATTGTAAGGTTGGTGGAGGTACAAATTGCCATTACTTCATCCCATGTAGGACTACACTTTCCATTTATATATATTCTGTGTACTTGCATCAGTTAAAAATTCCTTCAGCCATTCTGAACTAATATAGGCATACTTATTCAACCAATTTATTTTGAGGAAGTAAGCAAAAAATAAAGCAAAACCAAAATATTACCTTTTTATTTTAATTATAAATAATGACATCTGTGATGATAATTCTGTCCATATTTTATAAAAGTTATGACACGTAAAGTCTTCGTATAAATGAAACAACAGCGATAGATCTGGTGGGTCCTCCATTGTTAAATGCAATGAAAATTGAGTAACAATGTCAAATTTTAAATGATGTTTTGCCTCCTGTATAAGAGACCCTGGTAATATCACATACACTTGGTGTTTCACTGTTTTGGGCTTATGATTGCTAAGACTAGTCCAGTTCTGTCCTTGTAAATCAACTATTTGCTTGTTTGCATTTTCATCTAAAAACAAATATCGTGGAGGCATGTATGTATGATAAAATATGAATTTATCTTTATGAGTAAAACAGTGTTTAGATGATTCTTTTGTTTTGCACTTGGAATGGAGATTATGCTGAAAATATTGAATACATGAAGTCAAACTTCCCTGATGAAGAAATCCAAACAATAAAGTCAACAATAGATTGAATACAATCCATGTACAAAGAAATGATTTGTGGTTCACAGAACTAACAATTTTCAATGTGATCAGCGTCATAGTAGGTAATAATGGAATGAGAAATCTCGGCTCTTGATGAGGAAAATATGACAGAAGAATCAATGGCATAAAATTACTGAATATCAAAGCCAGGTTGTGACTCTTCCATGTCTTTTTGTACAAGTCCAATACAAACTTAACAATATAGTAATACATCACAACACACATTGGTCCAAACAGTAACGGCATGTTGACCAGTAGATGAACATACCACGGGTGTATGCCATGCTGCGCCAAGTTATCACGTTTTGTATTATACCTTATAAAGTTCCAAGGAGTAACAATGACATATTTTGTGATTGTGTCTTTCAAGCACATGACATAGTCTTTTCGCGAAGATTGACAATTTTCAAAATCACTTTTAACAGTTGATAATATTTGAGGATTAAAGTACACAGAATCTACAAACACAAAAATAACAAACGATAACAGGAAACCGAGACCAGAAAATATCACAATGGTCATAATGGAATTGAATTTGTTTGTCTTGGTATAATAAGATAAAATCCAGAAAAAGATTGGCATGCTACAAAATATTAGAAAAGTTGGGCGATTAAACATACCTGCCACAACAATCATCCCAACAAGAAAAGCTGACAAGGGGAGAAAATTACTAGTTATGCATTCATAAGGCCTATATCTAGGAATTTCAGCAATAAACGTACTTTTGATTTTCTTTTTTGGCTTAAATTTCTTCTTTGATTTTTTATCTTTGACATCTGTACTCAGTACTTTAAAATTCAGAATTGTTGAACTTCTTGTTGATTTCCACTCTCTTATTAACACTACTAATAATAGTGAAAGAAACGTGGTCTCAAAACTGTTTGTGAATGTCCTTGTCAAGTAAGTCAACGTTACGTAGCTTGATGACACTAACATAAGACCCATCCACTCGTTCAGGTTGAGACACTGGCACATGTAATACACTGAAAGGTCCAAAACAACAGTTAGGAGGACCATGACTAAGCGTGGCAGCACGAGGATGAGGTAAGATGTCTCAAGTATAGGGAAATGATGTGTGAAGAAGTTGAAAAGGAGAAGTGGTGGTCCCAGGATTGTAAACGGCAGAGTTACGCTACGTATTGGAGACGTGGAGTTGAACTCCCATGGAGTGTAGGTATCCAAGCCCAGGATGTCACCTGAAAAATATTATGCTAATGAGATTTTCATCACGTTGGAGTATTGAATCATTTAATAGTCATTGTGTAAAATTTAAAGAAATTTAAAAAAAAAATTAGAATTACATCAACTTATCCACACAGGATTTAGAAAGGGTGCCTTAACATTTGTACAGATGTAGGTGCAGGTGTTGTACAATACATTACCAAATCAGGTCTTGCATGTCAAATGGTCACATGCTAAACAATTCACAAGGTGCTTCAATTTCTTGCAAGACATTTTGTATTAAGACTTAAAAGGTTGACTATGAAAGTATAATACAATTATCATATGTCCCCTGTTTCACCAAACATTGAAAATATGAAAAACAAAAAATTTGAAAGAAAATTTGGCAAGAATTCATATATCAAAAATGCTTTTCCAACTTTATGTGTTAAGCAGCATGTAGAAAGGTAAATGGCATGAATACTTGTTTGTAATACACGACATGATGTTTATCTTGGGGAGGGGAGGCTCTTCGTGGCACAATGATTAGTGCACCTTCCTTTCTCCAAGGCTGAAATATTCTCTTGATCTCACAAGTAGGAATACTTCTCTTAGGTTTAAATAATTACAACATTTGCTGCTAAAACTTTCATCTATGTGTTCAATAGATATTATTTTGTTGTTATTGTTTTGGGAGGTATTTGTGTTTTTCTCCATCAAAGATGCACATGGACTGGAAAAAAATGCTTCCTTTCTTTTCAAATTTATATTGTTTTAACTGATTTACATTTGATCAATGCTTTTTCAGTCAAGGCCATTTTTTTCTTTTTGGCAAACTATATATTAAGAGCTTTCCAGTCTCACAACAGTAATTGAACAATTTTACCTGCCACAACCTCCACTGTTTGGAAGAACTCATCAGGATGGATGTAGGCAGTTTGTGGCAATAGCACCAACACTACTCGCACCAACCACAGTGCAGCATACCATTTCCTCATCTTGTAGCAGTCCTAATACAATGCACCATAAAATAGCATTGTGTATCTGAAACAAACAAAACAATATGAAACTTTTGTGTTATCAAGCACTAGCTCTAAACAAACATACTCTGATAACACTAGAGACTGACAGGTCTATAAAAAAAGAGATGTAAATAGCATAACCACTCATGTTACAAACCAAACTGGGGACCATAACAGTCAGTAAAGCATAAAATAATTCAACCTCAGGTGAGAATCTGAAGTGTTTGATTTGACTCCTATACCTCTACAGTGTACAATTTTGCATTGCATTGCAATGATTACATTTGGTCTAGAGTTATGACATCAGTTTCATCAATTTGCTGCAGACATATTGTTTTGTCAACACTTTAAATTGTAACATTTCAGGCATAAATTCAGACAGACCTGAAAATATCAATACAGGCCTTGAAAGGTTTAGCTGAAGCTCATCAGTAGACAAAAGTATATCAGTATGTTCGCTTTTACATCATAAAAGACAACTCTGGTCCAACTTATCAAACCTTTAAACAAAAAATGGACCAATTGATTGTTTAGCATAAAGAGTATTGTATATGAAGAGACTGGTCCATCATGCTTGTACTCTACTGATTCTCATGTAAATCTGCTTTGTTTTGTTGTCCTGGGGCCTAAAGTCAATGCAACAGCCAGGGCCACATGACTAAGAGGACAGATATGTGTAATCATGCACTTTTCTAAAAGGTGAACTTGACAGAAAAATACAACAATGATGGAAAAGGGGCCTATACAGACAACATTCATATATCACAACATATTGTGTTAAATTCAAAATATCTGTAAGTTGTTGTTTTTGAAAAAGAACACATTTTCTAAGAGGTTTACATTCTTGCTACAACAAGTGGACCTAACAGTCACAGTATTATCTTTTCTATCATAAAGTAATGAAATATACAAAGAAAATGTGTATGGGAGTAGACTGTACACACTATAGTTTTTAATATCACAAGTGAATGTTCACATGTACAAGTAAATGAGGTTGCCTCATTCTTGGCCCCTAGAGTTGTCAAGCTTAACACTTTACCATCAGTGTTGATCATGTGGAATTAAGGAAAGTAACCCTTAAAGATCAGAATGAATCAACTACCCTGTGAAAGGAGAACTTGAACGGGTAGCCAAAATTTTTGCTCTTAATACATACATAATTGAAAATTTGTGTCGCTGCACAATATCTCGCTCAGAAGCTGTTATTTCATTAGAATCAAGAAGTTTTATATTCTGAAATGAACGTAGATTAATGATTATTCCCCAAAAATTTTCATAGACCTCTAACTTAATATCCACTTGGTTTCTAAATCAAAAGCAAATAATCAGTTACTTAAACATGGAATAGGGATGTGTACATCACGTCAGCAAACATCAGCTCAGAAGTCAATCAGTGATGAGTATTAAACAGGATGCCCCATCATTTAATGTGTACAGGGATCTGGCATTGGAGTTTGTGTTCGCCAGTCATGGACCAGGAAATAAACTAATAAACTTCAAATTCAGGTGCTGTCAGTTAGCAATAATACCAATTAACTGATCAACACTGTACCATCAAAAGTTTTGATTGGCATTGCACCAGCAGTAATTTATCTATAGTGTTAAAATCAAAAGGTCACCAACCAAAATGTATTACTTAATCTATAAATACAGTTACACAAATGCATTTAGGATTTTTAAAATGAGTTTAAATGTTCATTTTGAAGAAAAAAAAACTTCTTGGGCAACCTATCACATATTAACTCATTCTGATGTACAATTTCACATTTCGAATTATTCTCACATTTTAAAATTCTTCTAGTGAAAATAAAAGTCATATTCATTAAACATTTTATGTGGCCACAAAATATGCTCAATAAAGTCATATATTCACAGGCCTATTATGAATTAGGCTTTTACAAAGGTACAAATTTTCGCTAATAAACTATAACTACAAATCACATATAGTCTTAAGACAGGCCAAAGAGGCCTTTTCATTGTCTTTAAGATGACAATACCTGCTGTTTATTTGTAGAGTGTGTGCAATCTCTGATAGCAAATTATTTAACATTTACATTGAATATTTACATGATTGTCACATATCATTGCAGCTAGACAAGTTGTCTGGCCTACTGATAGGATGCTGTAGAAACAACCGACCAAAGATTCGTCTGCTAGTGACGTCATTGATGGTTCGAAGCTGGTGAGTCACACCTGCAAAACCATCACAAGATTTTTTGAAACTTTTTCCAATCGTGCAACCAAAGACAAAGACAATTATTTCCCGTATTCATTAACATTATAACATTATCATTTTGTTTATAAATATCGAATTGGGCCAAATCTTTCAAAATGTACCGTGTCACTCTCATCGCCTATTTTTTTTATCGCAGATAACGTAAGAGTTCTGGATCCTGTGTCTGGATCTACCACCAATTTCAATCTCAAATTTTGGGAAAGTAAAGTACGAAAACAGTTTTCTGATTAATACTCACTTGTTAATGCTTCATATGATAATGTTTCCCCGTCTCACCATTTTCACAATTTTTACATTTTGACATCGAAAGTTTACGTACTTGACATTTCCCCATGTCTCACAAATAATGCAACACTTCGCCTACGACTGGTTTTCAGGGTCTTGCCACTAGGTGGCGATGCAAGCATCCGGGTGAGGACCGAGTTTGCCGATTCGTGAGAGTCAAAGGGAGCCTGAAAACAAAATGACATCAAAGATGTCTTTACCGTCAGGCTCTGCCGCTATAAGCTCCTACAGAGATCAACACTTCAAGGTAAATATGTGATATTCATGTCTCTTTGTTTCGAAGTCCTTAGGAATGGCAATTGAATTTATTGGGTAATTGTGAACAAAATGAAACAAGTGGCATCACCAGTTTTGACGCATAAGCCATTCACCGGCAATGAGACATCAACATGCATGCTTAACAATAGGGAAGGAATTGTACCCCGGACTAGCCTAATGGGTCATATATTTCATCAAATTATACGAAGTTTGGCAATACCAGAGTTAGGTCTGCCTAAAACAATAACTAAATCAGCAGTGATCATTGATCCACCCCACCTGAAATACCGGTACTGAGGTAGCTGTTATTTGATTCTGCTGAAATAAAGGTAACATGAAATATACCAATCATTTATCATGAATGACCTATTTTCATTTTTAATTATTTTAATCAACTCTAGTGGAGGTCTGTATTTGATGATTTTATATGGTGTCTTACGCTTAGTCTTGAGAAGTAAATTTTAATTCAGTTATGATAAAAATATCATTCACATGCGATTTTTTAGCTCATAGTTATCTAAAGTACTTAATGATACATCATGTTCAAGAAAACTCTGCCATTATCTTATGAATAGAAAGACTCTTTACTGCTATCCATGGATCAATACACATACCTTTACTTTACCACTTAAGAAATTGATTTGGAGGACTCTGATATTAGTCCTGAACTCGTGGTGTTCCTGCGATTTTACTCAAATTCTGAAGACCAACTATATGGATCTTTTAGTAATGAGAGGGGGTTTTAGCCATTACCTCATTTGTGAATAGGGATTAGGGGAGAGGAGGGGGTTGTTAGCCATTACTAATACTGAAAAATTATACTTGTTTTAAATTTCAGGGAAATCGAGTAGAGCAGGAGAGACTACTGTTGCAGAGCTCCACACTTTATGTTGGCAATCTTTCATTTTATACAACAGAGGAACAGATACATGAACTTTTCTCTAAATGTGGAGATGTCAAGAGGATAATTATGGGTCTTGATAAAGTTCAGAAAACTCCATGTGGATTCTGCTTTTTAGAGTAACCTTTTAACATATATACTCACTATATTGTTTATATTGTCAAAGATTTGAACTGGTTCTGAACAGGATATCTTAAATTTTCATTTTTGTGCCTTGAAATTCTATCCACAGATCAGTTTAGGTGTTTTGGTCACAAGAAATAATGCCCAAGTTTTTGCTTACATGCAATATGTGAAAGATAAGCCAGAATAAGTAATTCCTGTAATTTAAAATTTGTAATCTCACCAAGCCTGAATGTCAAGACTTGAACAATTTGGATAATATATGATGAGATTGAAAGACATAGGAAACTCAATGTTGTTTTGTAAGAGCTTGTGTCCTAGAATGTTCCTGTATGTAACATAACTTTTATCATTGTCAGTGCTATAGCGACTTCATTCTAAGGGTGGGTTGAGGTATGATCAAACATCTCACACTTATAAATGACTATAGAATTTTGTACAAATTCAAATTTCAGGAGTTCAAGGGTTGTAGCGTCAAGGTAAAAGCCACCGTCACATTTTTTAAGACCATCCTTGTCAGAACTCTATTGGATTCATTCTTTATGAAATTTTGATGAAACTTCACAACCAAAACATCTATACTATCCCACAACCAACAAAGATTATTGTACAGATGGGTTTCATTTGACTCTTTGTCCCTCCTAGGGATTTTTCAGAGCATATCTTGAAAAGTGTTCAAGATAATCTCACCAGACTTTCTCCGCATATCACTTAAGTAGTTTATTAGTGCTGTTTGCTATTTTGCTGTAAAGGAAATTTCAGTTTCAGCATTTTGATGGTTACTATTGAAACAAATAATCCAAATTACTGGTTTCAGCATGAAAGGGTTCCTAGTTTGAATATTTCTTTGGGTACCAACATAACAAATAATCAGAATCATTGATTAAAGCATCTCCAGAGCATTTACTCTTACAAATGATTCCACTAAAATTCTTACATATTCAAGTGGTCTTGTATTTCCTTTTGCTGTAGAGGAGTTTTCACTTTTGACAATTCTTTGTTACATTGGAATCAAATTAATTGATTCCATTATTTCTGGAACCTTTTTCTCCTCAGCAGTTTCAAATAACTTCATAAATAACACATCAATCTCCACTTCAGTTTCAGCCTTTTAATTCTAGACATACTTTTAAATAAACTTTGTGAGATATCATGACCATGACTGGGCTCCCTTGGCAGTAGGTCCAATGACTATGTCCTTTCTACACTTACATCAATGTAGAATTTCATATGCGATGGCTTGTTATCATTTGCTTCCAACCCTCTGAATAAACTATGAAAAGAAGTCTTGAGCATACATTCTTATAGTTTGTCATATTGCATTCCTTAACCAACTACAAGATATTACTTGCGTGAAGATGCTGCTAATGCTTTGAGGTATATCAATGGAACACGGCTTGATGACCGCATTGTGAGAACTGATTGGGATGCAGGTTTCAAAGAGGGTCGACAGTATGGAAGAGGAAAGAGTGGAGGACAGGTAAGTAAGAGGGAACAGTATGGTAGAGGAAAGAATTGAGAACAGGTAAGTAAGAGGGAACAGTATTGTAGAGGAAAGAATTGAGAACAGGTAAGTAAGAGGGAACAGTATGGTAGAGGAAAGAATTGAGAACAGGTAAGTAAGAGGGAACAGTATGGTAGAGGAAAGAATTGAGAACAGGTAGGTCAGATGGTTGACTTTATAGAAGAGGAAAGAGTGAAGGACAGGTAGATAAGAGGGTCAACATTATAGTAAAGGTAAGAATGGAGGACAGGAAGGTAACAGGGTCAACAGTTTGGAAGAGGAAAGAGTGAACGGCAGGTAGGTGAGAGGGTCTACTGTAAACTCAACTCTAAACAGGGGACATGTTACCGCTGTGAGACTGAGGGGGTCGGCATTGAGTATATATAACTGATAGTATATAAAGTTTTTATTCTATTAAAATACATCATCCGTATTCAGCAAGTTTTGATCTGGAATATGCTTGGGTCAAGCCATTGTCATATCTCATGTGCAATTTTTTGACATTGTTGTATAGGTCCAATAGGGTGAATTGCTGTATGCTTCAGGTCAGATCAAGTTTGAGATGTCATATTTATTCACTGGGGTATATTTTTTGACAGGTGCGAGATGAATACAGAACAGATTTTGATGAAGGACGAGGAGGCTATGGAAAGATTGTAGCAGGACGTATACGACCAAAACCAGATCAGCAGTGAGTGAAATGGTGATTGTATCTATTTCAGATATCTTACTATGATATTTGCATGATGATCTTTGTATTATATCAGTCAAATTTTTTGAGTGACAGAGTACCGGTATATTAAATTTGATAAATTTAAGAATAACAAAAGCTTTATAAATGTTTGTATTTACCTGGAATTTGTGCACAGTGTGATTAAACAATGAACTTTGGTATAAAATTGGATTTTACTCTCAGCCAGCAAATGTTTGTCAAGTGAGGCAGGTGTTTTTTGCTCTGGAAACATGTCATTTTCAGAATTTGTGACAAAGTTACATTGTTGGTGTTATAAAATTGTGGGGTTTATAACTCAAATTAGGAACAAAATAGAGATGTTGAGTTTTTTATCCAAATTTTTGGTTGAAAATTATCTTATTGAATATTTTGGTGAAATTCCTTCAATAATATTTATGCTGATCTTTTAAGCATCTTAAATAAACATTCAGCATTAATGAGTTTGCATTACAATGTTTAAGTGTAATTGCATTAATAAAATGATCTGGAGTGGTTCTGTCACCTACACACACCATTTCCTATGACCTTTGTTTTTTATTTGGCTGTACAACTGCAAACAACAAGATACACAACATAAATAAATGATTTACTTTCACATTGAGTTAATGGGGATGGTTTGAGGATATTTCTTATGAAAGAGAGACCGATTAATTCTAAAAATTCTTGTGTTTCATAAAACATGATCAAGTTTGATGTAATATACATGTACTTGAGCATAATTTTTTTTCATTTTCACAGGAAATTGGATTATTTGAGCTAGATTGGATGATAAACTCCTGGTATATTACACCTGCACATGACCAAGCTGGATGAATTTGACCATGAAAATGTGTTTTAAGAAGATACGCTGGCATAAAAAGACTAAATTGGTTGTGTTTTAACAGCTGAACATTTTCTACACAAAACAAAAATCTCATATATATTACATATGGTCAGCATATTTCATATTCATGTCAGTCCTTTGACAGATAATTTTTCATGTTTTAATTATAATTGCATCACATTCCACAGTGATACACATGCAATTATATTCTCATTGTACATTTTCATCTCCTTTTACACACAATGGGAGGTCATTTGTAAATTGTATTTCAGGTAAATGTGTATGTTTGATATGAAACTTTATATAAATGTATTTTATGGTTGAAAGATTTTGGATGCAAATGGAATAAAAGTTATGATGTTTTGTTTTGTTTTCTAAATTGTTTATGTTACTCGCACTGCTCTCTACAACTCCTTTCACAGCTTTTCAGGCAGATATTTCAAAATGCTGTTAAACTGATTTCAAATTTGATTTCTTTGATTGATAATTTCTGATCATACATTTTATGATTTTTTAAGCCCTTTGAATTCTGACATGTGACATTTTTGTGCAATGTTATAGGTTTTCCTAGTAACTTGTGATAAATCAAGTTTGGAGAGGGGTCAGTTTTACTGTGCTCTTGCACAGGAATGTATAACAAAATTCAAAGAAAATGAGATGCAACATGCGGTCTGGAAGGATGGATACTTAGTGGAATACAGGAGTCTGGTTAAAAGATGTGTAAACAGCAAGTATAGAGGACCAGACAACATCCGCAGGAAGAAATAAATCTGGTTAAATGTTGACATGTTTCTGCATACTAGGCATGCTGTCATGAAAACAAGGACAGCATACCTAGTAT
Organism: Ylistrum balloti; assembly: GCF_031769215.1. Lineage (NCBI taxonomy): Eukaryota > Metazoa > Mollusca > Bivalvia > Pectinida > Pectinidae > Ylistrum > Ylistrum balloti. The sequence goes on along the minus strand of NW_026782141.1, from coordinate 209,402 downwards.
GCCGAAACATGTCAACTATTAAACAGTTTTAATTTTTCACATAGATGTTGCCTGGTCCTCTATATATTTGCATACAACAAAACTGTTTGTTACTTGTCCCTGATTTGCATAGCCAATGCATCTGTTTACAGTTTTTAGCTCACCTAGCCCAAAGGGCCAAGTAATCTTTTGGCATCAATTTGGAATAAATGATGGGGTCTCGGCCCCCTGAGATAACAAACCACCCCCCCATAAGGGAAATTGAACAGATTCTTTAAAATCTCAATCCACCTGTAGGATTGATTGATTTTTGTCTAAATTTGGTCTAAAAAATTGTGGGTAAGTGGAAGTGTGGTGGGGGTGGGAGGGGGGGTAAATTTCATATAAACAATGGGTCTCAGCCCCTGGGGGGCAGGAGAGGCAGGGCCAAATGGGAAAATGGAGCAAATTCTTTAAACCCCTATTCCTTTTTTCAAACAATTCTTGTCAACTCTTATTTCTTCGTAAGTCCTGTATTGGTCATTTTTGAATTCAGTTGCAGATGCCCTTTTGTCCTTAAGTGTGCATTGTCTCATTGTAGAACTTACCAGAAGAATCAAATGGTTGACAAGTGGTCGTCTTGGATTTTAACAGTAATGATTCTTTTCATTTTGGACTTCTTTTCCAAAACTCCTGAACTGATTTAAATGAATTTTTCACAAAAACTTCTTTGGTCTAAGATGAAACAAAATAGTGAATTATATGGTCCCCAGCACATGGGAGTGCCAGAGGGGCAAAGCCAAAAGGGTCAAATTTTCTCAAATTTGAAAAATCTTCTGCTCAACACCCAGATAAGGAAGTATCAAATGCTCTTCATGGATGGAAGCGTCATAAGGTTGTTTACAAAAATTGTGAATTTCATGGCCCAAGGGTCTCACTTTTTCCTGTGGGAAGAGGTCAAAGTTTACTATAATTTATATTGGAAAAAATAGATTGTTGAGTATAATTTGTTGAATATCCATTGGAAATATTTCAAATTTGGTTAGAATTATGAATGAAGGATGATAACTTGATGGTATGAATAGATTAATCTTGACTGACCCTGAGGGCTCTTAGGCAGGGCTAGTATGGGTCAAATTGACTTCAATTTCAAAAATCTTTTTCTTTATATGTATAATAAATGTATAAAAAAAGTTTGAAAAAAAAAGACTACAAAAAATAATTTCAGAACACTCGGATATTGTCAAATTAAATGCTTATCTAGGATGGAAGTGTCTACAAGGCTTTAATAACCAAAATGACTCACATTTCTTCCTGGAGAGAAGGTTAACTTTACTATAATTTTTATAGAAAAATTGCATTTCTGAACATAACATTGTTTATTTCCCACTAGAAATAACTTTATAAGATTAATAGTATAGGTTGACAGTTCTGATGGTATGCATGTATTGACATTGGCTTATATCACAAATTCATTTTCATGACACTTAAAAGCTACTTTCCCATTAATTCTTATATCCAATATTGCTTATTTCAGGCCATCAAGGCTGCTAGGCCTTTTGTTCATACATATACATAGATTCATGTTGGTCCCTAGTTGTGTAATATCTGATTTTTGAACTGATCTGAGAAATTGTCATGCTGACTGGTGGACAGCTAGGATTTTGATAGAAATAGCTTGTTATTGTATTTCAGAAGAAGCCATCAATGGATATTTCTCAAATTTTCTATGTAGTCTAAATAAAAAAAAAGATGGCTGAAAGTACTGAATACCTTATTGAAAAGTTCCAAACCTTGTCAGAAAACTTAGAGAAACTGGCTATCATCATGGAGACCAAACATTTAGGTACAAACCAATGATGTGCTGAGTAGGAGGTGAGGATGGTTATCTACCTTGATATACCAAGATCAAATAAAGATTTAGTTGTCACTTCAGTTGATGTCTATCTGGGATATTGGTCACAACATCCATTGAAAGACCCATTTGTTGGAGGTTTAACTTTCAAATATTCGCACAACACTGTGGAATTGCCTGCTAATTCACAATACTGCAACAAGGTTAAGATCTTTGTTGTGTAGGATTTTAAGTTGATTTAAGGCCCATCGGGAGGTACATGGAGAAGTGAATGCAATATCTCTACCTACAGTTTCGCTGGTACAAATTCTGATATGTGTTTGGCTGTTATACATTTTCTGGGCTTGACAACACTGGGTAATATTTTGAATAGTCATATGATTATCAAAATGAAGAGCATCACAACTTGAAATAAAAAAAATTGATAACAGTGGCTGAGAAAATCCCACCTTTCTTGCTATTCCTCAATATTGATACACAATTACACCTGACCTGGTTAAAGAATTTTGAAAACAAGGATGTATGTACATGTGAATACCTTCGATCATGAAGTGAGGAAAATTATAATGCATATTTGTAAGAATATGTTAATTCAAATCACAAACTCAAAGTACACATCAAGGAATTTTTAATATGATTATCAAAAGACAAACAAATACGTTGAAAGATTTTATAAGCTTGTTTATCAGGGATTAAAGTGATGGTAACATTCAATCCATTCTCGATACTCCAGGAGTTACGATCATTTTCACTCTCTTCGCCCTGGGACATGTCATGACAAAACTGAAGGCACAAGCACAGTATTTTGATTGGTTCAACAAAAAAATTACCAATCACAGGCTGAAACGTCCACTTGAAGATTACAAAAGCGCGAAACCCCACTACAATGGTGTCGATGTAAAGTTCATGGACAAGATGTTGCACCAAGCTAATACATGTAACATTATTCAAAATCCCATATCAAGTTTTGGTCTTAATTATGTAAAAATATCCCCTACCCACCCATTTTTTGTTTTTTGTTATTTTTTTTTTTTTAATTATTTTAAAATAAAATGGAATCTGTCATTTCAAGTCTGATTTTGTTAGATGTAATAATATATGATGTTTAGTATCAGGGAGGAATTAGAAAAATACAGATTGCAATTAATTCATGCTATGCATGTAAAATTAGAGATATGTTTTATATGAAATTCCATTCTTATTTTCAAGATCATCTATACTCAACCGATATTTTTCGGCCTTCTTGCTCTTATGTAATGCCTACAATGCCCGGAAATATTTTTTCCCTGTGATTTCCCCAAAACATATTTTTTTTATTCCATGTATATCCTAATTAGCGATATAACTCTGTTCTAAAATATCGCCTCCTGTTGTTTGCCACTGAAATTACAGATTTATAGTTTTTACTTAAGCAACTCCAACTATTATATTTGTGTTTCTCGGATGACCCTGCGGTACTACCAGGTAGTGCTTCTAAAATGTAGAAATGAAGTAAACTTCATGAATATATGACATATAGAAGCCGGAAAGGTCTTTAAAAAAATATTCTTCCTTATTTTCAAGGTTTTGTTGTAGTTGGAACCACTCAGAATGCGTCCCCTTCCTCCAACCCCCGCGAAGGAGGAGATGAACGGTCATCAATGACAGCTGGGCAATGTCCGTGGTGCTACAGACAACCCCTGTCCGCTTCACGCTCAGAAGGGGACGCTCTGACTCGTCATCGTGGTTTACGGTCTGGTCAGTTTTACCTGACATTCCGGCGATGCATACTATAGAAATGATCCCTAAAAGTATGATCTTACTTTCGATGGGTAAGCTAGCTGTTCTTATTCTTTATCATATCTGACACGATTTGGTGCGTTATAATTTCCATATTCTTATTATTCTCTTTATTTCCTCCAATTTTGAAGATTTACAAAACCAGAATAATACATATATAGAACAGACGTTAGATAGGAGCGGGGCACAATAACCACAATGTTTAGTAGAATACAATTGTACAAATCAAAATAGTGAAATAATAGTACAATTTTCCTTGCGACATTATATAGAGTGTTATACAACAAGACATCACTGCTGACGTAACATACACATGAAGTTATTTCCCCTTTATCAATAGTTTTGGGGAGTAAATGTAGAAGTCATAATACATTATCAATACATTGTGTTATAGTAGGACAATGTAGTAATATACTGATACAAGTTTTATCGCGTTGGTTATCATAATACTGAACTAACAACACAAAATTGTTAAAATTATCTTACGACGTTATAAGGAGTGTTACACTACAAAGTATCACTGACGTATCACAGAGTTACCTCCCTTTGGAAAAAAATCTCGTCATTTAGATAATTATTTTTTATACAAATGAGTGTACGTAATAATCGTGACACAAGATATGTCATCGATACCTGTTTTATCTTACAGTCTCTTGTAATTAATTAATGAATGAATCACTATTTGTAATAATGTTTACACATTTTGTGTACGGAAGTTACTGCTAAAAATCATCTATATCAGATGGATCAAGTTCGAAAGAAATATCTCCACCCATAAGAATATGAAAAAGCTTGTAATCTGACATTGAATGTAAGTGTACACTAAACATTATATCTTTGATATTAATTATATCACACCATAATTTGTCTCTTAATTCCCCTGTATATTCACATTGTAAGATTATATGTACAGCGACATCGTTATACATTAAACCACACTCTGACACAACTTCTTCTCGTCTTCACAATCTCTTATAGTAACAATTAACTTCATAACATAATATATTGGTTCTCTTATAGCGGGATATCTAATTGCCAGTTTCCATAATACATGAGGTACTAAGTATCTGTGGACAAGAGAAAATCTCGAAAAATCACTATCGGCTGATATTCTTTCCCGCCACGTCGATTCTTCAACTGAACGGACAGCATTTCTAACAATGAGACTCCACATACATTTAGGCGGAAAAGTGCACCTATCTAAAGACTCGGTAAAAAGGTCATACAACATATATTTTCTAAATATTCTGATTATTTCAAAACCGAAGTTATGTTTTTCTGCACTAAACTTATATACCATATCAGCATTACAGAATCTTGTAAAAATATTCGAGATGATATTGTTTTCATTTCTAGTCTACATATCCGTCCCAAAAATAATAGTTTTTTAGTATCTATATACGCTTCAATGATGGTCCATCCAGGAAGGCTTGTGGACATGTCTGTACGGGTTTTAGTTTCAAAACCCTGAATCGCTTTAAGAATAAAATGCTGAGCTCTTTCTAACATTAAGATAATACAAATCTCCACTTTCTACTGTATTCCTCACAAATCTGAAGCATATACTGTAAACCAGAATATTTTGTACTAATGATACATATGTCATCAGCTTGTGTCGGGACATTCAACTTTAAATCCGCTACAATAGCGCCTTTGCCACAATTTTCAATACTATTCAATAAACCATTTATGAACAGCAGATATATTTTTTGCTGAGAGCGCACTTCCCTGTAAAATACCACGCTCCATAGTTACCCATCTCGACAACAAACCATTAAATATGATACTACTCCAGTATACATACTTTTCATAATACTCCATGACTTTGTCTTTATTCCTAGTTCATGTAGTTTATAAAAGTGGCCCAGTGTGCCATACAGTATCGAAAGCTTTATTGCTGTCAAGGAACCCAACATGCACATCTTCCCCTTTCTCTGTGTTATACTTAATACATTCTTGAAGATTAAAAGACGTTAATAGACTACATAACCCTTTCTGATATTGTTGTATATTAGGAAATCTACTAGAGTTGAGGACAGGGTCCAACCTCTTAGATAAAATCATTTCAAAGATTTTATAAATTACTGGTAAAATTGTCACATTGTCCCCCCCCCCCCCCCCCCCCCCCCCCCCCCCCCCCCCCCCCCCGATAACTGTTTGGATCTTCCTTCGGTTTACCGTTGCCCTTATACAAAGTTATTATAACACCCTTCTTCCAATCAACTGAATTTTGATAACAGAATTTTACAGTTTACACAGATGGCTATATAGCGAGCTATTTCCATATTTAAAATGCTCATAAACCGTACAATCGTTCCATCCTGCTTTATTTAAATTTAATTTGCAACAAATATTTCTTACCTCACGCTCTGTAATAGGTTCATCCAGATAAGGGTCATTCTCCTTCGAGATGTAAAGTTCATGGATAAGATGTTGCACCAAGGTAATACATGTACCATTATTCAAAATCCCATATCAAGTTTAGGTCTTAATTATGTAAAAATGTTCCCTACCCACCAATTTTTTGTAACCTTTTTTTTTAATTTGTTAATTATTTTACAATAAAATTGAATCTCTCATTTCAATTCTGATTTTCTTAGATGTATTAATATATGATGTATAGTACAGGGAGGAATTAGAAAAAATACAGATTGCAATCAATTCATACTATGCATGTAAAATTAAAGATATGTTTTATATGAAATCCCATTCTTATTTTCAAGATCATCTATCCTCAACAGAAATTATTTCGGCCTTTTTGCTCCCATGTAATGCCTACAATGTCCGGAAATATTTTTTCCCTGTGATTTCCCCAAAACATATTTTTTTTATTCCATGTAAATTCTAATTAGCGATAGAAGTCTCTGTTCTAAAATATTGCCTCCTGTTGTTTGCCACTGCAATTACAGATTTATAGTTTTTACTTAAGCAACTGCAACTATTATATTTTAGAATTAAATTTGAAGTATTTTAGGATAGTGTTTCTCGCATGACCCTGCGAAACTACGAGGTAGTGCTTCTAAAATGTAGAAATGAAGTAATCTTCATGAATATGTGACACATAGAAGCAGGAATTGTCTTAAAAAAATTATTCTTCCTTATTTCCGCTGATTTGTTGTATTTGGAACCACTCAGAATGCGTCCCCTTCCTCCAGCCCCCCGCGAAGGAGGAGAGGAACGGTCATCAATGACAGTGGGGCAATGTCCGTGGTGCTACAGACAACCCCTGTCCGCTTCACGCTCAGAAGGGGACGCTCTGTCTCGTCATCGTGGTTTACGGTCTGGTCAGTTTTACCTGACATTCCGGCGATGCATACTATAGAAATGATCCCTAAAAGTATGATCTTACTTTCAATGGGTAAGATAGCTGTTTTATTCTTTATCATATCTGACACGATTTGGTGCGTTATAATTTCCATATGGTTGTTAAAAGATTGAGCTTTTTAAATTAAAATTAATATATTATTTAATTTATTAAGAGTATAACATATTAAATAGTATTACCTAAATTCTTATAGAATTATATATGACTTACCTAGTGAAATTCTGTCAAAAAATAACATTTTTTGGCAATATGTATACAACTTGCGGTATGTGTAGGGGAGGTAATCCCTATAAGATTTCACTCGTAAGCACTGTTAGCATAAAGTGATAGTGCACTCGATGATTTTTTTTCACCGATTTTAAATTGTTATATGAGTTTGACAATAGGTGAAAAAATATGATAAAGACTCATAAAAGAAGAAATAATGCCCATAATTGCTGAAAAGTCTGATTTCACAAATTTTAATTTATCCGATCTAAATGCTCCGTATATGATTGTATAATTTATCTATGGTAATTACTTATGACATGTTGACTAATATCTATGTTTAAGACCACAAACAACTTAACTTTGATGGAAAGTCCATACAAAGACAAAAATCGATGACGTAATTGCCTTATGTAGGCAGCAAATCTTGTTTTCTGTGTGATTAATCGTACGGGACATATACGGTGTGAGGGAGTTCTTTTCGGTACCACGTAACTCTTCGCTTAGTAATATACCTAAATTCGTGGTCTGTCATTATCAACTGATGGATTTTTAACGTAAGAATCAAGTAAGATTTCACGATCGTTTGTGTGCCGTGAGAGACGGGACACTGCGGAGGTTTGAAGTATACAGTAAGTATTTCATGAGTATCATGTAATACTTACCGAGTGAAGCGTGACTTACTATAACTGATTATTCTCACCTTGAACTCTACAGCACTATATAATTTCCGTGTACCTGTGAAGGTGATATGTTGATTTTGGTTAAAAACCTGCAAACTAAGATATAAATGTTGATTATATTTCAACACAAATTTTTCCTATATAATCAGGAAATTTTCAAAACCTAAATACTAGTTACATCAGCATCAGGAACAAATTACTGGATAAAAGAGGAAAATCTGTGATCAGCATATATATACATATTTCAAGGTCTATCGATTTTTGAACTATAAATGTTGTTGATTTTTGGGCACGAGTCAGAGCAACAACACGCACACAAGATGACGTAATGCCGCCCCCCCCCCCCCCCCCCCCCCCCCCCCATTTCTGCTGTCACTTTCTGTAAATGGGAAGTAAAAAGACACATGTCCTTACTTAAAATGTGAAGAAAATGGGATGACTGTGATGAACACAGAACTTGTATCTATGAGAGTAATTACAACTCATTAAGTGATCTTTTTAAAATCAGGTTTAAGTAACCCAATTTTGAAAGAATAAAAGAAAAAAAGAAAAAAAAATATTGACCGATAAGCTCTTTTCCTTGTTTTACAACTTTTAATATTGATTTTTTCTTTATTGTTAGAATGACCAATCAGTCAACCCATAATATAATTACTATGTTATACAGTACAACAAGTGTACCTTCTTTGGGGTCAGATCTCGACTTAAAATCTCATCTTGGCTTCACATTGAAGGATTTAGCAACACATCATCTTGTGATTTAACTAAACATTTTTATTCACCACAATTCACGATTACTGTCTACAAATGGGTACTCGGAGGCTGAGGGGACAACCAATGTATTCCCCCACCATATCCAGAAAGGAGACCGTAGAACTTCAAATCAATGAAAAAAAAACTGACTACGTAACTTTGTATATAATTTAAAACCATATATAAATTATTGATACTTTTTGTTTGTTTGTTTTTTAAATTGCTATATTTGAGATGCATCAACAACTCTACTGGAAAAGGTTGTAGATGTGATTGATGCATTTGAAGTGCTGTTTACTATCAAACAGAGCGTAGAGTCAAAGCAGTTTATCAACGGACGACGAGAGTTTACAGTGAGCATTGATAACGTGACTTAATGCGAATCAAAACCATCTTCAAAGATACATGAACACCAGACAACAATTTTGGAACATATGACAAAATAATATGAAAACACAATTAGAAAGTACTCCAGTACTTCGGAGTAAACCAATTATTTACATTGATTACACTAGGTTAGAATGTAACCTCTGGGGAAAATCGTCACTCGGTACAGAAAAAATACATTCAGAGTTAATCATTACAAAGACTATCGACACGCGATGTAGTCAAGCTAACCAATCTGGATGTTATTTACCCCTAGTTGTTATCATCATCACCCGTACAGTGGAGCAGAGTGACCGACGCAAACTGGCTTATACGGAATCGTATCATCAACATATCTACTACAAAAGGGTTGGAATATGATATCTAGCGTGAAACTTAATTCCTAAAAACCGTCACGAGTAATGTGTAAACGGACCCACATCCATACACGTATCAGGTAAGCGTATAGAGCTACTGTAGCTAAAAATGACAGAGTTATGTCCCTTCTAAGCATATTTAAAGGAAACACATTAAATTGTATTTTTGCGGGACACCTGCCTTCACATGTTCGTGGCGCGGAAAAGAAAATTCGACCTATGAACAGTATAGAGAGCACGAAAATGTATATTACGACTTGGGATATTTGGCAGGTATACCGAGAGAATTCATTGGCTCGTTTTGTTCTTGCGGGAAACTTTTGGATGTTGAATAGTATTGCAGACACGAAGACGCTCACAATGACATTAGATCTGTCAGCTGTATAGAGCAGCCAGCACTAAAGCGGCGAAAATTCCTCTTGGATGCAGAAAGCTTACGTGTTAAAAAGACCGATGAAATCGCTTCTCACTCTCCAAAATCTAAAAGATCGGAACAAGTAAACACATTGAACGGGACTGGAGAGAAACTATTGATGGACCGTCAAGACCTGGATCGATAAAAGTGATATTGTTCGAGTAGATCTATCTATTAACGAACGTTGTACATGTGGCTCTCCTGTTGAAGATACCTATCACTTCTTTTTTCTCTGTGATAATTATATTGTCCAACGAATAAAGATGTTTCGTCAACATAGTTAATACATACCCTTAAACTTAAATTTACTTCTATTCGGTGACACACGTCTCTTTCTCAACAAGAAAACCAAATCGTAATTTTGCATACTCGGCAATATATCCACGAAACAAAAATATTCTAGCTAGCATATGATTGAATTTCTCTATCCAGCTCTTCCTCATATATTCTATACTATTAATATTTGTGAATGATATCGCTGACATTTTTATAAATGAAATACGATATTAACGTCTTAAACTAATAATTTTTGAAAAGGCTTATAGAACTTGTGCCCAATTATTGCTACCCATATAAGTCTGTGCAATGAAACAGGTTTAAATAATGTTTATAGTTGTGTTTTCTTCACATCAATGCTTTTGCTGAAAACAACCGGCGACAAGACTACGACAATTATTGTGTTCATTAAGTTTAACGACAGTCCTTATCTCTCTGTGGATGCTTGAACATCTTCTTCGCCACCCATGCAAACTTCCATTTTTTTTTAATTTCAAGTAGAGAATATTCAGTTCAGTCGGTTTTCCCAGTTTTCCAAGTTTTTCTCATCGTGTAATAGTACAGGCAGATTGCTTTGAAAACCTGACAAAGGTGTAGTTAATAATACCTGAGATCTCTTTGTTTTGATCTAATACCCATACTGGAGTGGACCATCTTTATACTATTTCATTCACACTTAGACAAACACAAATACCGATATGTATGAAAAGAAGTAATTTCGCTGTGAAACAAATAAGTTTTTCAGTTCCCTATTATATATTCTGTTGGTTTACTATACTGTTAATACTGTCATACAAAATGTTTCTTACGTTATGAAATTTGGGCAGACCAAAATGAAATTTGCTAATTTTAACAACATCATCTATTCGAAAAACGAGCTTGTAACCATGGCAACAACCATGAATCAGTAAATTTCTGGTATATACATATCCTTAGGTTCCTACTCCAGTAGTTCACAATACTGTGAATTTCGGATTTATTTTTATTACTATCTTCCATCGTCGAAAACATTTGCTGATGATAGGAAATTGATTTTTTCAAATGTTTAAAATTCTGGTTGCTATGGTAACATCATTATTCGTAAAACATGATTTAAGTCAAAAGATTCGGAAAGCTTGTATTTCCATGGTTCTAAATATAAGGGGGTTGCTTCCAAAACCTGACTGGAAAAGGATAACAATTCATGTTGAAGCAAAATGACATATTTTACTTATTGTCATTAAAACTTCCTTGGAGTTAAGGTGTTAAAGGACACATTGTCTAGTTGCCTGGCGGTATGTACTGCATGGATTTGAGTCTTTTCAGGGGTGTTAACATAATATATATGCCACCGTGTTGTACGACATCTTTAAGGACACTGTGGAGGCCCAGCGGTGTGTTGTGGCAGTAGTGGTTCTGTCATTGACATGAGAGTAACGACCTTATCTACGAGGAAGCTTCAGTGCGGTTTATATACTTAATACCTCTCATTTTATCATATATATGAAACACTGAGACATGCTGCGCATAGATATTTGTCAGGTGGCAATGGTATCTGTATTCGTCACTACAGAATGGTAGAGGGATCAACCCAGTGTTTTATAAGAAGGACCGGGAGAACTGTACTGACATTATTGTGCGGACTGCCGTACAAGTCACTTGTTGAGCTCATATGAATTCTTTAGGGTTTTGTAGATTTTGTGAAAGTATTATATTATACTTAAGAATACAATAGGGTGTAGCTAGGGTGATATATTGTAGACATTTGTTATTCAGAGGGTGAGTCCGTCATGTGAAAGAGAATCACGTGTATGTATATCATGTATGTAAGCTGTTGTTAATCTCATCTGTTGAATATGTGGCAATTTTCTCGATTAGGTTACAAAGAGACAAAACACATGCAGCTATTTCTATGGGATATCATGGGTTACGTCCCCTTAGCGGTTATCGAGTCGTAAGCACGAGAGGCCACAGGTAGAGGTGTCATCCTGTTTGTCCCAAAACGTAAAAATCAGGTAAAATATTTTTTGGACAAAACAAGATTAAATATGTATAAGTCTGTAATGGCTAAGAAAACAAACCAGCAATTAATCTACCAAAAGTTTTATTTAAGATACAGGTAAATTCAGCACTACATACCACTATAATATACAAAATGTAATGTACATTTTATATAATTATACAATTAAACTTGCAACACAATTAAACTTGGAAGGATGTGGTACAGTATACATTTTATGCTCAGCTATACAGTTCAGGACATAACTATAGATTTTAGCTTCTCCATGAATCTGGTGTAGATGACTTGGTAAAAGGGCGAATACGAGCGGGTACATTTGATCATCTATCATAGCATGGATCGTGTACAGATGGCTGAAGAATCTTGGGCATGTGTAGAAAGTTCCATCGCAGTAGAGTGTGTCGGTAGTTGATTGGATCTCCAGGTTTGTTGCAGTGGCAAAAGCTAGCATCCGTGTGTTGTCACTGTTGTCGTCGAATAGGAGAAACTGGTCCCCGGTGTTGATCTGTGTCCATTCGTCCTAGAATAATCTCTGCTGCTGAGGTTGGGAGCTTTGGTAGAAGTTTGGCTCTGCTGTGGTAGAGGGTTGTCTTACACGATGTGTAGGTGGGTATCTGTTCCGCCAGTTGTCTAGTCTCAGCTGTCCAGTTTTGCGTCTGTACTTTGGCAATTTCTTCGTCATAGATGGTTGACCTAATTTTACTGGGATGTCATTTGTGGTGGTGATTGTTGCAGGGCAGTTCCGAATGCAGCATCTCCAGTAGGTGGTGTATCGGTAGTTGTTCTACACCATGTAGCGGAATCCGGCCTGAAGTAAAGTCCTACACCTTGCTTGTTGGTTGTAAACTGAACTTTAACTTGATAGTTTGCGATGTTTACAATGATACTGCCCCCTTCCAATATCTGATATATATATATATATATATATATATATATGCTTTTCAGCTTGGGTATTTCTACTCACTCAGGATGGCATGGAAGTTCACCTCATCCTATTGGTGACTACTGTGTCAGTACAGTTATGCATATCTAGCTTGGATGTTCATTTTTAATATAGGGTTTGAATGTTCACTACTTCCTCTTATTCCACTTACCTGTTTTAGGCAACCATTTGTATTTTTCACAATTTCTTAAAATGTTATATTAGATATTTTGAATCTGAATTTTTAAAATCTTTGAATATATATAATACAAAATGAAATTACATAAAATATTTTAAAGATATATTTTAACAAAATAATTTGTTTCTGATATCCTATTTAAATTATTTTATTTAATTCATATTAATTATTCATACATGCATATATATTAGTTTAAGTTGTAATAATATTTGTATTTGATTTTTTCAAAATGTTGCAAATGGCTTTACGGTTTACCTGTGTAAGTTTACCGGTACAAAATTTTGGACAAGTTCTTTACCTGTTAAAACAACACACACAGGTATCTTAAATGTTATAACAACACACTGCCCTATTTGTGTACATAATTTTTTTGGGACAAACAGGACATAGATTTGTTCAGTTTTGGGACAAACAGGATTAAACCATCAAGAACACGGGTAAACTTAATGATGGGAACACCCCCCTTTCATCATCAGCACCACTTAATGATGACGAGCCAAGTGGTACATGGGCCATTTTGGGATGGTGTAGACAACGTCTCACATATGAGCCGTGTAGTATGAAGGGATATGATGTGTATTTCTTATTGGAATATCTAAGATAATTCATTATGACCCGAAAACATTATTTCTACGGGTTCAAAAAACTGTCAACAGCTATATAAAGAGGGACTCAACCTTCGATTTATAGATTCTGTTATTTTTTCTACCAATACAATTACCAGATGCTTTCATGTTTATTGACTTGAAAAAGGGTTATCTCCCTTATTTCTTTAACAGAACACATAATCAGATTACTGCGGCCCCTATCCTGACTTACATTATTATGGGTCTGATTCAATGTTGGGAAAGGAATTTCCATTTTCAAAGAGAACTCGTGAATAATTGTAGGCGCGATTTGATATTTTGAGAAAGGTGAGTTTGACTTTCAAAAAACTTCTATTACTGGGGACGAGGGGAAGGTGCAGATGCCTGGGCAGACATCCGAGGGATGTTCTAGAGTTTACAGGACCAAGTTTGTAAAGGAATAATGGGAGGCAAAACTACGACAAAACAATATAATGACAGACTAGTTTGCCTACATTTGAAACAAGACGGATACTTGTAAATTTATTCACAAAAGAATCCAGATTTGTTAGTTCTCCGCTCGCAAAGATATAATTCACGTTCGTCACGCTCTGAAAGGGAGTGAATGACACATTCCGGACTCAAATTACCGCACCGACTGTTTTGTAGATATTATTAATATAGCGCAAGTTTGGGATGGGCTTGTCATTGAATGAATTGTATAATCCTACTTAAGGGAAAGCGAAGTATATCAAATGAATTATGTTTGTATATGGGAGTATGATTTCAAAGCCATGAATGCATTAGACAATTTGTCGAGAATCTCGGTTTACAAGAGAGACTTGATTCATTGGGGGTGGAAAGACCATTACACTACAAAGCGCACGATGGAGAAAAATGCATTTCCGGTATTTTGATTTAACTTTGTTGTATCCATTTGTAAACAAATATGACAAATACCCTCTCAAACACTCCACCATTATTACAAAAGATTTAATGTCCATTGTTCACTGATTCAGTCTGGCCATTTGCACTGTGTCACAACTGTGCAGAGAAACAGAGCAAAGACCCTTGTTGTCATGACGACCCAAATATTATGCGAGATACGTGGTGTACTCAAGCATTAGAAATTGGAATGGGTTACAGAATTTTGAAAATATATGAAGCCATCACTTTAAAGTGACCAAAACAACCCTGTTACTAGAGGAGGTTGGTCTCTTTGGAGACTACATCATTTTGTTTCTGAAAATCAATCCTAACCCTTACATAATATAAAAAAAATATAGACAGGTAAATCTCGTCTTTTGGATTTGTCAGCCACTTGAATACTTCTCCACACCATTTTTGTTGATATTCTCCCAAAAATGGATGCTTCTCACGTGGGAATTTATTTGAATTTGTAAATGGATTTCTTTCTCTTCCATTTGGGTTTCGCCTTTTTTTCTTTTGATGTTTTCGGTCTCAATCTAGTCTTTGTGTATAAACCAAATAAGTGATTAATAAGTCATTTGACCCTTACTTCATTCATATAACTGTTTTGGGAGTCATGAGCCCCATATTCATCTTTTTGCTGGGACTAACGTCGATGATAAGTATGTCTGACTTCTCTTCAAAACTTTCTCTGGTGTTTCCATGAAAATTAAATGGTTTTGTTTTTGCTGGGAGTTGGCAGCATCGGTGTCCAATGTTCTTCGTTTTGTCTTTTTCCAACAATGGTAGAGGCACCAGAACTGGAGAATGTGGAGTTTCGACCATTTTTTTCTTTGTTAAATGTGCTGATCGTTATGGGCGTTCTGACAAACCGATGGTTTGTAAGTCGTTTTGGCAGGGTTTATACGGAAGCCTAGTGACGTAGGTTTTCGTAGTAGTGAATGTCTGCAAAATTTTGAGTCCTAACACCACCAAGATTCAGCTTTTTATCTTCTACTGGGGGTGTTTTCTGTTCGTGATGTTAAAAGAAATGAATTCTGTCTCGGGATTTTCATGTGACTTTATAGCACCTAAAGTATCCACACAATAACATAAGAAAACAAAAACAATATAATAACAAATAATGGACAATGTTGAATATAACCCAGACACTTTTCCTATATTGACCACACTACATTGGAACTATGTCAAAACTTACGGACAACGTTCCGGAATGAAAGCTTAACTCATTAAGGCTTAAGTCATTGCCCAGGGAGACATATAGAGGAAAGTTTAGTTACATCTTCAGAACATGTCATGGCACTATCAGGCATAATGCTAAAGCTACAAATTCAGGCTCTGATTACTTGGAATAGTCCCGTTAGTTTGTAATGGTGGTTTAGAGCAAGACGCTCAAAATAATATAAATTCCTTGCATCCATTCTAACATTCCTTACTATAAACATCCCCTCCTGCATTGCTGTCACTGGCTTTTCCATTGAGCGTCAGCAAAGTCTAGATAACCGAAATCCCTAACATCAATAAAGTTTTCAACAACACCCTCAATCTGATTGTTAAAGTGGTTAGCAAGCATTACAAGTAAAATTTGATTGGCACAAGAAGTAGATGTTTGAGCTTCCGACAATATTAATACATGTATATACAGGAGTTTCCTTTGATATGGGAATTTATGAAACAAATCTGGTATGTTTCACTTCAGTGAGCCTTTCGCGAGTTTCATAAATTACATATCAAATGTAAAACGAATCTAAGATCCTTTTTTCACGTGATCGATTTTTCAATCAAATCTGATAGAAAACGGATAAGCTACCGTTGTGATGACACAGATCACCCACACCTTGCAGTATCTGGCGTGCAACTGTGATGTAGCATCGCACATTAAATGTTTGACTAATATTACGGAAATTAAACGGAAAACTCGTAAAGTTATGACTAATAGCGATCACTTGCGTATTTAATGGTGATCGTTGTTGATTAATTCGACAAGTTTTGAAATAACACTAGACACTGCGTTAATTAGTCTTTATGGCGTATACTTTCTCATTTTAGAGAGCGGAAATATGTGTGCTCGGGCGACCAAAAAACTCGTTTACTATAAATTACGATGGTATATATCGTTTTGTCCTGCTAAAGTATAAAAGAAATGATCCATACCTCGAGCTCTGTTTGCTCTAAATGTCAAGGAAAGAATACCAAACAATCAAATTGGCGGTAAAATCTTGGCATACTCTTTTTTAGAATAGGGAAGCCATTTATTTTAACCTTGTTTAATTAACATGTACATATAAAACTTTCATAGTAACATATTTGCAGAAAAGGTGAGCGAAACTACGCCTACGTTCGAGTAAAAACCAAACTTTCAAACCCCTTCTTCGCGATCATAGTGGACTTCAAGAAAAACCTCTGAGAGGAAACCTGCGCCCGGCGGATAGGCAAAATGACCAAAAGGGAAGCACCGGGACTCTGCTTATCTAATATGCATACATATTCTTTATGAATAACAATTTTACAAACATAATTATATACACATAAATACATCTTGATGAAAACTACCTTTACAAACAGTGTGTTATATACAGAAAATTTGATAAGAACTATCTTTACAAACCAGGGACGTCCCTGTACAAACACAGCCGGTATCAAACTAAGAAGACAAGAAATAAAATCTCACACATACCAATTAAAGGGCGGTAGTATGGGGTGGTTGGTGGGACGTGTTGTAAAATCAATCCAGGTGAATAATAAAGATAGGCTGTAAATAAGAAGAAAACTTCTAGAGAAAATAAAAAAATCAATATGGCGTCGAAGTGTGAAAAATGCTGCTGAAGTGGGGTTTTCAATAGCCCCGCAGGGGCAAACTGACCCCAGGTCGGACAAACTGGGATCACCGAAGCCCCACAGGGTCCAATTATACTGACCAATCAGTGATCACCTGACTTAATTACCATACATTTACAAATAAGCTGAACCATCATGTACATAAAACCTAAGTATGTGTGAACCTTTATTGTACAGAAATATGTCTATAAATTGACCTTTGTTATTTAGTCTGTATCTTATAGACCTAATGACTGAATACAACGTGCTTCTCTGCTGTATCTAATTCTAACTTGGTATTAAAAGTGATATTCACGTTTGTTTCTATTTTACAATCTTGGATATCAAAGAACGTCGGAAGATACTTAAACCTCTAAGCCATGGTCTTGTATAGTCGTTCAGAGGGAGTTTGCTTCATCAAGAAACAGCGCCCAGTAATACATCTATCTGCGCGGACGATGGACAACAACACCATTCCAGACTTATGCAGATGTCATTTGTCCCGGAAAAAAACTTAGCGTAATATTGCCTTCAACATTTAATATAACTAATAAAGAACTCTCCTTATAGATCTACCAATTGATGTATGATATGTTCGCGAATTTGTACATTTGTGGAAATAAAAATAATGAATTCGTTTGCATTTAAAGCTTAGTAGTGTGTTATCACTAATGAAAGTATGAAACTCGAACCTAAATCAGATTCCTCCTCTTTATAACAATATCACGTGGTTTGTCCGATATCTTTCAACAATCTAATACGTATATAATTGAAGTCGAATACGTTTTAATATCTCACGCTTGGCCGTTAGCGTAACTACACATCCTGATGCAAACCTGTTCACCAGTTTCCGTGTACATGTGTTTAATGAATAACCTGTCATAATGAACGATAACCAAGGCAGACAGGCTAGCGAAGAAAACGAAGTAGTGCTGGCAGAATCAAGCAAAGTAAAATGGTCGTCTAGAAAGGAGTTTATCATCTCTCTTCTCGGTTATTCCTTAGGTTTGACAGACATATGGAGGGTGCCATATCTCACGTACAGGAATGGAGGGGGTAAGAAATATTACTGAAATTCGAAATTTATTTTGATAACTAAGATTAGTCAGAACAGAAGTGTCTACAGATAAACGTGGTTTTGTTTGTCTATTGACTTAAAACGAAAATTTAATTGATAAGAAACATACATCAGGAAAAATAGTGACGAAACAAAAGCATTACAAGCAAAGATCACCAATTCGCTTTAGTAACGAACTAGTTTAAAAATCGGGAAGTTGATACGAAGAAATACTCTTTTTGGTATTTTCTCTAAGGATTTCTAATTAATTGAATTAATATAAATGGAATGACATGTGGAATTATCAATAACAGATAATATATGCATATTACATGGTTGTTAGATTAATTACCGATATGTATTGAATATTGAGAGACTGTATCGCTTAAGGTAGCATCAATAATATTTTGGTCGATGATTTTATTTTACAGGTGCATTTTTGATCCCCTATATTTTCTTCATGCTGGTTTGTGGCATACCACTATATTTCCTGGAAATAATGACGTCACAATTTGCTGGAAAAGGGACATGGCGTGTATGGGATTTCTGCCCTTTGTTTAGAGGTTGGTGATTATCATTTTTTATAAATGTTTTATTGAAGAATATCCGAAGTGATCGCTATTGAGTAATAACTCAGTTTTCAATTCGTAATATTAGCCAACCATTTTTACCAAACGCACAAAATGTGCTATCCTATCTGCGCAAGAAGAATTTGGTGCGTTATATGTTATCCCAACCGTATCAATATCTCCAGCTCTGTAAGTAAACAATCAGCTATAAAACATTCTCTGTCCTATGTATCATCATCCACAGCACTGCATGTAAACAGTCGGCTATGAAATATTATCCCTTCTTAGTACCATCTTCCACATCACTGTCATCTATGAAAAGTACGCGTTGAAGCCTGACCATGAACGAATGTTTAGGATAATTTGAGTGAGCTTAGTGGAGTAACTCCAGGTATAACATTATAATAACGACGTTTTGATGCAATAACAAACGCAATAGCCCTTGAACACAAATTAAGAAGCATATTAGTTTTTCCTGGGGATATTTTTATCTGCAAATTGAAAGCAAATATTGATATGGAAGAACAAACAAGTGTAACATAAGTTAAGAAAGACTGTTGACTATATGTAAACCAACATCTGATCGCCCACCTTATCACAATCTAGGAACAGTGTACATATTTCTTACTATACCTTCGTATTTCAAAGTAAATTTCTTTATAAAATGACTTTGCTAAGATAACTGCTTATGGTTCACATGGTATACAGATATAGAATACTTCCATATAATTTTTATCAACCTGCATCATTTTAAACAACGTTTTACGAGTTTGTCCGACTTCTTGCACGGAAATTGTGATCACGGGATCAAGGCCGAATCAACTGCGACATGTAATTACTACAGGATGGGTATGCAGAGATATTGCTATCCAGAAATGGTGAATTCACAATAGGGAAATTGAAAATATCACTTTTATTATCATATGGAAGATGACTATGAGAAAACACATTTTGCCCCCTTTTTTGTGGCACTCGAGAGGACGTGAAAAGATATGGGGTTTCCTCCGAGTTTTAGACCTTTAGCATGCTTACATTTATGCCAACAGAAATGATTAATGCGAGCTGATGGCTTGTTTCTCAATTGTCGACAAACAGATAAAGGTTATACTTCATTATTGCTTATTTGACCAATTTTGAAATGTAATATCATGCTCTTGTATTACAAAGAACAGAGGGAATTAAATATATTGCACGTCCTATTTGTAAAATACAGATAAGCAAACAATTGCATTAAAAAATATTGCTCAAAGATGGGGATGTCAATTTGATAGAAATCATTATTCGAATATATGTCTGATTCAGTATTAGAATTCATTTTCGTGCAACCCCAGTTGTGACTGTTGACCGACTTATTATAACGATCCCCACCAACACCCTCCACCCCCCCCCCCAAAAAAAAAAAAAAAAAAAAAACCGTTAAAATAGTCATTTTACATTTACATAGATAGTCAGGTGATAATTATAGTGACGTTTACAGATAGGCGATTCTATCGTGCTTGATGTAATTTTAGAACTGACGTATAAATACATGTGTAATAGGGTTTATATATTTTAAAAACATTTATGAGTACTGCTAAGTAGATTTCCTTATTTGGTCATACATCTCTAGGCAAGACACATGTAGATATATCAGATACAGACTGAATAGTTACATATACTCGTAAAAGGGATTTTTTTTGTTTTTTGTTTGTTTGTTTATTTATTTATTTATTTATTTATTTTTTGCAAAGTGCTTCAAATGACCATTTTTAGTGTACAGACACTCATATTGGCGTTATGTATGTAAAAATCAAATGAATACCACTCTTTGTCTAGGCAAAGAATCATCTAAAGGTTCACACCGACGGAAGGGAAATTCTTTTTTCGTTACGTCTATATTTATCTCACCTTGTAAACGAAAACATATACTCAGGTAAATTTTAAGTGTTGTGTTTGTTACACGGGTACCTAGCCGTATGCATCCGAACCTGTTACGTTTTCATCAGAGAACAGGTAAGTTTTAATGCTCCACGCACATCACTCCATCACTCGCCTCTTGAAGTGTGAAACTAAATGTTTGAAAGATTAAACAAAGGCGTCTCCAGTGTTATAAAACACTGTCGATTTAAAATGATCCTATCTCGCTGTATTCTGCGTGTGTGCGGATGATGTATGTTCAATTTGCACAAATTTTAGTTTTTGGGGCGTTGAGTGTTACTACAATTGTACTACTTCGACATTTCCCAATATGGTTTGGTTATAAAGCAAGTACAAATAATACAAGTAAAACAACGAGAACCTACCGCGTCTGACGGTGTTGGTCTTTTCCGCGCGGATTCAGTTTCGCTGTACCTAGTACGCGCGCGCGTGTGGCATTGTATCCCGAGTTACATGAATTTAAACGTTGCATTCAAATAATGGCAAGTAATACAAATTGCAACGGTCCAAATGTTTTGCACTTTTTTATCTTCAGAGCAGCTAAGTGCATTGATAAAATTGATGTAAACACTTCTGTGGCGATTTTTTGAGTCTGTTGACAAATCCAACAATTTCATACGAATATAAAGCGGACGAGAATGCGTTTTTGAATTTAATTGATTAATTTATATGACGGATAGACGGTTTTATCCGTCTTTCATACCTTTGCATTACCATCTCATTTAATTTAAGGCTTCCTTTAACGGCCATCATGATTAGTTAGATGACATTAAAGATAAAATATTCTATCAACGTCGTATTTTCGCAGGGCTTGGAATAACCTTTCTCATCATTAACTGGATCGTTGGAACCTACGTTATGATACAAAAACCATGGATTATTCAGTATATTGTCGCTTCGTGTTCAACTGAGCTTCCATGGACAACATGCGACAACGAATGGAATACTAACGGTTGTATCCAGTCTAGCCACTATGCAAGATACTTAACTACCAACGCCAGTTCCATCTTCAACTACAGCACAGAACCGGTACAGTTTTTTAAATTAAGTATTATCGTACAATCAACACTTAAGATCATTTAAGGAGGGCCTCCCTATTTTTGTGAACCAAGTGCCTGTGTTTTTGGGTAAGAAGGCTGCGGTATGTTCAAGTAAATATCCCTGCAATAGCGCACAACGAAGTCGACTTTATAGTGCTATCACACTGCCGAAGACATGCTGTCGACTGTCGTGTTCCATACTAAATGCAATGACTGAAACCAATATATCTTTTTTTCCAGTCGACGTATTCTGCACACGTGACTTTGGTTACTGATGGAGGGAATGGTTCTAGACTTGTACATACGTCGTCCGTGGAAGAGTTTTGGAAGTTGGTACACTTTTTATACATTATAGCTAAATACCAATATTACATATGCTTTATGTACTATGTCATAATTTCATTGAATTTCCACAAATTTTTATTAATATCAAATACATCAAAAGGATAAGACAGCTGGTTTTAAGTGTGATTTTAGCATTCCAATGACCAACAGATTTCTGGGTAAAAGCACCTGCGAAGGTATTATATTTATATGTAACATTAAGTTAATTAATAATGGGATAAAGAGATGTTACAACGAATGGTCAAAGGATATGTTTTTTATTTCACCCAAGTTAGATACTTTTCTATGGTCACAAAAACCAAATCTTTAGCTATGAAGCTTTGTAAGTTGCGAAATTCCTGGCTGTTTTGTACCTTTTAAGACCTCATTCTAATGATTTGTAAAACTATTGTTAGCAACAACATATTTCTCCTGTGGTCAGTTTCGACAAGCGAAATAAGTAGAAATATTCCCAGCCAAACTGTCTAGATATATTGCATCGAGAAATCCGGAACTGAAAGGTCACTGAACCATATATGTTTGCAGAGTATTGGGTATACAAGGATGTATTCTGATAACTAAAATTTCTGTTTGAGTTGAAATTTTACTATTCCATTGGACTTTTCATCTGATGATTTTGAAATTAACACAAATATTTCATTCTGTGGGCTTATAACAAAGCAAACATGTTATGACGCAATCAGGGCCACCCGAACGTTTCAGCAAATCGATCTTGCAAAATTTTGCAAATTAAATATCACATATTTGTTTAAATGGTAAATTGGGGAGCACTATTTTCATAAGAACATAAGGAGATGATTTTGTATCTTTTGTTTTTCAAAAGCAATCAATGAAATTCTAACTAGGAAAGATTTACACCTTTTAAATGTAATGAATTCTAACAAAGATGACGATAAGCAATAACAAACCGTGTTGGAAAACGATGTTTCACTTACAATAACATTGGGAAGTCAATCTTGTATTAGATTCGATTCATTGTTTTCATTCAAATCAAATTTGCACTATTTATGTCACTGAACATTTTTAAACAGGAAAAACAATGCAATTTTTGAGAGGTGCACTTCGGGAACACGTATTAAAATACCTCAGATTATTATTTTCCATTTTTCAAAACTTAGTGTTGCCATTTATGAATACAGACAGGCATATCAGTTCAGTTTCATTAGGGCGTTTAAACATGAATCTGCCGCCAAAAGCCACTTAAATCATACTGTTGTTAAAGTGTTTGAGAGAAACATTTTCAATTCTGTTTCCAAGGCAAATTAGAAATATCACCATGAGGACAAATGTTATCCCGCGGATGTAAGATGTAAAGACCTTTTTATATTAAATATGGTAAAAAAGAAATCCATGAAAATGTAAAAAAAAAAAAAAAAAAAAAAAATGTTGAAAACTAATTTTTGGCATTTCTTAATACCTCCACATACAAAATTAGGTAAAAAAAAAAAGACAATATCTAAATTGCATCCAATAAAAGGAAATAATTTGCCATAGCATGGTTGCCATGGCAAGGAAACACATAACGTGGTGTTTGGCATCCTCTTATTCCCATGTATACCAAATTTGGTAAAAATAGGAGGTCAGTATTGTGCTGCCATAGAAACTGTTTATGAAACAACAAAGAGATCCTACAAATTAGTCATACCATTTGACCATAGTCAAATAACACAATCTGTTGAGTGACCAAGTAGTTATGGCCATCTATAGTAAAATCTGTTTACAATTTACGGAAAAGACAAGGAACAAACATATTATTTGTTGATACAATTCAACGAAGGTGTGAACCAAAATTCAAGTCAACTTGATGCTCGGAGGACGACTATGTTTCAAAATGCAAAGTCAGACATTTTCTTATAAATCTCTGATAAGGGGAGAAACAGCGAAGTCACTTCAAGTGGAACATCTCTATGTTGTACTGGCAATTCCAACAACATTTATATATAACAAATAGGGGGCTCTGAGATGACACGTTAATAAAATTTCTTAGTATCGGTAATGTTCTCTTTAACTAAAACAGACGCCCATATAGTGGGGCAGATTAAGACAATATTCCATAAGAATCTTTCACTTTGTGATACAAGCACCACATATGGCACAAATGATGTTCAGAATGTACTTTTTAAGAAAAGTACGTTATCCAGCTGGAAATCCATGATGGCCACCACTTTTCAAGATGGCCGCCTCGTCAAATGAAAAAAACAAGTGGTTTTTGAAGTAAAACTTGATTAAAGAGATATGTGTTAATGACCTAAACATCAAAATGAGAGCATTCTGACTGGAAAAACTCAAAGCTGTCAATTGAATTCCAATATGGCCGTCCGTTTTCAAGATGGCGGCTATTACGTGACTCAAAATTAGCGTTTGCATAAGATGTCTGATCACAGATATTGCATTAAGTTGAAGGACAACATCCATGTTCATTCATTAAAATGCTGCGGTCAGGCTCTATTGGTTTGTATTATTTCATAAGACTGATGTCAAAGCACAACCAGGGCACACTGGTAACATCACTGCTTTGAGACTCAGCATGGGATTCACTGTCGGCTTGAAGTTTACTAGCTGTAAACTGTTGAAGTGGTGTACTCACTGTAGTTTGTAGTATACTTTAGTCCTCCAAATGCTATCTAATAAGCCACTGTATATAACTCAACTGGAAGTTTTAGTTAGTTGTAGTATTGTACTTAGATAGCCGCACCTGAATTGACAGGATGTGACAGCGCGGGAGAGCCGAGCCAAGGGTAACGGGCTAGGTGTAGGGCACAGATGCTTGAACCTAGTTTAATCCCATATTTTAATGTGCTTTGATGTTTTTTATGGTTGGATGGTAAAAGGATAAACCCTCGGCCTTTAACCGTATAACACAAAATGTCCGCCAATAATCCATTGAGCTGCACGACCTAAACTGACTGGAGGAAGTGTTGATTCTGTCAGACAGATACGAAAGAGGAGTTGAAGTCTCCCCCTACCCGTTATGAGTGTAGTTCTGATGGCTATTCCATGATAGCCAAAATCATACCACAATTTCAGGCAACCAACATGTTGCCCATCAGATTAGACACATTGAGGCGAAACAGTACAACGTATCACCAAAATTATCGCCAAATTATTAGCAACTGCAAACTCGAGCGTGCCAATAAAAGATCAGCTGAAATTCAGAATGATCCTGGTCAAGGACACTCAAAAATGTGAAGGACTAGTATTGAAGTGCGGTGGTATTTCTTATGTGAAAAAATGGAACCAACATCACAGCTGCGACAAGCCTTGACCATGCAGCTAAATGAGAGGCTCAATGGATGTGCTCGTAAACTTAATGATGGTAAGCTTCTAGTTTTAATGAGTGGTCGAGATGTGGTGGTCCTGGAACTTAAACACCACTGTTCTTGCTTAACAACCCTGAGAGAGAGGGCACACATTGCAGGAGAGAATAAAGAAAAACTCCAGTCATCTCAAAAAAAGGAAGCCCCTCCTTTGGTGTTCTCTGAACTTCTGTCCTATGTCAATGAGACAAAAAAAAAAAAAAAAACGACAGTAATGAGCCCACTTTGTTCCGACTTGCAGAATTGGTTAGTCTTTACAGGGAGAGACTTGAGCTGTTTGGGAAAGATATACCTGACGTGAACTCGACTCGATTAAAAGAGAGGCTTTTGGCAGAGATACTAGGACTTGTAGCCTACAAGAAAGGGTGAGATATACATTTGAAAAAGACGTTGGTCCAGTCTTGTTAGAAGCATCATCCTATACTGATGCCATTATTGTCACCAATGCTACTCGGATATTGCTCAGGCACATGGTCAAATACAAGTCTAAATTGAGGGCAATATATTTGAGACTTCAGTGTATGGTTCACTGCCTCCAGCTTTGCTTCGATTTGAAGGTATCATTGAGCATGGGGCAGACATAAAATCTTTAAGCATGAGAATCAGCGTTTACCTGCAGCGCTGAGTGACACAGAGAAACTCCACTTTTGTCAGAAGTCTAAGCTTGCAAACATTCTGGAAGCTACCATTTCTCCTCCTGACACACAACCCAAATGTGATGCTTTTATCTTTCATGGTTCCTCTCTTGTGTATTCATTGTCTCCAAAGACATCAAAGACCTTTGAGGAGTATGCTGTCCAATATGTAGTTCCAAAGATCCAGACATACTCTTCAATAACTTATGAGCGAACAGACATCGTTTTTGATGTCTACTGGACTTCAAGACTGAAGGCTGAAACAAGGTCAAAGAGAGGAAAGGGAGATCGACGTAGAGTGACAGACAAAATCAAACTACCATCCAACTGGAAAAGCTTTCTGCGAGACGGCGACAACAAGACTGAGCTCTTTGGGTTCGTAGCTGACAAGATAGTGACCATGTATCCCGACAATGTCATAGTTGTGTCCAAAAGAGAACAGGCTCTTTCAAACAAACCCATCAGCCTTGAAGGCTTAAGTCCTTGCAACCACGAAGAAGCTGACTCCAGAATCTTTACACATGATCTTCATGCAGCCAATCAACAGGTGAAGTCTGTGTTGATTAAGGCATGTGATACAGATATTCTTGTTGTTGCAATCAGGTAATTTTTTTGCGACTCTTCAGGACGCAGGCTTAGAAATGATTTGGGTAGAATTTGGTCAGGGTCAGTCCATTAGTGGGTTGCCAATTCATGATATGGTGGTGAATCTTAGCCCCGAAAAAACCGGTGGTATGTTGTTTTTTCACGCCTTCTCTGGCTGTGATGTTGTGTCAGCTTTTCGTGGTAAAGGCAAAACACTGCATGGCAAGCATGATAGCTTTGCCCTGAAGTGAGTCCTGTCTTCAAAAAGCTCAATCAATCCTCAACTATCATAGACGATGCAGACATCAACATCCTTGAGAAGTTTGTCATCACCATGTATGACAAGCACAATACAACAGGCAAGGTTGATGAGACAAGAGTGGACTTGTTTGCTCGGAAGCAAAGGTCTGATGATGCCATTCCACCGACAAGCGCATCCCTCTTTCAGCATGTGAAACGATCTGCCTTCCAAGCTGCCTGCAAATGGGGCCAGGTAACAGTTTGCAAAATGCACACTGAAAGTCCTGTCAACTGGGGCTGACAAAAAGATGGTGAGGTCTGACAAGTTCTGTGGACAACCCTTCCACCCGTTGCTCACACTTGTGAGCAGTTGACAAAATGAGGCTGCAAGACTGAATGCCGAGGACGATACAAATGCTATCGCTTCAGCATGAAGTATACACAGTTGTGTGCCTTCAAATGTGAGGACTAAATGAAGAACCTATGAAGATGTACATCAACAGCAATTCGTTTCCTGACTCAAACAGCACACAAGAAAATAAGTATTTTCTTCACATTTTTTGTAAAACACAGAATGGAAGTTAACATTACGTACCCTATATGTTGACAGAGTGTAATCCCTATTATATCATCATAATATTCAGTAATTTTGATTTTCTATATGCAAAATAGGATTTGTCACACTGGAAAACATATAATTCGATGTATAAACCATCAAAATAGGATTATTCAATCAAAATATAGTTCAAACAGCGTTTACAACTGCTTCGAATGACGGCCATTTTGAAAATTGGCGGCCATTTTGTATTTTCAAGTTGATAACGTACTTTTCTAAGAGAGTAGATTCTGAAGCACTTTTGCGCCAAATATGGTGTAAGTAAAAGTAAAAGATTGTTTCAGCAATCTGCCCCACTAATAATGTGAAACATACAGTAGGTATTTACCTGGGGTAATCACAATTCCTGAGATACCATTATAATTTCAGTTACAAGATCCTGGATTTATCTTCTGGTATTGACGACATTGGTAGACTGAATTGGAAATATATTCTGTACCTACTGGCATGTCACGTGATTATCTGGCTGGCGTTAGTGAAGAGTGTACAGTCAATTGGTAAGGTAGGTGAGCTAGCGGTTGTACATAATATAATTATAGCATGAACAGAAACAGAATTTAACAAACATACCAGAATGCACTTTCTTTTTATTCTATACCCTAAAAAGCAGGCCACGAGCTTGATTATACAGGTCGGAGGGCGAGTTTTTCATGTAAGGGCATGTTACGGGTCTGTTATTGCCTTCCTGTTGGTAATCTGATGGCCGGCTGAGGCCAAGGTACATGCGCATCGGAGACATTCAGTGCCAGATTGGCGTCATGCAGGAGCAACCGGTCTTCATGCAAGTATAAATGTGACTTAATCGTATCAGAATACGAGAAGGGCGTTCACTATGAAATCTGGCTGAGAAATGAAGAAGTCGTCAACTGACGGACAAACTCGTGACAAGGGGGTTTCAAAAGATGCAGGATAATGAAAATAGTGATCTTATTGAGAAGCCCTGCGCGTTTTGCGGGCTACTTCGACAGAGGTGGTATTATCATGTTGATATGTTGTTATTTTCTTGTTGATGTTTATACGCCTTCCCGCCTTGCGGGCAACGCCAACGCAGGTGGTATACCGGTACTCCTTTGGTGTATGTATGTGGCTAGGAGCTCCCACAGGACTCTCATGCGTCATCCACGTCTCTGGTACGCCAGTCACGGAGAACACATGCAAATACTACGCGTTCATAGCACATGTCGACGCAATATTGGCTTGCCACACAGAAATGATCCTGTTTGCTGCAAAATTCCTAACGCACCAACCTCATAAAGCCTGCCCAAAATGTTGTGACTGACCCTTAGCAAGTTGAATTAAGAATTGTCGGTATTTTCTTTGTTTTTGTGACAACAATATTGGCGACAACAAATAATGTTATCATTCAGGCGTAAATGTGACGTTAATATTGGCCTGCTTCAACGTTTGCCATAAGACTTCCTTTATAGTATAAAAGGTGATATTAGGTTCGTTTGAGACCTCGATGTAAAATAATGCCTTTTACATAGAATTATTCCATCGGATTCCTTTTCCTCTTTTCATTTTCAATGCAGCTATTTCTATGATTCCCTTCCAGCAAAGCATATAACACGTCAAAAATACATATACAATATACATATTAAAGGGGATGCTACTTAACTCCTTTCTCTGATACCTTGTCTGAATGATATCATGACAATACAATTATATATCAACAGGATAGTATATTTGTTGTGTGCATATACAGGAGGTTAAATCATGGCTTTTGTTTTCATTAATATTTATATCGATGTCGTTTGCGTCGTGTACGATACTCGTCAGAGGTAGCGTCAGAATGATTGCCATGAATTCATTTAGAAGTTTATCTGTGAATAGATCATGAATATTATCCTGTTAAAATCGCGTTATATCGTCATCATATTAAAATTGCATACAGATTGTTACATGTTATCCATAGATAATGTATGTCACAACAATATCCCCGGTGGTACTGACTTTGATCATCTGGATTAGAGCTCTAACACTTCCAGGAGCCACAAGTGGTATGGTCTATTTTATAACTCCTGATTTCGAACACCTCGCCAACTCAAGGGTAAGTTGATATTTTCTGGAACTCAAACACTTTCAAAACTTTGGTTGAAAGTATTATCAATATACTTGATGCACACTTATGTTGCAGTCACAGTGCTAGGGAATATCATGTGTTACAGCACATTAAAATATGAATTTACGTTTTCGTATGTACATGTTTATGTATGTTTTTGAAGTGATCCTATTATCACTTAATAGCAGAACCAATGATAATGTTATCTTTACAAGTTTTACGTGTGGTAAACATTCATATGACAACAGCGCCTCTGAATTATAGGGTCAGATATGGACCTTTTTCCACAGTGCCATCACGCTGAGATGAAATATCCTGAAAACGACAGCATGACATACTACCCCTCTCTTTATACTGACAACGCGCTGACCAGTCGATGTCGACTCATGTTAAGCATATACAAAACATGCGATAGAAAAGATAAAGTTTTGCAAACGAAACAGGATAAAAATTTAGTTTTTCCATTTTCTTCTTTGTTAATGAATGTAAAGAAAATTATTTTATTTCTGTTTGTATATGGTAATATCTAGTACAAATTTACTTTCAAAACAATCGAAAAGCAAAAATTGCTTTGACCTGCGACTGCTGTTCTTTTCCACGCAATTTAATTGTCTACAGGCATTTCCTGGATGCTCTGAACAAAGTACAAACATGTGCAACACAATGTCCCAAGCATTCTCATTAATGGTCGTTAACTCGAATGAAGTCTTGGCTGTGTGTTTCGATTTACAAATTATTTGTTTGAAGAAAATGCTAATTATTTGGTTAAACATTCTGACATTACCACAATAAGTCGTCAGATTTATACCTGTTGTTTGTTCAGTTAAAATTTGTATATATAAATGCCGGTAAAATTAGTCTTCAGTAGCATTCAAATGTTCAACTTTCTTTTTCACACAACAGGCATGACACCGATATAACAAAGCCAATTCCGACAGATAGTTGTTACATTATGTGCATATTAACTGATTGTTTTGATTGTGTCATCTATAAAGTACCAGGGTATGGGATGGATGACATTTTATGCTCGAAAGACATCTCAACTAGTTTGATGTCGTGGGGATTTTTCCTTTCTTCAGTCAATATTCTGTATCACATTTTAAAAATTGTTTACGTGAATGTTACAACCGATTATCCGAAGTTCAAAAGGATAATAAAAGAGAAATTTGTTGACGTAGCTAAGATATATATTTTTTCAAGGTGTGGATAGAAGCAGCGTTCATGGCGTTCTATACACTGGGCCCAGCCTGGGGTGGACTAGCAATGTTTGGCAGTCACAATAAATTTTCAGACAACTGCTTTCGGTAAAGTTGAAGAACTTGTTTTAATATATACATGCATGTAATTAGTTAACCTTAAAGTAGGATCTATCATAACCAACTCATGACTTTCAGTTTTAAATAAGTATTTCACCGTATATATATTTTAATCCATCTTTCTTCGTATATCTTTTTTTAATCCATGTTGTACGATACCCTACGTATATCCGTGTTATATTTACTTAATACACAGTTCACGTAATCACGTGTCCCGGGGGTGAACAGCACGAATTCTCTTTGGTCAAAGCCTTTTTATGACACTGCTTTTTCTTATCTAAAAGCACGCACTAAATAATTGGATGATGCGAAAAGCAAATGGCAGGCACAAATTCGAAACTTTGTTTACAAATGAAAAAATTGTCGTCCGGTCATATCAGCACTGGATGCGCAGACACGGCCCGAAAAGGTTTGGATGCGTCGGTGAAGGCGTGAGATTTCCACCGACGAGTCTAGATTCTATCTGTATCGCTCAGACGGAAGACAAAGGGTATATCGCCCTGAGTGAACGCGATGGATTCGATGGGACTACTTTAATGGTTTTGGGAGGCATCTCCCATGGAGTTAACTCCCCCTTAGTGGTCCTGGATCCAAACCTCAATTGCCGTTCGATACAGATACCAGATCCTCCAACCACATGTCCTTCCACTTCTCAGACGTCATAGCCTAATTTTCCAGCAAGATAATGCTGGACCGCATGTTGCCAGAGTTTAGGTCTAGGTCAGAGACCTTTGATATGTGATAGAAAAATCTAGTAGATTTGCCAAAATTTAAAGCAACCTCATATATATCGGACATGTTTGTTTCCATTGCATATAAATGTGCATTGCCGATAAATCCAGACAATCTCATCGCCGAAACAAACTCAAACATGATGGTGTGTTTTTTCAAACTATTTTCTTCCAAAAGGGACGCCACTATCGGTACTGCTATGACAGTGTGTTACGGGTTATTAAATGGCCTGGTGATCTTCTCTGTGATTGGTGTGCTATCCAACGAAAGTGGAATACCTATTGACAACGTCATCACTTCAGGTAAGCATTTATCGTAGAAAAACCTGCAGTTAGTGGGGTTTAATTGCAATAATTACCTGTAACTTCCGTTCAATTCCATCGCCGACTATAATCTGTGCAAAAGCAAGCATAAGAAAAATGTATGTGGTGTATATATGCGTTGATTAGTTCTTTACAAACGAGCAAGATCACCGTTTTGCATTGTCCTGCGTTCAGTATCATTATGTTGTATGTTGAGAATGAAAGGTATGTCGGCTAGGAAAACTAACTCTGCTTTTTATTTGTCGCAACTCACTTATGTGTAACCAAACACGATACCCTTCTTACCTTTATACGATGGTGGATTATGCATTAATTCGAAAATCTTTTTTCAGGTGGGTTCTCGTTGGGATTCATTGCCTTCCCACAAGCTATCACATACTTCCCCTTCCCTCAAGTATGGGCCATCCTTTTCTTCATTGTACTTCTCCTGCCAGGCATTGATACTCAGGTTTGTTCAGTTGTTAATTAAAAAACTCATTAGTATCAAATTAGTGATGCGTCTATTCTAGTTTTCTGTCATAGAAAAGCTGAGGAAAAGGAAAATGCCTACCAATTCTCTGAGGTTTGTCCATCTCCTTAAATGTGTTTGCAGTAGAAAATAATTCACTCATTATTAATGTTTGCTATTTTACTATTTGCGACGTCTACGGATGATGTCGGACGCCTTTATAGAGCCACCTCACTGAAATACATGGAAACTGTAGAATGTCACACCAACTGTTGACATTGTACTTACAATGACAAGCTAAACGTTAAATTAAGAGAAGCAACTAATTTTTTTAGTCAATGGTTTGTCTTGAAATGGAAACAAAAACAACATCTCTTGGTACTGAAGGTCGACGGATTGGCATTTCTTCCTACTCCGTTCTCCTCTCTCTCTCTCTCTCTCTCTCTCTCTCTCTCTCTCTCTCTCTCTCTCTCTCTCTCTCTCTCAGGCTCAAATAAGTCTTTGGGTTTTATATGCATACTTCATGATATATCATCGGAATTACACATCGTCAAGTGTAAACAATCTTCATGTGACCTCATCCGTTTCAACTAACAAGAATCAGCTGATTGTATTTTGCTTGTTCGCGGTCTTGAGCTCATGAATTAAATGATATTATGAATATCCGTGAAAAGTTCTTTACAAAAACATGTTTGTTGGTTGGTCATTGAGGTGCGAACCCTAATCAAACTTAATACTTCTCTATGGATTTTGCTGGTCGATTTCATTGTAGGTCTTGAAAGAAAGAAATTACATTGTGTGGAATACTCTGTCCTTACTGTATATCTTGATACATTGCCAGGCAATAGTAATGGAGCCAGTCCTTTGTGTAATTGAGGAGGTTTTCCCCAAAACCATTGGGAAAAGAAGAATTCCTCTTCTTACCGGAATGACAGTGGTAACTTTTATTTGTGGAATCCCTCTGGCCTCACAGGTATGACTTTAACGGAAGTTTTGTACATTTATTTCATTTTCAAATTTACTTAATTCTGGGGTGCTGCATCTACAGTATGACTTTTTTATCACTTTAGTTTCTTAATAGCCTCCTAGGCTTCAAAATATAGGCCCTTAGCATCACTGACGAGTCCTAGAAGGATGGAACAACTGTATGCTGCAGTTTAATTCATTATTTGGCTCTGCTGTATCTTCCTGTGGCGTGTTACCGTCTAATTTGATCTAAATGTGACCAACTGTAAAATTGAAAAATGAATATTCGATTTCGAAGATTTCGGATAGGTAATCGCAATATCCAAATATCAATTACCAGAAAAACTATCTTGGATATGTGTCATATGTTCTTTTCACAGATAGTTGCTACCTGAAGCAAGATGCACTAAAACATGGGGGTTTCCCCAGCTTCGAATGCACACACCATATGTTCCAACTTTTAGACAACTGAACCTATCCATGTAATGAAATCTTACTTGGATCCTATACAAAAAGTTGGTATAAGCGTGCGCTAAAAAAAATAAAAAATCAGATGTGACCAAACAATGTTAAATGCTCATGCTTTCAACATCAAATTTACCATTTAATTGTCATCCATTTCTTCATCAGTGTATATAGCACAAACAGTAAGACAATACTCCCACGTAAATGGGATTTTCGGGAGGTACCCAGTTCTATCTCAGCTAATGGAATAAAGATATTATGTTATTCCAATACACATTTCTAATAATCTTCTTTTTGTGACAAGTGTCCTTTAACTTAATTATTCATAGTTTTAATCATTTCCGCTACTCTCCCAAACCCTAATGCAGCCGATGAGTTACATGATAATGCTAGTGGCACAGAGTTCTAGGATGGTAGAATGTCATTGCAACGTTCTATGTGGCTTCATGATCGTATATTAAGGAGTAATCAAGTCATTGGATGAATATACAGTTTTGCCTTTTCTTGTACATTTTCCAACTTTTATCAGAAAATCGCCAGCGACATATAGTTAAACACACCACTTTCTAGACGTACATGTTTTATATATTAGACACTGTGACTCCGAATGCACGTTTACCTGTCGTCATAAGTCATAAACATTTAGATTGTCCAAGGCGATGAACTTGAAATAGGTGCTCCGTCACGGTAAAGCACCATACCTCTTTCTATTAAAAGATCAACCAAATTTAACAAAATCCAACCTTCGGAATCTATGGTGGCCGCCTTTCACCCATTTATAGCACACCTGACCCGAAGGGTCACAAGGTCACAGTGGTCAAATTTGCTAAATACATTTAAACGTCTTAAGCTCTAAAAGGCCTAGAGGCATGATATTTGGCTGATATGTTCTTAGGAAAACGGAAATTAACTTGACCTTCAAGGTCACAGGGGATCAACTTTTTTATTTG
The DNA here is from genome assembly GCF_031769215.1 of Ylistrum balloti. Classification (NCBI taxonomy): domain Eukaryota; kingdom Metazoa; phylum Mollusca; class Bivalvia; order Pectinida; family Pectinidae; genus Ylistrum; species Ylistrum balloti. Next base: position 174,392 of record NW_026782141.1, on the reverse strand, counting down.
TTATTGCAGCTATGGTACCCATGGTAACCTTTCAAAATATGCATAACTTATGTAAATGTATAAACATTGTCAATTTTGAGTATTTTTTACCTAATATATACCAGGTGAGCGCTAAGGGCCCCATTGAACCTTTTGTTTTATCGATAAATCACAATTAGATAGGCTCACTTTAAAAGAATCAAAGGGCAACTGTATATGTTCTTTGACAATGATCCATGTAATGCATTAAAAATCTTCTATTCGTGTTTAGTCATCAAGCATAAAGATAATATTTAATGGAGAAAATGTGTAATATGCTTCAAATCCTCCACTGTATACCTATCTTGCAGTAGTCAGTGTATAATGCGCTGAGCTGTCTCGCTTTCTATTGTTCTAGTTGTGTCCTGGTTTGGAATTTGAGTTTGTATTATTATTATATTGCCATGTTGGTATTTTCTCAATGGATTTTAGAAGATACATCTGAGTTTTAAATATTTCCAATGGAATTAAACGAAATATGCAAATTTTTCATTATAAATGTATTGAACTTTACCCCCTTGGGTTGAAATGTGAGATTGTGTAGTCATTAAATTCACAATAAAGTACCTTAAGACCCTTCAATCCATGAACATCATTTGATTCCACCATATTTGGCTGTTGAGAAGATTTTTTTGAAATATGGGTCATTTTGACGCGTGTGGTTGTGTCCATCAGCCCCTTATGGTCAGCCATTATCAACGTATACATACTATCAAACTGTCATCCTACACAAATAAACTTGAAATCTTTCCAATGGTACTTTTGTAATTTAACAATTTACTCTGGAAGTGCAATTATCCTTCATAAACTACTGCAAAATTAAATCCCTTCTTATGGGTAAGTATAGGACCCTGGGATCATAAAAAACACAATTTTAGTACGCATTCACCCTTTCTTTATTTCATTCATGCAAATCATTTGATTTCACCATATCTGCAAAGATTTATGAAGTTTGAGTCTGGTTTCTAGTCTTGCTTTAGTTTTTGGGTATCTTTAATGGATAAGGCATACTGCGCATTTGACCTTATACGACAGTATGATTTCATATTGTAACTGGTGAAATAATCTTGTATGAAAGACAGAAATTAATATCACACATTAGTGAATATTGTAAGTGTTTATTGAATCAGTAGTGGAACGTGTCATCGGTACAAATATGTCGGATTTCTTCAACAAACATTGACAATGCATGTGTAGATGTAGTTGTTGACAGTCCTGTATTCATTTTGAGGGTATCTACGAATCTTTTATCCTGCAAATTAATGTTCATTGCATTCCTACGCATCGACCTGTTGTACAGGACTATTGGCCGAAATGCAACACTGCAAAAATACATGATAATAAGAAATAATTTCTGTTTATGTAGGCTGGCGTTTACATATTCCAACTGATAGACTGGTATACTGCCACATGGAGTATTTTACTCATAGCTGTGACCGAGTCCATCATATTTGCCTGGATATACGGTAGGTACATTTTTGTGGTAGGAATATCATAGTGGGAATAATATACTTTTTGTCAATTTTTTAGGTCATATAAACACGATTTAGAGAGAATAATACCAAAACAAGGATACTAACATGTTCAGAGGACAGTGGAACGTCAAAAGTGGACTTAAAAGGATTCCCCTTTTTTGCACAAACAGATATTTTTCGTAGGTCATAATTCGAATTCGGCTTCATAATCTGATAATCTGGTTTAATATCTCAAAACGATTCATAAAAAGGAATATAACTCACTAGTAATTCTAGAACAGAAAATCCTTTATATTTGGGAAAAATAATTCTATTCAACAATAATGCACATACAGGTATACTTGCCTCTCCATTGGATGGGAAGAGGGTCAACTTAACTACCATGGACTCTTATGACCCAAATCCTGTCTATATTGAGGAACAAGTATACCAAATGTGCATTTATTTCATTTAACAACTACTAAATTCTACAGATTGGATTATTTTATATCTTTTTACTAACTATGTCTAGTTACCAAAATGAATAAGAGTTATCTCTCCCACAGTCATTAATTACATAAAACTCAGTAGTTGTCTGTCTGTATATCTGTCTGTCTGTCTGTCTGTCTCTGTCTATCTGTCTGTCTGTCTGCATGCATGCATGCATGTATGTATGTATGTTATGTATGTATGTATGTATGTATGTATGTATGTATGTATGTATGTATGAAAGTGTGCTAAAGACTGATGTCTGTATACATGTTTATTCTATTCTATAACTGTCTGACCACCTGTGTTGTCTTCGGAGAGGACTTATATAGGCTTATGCCTGCTGTCCGATCCTATTAATGCAATTTGTTTTTGTATTAATAAAATATTTTGAAAATTGAAAATTCAGCTTCATATCTGTTTCCCTCAATCAGACCATAAAGCATACAAAGCAAATTATTTCATATTACATACTTAATGAAAACAAACTTTGCCTTAAGTTATCCTTGCCAGCAATGTTTTCAAGTTATCCCTCTACGACCACTCTGGTCGGAAAGATGAAAACCACTTCACCATGTTGTTACTTATGCCGTTATTTTTTAACTGTTTTTAGCGAGACATTGTAACTCGAGAGGGACCTTTTAGAAAGGATTAGCAGAGTGTTTGGTCTATAGTTGGACGGGACACCGGTATAGCATGAACATTTTCAAGGATGGCATCTCGTCACCATTTTTCAGGGATAGTAGTTTCATCAGTGAGACAATTGTTGTCTTTTTCTTTGGCATCTCCGAATGAAACAATGTCTTTCCCTGATTACTTTGTTTTCTAGATTTTTTCATAAGATCTTACTGCAGCTGTTCAAAAGTTTTTTTAAGTAGGTTTATTAGATGTTAAATATAAGTTTGCGCTAACAGGACAGTAGGGAGTGAGGACAGAGGTTTTACTAAGTTGTTAGTAATTAGAATATCAAGCCTCGTTAATCAGTCTTGGTAGGTTCAGTAAGCAGTTTTGTAATCCAGTATATTGTGATCCATATTTCAATAAATCACGTGAAGATGAGAATTGGGATTAAAATTTAATATGGCTTGATCAATATCCCAGCAGGATTACTTCCCTTTCTAAATAAACAATACAATCATGGTTACAGGTGAATTTGAAGATCTGCAGATACAACCGATAAGAATAGGTTTACCATGTGGTTATTTCAACCCAAGGAAGAGTTCATCAGACTCCAGATAAAGTATTGTCAGAAATAAAATTATGGTATTGGGTTTTGGAAACACAAAAAAACGCATACGAAAATTCAGCATCATATCATTCTTTTTTATTCCTTAAGAATCATATATTGATATGACAAAAAGGACTAGTGTCAATGTAAATATCCATATTATCTGACCTCCAGTCCCGTTGATATCTCACCATATCATTAATAGGAAGATTGTCATTAGCAGGTGTTTCTTTCTGGAAATTTTTTAAATCCTATTTAAGGACTATTGTGAAGTTTGTGGAAAATGTTTTCTGACGAATATTAATGCAAATTATTTCAGGCGGCGACAGGTTAAGCCGGGATTTCTTCCTGATGATTGGAAGACCACTGCCGATGTTTGTAAGAGTCTCAACGGCCTTCATCACGCCAACTATTCTAATGGTTAGTAAATGCCAAGTGTTGTTGCTATTAAAGGCAAACAAGTATCTATCCGATTGGGAAAACGTTAACAATGATTTGGACAACTTTTCTATCTAATTCTCCTCTGTGCAGGAGCAGGAAAGTATAATGTTTCTTGTATGCCTTCTTGTACAGTGTCATGGAAAGGAGAAGAGCAAACTTTATTTGCTATTTCTCTTGTGCCACATATAAAATAAATTCTATCTTACTTGCTATTCTAGATTTTGCTAGAAATGGTAACGTCGAAGAATGAGCATTAGAATTGTGTTAGATTTTACCATTTTCGTGATCTGCCCTTGGGAAAGTAAAAGACAAACCGTTCCTGAACATACGGAGTTTAGTTCCCTCTTACGATTAACCGATCGGGAAAGCAGCCCAATCTTTGTATCTCACCTGTACTCGGTTTTAATGCTTAAGTTTTTTCAGTTCAACAAATTATGGTACATCATACTTTCAGTTTTTAGTCGTGGTCAGCATATTCAAGTACAAACCGCCAACGTATGGCTCTTACCAGTACCCTGACTACGCCGAAGGAATCGGATGGTGTTTCGCCCTAATACCCATTATCCCGAGCTTGATTTATATGATATGGATGATAAAGAACCAGAACGGCTCACTGAAGGAAGTATGTTTAATAGTAGTTTCAGTGATATCAAATGTGGATGTAAGAGTGAAATTTCCATAGAAACTAGGTTTTTATAGAGACTTCAAAACGACTTTATACAACAATATGGACTGAATAATATTCTGGTTATTGATAGATTAACCGGATATGATTAAAGTGAGCATAGTCTTAATGTCCTGTCAATTACCTGACACCGAAAATTACACTAAGGTTAATATAGGGAGGATAAAAAGTTGAAAAAGACGTTAGTTCGCTCTTTATAAAGCTTACATAAGAAAGAGTAATGATAAATTAGATAAAACATTTTAACCTTTTCCTTGTTGTCTATGCGGATGTTTGTGTATTCAATTTTTGAAGCTATGACAGAAATACCTCCTGTGTGTTAAAGGACAGCGAAGTAAAACTAGCCTTGTTTGATAGTGTATGGTTGTCAATATATTTTGCACTGCTTAAACATTTATATGAATAGGAGTATCTAATATATGAATTTAGCGATAGCATCCTACGCCTGACGCCCTTACAAGAAGGGTAATGCAATAGTAGTCTTGTTTCATGTTGGTTCTACCAGCGTCATATGAAGGCATGTGGCTTGAAGGACTTTAAGGACACTGAGAACAAAACAAGTTGTGGTCTTCATGAAGGAATATTGCGTTCCTCTGAAAACTATTACGTGGTTATCAGTAGGTGGGACCAAAACCTCATCAATGTAACAATGTTTTTGTTATGATGTTCGATATTTTAGATCATGTCATGTCCGTATCAATTGTATATTGGATAGTTTCTGTATCACTATTATCCGATTGAAGCGTTACATACAATCAGCAAAGATGTATACGTATTTGACATTGCATTCGTTTGCATTCAGTACATTTTATGTTTGTGTCTCGTATTTCGTTGTCTTGAGAAGATTTATTTTGACGAGCATTGCTTTTTTTTGAAGAAGAGAAAGAGGAAAGTAAATTGAATTTGTTATCCGACTAATTGAAATGCAGTCAATCCTTCGCAAAGTGTTTTGATTTATAGTAATTTTGCAGAGATTTGCATCCTTGCTGACACCATCGGTATATTGGGAACCCTCAGAAGAGAAAGTAAAACATGTCTATAGAAAATTGGAAGGGAGCTACAAAAGATCATACAAGAGGTTGGCCAAATATAATTTGACAGGTCTTGGAGGATGTGACAAGTTCTCTACAGAATTTGGAGGCGACAACTCTGAGATGGACACCCTTCATGAAGACATCCAGGTGTAATGTGTTGAAAGTACAGGAACAAAATACATATGACCAGTAACTACATATTATTCAGTGTATAATCATATTTTTTTCAAAATGGTAAAACGGTATTTTTTTTGCTTTTGCTATATCTTAATCCCACATTTGTACTTTAATCATTGACATCCGATTGATTAAGTCAACAGAGCTACCGTTTTAAATAACAACTCTTTGTTCATTAATCGTTTATAATTGATCCTCCCCCCCAAAGGAAGCTCCATGCCCAAACTGGACAAAATATGTTTTATGGTTCATGACTGGTATAACAATTAATAAGAAAAGTCTACAGACGAACCCGGCGATACGCCATAAGCTTACCCTGCTGGAGTTGAGATAAAACTGCTTAAAACATTAGTTGATAAAACTTGTTAAGTTTTTTGGTCGCCATATTGATCTCATTTAGAAACATTCTATTTCTTGTGTGATAAGACGCTTGACTTATTTAATGTTCGTTAGTTTGCCTTTGGGTTGCGTTATTGTATACCGTGTTCTAATTTGAGAACGTAACATTGCTTACTTTGATTGACAACGGGTGTCAACCATGAAGCAGAAGACACTTACTCTCATGGATAATCCGGTCTTATTCTCTTTTTCAGAAGTATCCATGTAAATTGTTCTTTAGTTCATATTTTGCCTTAGTAACTTGGAATTTGAGTTTGGATTATGGTGATGTTAAAATGTTGTTAATTTCTTGATGTTCATTGCATATGCATACCTAAAGTAATTCCGTTTGGTTATCAATCGTTTAACGTTCTATCCTATGATCATTTAACGATGGCCTCGTCGAGGTTGAGCAACACGGTTACATCATCCAACGTGCACCCTAATCGTTATATTACTATAATACTGAGATTTAAACACTTAAATTCAATTATTAAGGCATGTGCACTATGCAATTCATTTTCTAATATACATAGTGATTAAACAAAATAAGAAGAATAATTGATTATACTAGATACAAGCCCACTTTGAAGCCGACTTGATGTGCTACCACGTATGAATTTACTGCTGAAGGACCAAGCTAGCAACCCCGATTTTCCAGTCGTTAATATCCCTTTCGCTCTCTGCACCCCTGTCATGGCAAAACTGAAGGCATTGAGGATGAAGATGACCAATCACAGGCTGATACGCTCCTTTAGAAAATTACAAAGGAACGACACCAAACTTCAAAGCAGTTACAATATACCGCTATACAACCTCGATTTTCGTTTGATGTACATCAAATGATCAAACTAATATTTTTGTCTTGTCCACAAGGTGTCGCACACGTTCAAAGAGTGCAGAGAACGACAGTGATCGTAATCCTTAAGGTATGGAATATGTTAGCAAGCAAACTCAAACTAATCAACATTACAATTATGACAGGTTTGATATGTCTTGGCTAGGACCCAACGCCCTTTGTACAGGGGTGAACGCTCAACTGAAGACAGTGATTATGGAAAAATAGGTGTAGTAAACTGAGTAAATAGAGCAAAAATCTCGCAGAAGGGCAGGACCCATTAGGGTAAATATTGTCACGTGCAATGTGACCGGTATCGAGAGGTCTTTGGAAGATGAGACAAAAGATTGGTGATATTTCGGTAGCGACGTCTTTGAGGACTCGAGACTTTATGAAATCTGGTAATGTAGCGTTGTTGCTGTCTATCTTGAGGACGAGTTTTTTAATATCCCTGGGTGTTATGTGGAAAAGAGGAATTACAGAGTCATGGTCTGGAGTATGCATACTGATTTCGTCAGAAGTAGAAAACATTGAATGAAATTGGGATGGGTGTATTTGCTTTATTTGAAGGTTAAATCATGTATCCATCCTGTTTAAGAAAATCCACTCCAATGTAACCGGGTTTTGTGCTTTATGGATGTAAAGAACGTTTTCATAGGTTTAATTGCATTAATGTCAGCTTTGGGAGAAACAATGTCTTCTTTAGAGTTCCAAAATGTATCTCAGATAACTTTTGGAATTGGTGTTTGATAGTTTTGTACATTATAGTGTTTTTGTATGATTTTCAAGGGGACATGACAAAGTTCAAGGAATACCGCGTCATATAATGAGATGCCCCCGTGTCTTGACTTGGAGTGTTGATACTGATTAGGTCTAAAGTGTTATCAAGAATGTTGTCGATCCCATTAAGATTCAGAAACATTTTGTCGTTCCTACTCGGAGAGTAACAGAGAGAAAACTAGGATCTAGTTTTTAATAAAATTTATCTAAATTTTGTGCTGATGAAATTGTCTGTTAAAATATTCGACATGTGTGAAGTCCAGAGGGTGCAAAGGTCATTAGAACATGACCCGTTCACGTATGTTGTCAGATCCTAATGAGAAGAGTAACGAAGCGAGAATTAAGGTCTCCAGTTTCTGAAGTTTCACCGATGAAGTCAACGATCATGGCAAGATGATGAGAACTCTGCCGATTTTATTGCCAGGGTTGTCATGTGGCGCAGTGGTAACGCACTTGCTTTCACATAAACGTCCGAGGCTAAATTCCCGAATGACGTGAAAAAAGTATGAAGACTACCTTGGTATTTTTCGTACTAACAAGAGTGACCAATACAAGTTGGAATACATCAGCTCAATAATATACAAAATTGTATGGACAGAAAGATGGTGGTCATTCCGTTCCACTTGAATTAATAGAGTTATACTAAACAAGATGGAGTTCAAACCTTAAAAAGGTTGTTAAATCTTTTTAAAAAATCGCACAAAAGTTTACAGCATGCACTAACCATGTTCATATATATGACCTAGTCCTGACTGATGTAAAATACATACATTTCCATAATGTATTGAGGTAAAAAATCTCGTCCATATGAAATGTATGGTAATTTTACTCATTTGCGACTTTGCCATCAAAATGACTGTTGCAAATCGTACAAAGAAATGTATGCTCTATTAGTCTGCTTCCGAATACATGTAAGACCATTACACCCAACAAGGTTATAGGAAAGACGTTAGTATGTTTTCTCCATGATGTGATCGAACACTTGCTTACCATAGATCAACTACTAAAAGCTTACTTGATTACATGTACAAGTGGCGGTTACAAATAATATTGTTATGATGCTTTTGACGAAGGCTTATCATGTATTTATTCTAGTGACTTTTGCTCAATGAAATTCACTTTTTGGAAAAAAGTGTCATTCTCTAATTCTAATGATACAGCGAATTCTTTTCTCAGCAACACTGTTATTGAAGATTTGGAAAACATCTCCAGTGATGAGAGAAGACATAGGAATAAAACCAAGAAGATGAAATTTCAGGATTTTTGCTGCAAATCATTTGACTTGATTGTTGTCAAAGTATGCAGTAATAACAGATGGTGTAAGTTTGAATATTATCGCAGCAAAAAACATGCCCTCGCCTCGCATACATCAGGAGGCCGTTATTAAATTACCATAGAAGGATCCTTGTGATTGAGCATTTTTGTGGTTTGCGCTTTAAATAATCTCCTTACCAGCAATATTGTATTATCTTCCCCAATAAATCACTTTGGCCTCTATTTCTGTAAGACGGGTGGCAATTGCGGCCCTAAGGTGGCTTAAGGGTCAATTAAGAGAGTTCTATTCTTACGAGTATACTGTCTGTGTCACTTTGTTTGACTCCGAGGTAGTTGAGGAGAATTGGTAATGAACACCTAATTATGGAAAACAATATAAAAAATTAAATCTAGAAAATAAATAAATAATAAACCTTCATCATCAGACTCAGAAGATGACCATGATTTGATTTCAATCAATTGACGTAATAAGATCATTGCAAAAAGATAAACCAATATCATCGGTTTCACCATTTGTAAAAGAAAATACCATATTCTCAACATGCAGTTCTCCAAAAGGTGTTGACAAATTACGTTCTGACGAACTCCTGGTGGAAGTAATCCATCTGTCACAAGCAAAGAACCTCTTAGGAACGACCAAATGTTCTGACAGAACAGTCCACGTTGCCCTTCATCCCTCTCTGAATACACACACACACACACACACACACACACACACACACACACCCTCATACACACACACACACACACACACACCACACACACACACACACACACACACACACACACACACACACACACACACACACACACATATATATATATATACATATATATATATATATAAATACTCTGTCCATCTCTTCAGGGAGAGAATGAGAATAACATACTCAGTTAGTTCAAGGGAACAACAGAAGGTGAACTATGTTAAACGGATCAGGGTGAAGCGAGATGGCAGGATCCGTTACGTTTAACATTTCAGTCTTACCAGGACGTGTCTTTTCAAATAATAAATCTCCAACTTAAAGGCACACACGAAACATTCATACTCCTTCATTTATGCTACCCAATTTTGGGACTCAATTACGAATGGACGGTACATGACGATCTCTGTGGAAGCGACTATTTTCTAAGGAATTGTGGATCCACAGAGAGCGACCATTTGAAATTATATAAACCAGATTGGAATAAATTTGAACATCTCAGTACCACAATTCTAAAACCATTAATTCCCTGAATTTAGAAGACCAAACATAATCCTTCACTACCGAACGTCTTAAGGTAATCAAAGAATGTATGCCAAAAGCCAACATGAAAATACAATACCAAATCTTTGATTAATGAAGATTTTGATAAAGCTATCAATAAAAGAAAATCGCCTTGAGACAATTCAAAAACAACCCCACAAGTGATAACTTAAGCAGTTTTGAGATTTTATGTGTCCAAGGTAAATTCCAATTCATTCACAAAAAATGGGATATCATTAAACGAATCAGTGGTAAAACATCCTTAAAATCGACTGGATATCTGAAAACAATGGAAAATCGGTTTTGCAAATGATTTTGATCTGTTTTTTCCTTAAATTCGTCTCCAAATAATCATAATTTCAAAAATCTTCAGACCAGTCGAAAAAATCTTATATTGAAATTCTCTTCCGAAAACAATGAAACTCATAACCAACCTTTCCTCGATGTTAGATCTCCGGAATCACTGAAAAATCACATGACTCTGGTAAATATAAATGATGGACGTGGTCAGTAAATGTGTTGTTAAGACAAACATATGAAGCACAATGCATGTTGTAGAAAAAATTGTCATGTCCTTGATTTCAAATTCTGGTGGGTATGTTCAACGTTCGTGGTCAACATATTTGATGTGAAGATGAACATACTAAGCACAATGCATGTAATTTTCATGGCAAATCAGACATGTCAAACGACGCATTTGCAATTTAAATATGTTGGGATCGGATCAAATATGACACATTAAGCGGCATTAGCGATCATAATATGTACTCGGAAAATGGTTGCTGAAAATTATAAGCGCTATCATCACGTATACCAAATATAGAAACACTATTAAAACTAACTACAAGTTGTTTTGGGTAAAACCGTTAAAACCTTATTTTGAACCACGGAAAAAAAATCACCTTTACAGTTAACACGTCAGGCTACATTCTCTACTTTAGTTTTATTTCTATACGACTTGAATTTTGATTTTTGTTACCCCATCATTTTTCCAGATTTTAGTCCTCCTCTTGAGCGTATTTAAATACAAACCGCTATCCTATGGAAAATATGAATATCCGCATTAATTTGGTGTCATGCGATTGTTGCTGAAATCAAATTTGTGTCAATGCTGTTAAATTATCATGGTCTGATAGTGATGTTAATTTTCTTTTGTGCAATATTTTCCTTAATGCCAGCTGATTTTACTTCACAGAGATTTCTGTCCCTTTAAAGCCCTCGGCGGAATGGGGTCCTGCAAATGAAAACGCCAATTTCAGTAACCAAACTTCAGAACGTATCTCAAAACGATCCTTAAAGAGTTTAGCCTATTTTAATTTGACGGGACATGGGGGATTATACAAGCTTTCTCCTGATGAAGCTCTGAAATGTGCGCAATCAACAGAGACTAGCACGTTCAATATGATTACTAATTTGATCAGAACAGTCTTAAGGACAAACTGTGTGAAGTATAAATAGATATGCTTAAAATTCATCATTCCAATAAATATTTTCTTCTTTCTTTGAGTTTTGCTTGTTACTCGATTTTCTATCAACTGCCGACATGACATCGGATATGTTATTGATGAAATGTCGTTTTCACAACATCTAAGGCCATGCAAACCGTGTCAACAGATGATATGAAGTGGTTTTGAAAGCCGTCTTTAAAACAGCTAAAGTTGTATATAGAAGATGTGCACAAATGATGAGGGTATGTTTAAAAACCGTCCTCACAACAACTAAGGCCGTATAAAGCAGGTGTCTACAGATAAGATGATGGATGTAAAATAAGAACGGTTCAGTAGTGTGATTTGTGGATTATCATAACCCTGGGCCCGGTAGTATGACACTCCAACAGATCACTTTATAAAGCTAACTCTTATGCTGACAGCAAAACAAAGATAAGAAAGTGCCGATTTTGTAGATTTTGGTTGATCTCGGTCAGAGAACAGAACTCGCTTGTGCAACATGTCTACATCGGCAACGTACAAGCAATCTGCGTCACTAACAGCTGAGCAATGAACATTGGCAACGGACAACCAATCTCTATCATTAACAAAATTATAGAAACGGCATGTAGTTTGAGCCTGTCTGGTACCATAACAACAAAACAATTTATGTGTAATGCATGATCTTAGTGAGGCTTAAATAATTTTGTAATAATCGTCTTCGTTGAAACATTTTTGTTTACAACTTATTATATTCACTAATATGGTAATTTAGTTATTTTGATATTAGTCCAGTATGCGATGCATGTTTTTGTATATACTACAATCTGTCATCAGATCAGTCTAAGGTTCAGACATTCTATACTGATGTCTGATTTTGCAATTAACGTTGCTAACACTTCATAAGTTTTGGTTTAGATTTTGCTATATCAGCATGTATCCTGTCAATTTTTAGATTCTGCCACTTCATCATATACATACCTTTGATATATCAAGATATCACCCAAATGCTGCAAGGGTATTATGTACGTATGTCCTTTCAGAATGGTGAAACGTTATCATTGTTCGTCTATTTGTGTTGCACAATTTAGTAGTGATATTCTATTGTGTTTATTCTTAACGAATGGCTATACTGAGCTAAAGTTTCCAGTCCAAAACACTATCATCAATGAAAAGTCTTGTGCTTTTTATAGACATTTGCGTTTGTTTCTTGTTTCATATTGTTTATGTATACCAGACAATCGTGGGGACAGAAGGTTACTGAAGTATTGATAATGTTAAGAAATAATAAAAATAAAACCTCCATATGAACGATTCACATAATACAATTCTCAAACTAAAACCATCTTATCCTTACCAGTCGGAACAATGATATGAAGACAACCCGCCTTATTCCAAGCCGGACTGATTATGTCTCTGCATGAATAAATCAGCAAGCGACTATATATTATTGTGACGCGCAAGGGATTGGTCTCTAATCAGATTAAGAAGCAGTTTTAAAAATATTTCAAGGCTTAGTTCATAACAGTGTCTCTACCCCAAAAGCCTGATATACACCTAGACGCATGCAGTCTGGATTTTGGTGCCCTCAAACTAATTAAACTTATCGTTGTCGAAATAGTCAATAAGAGAGATGTTAGATATCTGGAGAGTACCGCCCCTCGCCTAGGTAAATGGTGGTGATGTGATATGCATAAGCAGTAGACATGCGTGTGTTTGTCTTTACAATCCTAACAGATGTAGTGATATGATGATGATCACGACTATTTCAACGCGTTTACCTTAGGGGCGGGGATGATATCCGGTATCAGACCGTAGGGGCCAACAATTGGGAACCATGGATAAATTCTGGACAATCGTTCTGTATGAATAGCAATGTTATTTACATTTGCATACTTATATGATTGCCAATCTGACATTAACTTCACTACTTATATTGTCCTTTTTTCTCGGCTGGCCGGTTACATTATCAAAGTTGAAAAAACGACACATTGCCCACTTCCAACGGGTGCCCATTTTCATATGTATTTCTATCATAATTAATATAGTGTTATGGAATACACATACGTTAGTCACGCCCTCTTGTGTACCCATGTGTTTTCATGCATATCAAATCTGCTGTAATATATGTTGAAGTATAAGGTGTGTGCAGGTGGGATTATTGTATCAAGGTGTTTCTACCGTGATTGTCTATATTCACCGTGTCAATGGAAAGTAAAGAAACTGCTCGTGATGGTGAGGAAATACAGGTGTTGGCAGAAGCTAGTCGACTAAAATGGTCGTCAAGAAAGGAATTTATCATCTCTCTTCTTGGTTACTCGTTGGGACTAACAGATATTTGGCGAGTTCCTTACATCACCTACAGGAATGGAGGAGGTATGTTTCATTTCATGCTATGTGAAATGATAGGGTAGTTGTGTATTACCTAACGTTCAGTACTGTAAAGATTAGAAGTCGCAACTGTTCATTGTATGTTAACGTCTTTGCTTTTCAGAAGCCACGGGCTATTACAAATAGAGAGTGACAAACTTAATGCGAAAAATTAACAGTCTGTCCGCTTCATACCGAACAAAATCTCACAGGATTGGTTCTTTTATTTGGGTTTCATCTGAAGAGTGATATTCCGATATCCAAATATGGACAATGGCGTTAACTTAAGAATTTAAAATGGCACAACAAAATATCTGCCTCATTTTCAAAAGTTTCAAAATACTGATACAAATAAGAAAAAAGTAATGAACTATTTCATTTGACACAAACACGTTTTTTGAGGATCTTGGAATGGCGTAAGACGTTTGTAGACTTGTTATGTAAGGTACCGCACTCTGGAAGTGATTGATGAAAACAGTAACCTGATTCATCGAATCAACAGGGATGTTTTTAACACTTTGTCTATCTAAATACTTTGATACTTTCAGGTGCCTTTTTGATACCTTTCATCTTTTTCCTAATGGTGTGTGGAATTCCGTTGTACTTCCTAGAAATAATGACGTCACAGTTTTCTGCGAAAGGAACATGGCGCGTTTGGGACATGTGCCCATTATTTAGAGGTATGTCGTATATACGCAATAAAGATGATAAAACAAGCGAGGTAATATGTACACTTTTAGCACGTTCAGTATTATGTATGACAAAACTATCGATACTTTACAAATGGTTCGATATAAGCATGTTTTTAACCTTTTAACGAACATAACACTCTCATATCAAGCAATGTAACACAGACAACTTGAAAGTGCTGCAAAGCTTGGTAACAAATGACAAAGTGTTTAGTCAGAAAGACAAATATGGCTCACCAGAGGCTCATGATTTTTTGTATTTCTTTTCACCCTCGCCGAAATACGGCATATATTTTAAGACACTGACCATGTAATCTCTATACCGTTTATTTTTTTCATCTAATTAAATCTGTATATGATTAAAAGGCTACCAGGTACATAATCTTACTGGATTTCTGTTTTCACATACTAAAGGCACGCATTGAAATAAATCAACAGGAGGAATAGATGGCCTCTTCTCAACTACTCAAAAACAAATGGCATATGGTTTGTCCTTCTCAACTACTCAAAAACAAATGTCATCTGATTTGTCCTTCTCAACTACTCAAAAACAAATGGCATCTAATTTGTTCTCAACTACTCAAAAACAAATGGCATCTGATTTGTTCTCAACTACTCAAAAACAAATGGCATCTGATTTGTCCTCAACTACTCAAAAACAAATGGCATCTGATTTGTCCTTCTCAACTACTCAAAAACAAATGACATCTGTTTTGTCCTTCTTAACTACTCAAAAACAAATGAAATCTGATTTGTCCTCAACTACTCAAAAACAAATGGAATCTGATTTGTCCTCAACTACTCAAAAACAAATGAAATCTGATTTGTCCTCAACTACTCAAAAACAAATGGCATCTGATTTGTCCTTCTCAACTACTCAAAAACAAATGGAATCTGATTTCTCCTTCTCAACTACTCAAAAACAAATGGCATCTGATTTGTCCTTCTCATCTGACATCTGTTTTGTCCTTCTTAACTACTCAAAAACAAATGAAATCTGATTTGTCCTCAACTACTCAAAAACAAATGGAATCTGATTTGTCCTTCTCAACTACTCAAAAACAAATGGAATCTGATTTGTCCTTCTCAACTACTCAAAAACAAATGGAATCTGATTTGTCCTTCTCAACTACTCAAAAACAAATGGCATATGGTTTGTCCTTCTCAACTACCCAAAAACAAATGGCATCTGATTTGTCCTTCTCAACTACTCAAAAACAAATGGCATATGGTTTGTCCTTCTCAACTACTCAAAAACAAATGGAATCTGATTTCTCCTTCTCAACTACTCAAAAACAAATGGCATCTGATTTGTTCTCAACTACTCAAAAGCAAATGGCATCTGATTTGTCCTCAACTACTCAAAAACAAATGGCATCTGATTTGTCCTCAACTACTCAAAAACAAATGGAATCTGATTTGTCGTCAACTACTCAAAAACAAATGGCATCTGATTTGTCCTTCTCAACTACTCAAAAACAAATGGCATCTGATTTGTCCTTCTCAACTACTCAAAAACAAATGTCATCTGATTTGTCCTTCTCAACTACTGTTCTGATTTGTCCTTCTCAACTACTCAAAAACAAATGGCATCTGATTTGTCCTTCTCAACTACTCAAAAACAAATGGCATCTAATTTGTCCTTCTCAACTACTCAAAAACAAATGACACCTTATTTGTCCTTCTCAACTACTCAAAAACAAATGGCATCTAATTTGTCCTTCTCAACTACTCAAAAACAAATGACACCTTATTTGTCCTTCTCAACTACTCAAAAACAAATGGCACCTGATTTGTCCTTCTCAACTACTCAAAAACAAATGACACCTGATTTGTCCTTCTCAACTACTCAAAAACAAATGGAATCTGATTTGTATTTTCAACTACAGATTCACACACTTGCAAACCTAGGGAGGCCGTCCTTTAATGACCTTGGCTGTTGTCTGTTAATAGGACACTAAACGATATAAAACCAAACTTTTTTTAAATCTTTTTTTATATATGTCATCACTTACCTCATAAAACATGATTAGCAACTGAAACTCTCTAAAGATGCCGTGGTTTTACGAGACGGGTAATTTTACACAAAACATATTCAAGTCTCCTAACATTCACTAGTTAAAAGTTGTTGAACCATACAGTACCTATTCAGTTACACTATTTAACAAAAAATATCTTATAAGATGAATGTTTTATCAGCTAGCGGTTTCAAGTCCTTTATGTAGCCAGGATGGTGCAGTAGTAAGTGTAGTAACTGCCTACCTCCTAAGTTTTCACAATGGGAGAGTGCACATCATCAATCTTTACCCAAAAGTTCACTGCGCTGTAATTATAATGATCACGAGGCCATAAAAGAGATTTAGCGGTTGACTGCTAAAATATTCGTATTTGGTAGGCAAAAACATCACATGGTTTTCTCACTTTGAATACCTAGGTAAGATTAGCAAGTCAGACATGAAAACAATACACGTCACTGCGTTGTTATTCTTATTCTTCAGTTTGCATTCTGATCTAGGTCAGCGTAAGTAATGTAATCTTGGT
Source organism: Ylistrum balloti (assembly GCF_031769215.1). Taxonomy (NCBI): domain Eukaryota; kingdom Metazoa; phylum Mollusca; class Bivalvia; order Pectinida; family Pectinidae; genus Ylistrum; species Ylistrum balloti. The sequence goes on along the minus strand of NW_026782141.1, from coordinate 157,321 downwards.
AATGTGTGACACCAGGTTTTCAACCGTAGGACTGATTAAATTACCTACCTGGGGTTTCCTCGATGCACACAAAAAGATATTAATCACGAACAAAAATAACTAAGGTAAAAACATCAGTCAAAAGTAATAACGCTATTTCAGAAAGTTTTTAAAAAGATTCTTCCTTGCGAATTAACACAAAAATTTTCACATTTGCATCTATTTAAGTCGTAGCATGCTTTGACAAATCCATAATTTATGGACGGAGGGGTGGGAGGTATGCATGAGGAAATCGGAGTACAGCGGAAAAGCCCATCGAGCTGCAAAGTGGTGGTCCCGTACCTTTTCATGTCCGTTCCGGGAATTTAAACCCGGACGGTTAGGTGAACGGCGAGTGCATTACTACGGCACACCCGACTACCCAACAGAATGCAGTGTAATCAGTCCATATTGGAAGTTTTATCGAAATATAAGTTAAAGAAAATCACCATTGAAAAGAACATGGTATCGAACTAATATAATGTGAAATAAAAATGAACAATTTCATTCTAGCCAAAATATTTTGAATCTTTACTTTTTCCACAAGGTTTTGGTTTTGCGTTCCTTGTCATCAACTGGACTGTGTTAGCATACGCTATGTTACAAAAGGCTTGGATCATAGAATATATCGTTGCCTCATTTTCGACCGAGCTTCCATGGGCATCTTGTGGGAACGAGTGGAACACGCCAGGATGTGTCGGTCATGGCCAGTCGGAGAGTAACTCGAATAGTAATGTCACTCTTAACTCCACCCACCACTACAGCATGTTAGCGGTATGACATATAATGCAATACCTTTTTCTATTATTGGTCCATTCGAGTTGAAGCCATTATTATATGACTTTAGTGAATTTCAATCAGCCTACTCATTACCATTAATGAAAATGATTAAAATGTATCTTGATTCTCGATCCGTTACTTTCTAATGCCGATAGTAACTTAGTGAGAACTGCATTTCAGACAGATTCATTAATACATGTACTTATCATTGAGAAAGATATTCGTCACAATCCAAATTACATTTATAATTTTAACTGACTTGGAATTTCTCATAATCTGTAAGTTCTGTGTTCTTAACATATACGTATTTTATCTTCCCATGTTTTCTCTTTTTCCAGTCAGGAAATTCGACTACATTAGAATCGACTGGAAATGGTGGGGACAATGTTTCAATTGTGGCCATGTCGTCAGCAGAAGAGTTCTGGAAGTACGTATATATCAGTATAACGATTACAGAATTCCATTAATTACAAATTACAGTTTAAAACAATTCACTTAATGTTACTTCCGTATAATCTCACAGCTACAAAGTACTAAATCTGTCCTCCGGTATAGACGATATTGGAAGCTTGAATTGGAAATATCTCCTGTATTTACTCGGATGTCATGGAATCATTTGGCTATCATTGGTCAAGAGCGTTCAGTCCATCGGTAAGGTAAGTCAAAAATGTTATTTATAAGACGTCTTGAACATAACACCGTGAAAACATTGGATAAGTCAGAAACAGTACAGAAGGTCCATGTTCGCACGCTAACAAAGCAGTTGCTTCTATTGCAATGTTCATATCTCAGTTTTTTATGTATCCAGGTTCAACAATGGTCCAAATTCGAGTATATGTTTTATACTGCAGACAAAATTTGTGCAATTTGATGTTTAATGTATTCGATGCTTTCGTAGGAATGATGGTATCACTGTTTTGAATCTTTTTCCCAAATGTGGTAATACTTCTTCCATTGACTAATATTTATATGGTGGGTATCTCGATATAGCAGAATATACTCATCCAGAAAACAAGGATTTATTCTTTGTGTACCTTCTGAAGGATCTTCGCAATTTTGCTCTAATTTGAGGAACTCGTTTATCCAATAACTTTTTATTTCAGAAATGTGGAAACGACTTTATTATATATTTCCGATTACCACCTAATATTTATTATGGTATATTTGTACATAAAATAACTTTAGAATGTATATATTAGTCTTCATGCATTTTATTAATAGAATGCTCATTTCAATTAACCTCACAATGAATGACATAACACGGCGAGGTCGAACGTCAAGGCAAGTGTGTAATTATTGTTAATGATAACAAAAATTCTCTCGAAGATTCTTTCATTCAAGACACCACAAGGCAGGTGTGTTCCAACAGATTTCGGGAAACCGAGCTGGACTGATCAGCTAACGATACTGTTATAGCACTGTGTTGTTGGCACGTAGTGATGTCGGCAGGGCTGCCACAAAGGCCGAAAGGGGAATGTCGAGTTGTCGACGGGAGTTTATCGTCAAGTTCATGCACAGTATGCCCAAATTTGTGTCCAGAAAATTTCATGCATAAAAAAATGATGAATTTGCCGTCAATGTTCGTGTCATGCAGTGTTTTTTTTTTTTTTTTTACACAATATCTTTCTCTTAGTTTAAATCACACGAAACGAATATTATCAAATGAAATTTTATTACTTCGTTTTTGGGATATAAATGTCAAACCAACGTACGATAATGTATTTGATAGTGTTGATTATCACATTCTGTTGGTGACAACAGGTCTAGCAAGCTTATGTACAAAGACAGGTGTACAGTTACCTATGTTTGATTTCTCAACTAAGTGTGTAAACAGAAACAGTAACACACTTGAATGTTCACAGCATATCAATTGTGTAATAGAAGTAGAATGTGGTAAACATGTTTATAACACAAAACAGAAATATCTTTTTAATGATATAATGGTGATTGCTGGATTGTGTTGTCTTATTTCAATCTTTTCTTTGTGGATACAGCTTAAATATCTTTCAGTTTCAAGTAAGCATTTTGTACTATAACTTTTATCATGATGATGATGTCAGTTGGCTTACAAATCGTCATCTGTCATTCACAGATGATGTATGTAACAGCAATAGCACCAGTGGTTCTGACTTTCATTATTTGGATCAGAGCTTTAACACTTCCGGGAGCCACAAGTGGCATGACCTATTTCATAACGCCGGATTTCAACCGCCTCGCCCACTCAGAGGTATGTGTAAATTACTGTCAAAGTAATCTTTATACATCTTTGTTGAAAACAAACAATAAACCCCTTAACCCGAGCTGAAAGGCCAAAATTATCATGCAGCCAAAAATGAACTTTGACTAGATATCATATTTTGAAAGGACCGACGGAACAACAGTATCAATTTACGGGATAATATATATTAAAGTTTCGGTTTTTTCCTGCAGGTATAAAACACAATTGTAATAGCGCAAACAACATAACATATGATCGATTTAAAACATCTGATACGCAGAAACGTCACTCATACATTCTGATTGCAAACTGTTAATTTGTCCTAGGTTTGGATAGAGGCAGCATTCATGGCTTTCTACACCTTAGGTCCTGCTTGGGGAGGTCTGGTTATATACGGAAGTCATAACAAGTTCTCAGCAAACTGCTTCCGGTAATAAGTTTGTATCCGTTTTCATATAAACTTCATGCCATGGTACAGCGGTTGTCTTTTCTGTATATGGCCCGTGTTTGTTGTCATGATGAATATGTTCTCCACTGCGATCTGACACGTGTCTGCTATCATAGTAACTCTGATATTATTTCTATGATATGGCCCATGTTCGTTATCATGATAAATATGTTCATCTCTGCAATCTGACATATGTCCGCTAGTAACTAGTAACTCTGTTGTTATTTTACACTAAATGATCCGTGTTCGTGACTGATGTCAGTTTTGTGGTATGAGCTATATTTGTTTTGGTAGATACAATCAGCAGTTTTTTTTTGTTTTTTTTTTGTCTGAAAAATGTTTCTTTTGAAACTTAATTAATTTGATTGATGAGATATGCTCTAACAGTAGCAGTATTAGTGACAGGATTCCTTGCAGTTATTTAGGTGTACTGAATATCTCGTACCATGTAGATCCTGGAACAAGTTATGTGATGTTTGTTTTCACAGTGACTCTGTCATCAGTACTACAGTAACAGTATGTTATGGGCTATTTAATGGTCTTGTGGTCTTCTCTGTGATTGGTGTACTCGCCAACGAAAGTGGAATACCCCTCGACAAGGTCATCACTTCAGGTACGCATTTCTTTTTAAATGTTCCATATTCTAACTACGTAACTCAACTCAAAATTAAGAAATCTTCCAATAATTTTTTTATAAAATTACTTTACCTCCATCTTATTTGGTAGATTTGAATAAAATAATACAAAACACGTAAAAATGAATTGTCCAACTAGATATAAATTGTTGAATATTGTACAAAAGACACAAGTTAATAGCACCTTTTTATAATTTAGAGTGAGATAAAGTAGAGCCAAACAATGAATTAAATTGCTAAGTACTACATATGTTTGTTTCTTGTGCTTTGATTGCATACAAAGTGTTCTTTCAAATTGCTTTTCAGACGCAAAGTTCAAATGTCATTAAGAAACTGTGCTCTCCTAGTATATATAGTTCTCTGACGGATCTCATTGATATTACAAAACTTTGCGAGATGATAGATGAAAAAGACACTCAAGGGTGTCAATTTCACCCAAATTTCAGACAGGTAAAATGGCAATGTTACTGATACTTAAATATGAAAACAAATGTCTTTACACATTCCATTAAAACTGTTTTGGGCTAATCAAATTTCAAGCGGTATTTTTTATTAGCATTTCTTGCAACGTTTTGTAAGCTACTTGCTTCCGATTCTGTCATATTTTCGACTTTGGAAATATGATCTCATTAGACTAATCCTTTATGTTATTGTAGGCGGATTCTCGCTTGCGTTTGTCGCCTATCCAGAGGCTATCACATACTTCCCCTACCCGCAAATATGGGCCGTCCTATTCTTCGTTGTACTCCTCCTGCCTGGACTTGATAGTCAGGTAAAGTAAAGAGAATACGCTCTTGAAACAATTTTTTTTTCGTCGGCAATCCCAATCAGTCCACAAAAGCAAGTTGAATATAAATTTGGCTATAGGTACAACTCGTGCGTTTTTAGCGCTTTTCAGCGATACTATAGGTAACAATCTGGGTAGTCCAAAAGAGAAATTGGGAAAGCATGATATCAAGAACTTGGAAGGGGTAGATTGGGTGGGGTTGGGGTCATTCGTACTACGTTTTAGCAGAATCAATTCTATGTTTAAATACTTTTTAAAATCAAGATGGTTAAAATAGCTCTTTTTTTCTTAGATAATCGACTGCAGGGAAAATTACTCGGAACTCCTCTTCATTATATATTTAACATATAAAATTACCCGATTTTCTTACATCTTACGTATTCACTTTAGCAAACCATCATAATTCTTTAACCAGTCTTGTTTTTGCTATTTTTAGAAGTACTGGATGGATCTGGTAAAAAAATGACTGACAGGCGGCCATGTTGGATAATGACAATGTATGTTTGGTATCGCTTTCTCTTGAAAGCAAAGGAACTGGTCGTTCTAACTTTGTCTCTAAATAGTGCTATTATAGTTTTGAGTAAAATGAATGGTTGGCAATGCTTTTTACCCAATTTCAGGATATCACCTGCTTTAAACAATATGTGCATTGTTGATTTGCATCTGTGCCATCTTAAGACCTTTTTAATATTTTGTAACCCAGCAACTGCTTATAAAAGGAAAATCCATGGATAATCAGAAAAAGATAACATCATTAAAATACAATTGGGATGTGTGATTTTTAGCAAAGGAGCATTAGATAAGATAAATAAGAAAACAAATCCTTTAAAATGGATATGATTTTTCACAACGTCACAGTACAAATATGCCGTTATGTAGAAGGGTTTTCATTCTCCACACTGACATTGATCAAATCGTGCATACAAACATCCGTATAAGGCATACATACACCTACACATATTGACATTGTATAAAGTATTCCTTCATTTTAGGTAAGGTACAATTGCAGTATATTGATTAAGACACAACGTCAGCTACGCCGTCACGAAATGTATATCAGAAGTATGGATTCTAATAAACGTATTACCAAATGTTTAAATTTAACTTATAATTGCAACTATAAAAACAAAGTTAAATGAAAACGTAAAAGGTCTCAGCTATTTCATAGGTATCTATATATTACATTTGTAATGATATATTAAAATATTTTACCTCTCCCGGTTAAAACTGACTATAAACCATAGCAAGTCTAAGGAATTGTAGCTACTCTTAAAAGTTAAACTCTTAAGATAAAACGTTGGATTTATTTTATTGTACAGGTTCTAGTGGTTCATATTACGGTATTGTTTATACTAATGTAAATATATTTTATCTGATTTTCTTTAATAGACAATTTTGATGGAGCCCGTTCTGTGTGTGATTGAAGAAATATTTCCTAAAACAATCGGGAAAAGACGAATCCCACTTCTTACAGTGATGACCTTAATCACCTTCGTCTGTGGTGTCCCTCTGGTTTCACAGGTATACATTATTCTCGGTTTTATCCTTTAATTTAATTTATATCACTTATAAGGTCGATAGGATAACTTACTTCTTGAAGTTAGTTATTGGCATTAATTTGTTTTGTTCACCTACTGTTGGTGAATTTACATTCTGCAATGTCTAACGAAGGGCAGAACTGCTATTTTGTTCACCTACTTTGGTGAATTTACATTCTGAAACGTCTAATGAAAGACAGAACTGCTATTTTGTTCACCTACTGCTGGTGAATTTACATTCTGAAACGTCTAATGAAAGACAGAACTGCTATTTTGTTCACCTACTGCTCGTGAATTTACATTCTGAAACGTCTAATGAAAGACAGAACTGCTATTTTGTTCACCTACTGCTGGAGAATTTACATTCTGCAACGTCTAATGAAGGACAGAACTGCTATTTTGTTCACCAACCGTTGGTGAATTTACATTCTGCAACGTCTCATGAAGGACAAAACTGCTACTTTGAAGATTGCTTAGATAACGTGTGAAAATCAATCTTGTACACCTTTTTACCAAAATATCCTTAGCATACGAGTTCGTCTAGATGGTGTATATTGAGTTAATCCGAATTATTACTTAGGTAAACCAGTGGCCATATAATATATGTGGATGTATTTGTACAACGGGAGAACATTCTTGTTATCGCGATTGAGTTGGTGGAATTAACCAGGAAGCCATAAAAAGGTGAAGTGATCGTACATTGGTCTATTTTGGAGAACTTGACATATGTATCTTACTGGCGAGTGAGTCTTCAAACCAGCAAACTCTACAGTGTGAGCTATAACAAGATCAATGTGTTCTTACACATAAGGCACAGAAATTTTTTGCACCAAATGTATTCTTTTGTTATTAACACGATTTCTTACGTCATAGAAGGGTAGATTTGTTGACAAAATATTGTACCAAAGACACACAAGTGGATGGGACCTTTTAATTCAAATTTAGAGCTAAACAATGAATTGGAACACATTGTCTAATTCTCCTTTTAATTTTTGGGAGTCTCCGTCTAAAACTTTCTTTTCTTCATATTTTGCACTAGTGTTAATGAATTTGGATTGTGTTGACCTGATGGTATTTGTATTGCGTTGCAAGTTAAAAACTTGTTTACGTCATATCGCGACAAAACAGGAAAAGTTTAAAGAATTTTATATCCCTCGCACTAGAGATAAAACTTAAAATATTCCAGACACACAAGGTGTGTGACGTTTTGTTGTTAAACACATTGTATCACTTACAATGACAGCGCCAACTGGTAATGAGAATAGTGTAAGGGCAGTGAGCTGTGAAATGTATTTTGCCTTGATGTTTGATATTGAATTACATATTGAGAAAACATATATATTGTGTTTACCTAATTAACTTCTGCTTTTCATAGAGCCCATACCTTAGCGATTTGTCTGAACTTAACACGCCCAGAATTTCTTCAATAGAATAAATAAAATAAATTATGGAGTTATATTTCTCACAATCTCTATCAGGGTTGTCGGCCTTTACGGGTGCCTTAAAGCACTCCGGGAAAAATTGAAAATACTGTGGATTGATTGGTCAAAATTGATTGAACAAATTTAAATTTCTATCACTTGAACCTTCGTTGTAAAAATGAAAAAAAAAAATGTTAGAAATAGTTAGAGTGATAGAGTTTAGGGGTATACGCGCCACCACATAAAGCATCCAATTACCCATTATTCCAACTACAGTAACGGCTACAGCTGTCTTTTAATTTCTCGCTTTCTAGGCTGGAGTTTACATGTTCCAACTGATAGATTGGTACACCGCAACATGGAGTATTTTATTCATCGCCGTGACCGAGTCCATTGTATATGCCTGGATCTACGGTAGGCAATTTATATACGAAATTCAACAAACTATAATTGATTGTCAGAATTATATCTGATGTGAAAAACTGGTAATGTATTGACAGCGGTGTAAAACGATCGATCACCAATGATAAAAATACCAACGAAATCCGCTTATATTGGATTGATTTCTTGAAGAATACGTACTGAAAAGATCCTCTGCAATACGTTTCCATGCTAAGTTTATCTCACTACCTCGGAATACGTGACATATACCAATGCCATATAATACGATTCAAATATCCCAATCAAGTGATGTGAACATATCCAAAAGGATACGCTTTAAGATTCAATCCTATTCAAATGAAAAATAAAAAAAGTTGTATTAAACAGCTGTAACATTTCTTATAATTGTATGATTTTAAATTTTATATTTAATAACATGATTTTTTTTACGATATTGGAAAACTGAAAATGTAGATTTTTTTAGGTGGTGACAGACTGAGTAGAGACGCCAGACTGATGCTAAAGAGGCCGTTACCCGCATTTGTGCGAATCACAACAGCCTTCATTTTGCCCGCCGTTCTCCTGGTTAGTGTACTTAATGCCTGAGTCAAGTATTAGTTAAATTACATGCTGTCTAGTTAGAATTCCTTTACGTAAATAAAACATTACAAAAACAAATAAACTTAAAAGGCGATGCCAAATCATATGTATAGTTTAAAAGTACCAATTGGCCATGGTAGGTCATATCTTATGAAACACATTGGCAGCTTACAGATAATCTAGAATTTTGTATACATGTATCACCATGAAATTGTCTCGTGTAGGCTGCAAGTAAATGGCTCATTTCACACTGGCGAAACAAATTTCACATGTATTATTATAGCACACATTTCGATCTATAGCCAAGTCCGTGATTATACATTTAGTAATCATATGATTATGCAAATTTAGATAAAACATATTTTTTTAGATAGGGGATTTAATTATATCTAACAAAGGCACATTTTTATGGAAATAAATCCGTTTCATATATATCATATTTTTTTATCATTTCATAGTTTTTAGTCCTCATCAGCATATTTAAATACAAACCTCCCACCTACTACACTTACGAGTACCCAGCCTACGCTCAAATTATTGGATGGTGTTTTGCTATGGTCTCAATCGTCCCAATGTTTGGATATATGGCATGGGCGGTAAAGAAGCAACAAGGCCCGTTGAAGGAGGTATACTATACAATTAATTGTTAATTCAAATAAGATTAATTCAAATTGATGAAATAAAATGTATATATATATATCCTTTTTACTCGTGGTGTTTAAGATTTCAGGGTTTTCATTTACAGATTTATTTAAATTTCATGTTTCGATTTCTCATTTTGCAGAAACGTTAAGATGATTTACGTCACTGATATTTTTATTTTACAACGTATCTAATACACGCTTTCTAGGAACTTGTGTTAGAAGTGTTTAAGTCTTTAATTTCACAGATCCGAAACATCTGTATTTAGTCGTAAAATATAATCATTAATGATTACACACAATAAAAATAAAGTCTCGATTTTTTTAACAGCCAAAAGCTTTTTTTTTAAAGAGCAGCACAGTGAAATTGCTGTTGATGTTTAAATTTGACAGAGATTGGTGTCCTTGCTGAAACCGACGGCCGATTGGGAACCTGCAGACCAGAGTGCTATACCGGTCTACCAACACCTAGAACGAAACTACAAACGATCGTTCAAACGGTTGGTCGTGTACAATTTGACAGGTCGTGGAGGATGTGACGAATTCAGCGGCGACAGTTCCGAAATGGATGCCATCAACACTTAACTATAATATGATATACGCGTTGCATTCTAAGAACTCATCTAACCATTAAATGATTCTGTGAACTAAGGTGTCACCCAATATATCTGTTACATAACTTAGTTATATACTAACAAGTTGTATAATGCGATTTAATTCATTATTCGGTTCTTATTTTTCAATTTGTAATAAATGTGTTATACTCGCATGTCTATTGTAAATAAATCAATGCCAGTGAAAATGAGACGCAGGAAGATTAGAGGCAGCATTTTTTAACCTTTAACCCCCGGAGTTTAGAATCATCGAAATCTTGTAGAATACTGCCGATGTTTTGATAGAAATGCTAAATAGCTAAATAACATGATGCCATCTCGTTTTGATTGTGTCCATATTTACAAGTACTCTGGTCAAAAGAGGTTAGCCACAGCTAACGCGGACGCCAATTATGTTGGTGGTAGACACGTTTTGTAAATAAATAAATATATATAACCTTAGCCTAATAAACAAATAAAATGACACAAATTTGTGATTTTTTTTCATTAGTACACAATATTGTCTACCAATATTTCATTTTTTCTACGTATATTCCTTGAATGGCTATCGGGCAAGTAGGTTCCGAGTTGATTGCCCGACAACAGCTAAAATATGTAGACACGGGATGATGGGACCATTGCTATTTTAAATCTCAGTATTATTGAACTGTATACAACTGATATCCTGGATCTGTTAAGACCTTCATGCCATAGAATAGAAGTTCTTATAACACAACTAGTAGAAGATTTCGATGACGTTTCGACGAATACACGCTCACCTTCACCAGACAAAAGACCAGATGTTAGAACTTCTATTGACATCACCAACCACAAGAATATGTTCTGGAATGCGTTTACCCTTTTACGATATACAGCGGTTAACTTGAATAATAGACTCCAGTTTACTTACAGTCTCCAATGCTATCTCGTCCGCAAATAATGAACCATTATAAGCTCTGTTCTTCCAGATTATTCAGTGTCTGACAATTAAATCGGTAAAAGTAGTAGACTCGGGGTAAAAACTAAATTAAAAGGCGTCTGTGTTAGATTAGGGTAGACGGCTGGATCTAAGCTTCATTTCATTTTCATTGCATTTGAGATAAATTAAGGATCACTTTCACGAGAAAAACTAGCGATATTTCTAAATACTCAGTCATCGTTCGATGTATTACAATGTTTTCCCCATCACAATAGGCATTGTAATTGTACAGAACTGTTTACTAATTGGAATGTCAGATAAATTTCCTATTTGCATTGAAATCCACGAACGCCATCGGGATTTTTGGATCATGGTTGTCACTTTCGACGTTATCGTCAACATGTAATTATATTAGTTTTTGATATTGCTTTACACAGAACACAAAAAATTGGTCGAGATCCGAAGGTGAGTTCATACGCAAAATCGTACTGCCTGCTCCTACAAAATTAATGACCATAATTGATTTACGTTTGGTTTATTACGTGGCTTCAGGATTGAAAAATTGAACATTACCTCAATATTGATTTTTTGTTTATAGACTTGGTAAATTGACTGTAAATCATATTACTTGACCTTCATCCTTGACCTGTAGTTGTCCAACTTCCCATCTGATTGCAACTAATCATGCTTCATCATGTCGCAATGTTTACCTGTGATACCTGAACTCAGCTTTTAGCTTCAAATATTTGTCTGAAATATTTTGAATTTAATCTTGATCTTTGACATATGGTTCGTCGACTTTTAATTTGTTTTCAACTAATTATGCTTCAATATGTCATATCAAGATATTTACCAGTAAAACCTGAAATCGACATTCGACCTGATGCATTTGTCCGAAATATTTCAAATATTACCTTGATCTTCGACCTCATCACATTCACATACTGTTGGGCAACTTCTCCTTTGATTTGTCAATAAATATTCATTATGTCATGAAAAATATTTCCCTTTGAAATATTTCAAATTTGGCTCTGACCTCTGATCTGGTGACTGTTACCTATGGTCGGGTGATATATCATTTGTTTTCAGTCAATCATATTTCCTAATGACACAAGAAAACATTGACCAGTAACATTTAGATACATTAGTCTGCTGTACATTCTTATTACTATTTACAGTAATAATGACCTTGAATTTTGAACATAAAAGACAACTGATATCTAGTTCATGTTTACCAATAAATTTCAACTCGGATTTTGACTCTAAATATTTCACTGTAGAACAATTCGAAAATAACTTTGATCTTTCACCTCTTGACCTCGATATATCGTTGCCTCATTTGATTTCAGTCACTAATGCTTTATTTTATGATAATAAATATCCGGCGGTAAAATACCTTAGATTTGTTACTGAACTTTGACCTGATGTCCTTGACCTATTTTCGGCTGACTGCTTATTTGGATTTCATTAATCTGTGCTTCAGAAAGCCATCAGTAAATATTTATCAGTAACATTTAGATATGGTGAATATTAAAACTATAGTTTTACCTCTATCTAAAATGATGGTGATCTTGACTTTTGAATGTGAAATTGAGAGCTAGTGCTTCCTGTGAAGTAGCTATGGAGAAAGTACAATTATCTAAATAGAATTAAAGACATGTAGAAATATAATGTTCTATTTAAGGTAACAGTGACTGTAACTTCTGCATGCAAGCACTTGCCTCAAAGAAGCATTGGGTAAAAGTTGAGTGCTACTGAGCAAATTAATACCGGAACTGCATCTTCAATGAATAGAGATAACAAACTTCGCTAGTCTAATCCAAGATGTCCGTCTGTCAACAATTTTGTTTTTTTGATCACTCATGAAATCAAATGGGCAGAAGTTGGGACCAAGAGAAACCCACACAGGGAATTTTAGAAAGATAAATCTGGTATCTCTCAAGAAAGGGTAATAACAAACTGTCATTGTCGAAATCAAAGATGGCCACTGTCAGCCATTTTGTTTTTGGGATCAGTCTAAAAATCAAACGAGCAACTAGGACCAATGAAAACCTACATATCAAATTGGCGAAAGATAAAATAGCATCCCGACAGTCATTTTTTTGGGATCTGTCTCAAAATCAACGAGAAAACATCAACATGTGGACATAATCATAATCCAAACACAAACTCATTAAAGCTATGCAAAATGAGATCAAAAGAAAACAATCATAGCAGACTCCTGAAAAAGTGCAAGAAGAATAAGACCAGGCACACAAGGGGCCAAGGGAGGGCATACATACGAAATTTTAGAATGATCTTTTCAACTTTTTCTTAAGAAATAGTGATAAAGTTTAATTGTCAAAATCCGAAACAGTTTCAGGTCGGCCATTTTATTTTCCTGATTAGTACTAAAATCAAACAGGTACAAGTAGGGCCAAACGGCGCCTACTCATGGAATTTTAGAATGCTCCATCAGGTACTTCTCATGAAATAGTGGAAACAAGAACTGTTTACTGACAGATAATGGAGCACAGGCGAATTTAATTGAGGGTTGAAAATAATCTTAAAAATTCAAATATGAAATCATGTAGGACCAAAAATCCTTACTTTATATAGCAGAGTTAGATGTTCAAAAAGTTCCACATCGCACAAATAGCTACATGATTCTACCACTTTTGTTAAGCAGATTGCTATGTCAGTAATACATTAAGTTACTACATGGAACACTTCAACTTCCCTTTTGATATTACCATTTTTGTTTATAACCTCATGCTTAAACTTTTCAGATCTTTTTAGCAAATCAGCACCGGTAAAAGCATAAGTAACACAAGGTTTTGTTTAAGAAAGATGTATAAAAGCCACAAATGTATTCTTTACAAAATAAAGGGTAGGTACAATGTAACATCACCATTCATGAAGCCTCTACCCATTCTAATATGACTTTGTGTTTCTTACGCTTATGTTTCTTACGTTTCTTATGTTTTTTGTCTGTATGATTTTGAGTTGATTTCTCTGAATCAGAACTGTTACTGTTCTCTGGTAAATCATATTTTACATAATTCGTTTCTGATATTTGTTCGCTTGTGTTGTTTTCTTGTCTCTCATCATTTTTCTCTGATTCAGACACTAACAATGTTTCACTCTGAATAACACAATAATCCTCTACTGTTGGATCTTTCCTTTCAATTCCATCCTTTGACTTATACGGAGATCTTCCTCGACCCCTTGACAGTGACCTTGAGAAAGAACGTTTTTTGTTTGACTTTGGTGAGTGTGATCGTTCCCTTGATAATGACCTTGAAGATGAATGTTTCTTTCTTGACATTGGTGACCTTGATCGACCTCTAGACTGTGAACTAGAGGCAGAATGTTTTCTTTTTGACCTTGACTGCCCTTGACGATCTCTAGATTTTGATCTTGATGTTGGATGCTTCTTTCTTGACTTTGACTTTGGTGACCTTGATCGACCTCTTGACAGTGACCTTGAAGTTGAAAGTTTTCTTCTAGATTTTGATCGGTCTCCGGATTTACTTCTTGATCTTGACCTTGAATGGTATGTCCTTGACCTTTTTCTTCTTGAATCATAATGTCTATCTTTTGATAACGATCTGGATCTCTTTGACCTTCCACGATTCCGTGACCGATTTCTTCTTACAGGTGACTTTGACCGGCTTCTTTGTCTTTCTCGTGACCTTGATCGATTCCTTGATGACCTCTCTGACCATTCTCTATTCCTATTATGCATGTTACTTTGTCTGTGTCTGTCATAACGATCTGCTTCCCAAAATTCATTGCCAGGATTCTTGAACACATGAAGGAAATTACAGTTTCGTCCTTTGGGGCATCGACCACTTCCGAACAAACCTGTCAGAAAATAGGAATAATTGTGTAAGGTACAAGTTATGGTAGTTTCATGAATTGAAAGACAAATCACAGTTTGTTCTTTGGCTTAAAGCAAAACATCTCTCAAAATTCCCTTCAATATTTAAAGAGATGTACATGTATAAGGATAAAGTTACCTGCCCTTTGGCAATGGACTGACAGGTTTTCTAACAAAAAAACAAATTTTTGATCCTAATGGTAACATAAATTGTGTACATAAACTTCCAGTCTCTGATCAAATAAAGTTAATTTACATACCTTGTATAGTAAGAGTGAAAAGAAAGCAACAGAAGGTTTAAGCAAGAGTTCCTTTAGGAATTATCACCCATCATATTACACTTATTTCTGTAATGTAACCTTGTTCTATTTAATTCTCTTTACTATATTCTTCATTGATTTTTGCCTAGTGAATGAATCAAGTGATTAAAACACTAAAATGAAGACAATCTGTATCTTTATGTAAAATTTGAGGAAACACTATCCATTGCTTTTCCAGATACATTGGACACCATGTCATGTCGTGTCAGATAGCATCATGTTTTGTTTACTACAACATACCGTCTGCAGATATTTAATGCTTTTGTTGTAGCATGTCTTTCAAACTTTCCTCTGATTGCCAAAAGTTTTGACCAAAGGGATTCTTTACATGGAAATTCAAGAAAACCCCTCCAGCATTTCACAGTAAATATTCAGTTTAAATGTCAGAAGACAAGTGAGTCACCTGTCATTTAATCAATTATAAATTAAATGGACACATTTTCGGACCAAACGAAAACTATCTAAGAAACAGAAACATCCATTTGATGACATAACTGCAAAATAAATATTTAGGGTTGATGAGAAACTGCCAACGAAGGGCATTTTAATTAGCTAATCGTTAAGTGATAGATTTCCCAGAAGCATGTTTAAAACTGATAAAACGAATATATTAAAATTCATTTACCACAGACAGCTGATTTCCAGCTCGTTATAGTAACATATTCACAGGACAGCTGTTTTCCACCATAATATCTGCCGTTGAACTGAACGATGGCTGAGGCTGCATCATCCTCTCTGTAAAATAAGGTCATTTATACAGAGACAACAATGAAGTACTGTTGTGCCAACAAAACAATAACTTGAAGTCAAAATGAGAAGAGTATGTCAGCCATGATTAACCTACAGATCCTTGAAAAATCATGGAGGATATGGCCTGTTAACTTTTTAAACATGCTACTTAGGCCATACAAAGTAGATTCCTTGTTGGCAGAACATTTCTTTTTTTACAAATAAAGCTGATATGGAGATGAAGGCTTTATATAACATCTTCTCCTTCTGAAATCTAATGGCAAAGGAATATTTACATTTTTTCTCAATATTTTCACATTATGATATAACACCAATTTTTTACCCCAAAAGTCATCAATACAAAAGTAAATAAAGCTGGAGGCTGTTGGATTAAGGTAACTATTCTCACCATAGATGCCATTCTCATACATTTTCAAGAGTGACATTTTTCTAGTGGAATTTATAAAGGTTAAAAACATTATCCTGTGTCCAATTCTGAAGCACTTAAATTTGTCATCCCTTTGAAAAATCAACATACACATTTTAATTCCCATCGCTATTTCAAGGATATTTTGGTATTTCTCTAACTTACTTTCAAGCCGTACATTCAGACAGAATATGCTTGCTAATTCTACTTCGTCAATATAATGTAGTCAGACAGGCCTGAGACACATGGCTTACATACCAACAAAATATGCTCGCTAATTCAACTTCGTCAATATAATATTGTCAGGCAGGCCTGAGACACATGGCTTACATACTGACAAAATATGCTTGCTAATTCTACTTTGCCAGTATAATGTAGTCAGACAGGCCTGAGACACATGGAACTATATTTTTTTAAAGATATATTATACATGATAGATATGAAATTTTCAAAAACTATTTTACATACAAAATACAAATGAACTATATATCATTCATAACATATATATAATGTAACTATTAGTAAACATTGCGTGGAAACAAAATGAATGCAGATTTCCAATGCAATGCTCATAAAACTACAAGGCTAACCCAAAGTCTCCTGCCTACCTTCTGTACTGGATGTAGACATTTCCACGGAGATGCGGTTCATAGTTACAACACACTTTCACTTGAACAACCTGACCAATGGCTTTAAATTCTGGGACAATATCTTCATAAAATTCACGAAAGTTTTGGTAGAGTTCCGAATCATCATATTCAAGGATTAGATCTGAAAATTAGAGAACACTCATCAAATACTAATCTTTTAAAAAACCTGATATTTAAATGTGAAGTCAACACTGAAAACAGTCCTGTTATCAAAATATACTCAAGCTGTTTCATAACACTGGCATGAAAAGTGACCATGGGAGTATAAAGCATCTACATGCCAGCATGTCTCCCTATCTTTACATCAATATACATTTTCAGATTCAAAGATATCTAAATTAAAGAGGCAAAAGTTTGGATGAACTATTGGAAATATAAAGATTCTGGGAAACAATAAGCTCAGGTGTTTTCTTCTTTCTCCTTAGCACCTACCTGTGTCGTATTCCTCACCCATCAGACCCTGCTCCAACTCAAAGTGGCTGTACATACCGCGGAACAACAGAGTGTTACTGCTCTCAGTCTGGGGGTGTGTACGAGAACATCTGGCAAATAGGATTAAAACATGACTTAGTATACATTTTCAGCAGCATATCATATGATGTAAAGGGAGAAGGGCCTTACTTTGACCAATCCTAGAAATTTCGTACTTCGTTATATTTGGGACAAATAAAAATACTGTAAATCAATAATTCTGTGACTTGAATGATTAAGTAATGCACAAACAAGCCAATCAGAAAGGTACAAGCTATAAAGAACAATGATCCAACGAAGCTTTTCCTTTTCTTAATTTTTAAAACTTAAAGAGCCAGACCCACTCCGTTATAGATATTTTTTCATATTTTATTGACTGTTGTTGTATACTAATAGATAATATATAAATAAGGACTTGTATAAAGTTTCGAACTTGAAATTGAAAGGGTACCAGAGATATCGGTGCCGGAATTAGTCTCATTAATCAACACCAGGATATGAATATTGATGAGGAAAAGTCATGTGACGCAGTCAGAACCAAAACAAAATTGGAGGAAGAGGCAAGTCGTACATCCATGTGACATTGCTTGTAAAGAGATTTTACCAATAGATGCAATCAATTCTCTATATATCCTGTATGGAAATCATCTAACATATGTATTGATCACGTCTTTCAATGCTTAGATATGACACAAAAACGTGCAGATTACGAGAAAAACTATGACTAATTGCAAAGAGGCCCTCAAATGGGGGCTACAATACGGTAACAAACATGTAGAACATCGCGAAATGGATCTATCTAAAGCCAATATTCGATGATAAGAGTATTTATGAATATGATTTTAGAGTGATACTACACGAGAGCCAAACAGACAGCGATACAGAGTATGAACCAGTCATCTGCCTTTTTTTCGCCTCAGAGTCCGTCAAAATATGTTTTCTTTCCCGCTTCCCTCGCACGCTTTCTGCCATGTTGGAAGACGGCAGATTTATTTACAGTTCTTTGCGCATGCATCAGAGGGCAGGACTTCCCGCATAATTAAGAATTAGCACTGAGTCATTTCAAATTCTTTTTTAAAACTATTTATTACGTTAGATTGGTAGCTATTTACTTTAAAATTGCGGTATTACAGGGTTAGTCAGAACTTTTGCTACCGGAGAAAAATAAAAAATCAGGAATTTTTTTTTATAAAATAATATCGGTTGAGGAGTGGGTCTGGCTCTTAATACATAAATAACAAAACGTATACCTTAGAGAAATATAATATTTTATCTGTAACTGATTCAACAAAGACTCAATTAAATATTTTCTAAATAAGTTTACATAACAGTAGAAAAATAAATTGCGTGTTATAATTGGAAACAGGCAGGTACCGATGCACACAGAAGTGATATATATTTTTAAATCCTTGAAGTCCTTTTTACCAAGGTGATGGTCACCTTTTTCTGACCAATGGAAATAAATTTCAGTTTCAAACCTAGACTCAATCAAAAATACGATAAATTCAATTTGAAATCTTTTCTTTGTTAATTCCAGTGATCAGATCTTTAAATTATTGTAATCAATTTTTCAGAATCATCTGTAACTATATTTAATACCTGTCACCAAACCGGCAAGCTGCTGTCTTGGCAAAAAAGGGACATCTATCTCTCTCTTTACCCTGTACAACTCGGACAATGGGATTATGCCATGGCTGTTCATCTCCTTCCTATAACAGCAACAAGACAAGATTATTAGTGACAAGCACATGTTATGTGGTCGATATTGAAAATAAAATCGCAGGTAGGTAGTCAGAAACCTTTGGGTTATGTTTACATGTTCTTAAATTGTCAAAGTGTAGTCACTGAAAAGTCACGTTTAAGTTTCTAACAGGTCATGCTAGATAAATTCTGCTTATATTACCTTGTTTTCATTGGCGGTTGCCTGACGAAGTAGATCCTCCTACAAAACACCAGCATGTTGATGACAAAACAGGAACAGGGCTGAAAACTCTGATATCTGCAGTTAAGTTTATATCAAAACAAATGTAATACCATTGACTTTTATTCTAAAATCCTTACACCAATTTACATTTCTGTTTAACATCTCTGGTTGTTACATTAATGATTTTAAGTATATAATCACAATTTAAATTAAATTCTTGCTAGATAACCTTTTTTCATAAAACTCTTAAGATTTATATTTTGTAAATTCCATGGTTGGCTATTTTCAAACTGGAATAAAATCACTTGAAGTAGACACCTTCAAAATAAAACTAAGACAATGAAAGAAAAAATCAGTTTCATATCTTCTGCGAAAAATTTATCCTCTTTTTACTTTAAACAATGGTTGAAGCTGTAAAAAAATTAACAGTATCTATGTTTGGAAGTAAAATGCAAAATAAGATATCAAATGTGTTTAGAGTCCTTTGTAGAAATAATGTTTTTGGACATATATGAGGTATCATCTTATTTATGCCTTTAATATTAGATACCAAGGGTAGTTTCCATTAAAAAAAATATGCTGTAAAATGACAAAATATTTTACTATTGTATGAAAAATGAAATGGTTGAAAAAAAAGGACAACGGGAACATTTAGCTCTCAATGCAAGCTCTGAAAGGAAACCATCATTGTTATAATATCTGACATTTTTAAGAACGAGAGGTTATTAAAAAAAGAGTTATGTAAGATGGTCAACAGATTTGGATCTTTTTTCATCTCAATAAATGGAAATAAGACAGAGAGATATCTTTATGAAAGGAGGAGTTGTGGTTCTTCGTAAATCCACACCCCATGAATGTCCTTGATGTATGGAAGTAGTTTTAATTAAGTTACCTTAAACATGGATTTTATGTTTAAATCGCGCAGATCACCTCAGAACAGGGATGATTTTCTTTTTTAATTTAGAATATGGAATTACTCCTAACTTACTGTAGCTAGAGTTGTTGGTTGTGCATATTGTACAAAATATCATAATTTTCTCCTGACATTTATTTGAGAGCAAAAAAATCTTTATAGAAGTGTAAGATTATTAATTCAATAAAAAATCAAATGTTTGTCAATCAATTAATTAAGGTACTGATAATCAACACAGATCACACTGCAGGAGTAAATTTCTGGATAATTGAACAAATCCATATGATATTAGTGATGCAACACAAAAGATACATTCTATTAAAAACTTCTTCCTGCCATTCCAACTCGTTGCCATAATGTGGAGTCTTGGTCAAGGAATCATTGTAAATTTTTGAACAAATTCAGAAAAAACATGAATTCTAATAATTCAATAACTAATATTTTGTGAATAATATCAGTAAAATATTAATATGTACTTGATAGAAATTCGCTTCAAAAAATTTTTCAGTCATCTTCATCTAAGAGCTGAACAGAAAAACTGTGGCCAAATTGTCTGTTTAACTGAAGATGTCTAAATGAAGATATCTATATATATAACAGATGTCTGATACATAAATGTAAATTTCTGAATTTCATCCACTGTAATTTTAGGATATTTTGAGTATGTGGCATCTTTCACCTGGTGGGACTTCTTTTCTTTATCCTTCTTATCTTTCTTTTCTTGTTCTTCTTTCTCTTTTTTCTGCTGTTCTTCCCATTCTTCTTTGATTTTTTTCTGAAAAGTAGGTGTACAAATTCAAACATCGTATTTGAATGCGATTTATTGATTAAGTGATATTTGTTTTCTTTTTATCACATGTTTACATTCTTGGTGCAAGTCAAGGCCATATTGTTTGATTCTAGAACAAAGGACCATAAAAAAGAAGGTTTGTTTGTTTGTTTTGTGATTTTTCATGATCCCATCATTTAGAAAAATATCAATTTTTAAAATGAAATATTGAAAGACAATAAGTCTAAATCATATTCAGTAAGACAGGTATAAATAATCACCTCTTGTTCTTCTCTCCTCTGTTTCTCTATCCTTTCTTTCTCCTTCCTCCTCTGCCACTGTTCCTGTGCTTGTTTCTCACGCTCCAACCACTGGGCATGGAGGTATGCCCTCTCCGCTTCATCTCTCTGCTCCTTCAGCTTCTCAAACTCTTCATTCACAACTTCATTTTCTGGCAACAAACAAAGTTTAGGTCTCATTTGCCCAACAGGAACATATAGATGTAAACAAATATCAAGACTCCTATCACATTATCAAAATTTAGTGCTTACTTGAATTCAGAAAATCTTAAAAAAAAGTCTTTAAGACACGAATGTCCCTACTTCTATTCAAATAAGTATAATTTCTTGGTAAATTGCAGAAGTTGTGAATTGTTTGCCTGAAAGGCAATATAATGAAGTAATGTCTCCTGATATCATACCTAAACTCCCATTTTCTGTATACGCTACAGACACCCTTGCATTCTCTTGTCTTTTCTGGCGCCGTCGCTCTCTCTTTAGTCTGGCTCTCCACTGCTTATGGCTAATATAAGGAAACAAGGCTTTCAGAAATATGTGGTTAATAATGGGAGTTAATTACTTTTTATCAACTTTGAATACTATATCTAACTAGAAATTTTTGAATGATAATAATTTGGTCGGTCTTCAGGACACATTTTTGTTTCTGCTTTTTCGCCTGCATTTTACTGTGGTAGACAATAACTAAGAAATATTTTTTCACACATACAGCTGTATTTGTTTGACGTATGGACTAACAAAAGGAGTTTAAACTTTATCAACTCCAACAAACATCACATTTCTTATAACTAAAAGTATGTTTTGTTATTAGCTTTATACAGCACTTCAGTAAAATGTGAGCCGGGATCTTTGACTTTTCTCTATAGCTTCCAATGATTGGAATCTAACGCCTGCCTCAGCATTATATTTCTTTTGGTCTTCAAACATAAATCATATCAAACACACACATATAAAATTACATGTAACTACAATGTTGTAGGTACGTCGACATTACGATTTTAGGTTAAAGTGTGTTCTTGTGGTACGATACAACTTGACACAAATATATCAGCGTCTTTTATCCATCACGACCGCGAGGAGTATTTTCATATCAATGGAACAATAGCTATGAATTGAAAGCATATATGTGAAGCCATCACAATGATGATCACAACAATTTATATCAACCTCAGTTTAGAGCCATTGGATATATCGCTGCAACAATCGTCAACGACAACAGGTTTCATCGACTCGTTGCCTGGCTTTTCCTCTTCGTCGTCCATGTTTTTTACTTGATCTGAGTCGGTGAGACGCTTGTTAATAAGATTACGATGTTTGTAGTACCAGTCTGCGCCCGAATCGGAGCCTCTACGATTGTGAAAAATGGAGACCAAGCGTACAAGGCAGGACAATCAACATGTACAGATGGTTGATTAAAGTCGTCGATATGAACACATGAGTACAATTCTTCCCTTACACCCTTCATCAGACTTTTGAAATGCTGTTGGGAACGCACAGGAGAATCCGTCGTGCAAGAGATGCCCACACTGCAGTTTGTTTTTCGCGCGTATCCCAATTTGAGTAACTACTGACGACACAAATGACGTAGCACAGACTTTTCCTTCTACAGTATTGGAAAGAGTAGACTTGTCCCTTCATATTGATATAAAATTTTGTACAAATTTCTCAAAATATCATTGGCTATTGCTTGCATAATTTAATTGTGCGTTTTTTGTTGTGTTTATATAATTTGAAACGATATATTTGACTCCATAGTCATTGTTTTTTTTTCAAATGTTCATGTGTTACCACATCTCAATTATTAATTATTGTTTATATTTTTGTAAGTCTAAAAATAATTGCATTTCGAAGAAAAATTGTCTCTTTATACTAGAATACTGTTGGTATATATAATAGTTTTTAGATAATTTTCTCTACTTGATCGCTCCGACGAAATATTCGTTCATAATTTCATAAAAACGATGACTTATTTTTTAATACAAAAGTATTTCCCAACAATGAATTTGACGTTAACTTTTTATGATATTTTGTGAGTAAATTCAAGGTGATTAAAGAACCCTAAAAATGAACTGTTTATTGAAATTTGATACGCGATCAGCCCTTGAAGAGGTTTTTTTTTAGCAAGACAGGCTTCAGGGAGTTTCTGGGTGAAATCTCTTGACTTACAACGTTAAACTTTCACATAAAACCACAATTAAGGTCTTATAATAATTCAAATAAACCGAGGCTGTTCAATCTATATGGAGACGAGTTTTGTTTGATTCATAGATAACACAACCAAGAAATACTTCTACCCTATTGACATTACCAATCTGAAGAAAATGGTCCAAAATATTCAAGATATGTTTAATTTGTTATATTTTCTTGTTTCGTTTTATTTTGTTTTGTGTCTTGTTTTTCCCCTTTTCTCATTTCTGGGACAAATTTTGTCACCTTTGCATTCCTTCAATTATATTAACGCATTGGTTCTTACATAAGGACCAAAAAGCGCTTGCGAAGTGAAGGTGTGTTCGAGCTGGTGATTACTAGTGGTTTATTGTAAAGATGAATGTACTATATATCCAGAGTTTGAATTGCTCTTCCACTCACACGTTTACACTTTCTCATATACATGAATGTATGTGCTTTCCGAATCCAGGATGTTTATTGATCAAAATGGAAATGCATTTTTATGTTTCTGGTTACATTTGTACAGTTTCAGCGACATAATATGTAAAATTATTGCCAAAGTTTCTTCCTGTGTACATAGATACATTTCCCAGGAGGACATTTTAATGGCCAGGTATCACTTTCCCAGGAGGACATTTCAATGGCCAGGTTCATTTTCCGAGGATTACATTTTAATAGTCAGGTACCACTTCCCTAGGATGACATTTTAATGGCCAGGTACCACTTTCCTAGGATGACATTTTAATGGCCAGGTACCACTTTCCCAGGAGGACATTTTAATGGCCAGGTACCACTTTCCTAGGAGGACATATTAACAGCCAGTTACCACTTCCCTAGGATGACATTTTAATGGCCAGGTACCACTTTCCCAGGAGGACATTTTAATGGCCAGGTACCACTTTCCTAGGAGGACGTTTTAATGGTCAGGTACCACTTTCCTAGGAGGGCATTTTAATGGCCAGGTATCACTTTCCTAGGAGGACATTTTAATGGCCAGGTACCACTTTCCTAGGAGGCATTTTAATGGCCAGGTACCACTTTCCTAGAAGGCATTTTAATGGCCAGGTACCACTTTCCTAGGAGGCATTTTAATGGCCAGGTACCACTTTCCTAGGAGGCATTTTAATGGCCAGGTACCACTTTCCTAGAAGGCATTTTAATGGCCAGGTACCACTTTCCTAGAAGGCATTTTAATGGCCAGGTACCACTTTCCTAGGATGACATTTTAATGGCCAGGTACCACTTTCCTAGGATGACATTTTAATAGCCAGGTACCACTTTCCTAGGAGGACATTTTAATAGTCAGGTACCACTTTCCTAGGATGACATTTTAATAGCCAGGTACCACTTTCCTAGGAGGACATTTTAATAGCTAGGTACCACATATAGAATATTTTGTTGAAGTAGAAGCTGGTCAGACATTTTGTGCTTTTTTTTTCTTTATTGATGTCACCTACAAACAAATATGACCTTAACTCAAAGCAACCAAATTGTTTAAGTGAATTGAAAACAATATTGGACCCCTGACAGGACCTGGTGGAACACCTGGTGTAACGGCATTTTGTTCATTCCGAGAATTTACGGTTGATACCCGCACACTGTCATCTGACCCTAAAACAAAGGATGTGTGTCTAGAAAGCGCCTTCTTAATCCCCGGTATATTCAGATTAACACCTTAATTATTCAAAGATGTCTGATAGTATTGCAAGCAAAAGCCTTCAGGTAGCAGTACACAGTTTCTCGGTGTGGCCATGGGTGATTTTTTTTGTTCATTAGATTACCCCATTATAAAGGTTTTAATTAAAATTGAAACAAAAAATCCTTACTAAAATTGGTCTTGTCTTGTTAAAGTGGACAATGTGGGGTTTCATTTTTTTCAGAATAATATTTTAGCTTTGTGTTGGAGATTACTATTTGAGCAGTCTCTGTGTCTACGCACAACAAACTCGCTTTACAGGAAGTGAAATTTTCATAGTGTTTACATGTAGTCATGTTATGAAGGATTTCCGAGTTGGGATTTGCTGAAATGTACGTAGTGTGTTACCATGACTGTTGTTGATTTTAAGATAGATGTTTAGAATGAAATTTCTTCTAGAAAGTTGTAGTGTTAGGTTGGAATTAGCAGTATTTTTGAATTTTTAGCATTTTTTCAGTAGGTAACCATGACAATCAAATGTCAGAAATCAGAGGAAATTTTTTGATTTACACAAATTTCATCTCTCTACTATTAATGTAATTGTTATGTGATTTATAAATATACATAATGTAATGATATATTTATATAACCAATCTGTTATACCTGTACATCTCAAACATGACCAATAATTTCAGGAAATGCTTCCTAAGTAAAAGTGACGGTATGTGTTTTTTTTTGGTGGGTACCAAAGGGGTATAATAAATCACCAAACATAATTAGCTGTTTACAAAAGGAGCCAAATCAGGAAAAAATAAGATCATGTCGGTTTTTGAAAACATACATGAATTGAAGATGAAAATATGAAATGACGAATATATATAAGAACGAAAAATCAAAGAAATTCAATCGTCACTTAAGATTGTTTGGATCAAATGAAGAATGAAATCGGCAGTGTTCTCTTAGGTCGATTGAACAAAAAAGATCTTTACATTCCCAACTTATGGTGCTCACTTGTCGCAGTTGAATCGATATAGTACGATTCGTTCCTATTATCATGTTTTTTCGTAAAAGATGTCCACAGGTGACAGTTCTACAGTCCTCATAGTGATCTCTTTGAGAAATATTCTGTTTCTTTGTGCGATATGAAGCTGGATGTGTTTGATGCTCGTTAGCATACCGGATGGTCCCGTTGTTCATGTTCTAATTAGGAAATGTAAATCTATTTATTTATTTGGATAGACTAAGATTTACACGGCCGGTGTCGTTGATGAAGCAGAAGACGTTTATTCTTTCGGAACACGTGATCTTATACTTGTATTTTCAAGAATTTCAATGTACACATTTTGTTTATATTTTACTGTACTTTAATCGAATTTGTGTTTGAATTATGATTGCGTTAACATGCCGACGTTGACTTTGTTATTTTTACAACTTTACTCATTTGATTACAATTACATAAATGCATGTTCACTACATACTTTGGTTTAGTTCTATACTGGGGCATGACTTCTTGAAATATATCTCACTTTAAGTCTTGTGAAATTACTTCAGATATCCGATTTATAAACAAAAATATTTGAACAAGTGAATAGTTTGATGATTACGGACACATCGGTTCCAAAAGAGTCAGCGTCTTTTGCTTCATAGTCATTCATTTGTGCAAACTTGGTAGCCTTTCATTCAAGTAGGCTACTGTCCGAATATCAGAGCCCTGTTATTTTGAGTTTTGAGAATGAGTCATGTAAAGCGGAAAGTTGACCACGGACCGATGGACAATGGATGCCGCGTCACGGCATAGGTTTACATGCCCTGCAGCCAGATGAACTAAAACAACGTTTAGCAGCAATTCAAATGCCAAAAGATGTATAAAACAATGCTTTATTGTGAAAGAAAAAAAATCCAAGTACACACACATGTATGTATTATGATCTTGATCAAACTTAGTTATTAATCCATTATCATCGGAAGTTGGACTCGGTTCACTCCCTTTCCATTGTCTATCGCCATTGTACCAGCCTGAAACGTATCCCTTACATCAATGTTCCAAATAAAACGTGTGATCATTTTTCACAAAGAGGATACCCGGAATTATAGCATTCTATATCATCAAGAGCACCGTAGAAATAACATAGACAATACGAGATCGATGGCTTATCGTTATTAACAGGTGTATCTGGATTTAGCTGTTGACCTGTCGTCCAAATCCATTGACCGTTCGTCTTAACAGCACCAACAAAAAACACTTCGATATCTACAATTAGATAATAGATATCAACACAGTGTCTAGTAATAGAACAAGAAACTCACAATTAGTGGAAATAAAGGTAAAAAATATCGGTATAAAAGTGCACTTATACATGATATTCAGCATAGAATGACTTTAAAATAATGTTATATATAGTACATTTTGAATTAATTATATCGATTTTTTCTAGCTTTCTTTTATTCATTGTTTCGCTATTATATCATCGTTATATTATTAGCTTGTAGACTCACGAGTTCATTAGACGACTATTTATATAGTTATATTTTCTCAAATCAATAGACAATACAATGAGCAAGCATTTAATACAATCTAATATCACACCAATAAAAAAGTTCTCTGCATCATCACAAGAATTTGCAAAAATATCTTAATAATGTTACCATTGTTTTCATTTCAAACGAGACTTATGAAATTCATAACGACTTCATTTTACCACGCAAGACGCCTAGTAATATGAGGATATCACACGAATTTCATATATCTCCTGTGAAATGGAAAGTTATATAATGTAACATCTCTATAGATTTCATGTTTTTTTTCACATGAGATTTATCATTTAAGTCTGGACGAAGAGAATAAGAGTGAACATAACGCTTTGTGAACAGAGTGATACATGCAAATACAGCTACACATTCCAGTTCATACATACTCCAAATAACTTGGTTCTTTCGTATTTCTGTGGTAATATAATTATGTTTCTCCACTGTATCGACAACTAACAGTCGTCCACCCTGAGAGATGCAAAACTCTTGGCTACTTTGCCAGTTCTTCACCAAATGCTCTTTGTCTCTAAAGAACTTGACACACATTCCCGCAGTGTAGACATAGCCTTCGCCCGTACACAATACATCTGTTGAATGAAAGATATCAGTTGTAAAATGTGCAGCGTCGATGCTAAAATGCTAATCATAACTTTTAATGTTTTCTTAGTTATTATTCTGAAGAAAGTTTTTTTTCAGAAACCAATCCTGTGTTGGCATCGCCAGGTAAAACGTTTTTTTTCAAGTATTGAAATACAATAATGTGTACCAGCATGCTGACATGTGATGTGAGGATAGATTTCGGGTTGGTTCTTAAACTTTTCAATTTTAACCAAGTGTTGTTCTTAGCTGAAGTGTTAGTTCAATTAAGGTATTGAAGTATAGAAAGCTGACAGTTAGAGTTGGGACATTTCTACTACAGGAGTATCTAAACAAGGTTATACAAAATACGATGTCTATATTTACTCTTTTTGCTGATGTAGAATTGTAATGTACTGATGGACATGGCCTTATCACTGAGTCTCCTTGTGAAACCATTGCATGTCTTGGTCGCCGCATCCCAACTTATGACATTACACAACGAGTACCGATCACAGAAACTTGCGCATTGTATCTTAGATTTTGCGCCGACAATGTTTAATGCATTTTCAAACCGTATGTATTCCAATCCAGTTGGGAGTTTTTGGAATATATGTTTCGGCGTGATGTCACCGACGACCTCTGAAATAAAAAAAAACATGTCTTTTAAATTTTGGTTTTGGTTTTAGGTTGTTTAACGTCGTATCAACAGCTATTGCCAAATAAGGAAGGCGATGAAATGACACTGCGATGTCTCATTTGATTGTATCACGACACTTTTAACGATAGCATAGGACCGTTTGTCTAATAATAAAAAATCTGCTTTAATTTGGTAAGAATTTTTATTCATTTTTAAATTAATTTTTCCTACACGATCTCATTCACAATTTTGTAGTAGACATATACAGACCCGCCGTTATAGTGGTGTTTTGGGTTCATATGTCTCTACGTGAGGTTTTAACATACGGAGCAATATTCACATCGTCATCAAGTTTCACTAAGTGCAAGCTCTAAATAACAGAAAAAAACCCAAAAAATCAATGTTATCAGAAAGAGCATCGTCCAACAGAAAAGTAACATTTATATTAATATTTAATAAACATTATTCAGAATGTCTGAATATGCCAAATGATAAGTCTGTGTTGTGGCAGTATCTATCTAACGGATCAGGTATTTTATTATTTATGGACCAATTTGTGAAACCTGTTGTGTAGTTAGCTACGATGATATTTTTTTATATCAATACATTAATAAGTAAAAAAAGGCCCAGGGACCAAGATTAATATACATGAGCACGTCATGACACAGTTTGAGTACGCCTGGCGTCAACGCTCCCCTGTAGACGACTTCTCAATCACAAAGAGGTCCACCAGGGTAATTATTATGTTCGCATAATGATCAAAGATTGTACAAAAGACACACACGTGAATAACACATTCATTCATTTTGTTAAATACAACAGAGCAAAACAACGAAGTAAAAATTATCATATAGCTGTTTCGTCCTTGTAGGACTTGTCAATGATGCTAAGGGTCTACAGTTTGAAGCCCAGAATGCGACAGCAGAAGATCCACAGTGATCGAAAGAAAAGTCAAAATCTAGATGGGCAGGTGCAGCAGCCCCATAGTTACATAAATTTCGTAATTTTGATATATCAGACACATTTTTAGAATAGCGTCAAGTACATGTGTATATTCTGAACTGTGCCACAATTCGAATGAATTTAGAAGTGGCATGCGGGTTACAGCAAACCTCGGGAACTTTAAGTCCACCAGCAGTGTCTACCACAAAGTTAGTTCCAATGAACCTAACCCACTTTTAAGGTCATATGGATAATAAGTACTAATTTTTTTATACAATATCTCAAAAACCAAAAGACCAAATGACGTAATGAGTCCTTCCCCCCTCCTTCAGTGACCATAGCTGTTGAGAGGGGACCTTACATGTAATCATGTAGTGCGGAGACAATGGGGTCAAGTACAGAAAATGGAACTCACTCTTTAAAATATATACGGGCCACGTGTTTTAGGGATGCTTATTCAATTTAGTTCAAAGGACCAAAATATCTATTTATTTTAAAGCAAGAAAGTACCCGTTTTGTGTGAATTGTTTGGAGGAGACTGTTCTTTCTGATGTCTGATGAAGTTTAAAAGTTGAAAAAATATGGAAAACAAGCATTGATATCATTCAGAGCCATTAGTTCAGAAAATCCGTGATAGAGCAAAGTTAAAGCTTTTAAATGAAGGAACACTATAATCTCTGATATGATAGACTGAAAATGGATGTCAACACATGGTATGAAGTAGATTTAAATATGGATATTTGTAAATTTCTTTGTATGGTAACATCTTATTGAAAAAAAATTCAGTCAATGCTGGATGAATCATACTATATGACGCCATAATTATACGGGACAACACCATGTAGTCTATGAAATTCTTAAACAAGACTGTTTAGTTTAGGTTTAAAAGTTCTAATAAAATACATTGACGTCACATAATCAGCCTGGTTATGACATCATAGATAATGTATTTAGGCAATGTATAAGACATAATGCTTGATTCGACGTGTTGTTTAAAGATATTTCGATATATTTCACCGGACACTGTGAACTCAACCTTTGTATTTGAGTATATGTCTTTATTACAAAAATAAAGTTACCAGTAATGAGTTTTTTTATCGGGATGTTTGCAAAAAAAAAAAAAAACAAAAAAAGGTACGCAGATGTAATTCAAATATTTGTTTACACGTTTAGAAACCAAAATTATTTAGCATTTAAGCTGTGACAAACACTCGGAAAATCTATATTGCCACTATTTAAAAGATGACTTATCACTGAATTGTTTAGATATTTTACATAGCCCATTGTAAATGTGGCCATGCAGATAACAATTGCTCAAGTTGTTTCTAATTATAATAACATAAACAGTCGTCTTACCTTTGCATCAAAATACATTTGTTTTTATTTTGTTGAGAGTGGTCACTGAGGATTTTCCCGTGTAATTCAAGAAAATGTCCAATAGAAGAAAAATGATAGATATACATTGTTCTAAATCTGAGAACTTTCATCAAAAGTAGACATTTTAAATTCTACCAGATAATTTTGTTGAATTTCTTTTGACTAATCAGTACCAGAAAGTCACATTCATTTTGTTGATGAAGGAAGCCAGAGTTGTTGCACTGTTAAAATGGTCTTAATATCCTACGTATCAAATTTAATCAAAATCGGTTAATATTCATTTTTTGTGTGTGTGAAAAACCAGAGACCAGGTAATGGAGGCCAATTTATGGATTTGGAGGAAAATGTTTGGCAATTAAGCCTGTGTCTGGATCTATTTAAAAACAGATAACTCTTGAAGACAAATTTAATTCTATGAGCGGAAATGCAAGTCCCGATCTTGAAAAATCAACAGAAATGTCTTAAAATGTGATTTACTTTTAATAAGAGTCTGCTGAAAGTATGGCCGCCATTCAGGTATTTAAAAAAAATTAAAATCACTCCGTTTTCAGAGCGTAAAACACAGATTACGGTAAGTTAAATCACATTCTAAGTTAATACTATAATTCATAAATGGGACGTATACATATTCATCACAAATGTGGGTGGTTATAGGGCGTACACGAGGTGTGTTTTCTTATACCGGGTATCGCTATTGTTCAGATGTAGCCAATACTATGTAAACAAACTCGCATGTTCGGGGAGTAATGCACGTGCTAGTAGTGTGTTAAGGTGTGTATAGGCGCTGCTCGAATACTCTAGTTGTGAATATTTATATAGAATTATAATATGTTCTGAAATATAAATATCATCAGTTAGCATGTATTAGTAGTTACATAATATGGGTATAGATCGTTAATAGTAAATGTTATTGATTATGATTATCTAAGTACGTAAATGTACGTGATATTTAATCTA
Source organism: Ylistrum balloti (assembly GCF_031769215.1). Taxonomy (NCBI): domain Eukaryota; kingdom Metazoa; phylum Mollusca; class Bivalvia; order Pectinida; family Pectinidae; genus Ylistrum; species Ylistrum balloti. Next base: position 125,155 of record NW_026782141.1, on the reverse strand, counting down.
AGAACTATCCATAAGATATGTTTTGTTTTGTAAATATTCATTAAAGATAGATGTTAGGTTATAGTTATGTTGTAACTTAATAGGCTGAAGACCAACAAGCAACGCTGACCGTCTGGCACAGGGCCTAAAGCTGACGGTCTGATGAAGGTGATTGGGACTGTCTCAGCATATTCCGTTGTGAGAAAGTCATATACTTACCTGGTACAGTGAGAGTAGAGAGAGAGAGAGAGAGAGAGAGAGAGAGAGAGAGAGAGAGAGAGAGAGAGAGAGAGAGAGAGAGAGAGAGAGAGAGAGAGAGAGAGAGAGAGAGAGAGAGAGAGAGAGAGAGAGAGAGAGAGAGAGAGAGAGAGAGAGAGAGAGAGAGAGAGAGAGAGAGAGAGAGAGAGAGAGAGAGAGAGAGAGAGAGAGAGAGAGAGAGAGAGAGAGAGAGAGAGAGAGAGAGAGAGAGAGAGAGAGAGAGAGAGAGAGAGAGAGAGAGAGAGAGAGAGAGAGAGAGAGAGAGAGAGAGAGAGAGAGAGAGAGAGAGAGAGAGAGAGAGAGAGAGAGAGAGAGAGAGAGAGAGAGAGAGAGAGAGAGAGAGAGAGAGAGAGAGAGAGAGAGAGAGAGAGAGAGAGAGAGAGAGAGAGAGAGAGAGAGAGAGAGAGAGAGAGAGAGAGAGAGAGAGAGAGAGAGAGAGAGAGAGAGAGAGAGAGAGAGAGAGAGAGAGAGAGAGAGAGAGAGAGAGAGAGAGAGAGCATTGTTTATGAAAAAAGTGTGATTAAATTGTATATATTGTAAGAAGTTGTTGTGTTCTGTATTGAAGAGTCTTTACATCGCCGATCGGTTCTCGTTACATATGCATACTGTGATCAAGGTCTTTTGAAATTCAGTAAGAGTTGAATTAAGATACATTTACGACGATTTTCATTATTAATATGTGTCTCCTTTTCCCAGAAAATTCAAATTGAAAAAACTTATTATAACGTAAAGTTAAGGTTGTAGTGGAACTAGAACAAATGCATATTTGAACAAAGAAATGACAGATATCAATATATAGAACACAAAGCAATAAAAACAGAAATAAAATATCGATAAGCATTACGAACAAGTTCCACGTCTACTAGCTTTATTTCCACGAATACTTCTTTTCTTATCTTATTAACCGAGCTGGACACATTTAACTACATTATACAGTTGTTTTGTGTGTCTAGGACACGTCTAACGGTGATGCTTACAGCCGGTTGTCATAATCGAAGAAGTAAATGATTATTAACATTTGTAATGGAGAGTTAATTTCGTGTTTTTGTATATGAGTAATTAAACTATGTCATACTATAAGAAAGAAAACATTGCTAAGAACTATTTTGTATTATATGATAAACAATAAACTTACCTCTGAAGACAGCTACCATCAATAGTGCTTTCAACAACAAACACATACTGGTAATGCTTGTGACGACTGTTTCTTTCTGCATGCTATGTATATACCGTCAGTGAAGATGATATAATCAATATTATACCTATTGATAAATCGATACTCAACAGCTTGTTCCCATTACGATTTTCGGCAACAAATTCAACGTTCAAATTCACAACACAGGGTTTGAGAGATGAAGGTTGATTTAAACTAACAGGAAATTTTACGGCCGTCTTAATGAACTCTCTGTCAAATATTCTATTGCCCTGTGCGTAATGAAGTTGGACATGTCTGATGGTCGTTAGTATGCTTATTCCTTCCGTTGGAAATGTGTCATTCATTACTTGTGGTAAATCAAGATGAAGCAGAAGACACGTACCCATCAGGATTAGCACACCATAATCTCCTTGTAATTTCCCCACAATTTTCATTAACCTACATCTTCTGAAACCCTGAGGTACACGTTTGTCCGTCAGTTGACGACTTCTTGCACGAAAATTGTGATAATGGGAACAGGCCCTTGAATGTCCACCGTAGGCTGGGGATGCAGGGATATTACTAACCAGAAATGGACGAGTCACTATAGGGAAATTGAAATCATTACGTTTATCATACTGCTGTCCATGCAAGCCACGCAGTAATTGTGGACCCTTTTCAAATATGTCAAATTTGAATGACAAGCAGTGGGATTTATGAACCATTTTCATGTTTTTACAATGTCTCAGCATAAGGATAGACCCGACGTCTCGCTCACTTGACCGGACGATTAACATAACAATAAAATCGAGGATGTTTCATCGTTGGTGGACGGTGTATCTAAATTGAAAGTTGTAATAGGGAAAAAACGAATGCTATTAATAAACCAAGGGAGGGAAGAAAAACCAATCGTAATCTATTGTGTAGTAAATTAAATGACAGTACAAAAAGACGACATTGACATATATACATACCTCTTGAAAGCTCGAAGATACCGCCTACCAATTGCTTGCTTATCACTTGCCTTAGACAATGCAATATAACCACCATTGAACCACCACATGTCGGCAGGAGAAGACCACTTTATTACCTCCAAACTGGAGACTTACATTTAAGGTTGCACAACAGTAAACGTTCTTTGTGATTGTACATTTACATTGCAGACAACAATAGCTTAAAATTTGGTACGTGTCTGAGCTATCACATGCTGTTATAAAGATCTTCAGGATATTTTTCGATATAGGTTTACGGAACCAGAACTAAAACTTTAAATACGATCAGGTGTAGAACCACTGATAAAGACGTATTTCGAAGAACACACCAGACAGAGTCTGATAAACAGTATATTTATATGTAAGACTTATAAGAGATATTCAACCTGGTAGGTGCACCCTTGTCCCTATAAGCATGCATTTTCAAGCATATCGGTCCATACTGGGTTTATTTTTCGACTGCCGGAAATTTTAATGACTGCCAGAGAAACTAAGAAATGAGATTTACAGGTTGGCAATTTTGTAAGCTCATAAATGTACATATCTGAAACACAAATAAAGACATGACCTTCTAGCAATAGCTGGAATCCCAGTATCATTAAAGTTGTGGGTTATTAATGCCAGAATAAGATCATAGAGTAAACAAAACAACGGTACCCATGTGAAACCTGTGAAAGATTTAACGGAACCATTCAGATACAGCTTCCAGTGAACGCGATCTCTAGATGCCATATTCTGGGCCAGATCAAAGACGATAAGGTGAATGTCATTGTGCGTTTCGTCAGATATTATGATCGTCAACGAGTTTTCGAGGCCAATCATCATCTCAAGGGCAATGCGAATCGCACGTTGATTGTGGAAGCATTGACGAAAAAGACAAACCATTGTCAATGAACTTAATAAGTTGCGCCACATGAACAAAGTTCATTCGTTCCGCACAAGGGACGGCCGTATCTTCTCAAGAAAGGAACACAATTCCCTCAAAGTTCTAGTTTCCTGTCTTGTTGACATACGGAGTCTGGTGCCTGACTTCCACTATACTCCCAGAGACAGTGTAACTCGTTAAGCCAGTCCACACGTGAAATATGCACTTGTATATGAAAAAACTTCAGTAGTTAAAACTTTTTATGAACCTAAACATTCCAAGCCTTTCCGCCTGTCTTGGTTTATTTGCCTGTCAAATTTTTACCACTTAATAACTTTAATGAATATCGCATTATCCTGGAAAAAATCCAAATTTTGTGCATTTCTGGTTTTCGAAAAAAATCTATTGTATTTAACTTGTTAAGCATGGGGCGTTATGCATGTATATACATACTTTTAAGAGTCTTATTACTTCATTTTGTCTAATAATATCACTGATAACTTATCCGGTGGCTGGATTCTGGCGTGCCGCATTATCACTGGCTACCACGACCTCATGGACTGTCTTTTTTTCTGGTGGCCGAGTTGTGTGTGTCAGTGCAAAATTCAGTAACTGGCTGGGTATATACTCATTGTTGAATTTAAACTCCAAGTCATTACACAAATAATTCTTACCTAATCATATAGACAAATCAGATCCCCCCTGTCCAGTTTTAACAATTAAGCATCTGTGTTGCCTCCATTTTACATGTCTTATGTACGGATATCATATTCATAGTAATTTCATCCTTAATCTAAATACATGTAACAGCTTATCATGAATTTGCATGACCAATAAAGTGATCGGTGTTTTATTAAAAAAGTGGTCGTTTTACAGTTTTTCCCAAAAGGCCATGCTTTGGTTCAAAATGCGCTTCTTCTTACCTCCAATTTGCACTCTTATCTTCTTTTACCTATCACGTTTATCCCATCCTTGTCTCTTTTGCTATTTTCCATTAATTCTATATCTTCAGATGACGTCATACCTTTATGAACATATTGTTACCCCTGGCCACCTTGCCACACGTTTTCATAGATATTATGCCTTTACCCTCAATGATGGGTTGTTGTATTGATACATGGAGGTGTGCCATGAGGTACATTTTATTGTAAGTCACTCGCTTTTAGTAAGAAATTGCATTTCATTGATAAGTATGACTCATTTCTCAGCTTGTTTAAAACCGCTGTAAATCCATGCATATTATTTGCATACTTAGCATGTATGCAAGCATTGTTAAAACAAAACAATATAGTCCTTTTTTAATTCTGAAGTTTATATTGTGTGATAACAATTCAAATTGTTATCCTATCTTGAATACATATTTTTATACATCCCACTTTAAGATGATAAATTTTCACAGATTGATGAAATCAATCAATTTAGTTCGTATCTTTATCGTTTCCCGTGTTAGGAATTTCCATTTCTTTATCATACTGATGTTTTTGATATTGCTGTGTATGGATGTTGAATGATGTTTTTGATATTGCTGTGTATGGATGTTTTTATGTTTTACTGAAAGTCAAGGCGATAATGTTTCCATAGATGACCTACTTATATCGAATCCTGGCCCTAAATAATTTACTAAAAGTAACTAGATTAACAGACCTTGAATATAATAGCGATGAAACCATCTGGCTACAAATTACTTTTCATAACTTCACTTATATAGTTGGCACCATTTATAGACCTAAAAATTCTGTTTTACCATTTTGGGACAATTTTAGATCAGCTATTCATAATGCGTTTGACATGTTACCAAATGTTATTATTACAGGGGATTTCAATGTAGATTTATTAACTGTTGCACCAACGTATGTTTTTGTAGATATAATTAATTCCCTCAGTTTGTCAAATGTTATATTAGAACCCACTCGTGTAGGTCATACGAGATCAAGTTTACTTGATCCAATTCTTTTAAGTGAATCTCTTTCCTGTATAGACTCATATGTAATAGATATTGATAGGTCAATCAGTAATCATGCTGGTTGTAAGGTTAGTGTTTAACTTCCATTTTCTTTTAAATCAGTTTACAAATATAAAGTCTGGTTGTATAAACGAGCAGATTTTGGTAAATTCAATGATCTTATAAATCAATTTGACTGGAGTGAAGCTTTTACAAATTCTCAATCAGTCGATATTGCTTGTGAAACCTTTACTAATGTTTTTATGAAATTTGCAAAATTATCAATACCTTCGAAAGTTGTAACAATCAGACCAAATGATAAGCCATGGATGACAACAGAATTGAGAAAAAATATACGAATAAGAGATAATTTACGTAAAACAGCTAGAAAAACAAAAACACAACATGCTATCAATCAGTTTAAAACTCAGAGAAATAAGGTCAATAATATGAAGAAGTACTACAGACAAATATTTTATGAAAATGTCCATGGGCTAATAGATAACTATTCGTCGTCCGACCCAAAAGCATATTGATTAATTAAACGTCTAAAGAAATTAGTGGTTCATCTGATGCAATTCCAACTCTTATAGATCCAATGACGGATAAAATAATCATGTGTGATAAGAATAAAGCTGATATATTTAATGATTATTTTTGTAGTATAAGTCGTATTGATGAGGATAATGTCCCAGATCCCATCATAGCCCCAAAAATTAATAAAAAGTTTAATTCTATCAGAGTGAACTATACCGAAATTAAAGATGTCTTAGAAATATTGAAACCTTGGCAAAGCCTCGGGCCATGATGAAATCAGTCATCATATGATAAAGAATGTCTGTAACTCAGTTTGTAAACCTCTTGAGTTATTATTTAATATGTCATTGTCTACTTGTATTTATCCTAAATTATGGAAATTAGCAAAAGTTATGCCACCATTCAAAAAGGGTGATAGACATTCTCCATCAAATTATCGTCGAATATCTCTCCTTTCTACCGTTGGCAAGGTTTTTGAACGTGTCATATTCAAACATATCCACAATTATTTTATTGAAAATTCCTTGTTCTATAAATATTAATCAGGTTTTTTACCTGGCCATTCTACAGTGTTTCAGCTTATTGAAATGTATCATAATATCTGTTTATCTCTTGAAGAAAAAAAACATACATGTATAGTCTTTTGTGACATATCGAAAGCTTTTGATCGTGTTTGGCATAATGGTTTGTGTATTAAGTTAAGATCCTATGGTATAGAAGGAGAGTTGTTGGCCTGGTTGAAAAAATATTTAGATCAAAGGCAACAACAGGTATGTGTTAATGAATTTCTATCTAAATTGGGTTGTATTGATGCTGGGGTTCCCCAAGGTTCTATCCTAGGTCCGTTATGCTTTCTTATTTATATTAATGATATTGCAGATGTATTTAATTCAGCCTCTCGTCTTTTCGCGGATGACACATCTCTTCAATTCTCTTCATCTTCCTGTCACGAAATTCAAACTATTCTTAACAATGATCTGGAATCTTTAAATGCATGGGCTAAAATGGCTGGTATCTTTTAATCCAGATAAAACTGATGTTCTTTGTATTTCTAATAGAAACGAAATTGATGAATTATTAGAATTAGAATTTGATGGTAAGATTTTAGATTTTACAGATAATCATAGGCACCTTGGCGTAACATTCAGCTCTAGTGCCAAATGGAGTGATCATATACAAATGATCTATTAATTTATCTATTAATGTCATGAGAAAATTGAAATTGGTGCTAAAGCGAGATGCTCTTTTAAGAATTTATCGAACGTTTATTTTACCTGTATTAGAATACACATGTGAATTATGGGACGGGTGCTCAATTTCTAAATCTGAAATGATAGAAAAGGCCCAACGTGAGGCAGCAAGAATTATCACAGGTCTGCCTCCTATGCTAATATTCATTCTTTAACTTTTGAAACTGGTTTAGAATCACTGTCCGCTAGAAGAAAGAGAAGGAAACTTCATCTTTTATATAAAATGCATGCTAACAAGGCTCTATCTATATCTATCTTCCTTACTTTCCTCTACTGTTCAAGATGAAGTTCGTTATCCTTCGAGAAAAAGTAATAATTATAGAATCCCATTCTACCCCCACCCCACCTCTTTCTCTCTCTCTTTCCCTTCTCTTTAAAAATATATTAGCCAATATTTATGTAAATTATTGATAGCTTGATATTGTGATTTTATTGTTTTGTAATGTATTGAGGAAACGCCAACTATAAGTTGAAATAACTTGTGCCCGACCTTTTGTAAATAATTTACAATAAAATATGTTTAATTAAAAAATAATTCAACCATTCAGTTGGAAAACAAGCAGAGCATATCTTAGGTATGGCTTTTTGTATTATTGATCAGTTGATGGCGATCATGATAATCAATAAATCCACGGGAATATAAAGGCTTTACATCTAGACTATGTATATTGGCGCGCTCTTGTCAGTTGTCATTATGAATTTTTATTGCAGGTATTCAGATGTTTTTAACTTACTCTTCACAATATTGTTGCCAAACAAAATATGACATTACAAATCACATTTTTTTTCATAATTATTTAATGTCGTGATTTTAACCTCTGTTTCTTTTATAAATAATTTCTGAGTTCGAAATAATTAAATTGAAGCTGTCGCACATTAAATTTTTAAACCAATGTAAAAGTAATTACTCGAGTTAATTCCTTTTATTTAAAAATCTTATTTGCCTAGGAAAATTCAAAGAATTAGGATTTACTAAATTTCATGCTAAATAGCATGAATATGTAATTAACTCTTACCATGATTGTCCTTCAAAAATGCCTAATTAAACTTTCAGGTAGGTCGAGACAGCTTAAAAATATTTGTTATCAAGTAAACACCAATGTTAATCAACTCTGTATTTTAAATTGAATATTTCAAGTATTTCGACGTCTGTCTTGCCGATTGCTTATGGACGTTCGTTTTTAGCGTTAGTTAATCCTAAGAACCTTTTCTGTTTCCACGGGCTTTTGGGATCATAACAATACACAGACACTATCATTAATTGTTTTAAATGTAGGTGTTGAGCTTAAAAAAGTATGTCCAATCGTCACGATGATGATGAGCGACATAACGTCACAGCACTCGCCGTATTTTGCATTAGTCAAGCACGGACGTGTTTTCATTCTGTTATGGTCTGATCGTACACTACACTCGCCATTCAAATCATAGATTTGCTTTATGTGTTATAATGTGTCTTATGTTTAATCATGAAATATTGCCAGGACATCATAAAATCAATCCTTGTGTATTCTATCCAATATTTGTCGACAAGCCAGTACGACTTGGTTTATATTTCCTAACGTCATATATCAGCTACAGAGCGACATCTCTGTGCATCCGAGGTGAGTCCATGATTTGGGAGGATGCAATTTGTTAGTGTAAACCTCATTGTAATAATTTTGAAGTGAAACTGACCTGTTAGTATTATCACATTGAAAAAAGTCTGGAGGACTCCCGCCTTCTCCCATATCAACGTTTGAACCAGTCGTTAGACTACCAAATTGCCGAGAGTGAAGTAAAGTGAAATAATTACTATTTCTAAGATCTGGTACATTGTTTTTATGTCTCGACCTTAACACAGAGTTCAAAAGATATACTTACAGTAACAAACGTTCAACGAAAAGCTAAAAGTGAGGCTGTGTCAAGGAGACATTAGGGAAAAATATGATCTTTAAAAAAGGCAAAACATCCAATTTCTACATTAGTCGTTTCGTAGTCTTGTAGTGAGGGTATCAGGTACAAATCTATATTTCTACCATACAAACAAGGATCACAAAATACCATGACACCCTCTACCATACGAACTGGGATCATTAGTTACCGTGACACCCTCTATCACAAAAAATGGTAAAATAAGGTACCATGACACCCTCTACCATAAAAAAGTTAAAATAAGGTACCATGACACCCTCTACCATACGAACTGGGATCATTAGTTACCATGACACCCTCTACCATAAAAAAGTTAAAATAAGGTACCATGACACCCTCTACCATAAAAAAAGTTAAAATAAGGTACCATGACACCCTCTACCATAAAAAAGGTAAAATAAGGTACCATGACACCCTCTACCATAAAAAAGGTAAAATAAGGTACCATGACACCCTTTACCATAAAAAAGTTAAAATAAGGTACCATGACACCCTCTACCATAGAAACAGGGATCATAAGGTACCATGACACCCTCTACCATAGAAACAGGGATCATAAGGTACCCTGACACCCTCTACCATAAAAAAGGTAAAATAAGGTACCATGACACCCTCTACCATAGAAACAGGGATCATAAGGTACCATGACCCCTCTACCATAGAAACAGGGATCATAAGATACCATGACACAGTCTACCATAAAAAAGGTAAAATAAGATACAATGACACCCTCTACCTTTTTTGACCTTTCAGAAAGTCGTCAACTGCATCTTTGACGTCATCTGCTGATCGAATTGGGTACCGGGAATCGCCCTTCCCGATTTCGGAAATAGATGAAAGATGATGGAGCGTAATCAGGAGAATATGGCTGATGCTTAATTGATTCGAAGTCAAAATGCGAGACTTGTGAATAAAGGGCATGGTTCTGGCGGAACAACTAACCTTTACTGAGTTTTCCGCTGCGTTTAATAATTGATGCATACTATGTGTCATTGATTGTTTGTCTTTTCTGCAGATAATCATCCATCAGAATACCACGATCATCCCAGAAAACCAAGGTAATAACGTTTCAAGCTGATGGAACAGTCTTTGCCTTCTTTGGCGGGGATGAGCTAGGACACTTCCATTGTTTGGACTCTGAATGAAGTGAAATGATGGACCCATGTTTCATTCTTAGTCACAAACTTCTGCAGAAAGTTAGCAGAATCTGCCTCTAAAAGGTTCAGATATGCACGCGACAAAGTCGGCTTGATATGCTTTCATTTTATTTTTCATTTCAACAAATTTCAACAAAAACAGGAAACATAAATTTTGTCAAAAGGATAGAACATGCAGAGCCTATTTAAGTTCTACTCGGAGATGACTAGAGTGAAGTAGATTATATAAAGAGAAATAACTCGTACAAAAATACACGCACTTTCACACATTACACCCACACATTTTACAGCTATAATTATTAGAATACATTATATAAACTATCATCATAACACCATATAGTTATTGGCAGACATTGACCTAGAATCCATGTGCAAACATATATAGACTGGTCATAGCTGACAATACTATTTAGTTATATATTGAAAATGCTGTAATTGAAGGCAGAGAGCTTATAAATACAATAAATTTCATTTCAATTTATTAAGATATATACTGCAAAAAAATCCACATCAGACAAGCATGCACAACTGGAAACTGATATGTCTTTAAAAGAATACAATTCGATCTATATTAACATACACAGAAGTACAAAGAGGCTTTTTCAGATGTTTTGATATTCAAACAACAATACAAAACGAAAGTAGAAAAGTGTCTTGAAAAGTATCATGGCATGGCTGTTTAGTTAATATAGAGATTAAAACGACTTGTCTGAACAATAAATAACTGAACATCATTCAGTAACATTCTGTTTGTATTTCTGTTACAGTCAGGATGTTTGTATCAATATGGTTATAATATCAACAGAAGTAAACAGAAAGAGTCCAATATCATTGTACATAGTACGTTCAAGTAAGTAATGGGAAACAGGCACAGGATGGACTATTAGTTAAATGGCCATTGAAGGAATCAATTTCAATTCAATCGCCCTTCTATCACATTCAGTCTTAAAATTAAAGTTGACACATTTTTAGTAATGATATTGAGTTTTTGTTTTAATTTGCCAGAGTTGTGGAGTTGAGGTCATTAGCAGTATTGTTAATAGTGTGACACATTAGGGGAAACAAACCGTCAAAGTAATTGTTAGTTCTGTATATTGTTGGATTGAATAGTCTTGGTTGTGTGAGGGAATGGTGGTTATCATTTAGATTGTTAATAAAAGGATATAGGACATCTTGTAAGTACTGCCCATCCAATATTGTATACATTGTTTTGTGTTTATGTTTGTTTCTTTAAACTTACAGAGTTTTCCAACAAAGTTTTAAGTTTATTGTGAGATGTTCCATATTGAAGACCTGTTATTATTCTTGCTGCTTCTAACTGAATAGATTCTAGAAGATATTTTGACTAGTTAGTGCAATTATTTAATAAGAGACTGAGAGGTAATACCAGGGAGTTGCTCAATTTGATTACAACGTTTGGAAGAATATCATAAAGACCACGTGGATTATTTATATTAAGAATATCAATCTGGTCAGTTACATCTTGTTCAGTAATATGAACATTAGCGGATAAGTATGGGGTATAAGGCTGTGCTGACTGAGGTAATTCAAGGTCAAGTGAAGATATAGAGATATTAGTAAATATTTTCCCCCATACATTTGATTTCGGGCAAGCGTTCTTATACTTAAAATTAGACTACTAAAATTATTATCTCCAAACTATCACTGGTTAACACTCTCTGTTGTGTCTACCGCCATTTGCTGTTTTGATAGGAGATAGCCGAGTTCATCATATGGCCTTTCGAAATCTCGTTTTAAGCCGCCTAAAATGTAATCCGAGGTAAGTGTAGACACTTGTCACTTATAGTCAGAATAAATGATTCATTTGAACACGCATGTATGATCTCTTGATTATCTTTCAACTGATGCTACCTGTTTGTCATATCCACAAGTATACCTTCGTCTTCGCATATTTCACGACATCTTTTTCCTTTATTTCCTACTTCCAGTTTAGTGAGATCTAGGACCTCTCCGCTTCGATTTGGAATCCATCATCTTTATTCCCGCATCAAGCATGCGCAAAGACATTGTTTATACTTACCGAACGTTCTATGATTTTGATGTTTTTCATAAAATGGCCCAGCAAGCTTTTACATATTGTAATTAACTGAAAGTGCTAAAATTTTAACATGTATTTAGATATTATAATGCTTTTTATCAGTTATGTAATGAAAATATAACCATTTAGTACAGTTAAGAAGGGCATTGATCATACTTTAAAAATCATATTCGTGATATTGTAGTATAGTTTCTTTTATGACATGTCTGACTGAATACAGTAAAGAAAATATGAGCATGAAATGATAAACGGTCACTAGAGAATGGTGGTGATACATAAGTGTTTGAAATTAAGTTTATGTTGTAAGTAAATGTAACATCAATGGAAGTGGTACTTTAAAGTGTTATTCTTGTAGGTTCATGTATAAGGCTTGTTAGGTTATGCTTAATAAGGAGTCTGGATAGATGATCTTGTGGTGGTATATTTAACATTTTGATATTAATATCACCTGTATCTTTTGTTTATGTTTCATCTACTTTATCCGAATAGTCAATATTGCTACCTGGTCTACATAGGCAGTCAAAGAGAAAGTTATGTTTCTGTATTAAAACCTCTAGCCAGAGTAATTCGATATCACCCCTTTCTAATTTCATCTTTCTTTTTATTACAATAGCATTTTATAATAGACCATAATCCCACCCCTCGGACCAGTGTTTCTATCGAGAGACATTTGCTTCAGTGATATGCAGTTGTACAAACAATATCGTTAATTTCCATCTCAGCTTCAGTCAGTGAGGTTTCATTTCTGAGAGATCGTAAATTGAGATAAACAGTGAAAAATAGACCCTCATTTACTTTTCTTTTAATTATGTAATGTCAGCTTATTAGGTTGTGTTTATAGGCAGCAGTGATTATGTGTGGATTACATGTAGATTTTGCAAATTTTACCAGTGGGCAGAATGCCAAGGTTGTGCAGCTTTAAATTAGTAAACGTCCTTGGTATTCCCAGTATCCAGTAAATATAACCTGGCATTCAGCCAAGTAACATCAATTCACGAGACGTTTATTTCCATGAAAACACCCAAAACCTCGTATCACGTTGAAATTCCCACAACAGTGGATGAAACGTATAGCATATTCAATTATGAATATCAATAAGATATTTTTGAGATACTGCCTTTAATATATTAGGCTTTGTAAATTTACAGTCAAGATCATTGTACAACATGACTCTTTATATGAATCTAGGAAATATTTCAATCATGTTATTCTGTATTATTGAAACTTTATGAAAAGAGATACCTCATTGTTATCATCATGGTTAAAGAAAAACCCTTCATACTTAAGTTTTATAAAGTGAAATTTCAGAACAGCACAGGAACATTGATCTTTTGGCACCAAACGCAGAAATGAGCAATATCACACCCAGTGGGAAAAATTATCTGGATTCTAAACATTTGAAAAATACCGAAAGAGATAGCGATTTTCTCAAAATAACACGTATATTTACATACTAACGTTTACTTCACGTCATCAGTATTATTCTGAACTGCGTGACTATTGAAATGGTTAAACCTTTGTGTAAAGTGTACAGCCAATCTCTTCGACTGAAAATCCAATAGCATTTTCTACCATCTGCAATCTCGAAGATTGTTTTAGAAAAGTGCTATACTTATACCCAGTGTACAGTAATCAATGATGGAATGCGGAATGATATTTAAATTATATGAACAGAGGAAAGTACAAAAAAAAAAGGGTAAATCCCAGTTATAGATAATATTGTCAAAATGTTTATAAATAAATATGTTTGTGAGCAATTGGTGTTTTTACTACAAAACGTGACAAGTGTTTTATTTATAATATCTAAGTCGATTCTATATATAGATCTAACGTAATTAAACATAAGGAAACCCCATATCTCTCATGCACGACAATGACAATACCCGTATCTCTACATCTAGTAAGGTACACTTTGTCATATCCAGAAATAGGCGGACTTTAGTGAACGGTTTTGGCTGAACGTAGTTTAAACTTTACATATAGCATTATTATATAAGCAAAGTAAAGCCAGAGAGTTATTCGTTATTGGATATTCGAAAAGACGAATGACTGTTTTAGATACATACACCTCTCTCTCTCTCACCACCACCACCGCTACCACCACAACCACCAACACACACAAACACACACACACCATCAACACCAATTATGTCAACCGAACTATAATTAAAACTCAAATAAAGAAAGTAAGTCAAAATGTGAACAAACGAAAGATTTAAACTAAAACTCCATGAAACAGATACTAAAAACAGAAGACTAGGTTTTTGTCCACACGAGAGCATGCATGATTACAGCAGAACTACAGGTATACTAACAAGAATTAATTTGCACCTATCAAAACCATGTGTTGTGAATCAAAAATGAAAACAGCATATGTTATATGACAACAAAAACAAGTCAGCCGGAAGAGACGCAGGTTGTTCGCATTGATTTCAGATAAGCTTTCCGGAAAGTTTTCCGGAAGAAGAAGCGTTTTCTGCTTTATCAAAGACACCCGCAATGTAAACCTTGGTCAATCCAAGTAAGTAATGTCACGTACTCAAATAAGAACAATGTATACAACAACAGAACCAACAGACAAACTAACAAGCATCAAACACATGCAGTTTTATATGGTACAGAGAGTTGAAAATTCAAATGATTTAAAAGAGGAATTATTTGTTAGAGAGTGTGTTCTCTTTTGAGCTCACACTATCAAATATGCAACCCCACTTTTTGAGTTATTACAATATTAATAAAATTAGAATGCAGCCCTGATTTGACAGTGCTAGGAATGATAAAGATTTGGTAGAGCAACAAGATTAACCTGTAATAAAATTTTGTTTATATGGCTACTTGTGAAGTAAGGAACACAACATTTTCGTTTTTAACTAAAGGTGGACAGTAATTTCTTATTTGCAGCAGCCTATTTTGATGCGTTTGATACAAGCAATCTTTTATATGAGGTATACATCTACAATATGATTTAGAATCATCATCTTAACAAATGTTTCATTCATTACCGTAATGTTTAAAATTAATCCAATGTGTTGATTGGGTATCATATAAACATGTGACAATTCAAATTTTTTTAATTCCTCTCTCCCTACCAATCCTAGTAGGCCATTTGAATAGTATTCTCGGAACGGCGATTCCAATGGACTGCATATAATCTGGTACATTTAAGTACAAAATAACCATGTACTACGTTGTAATTACAAGACAAAAAGGTTGACGTGGAACTTATATAGGCAAATTTGAACTTGTGGGTGTACCACATGGTCAATCCAAAACAATTTTTATTAAGTCCTTGACCCCGAGCAGGGATAGTGAAAAAAAAATGAAAATTCATTTTTCATGGATTTTAAAAGTCAAGACAGCATGACGATGCTCTTATTTGGAAAGGTACCACCTCCGCAGCATATAACCCACTTATGTCAAAACAAGGAATGTTTACCAAATTCAGTTTTCATAGTCACTTCTCACGGCCAAGGGACTTTTCGCTCTCTATAAAATTCGATTCGGATAGTCTATGCGGTGCCCTTACAAGTGGCACCTTTTGAAAGTAGAACCCACAAGATTTCTAAAATCCAAAGCTCATATCTGCCGAATAATTTTTCATAATCCATTGACAGATATTTCGATTTCACTGTAGTAGCTGTATTATCTATTTCATTTCAAAGTAACTTTTAACAATTTTACCCTTTCATAATTATCATTTTAAAAAGCGATTCTGTCGATTTCTAACATAATCATCATAAACCAGATTACTCGAGGAATTTGATGAGAATTTGAAGAAATTTGCCGCTTCCTTCGACTAGTTAATAGGCGCAAGGTAAACTATGTTTTAGGACGTCGTTAATCTCTTTACTTTTTAAACTATTCCATTTTTTTTGGAAACATATAATATATCAAATACTGATATCTATATATGATCAATAAAGAAATAGCAACAGTACGGACAAGCGAATTGTCAAATTTTCGAGGCAACCTGCCCCTTTACCAATACACAAATATAACATGAATTACATCACATACACAGACCATAAAACAAATACAAAGTTATAAATCTAAATCGAGAACGGTGACGTAAATTCAGGTGTCTTGAAAATCCCTTTGGCCGATGACCGATATTGCTATTACTTTATTGATCATACCCCAGTAATATATATTCTTTACAGATATTTCCAAATTCATAATCGTATAACCCGTCAAAAATACTAACATGTCATCATAATCCTAACATGAATATCCATAAAACTAATGAAAAATATGAGATATTTACACGGAGACTCCTGAAAAAGTTCAAGGAGAATAAGACCAGGTGTTCCAGAGGAGTAAGCATCTTCTGCTACATCGACGACACCCTCTATGTAAACCTTGGTCAATTCAAATAAGTATTACCACGATATCAAATAAGAACAATTTATACAAGAACGGAATCTACAGGAAACTAACGAGCATCAAACACATCCAGCTTCACATCAAAAAACAAAAATCAATGAGATCACCATGGCAACCAGAAATCTTCTCCATCATTTGCATCAACCTTCAATTTTCCAACTTAAGAATTTAAAGTTAATTTTTTTCGTAATTATCACATAACCAATATTTATTTCCTCAAATGACATTTTGGAATTATATTGTTATGCTATGAATTTGTCAATCAGTTGATAGCATCTTGCACAAACAACGTGATATTGGGAACAGGTCGTGGAGTATCGGAATCAACTGCGACATGTAAATACCATTGGTTGAAGATGTAGATTGTTGAGACTTTTTATTTAATTTGGACTTAAATTGCCCTATCATTACAGATAGGTTTTTGTGGACATGAAATAGTCAGAGTCGAATGTAAGATCACCATAAATCTGAAACTAATGCTTGCCAAGTTCTACGTTTTCAAAATACTATATGTTGATTAATTCGACCCTTATTAAAATACAACCAATTTTGAGATTGTTTAATGTCAAATTAAGATGATCATGAAATGTGATTAGTTATGACGTAATATGCTAAAATTCACCCTCTAGGAGAAAGAGGAGGGTAACTTCAATTTGTATTATTTTTCATGTCCCTTTGTCGTTTGCAGCTACAAAGGATTCGTATTGAAATTTGCATAAAATATGGGATTATAGCATCTCATCTCTTTATCATATCAATTCCGATCAATTTTCACTCCTCTTTGTGCATGTTTAGGCAATTAAACACAAACAACCTCGGGAGAAATATCGTGGGAATATTTGATACTCATGATATTGCATAATTATGTTTTAAACTACACCTGTGTTAACATGTATCGTTATGAGTAATGTTTTATTTATATATCTTATTCCGAAATAGGTCATGGAATTTTCCAAGTCGCGTAGTATATCATTACGGTGAAGGTTTTGACCAACTCAGTACATATTTTTCTACAACCAGACCATATCCTACATTTACCAGCAGCACACATGGAGGAAACAGTCGTAGCAAGGCGGGAGATACCAATCACGGGGGACGTGACGGATGTGACGGATGCACCTGATACTGGCGAAGTAAGTAGATTTTATAGAGAAATTTTCCTGTTTTGTTAACCAGCCAAATCAATAATACATGTACATTTTCTTCTCGAATGCGTCCCGGTTGATTCATTTGAGTAAGTTTAACTGAGGTCAGTATAATGTGTTGTGAAAAACGTTTTCAAGATTCAACACCTTAATAGTATTATTGATTATCTATTTGGTATCAATAATGGTCCTTTATCTATCTCTAGTCAACTATGTCATCAGCGAAAAATAGATACACATTGATAGTAAACTCAATTTCCTATATTTTCAGTATCTGGACTATATGTTATATGCTATCATTGAGGGGATGAATCACTTCAAGTGGATGACAGTAAAACAAAACGCACAAGACAGAAACGGAGGAATTTACATTTCTGAAGTACACACCAATAAGACATCAGAATTTAAGTGAGCACAATGTCCCTTCACATTTCTTTTATATAAAGTAGAAATAATTACTCCGTAGCGAAAACACACAAATACAATTCATTTCATTATTCGGTTCTACTTTATTTAATTCTTCATTTGTACTGAAAGGTGTTATTTGCTCGTCCTCTTCTCGTACAGTCCTGATATATTAACAACTGTGTACGTCGCACATTGCGTGTTAACGTCTCGTTATTGTATTGTTTTGCTGGATTCACTACTACGGGGTTTTAAAGAATTTTCATTTCTATATATAACTTAAGAAACTTCCATTTCGTAATGGCTATTTATGGTATCAAAGAATATAAGTACTATAGATGATAAACGTGTGCGTTTCATTTACATTCAAGGTTACCAAACTAACTGAATTATTTATAAACACTGTAAACTGGTTTAGAAACGCATATATTACGTTCTAACAGTAAATTATACAAAATATAAAAAAAATACTCCGTGCGGATTTTGAAAGTCACGGATTTCCAAAGTTATCATGTTTGAACTCTATATTCATAATCGTGTTTAAACTCGTGCACAAAAATTTCCAAAAATGTAGAGAACAAAATTGACCTACCTACATAAAGCATTCAAATGTCGTTATGTAACATAGCATTAGCAAATTTTACTAGGACAATTGTAATTCGCAATCAATCATGCGATCTTCATTTTGTGATATCGCACATTTATATACGTTGTCTGGTCACAGCTCGTAGGCTTTGCATGGTGTTAAGAAAATATTCATATTATCTCGCTCCGTCGAACAAAATTTTATCTATTGTGCTCGTGTATTAAATAATCATTACCTGTGCTCTTTTACCAGAACTGGCGATAAGCTGATGAAATCAGATGGTGAGCCTATCACCGATCTCACTGAACATAAACAGAGACTCTGTTCTTTCCACGCTGATGCAAATGGAAGACGATGCAAAGTTGTGGTGAGATATTCTTGTTATTATGTTTCAAAGATCAGTGAATGATTAGAGCTAAATGATACCAAACCCAATCTAGTAGCAGGAGAGAACACAACAACAAAAGCAATGTTCCCAAATCCTTCATGTATCATCCGTCCATCATTAGACTGTTCATAACCAACTCTAGTATTGCATAAATACATTTGATGTAAGACTCATTTCCACGTCTAACACTTTTCCAATTAAACAATTTTTCTAACTCGCCTTCTTGATTGACCCTAGGTTCTTGTTTTAATAATTCCTTAATACCTTTAGACAATACAACGGACAGAGTTATCGGAAAATGGAGCCAGAAAGATAATGGAAATGGATGTGGAACTCATCATTATTGCAGACGATCTCATGATGAGAGTTGATGTACCAAGAAGCTATGTATTTCGCCAACTCCAACAGTATCAGAAGCGACATGTCCAACGGGTGAATCGGATGCCTGATAGGGAAGAGAGAGTGTTCATCAAGACCAACAATGAAAAGTACTTGACAGTCAGGAATGCCGCCATCATAGGGGATACTCTGGGTTCATTTAACCAGGATGCATGTAAGTCGCTGTACCCTCACTTTCATGTGATATATTGTCATGGTTATTCATTGCTGAATTCGCGTAAAAAGAAACTGTTGATGGTGTACCTGGTAAGCTAGAAAAGATCATGCTGGATATATAAACATCAACTAAAAATTGTAGGAAACATTAGTTGATTCGCACTAACAGAGAGACAGCGATTTCTTTACTTATTAACCATGCAAATAAATAACAACTGCATTAAAATCTAAACGTACAACACAGCGAAATACACACGATGAAGTAATCTTCCAGAAAAGCACACTCTTCTGTACATCTCTACGTCTTCCGTTTGAATTCCCCTTTCCTCTTTTTTCGAACATTTTCTGTCTTAATTTATGAATATTCCATTTTAACTTTCCTTTTGGCAGAGTGTAGTACTAGCGCAGTAGATTACAGTATCCAGCAACTTCGAAATAAAATGTTGAATCTTTTTTAAAGAAAAGAGTCCGTTAATAAAGTTGAAATATTAGGATGTATTTGAAATTAGCTCTGGGTAGTTCATATTCTTATGACATGACACAAAACCGTTCGATTATTCAAACCATTCAAATGTCATTTATCTTGAAATACATGACATATGGAATTTGCTTAGCGTTCAAATGATTGTCTTTCAGTTATATTTCATCTGGTGCCAATGGTAGCAGCATACGGCAAAAAATATCGATGCTTTAGGCCAAAGGTAGTGATATGCTGCAAGATTCGATGGAATTCCTACTGGGTAAAAATGAGCAGAGGAAGAGGAGGGGAAATTTCTCTGGACTTGGTAAGACATGGCGTATTTTTCTCGTAAACACATAGGGACACTTAAATGCATGCGAGATATTTCTCTTGGTTTACAACATGGCGATATTTCTTTTACGAACATTTCTTAAATTAACATTTTATCCAGTTTTTGATCATTAGTGAATTCCAGATCAATAACTTGATAAATTGATATCTTAGAGTAGCACATTTTTCAACCCCTTTATGTCAACTATAACCCCTATGTAGAGCGAATATATATTGTTCGCAAACTACGTGTTGTGTATATTGACAAAACCAAAAAGCGTCCAAATAACAAAATTTCTTAAGCAACGAAACTTCGAGTGTTTTCTATAACAGGTTATTGGTGTATTGATAAAAAAAGCCTATATCATATTCAATATTTACCATTGTTTCTTGTTAGAATGGATGTTATATGTCATATTGTAAACGTCTATTGCCTTCCCCGACATGCACCACAAGAACTTATATACAATTAAAACGTCAGATTAACGCGCTCATGGTTGATGATCATTTATTAGCATGCAAAGGAATTGTGGTCATTTCAAGGAGAAAACAATTTCGATACAAAAAAAGTTATAAACGATCAAGTCATCAATACTAATCCTTCACATTTCCCGCTGTGATCTTGTTACTCATTTGAAAGAGTCCCTTTTATTACAAATTAAAAAGATACAAAAGAGTCAAATAACGTTTGAAGCCAGGAAGGCGACGAGGAAAATCCTAAGTGATCGAAAGAATAGTCAAAATCTAGACGGGAAGTTGCATTAGCCCCATGATTAGATAAATTTCCTTTATCAGATAATTTTAGAACAACGTTAATTAAACGTGTTGATTCAGTGCCCTTATACATACATAATACATATATGTTTGCAGAGTACAAATGACGCAGACGATCATACGACTGTGTTTAAACGTCGCAGGAACTCTAATGGAGACAATAGCACCCATTTTGAGAGTCTTTTGTTCAGAAGTAAGTATCTGGTTGATGTAAGCAATAATGAAAGTTCTATAACCAGTCCAGGTCTTTTTCCCATCCTAGTACTTTTAATTGTTGTGTAAGTTTTTGTAGATTTTAATGAAAAATTAGTAATTAGCCTTTTAACTCTCGGTTTTTACTATATGCCTCTCCGCAGTTTTATAATTTAAGAAAATATTGAAAACAAACAAAGCAAACCGTAGAATATAAACATCGAACAAACCATGCTCCTCTATAATAGTATCTATTAATAACTTGCTACTCCATGTATAACATGATAACAAATATAAATATGATAAATAGTAAATGTTAATATAAACAATGAACAATTCTACTTGCATATGAGGTAAATTAGCACCACACATTTCATCTGATTCATGTGAATTTTTAAGGATGATCGTATCTACTACTGAGAGAACGGGTCTACTTTAATAACAATTGTTTTTTGACAAATTTTACATTTACGTTCTGCTTGCTAGACCGGAACCATGTAATGCTATGTATTTTAATCTTTTCCAGATACGTACTTGCTGTTCGACCCTCAAAGTAACAAGGTGACCATCCGAGGACCCAACAATAATAAAAGAGCAACTGTGAAAAATGCTCCACCGTCTACAAAGTTCTATTTGCTGAACAACCCGTGAGCTATCTCGCCATACAAACATGTATCGCTAATCCCCTTATCATAAGATACATTAAAGCAGGTAGTCAGCATTCAAACACGACACAAGATGCCACGGGACTAATGGATATTAAATGTTTCTGATGAAGCTGTAAATAACTAATGTAACGATCCAAATATGTATGGCCTGTATAAAGTTGTATATGCGCCTATCCGCCTACCGTTGTGAACGGTGATCTTGGCTAATTCCTTATTACCGTACCCTTTCAATGTCGCACGTCAGAGAGGGAGATGTAAATTTAAGTGAAGTAACAATGTATCTATTTGCCCTGTACATTGTGAGAAGTGAGAAGTACACTTCGTGTGTATAGCGTTTGGATAACAGTGTGTTCCGAGTAATATGCACCATTCAAAATGATTCAAGTTGGTAGTGACCGGAAAAAATTACTTTGATTGGTAGTTTATTTGGTAATATACATGGTCGTATGCCAAATATAGAATATATTTCAATGCCGAAGTGGTGAACTTAACAACTGAATCAGATTAGTGTTATACGAGGAATTATTCGAATATGTATTTTTTGAAACAGGGAACGGTTCCAGCTCTACACACCGAAGCAACGTCTATCGAGTGATTAAGAACTTTTCAAATGTAGTTCAAGTGAAGTTCATTACGATGAAAACATACACAAATGCAGTTTTTGTACATTGTTACATAAGTGTTAATAAAATATTTTCTCCGACATCCATTTGACTTAGTTGTGAATTATAACCCAATTCTTGGCGGCAAAAGTGTCCTTACACCACAGTCCACAAAACATTGTCTCCTGTAATTGTGATTGATCATTGGTTATTTATGAATAGGGTTATTGCAAGATTGCAAGAAAGACATACACGTGAATAGCACCTTTTAATAATTTTGTTAGATATAGTAGAGCCACACAATGAAGTAATTTGCATCATATAGCTGGTTTGTGCTTCTAGGACTTATCCTTGATGCTAAGGGCCTAAATTTTGGAGCCTAGGAAAAGTGATCAACAGCAAAGTGAAAATCAAGATTGGGAGATGTAGCAGCCAATTATTTTAGACCAGTGCCAAGTACATGTGTATATACTGAACCGTGCAACTAGGCGAATAAATTGAAACGTGGTATGTAGGTTACAGCAAAACTTATCAAAAGAGTACCAACATGTCATCAAAATCATAATCCTATTTCCAATTCCATATAAATAGGGCAATTAAAAAACAGACTCTTGAAAACGTAGAAGGAGATTAAGACTAGGAAATCCAGAGAAAGTGTCTTCTGCTTCATCGACTACACCCGACATAAAAACCTTGGTCAATCCAAATAAGTAATGTCACGTTCTTAAATGAGAACAAGGTGTACAACACCGGAACCAACAGGCAAACTAACAAACATTAAACACATCCAGCTTCATATCACACAAAGAAATCAAATATTTCTCAATGAGATTACTATGGCGACAGTAAAAAGTTTGTCCGTCAGTTGATGACTTCTTGCTAAAATCGTGACAATGGGAAATGCCCCTTGAATATCGAATCAACTGTGACATATAAACACCATAGGTTGGGGAGGCAGGAATATTGCTATTCAGAAATTGAAAATTCACAATACTCGGGGACGTAGAGTTCACCAGCAGTGCCTGCCACATGTTGTATCAAAGACCGTACAAAAACACATACGTAAATAGCGCCTTTCAATAGGTTAGTTAGATACAGTAGAGCCGAATCAATATAGAGCTTACGTCATATATTATTTAATTAACTCATTTTCGTACTATTAGGTAGAAAGCACGATGTTACCTATATCATTTAGTCTTTTTAGGGAATAATCTGAATAAAGTCGAGGATACAGTGATATTTAAACTAGTGTGTTTGCAATTCGTTTTGCCGCGTTTCGTTGCCAAATACTAAGACATCCGATATAAATGTTATACTATTTAAAATTAAATTCAAAAACGGGTAAATCATGACTTAATATTAATAATGTAGTTCTAAACTGCTTAATAAGGGTGCAACTTTCTGTGTTGCGTCATACTATCGACATACACAGTATGTACATGTATTTATATATACATAAATGTTACCAAACGTTTAAAAATCAACCATGGATTACCCGAGTCTGGATTTAGCATAAATTTACCTAAACAAATAAAGAACTTACTTTATGATTTATACATAAAGCAGAAATCCCTATACCCGTCTACTCATCAGAATTTTTATCATAAGTGTAGATAAGTGTAGGTCGGTCGATAAGATTTTGCTGAGTGACATTTTTGTTGAGTACACCTTAAAGAAATTTCCAATAAACAGGTTCTTTGAAACCTTACCATGCAAGTTGTTGTTCTTTAATTTTATCAATAGTATTTGCACAATCATTTTAATATTCTCTCATATAAGATTTGATGCTACGAATGCCTACCTATGCATGACGATGTTACGTTGGTTATATGTATAGAGTACCTAATATAGTAACCGTACAACAAAGTAATGGGTATTTCCTTAAAGTTCTATACATAGTAACATCACATCATGATTAATTCTAGGGTACTTCCAAAACTAAGTTTATAAAAGAGGATTTTTCACTCATCGTAATATTGTTCAAAGCGATATCATGGACCTTCCAGACGCAAATGTTGTGGAGAGGGTGCTATCACGAAGACAGATACCATACAATGTGCCAGGTTCGCTAAGTAACAAAAGACGTGCCGACCTGTACAAAGTAAAGGGGGAAGTAGGTATATAATACTCTATGTTCAACCCTTATGTTAAGATGGATGGAAATGTTTTTTTTTTAATCTGCTACGCATACCTGTTAAATGATGTTTCTGTCTGAATCTGGTCTTACTAACATATTCAAAGAAGCCCTACTTTGTTTTAAATGCCAAATCGATGACGACACTGTCAGGGGTAATATCTTTCGGCTATTATCATTGTGCATCAGACCTGCACCTTGTAAGTAAAGCTGAAATCAAGGCGTATAGTGAAAGCTGATGTATTCTAAACAATACGGTAAAGAAAAACAAAAAACAACGATGAGGCTTATAGCAGCATCTCTTCATGTAAATTGAATCTCCACCGAGTCTTTCCATGAATTTACAAACATAACTTAATATTTCCAAGTAAATTGGATTTATCATCTAGATCAGACTGCATTATAGGACACATATTAAACGGAGGGATATTACAATAGCCAGTGAGTTTTATCCTATTCTCGAAGCAGAAATAAAGCTCCAGAATACAGGAAGTTTCAAGGATTTAATCTAAGCAAGGCTTGATGATTTAGGGCTTTAAAAAACATTTTATCATCCATGAATGAGTGAAGCCAGCATACTGTTTTATGACAACAGACGTAACAGTGTTATGAAATTCATACACACATTTAAGGTCGATGCTTGACATAATAATACTGTCATGTATCTGAATATTACCATGAACATATATATATATTAAATAGACAACACTTGATATTGACTAATTTGTAGTATTCTTTGCAATGGGAGATGTGTTGTCTACTATTATGATGTTCCATTTCCTCTTTTTTAACCCTGTTAATTGTTTAGTATTGCATCATCTCTGACATGTTCTGATACCACATTCTATTTGAAATAATTATTGACCTAATTTTCTACTCAATGCTATTTTATCTTTGTTATTACTTCAGTACCAAGAAGAGATGATACCAATATATATTGAGGAGATGGCACACTTCAATTTTTTGACAGTTAAAAACAGAAAGGATAAGGATGGGGATATCTACATAGAACAAATACACACCATAGAGCCATCTGTGTTCAGGTAAATACAATGCTTTTCATACTAGTCTTTAATCTTAGTCCTCTCGCTTTGCTTTTAAGGGTTTCATTTAGACATACTAGTAAGGAAACCTACTGATGTCAGCAGTGTATTCTGGATATGAAAACAATCTACCATGATTTAGATATACATTTCTGTGAATAAATCCATTTACACCTGACTGGCTCCTACTTTGTGATGTGGTTAGTTAAAAATAGTTTTAATGATAAATTTATCTCATTCATACCTTTAACGAATCATTTCCAATTAACAGCAGCCATTAATCCTATGTTTTAAAGTTTCCATGTCAGCCGGTTTGTCACACGAGGCCAATTCGAATGTTTTTTAATTTTCTTACATGCAAACACCTAAAAACCTTATACTGCACTGCATCTGTACAGGCACAACAAATCATGTAGTCTATTCACATACGATATCTCAACCAGTTACATTAAGTGTGGTTGATATGCATGCACGGTATTTAAACTATAATCACACCCTTCCCAAAACATCAGATACAAAAACGACCTAGCTACACAAATTATTGACAGCTTTCCAACGCAATGTATTATAAAAGCCTGTAAACCTATACGGTCCTGTCATGCTAACCAATAAGCTGTCCTCTGTCATATGTGTAGTCTGGTTACGGTTGGTATCATTTTCATTGTGTTTTACCAGGGTATAAACCTTGATACCATCTTTCCTCGTTCATTATAATTCTATTCGTTATTTACTACTTGTGTACTACATGTGTATCAAATAATCAAGAATTGGTGTGTTATTTCAGACCTGGAGATGAACTCGTTAAGTTAGACGGTCAGGTAATCACTGAATTCACTGCCGAAAACAAACTTAGGCTTTTTTCTTTCGAAGCGGATGCGACTGGAAGACGGGTTAAAACTGTGGTATGTTTTTGTATCATTATGTTTAATAGATAAGTATTGTAGTGAACTGAAGACTAACAACGATTATGCCTGTATATAGTTGATTTTATTGTTTGTATGTGTGTTATTATACAGTGTATATACCATGGTGTGCTTACATGGATAACTATACACGGTCTTTACTGATTATACCAAAGCAGCATGAGACTGATGGCATTACAATGATAATATCTATCGTTCTTAATATACATTTAGCTGAACTAACATATTATCAATGTATTCCCTAATATAGTTCAAACTATTCCACAGGACAAAGTTAATTTTTGTGCTGGTTTAGCTATCAGTACATCAGAACTAAACACACACGGGATTCTCCATAGCTGGAAATCAAAACAAATAAATATTAAACAATGAAACATTTATATTTAATCTTCTTGGACGTGTGAAAATCCCTATTATTTCAATCTCCACAAAGAATTTCTAATCCATGTTAATGGCAATACAAGAAAACTATTTTGAATTGCCCTTATGAATTCACATTTCAGATTTTGTAGATTACGGAATTGCTTGACACCAAACAACCCAGGTATTTTAGAATACAATTAATTGAGCTGCTACAGCTAGTTAATACCGTTGTATGTTTTTGTCTGAGTATGCAGCAGACTTTTGAAACTTTTATTCTATTCCTGTTCGTCTGCATTTTGTAAATGTGTTAAACTAGCCCTTAAAAAGTATTTTCTATCCCCTTTTATGCCGTTGATACATATATCCATACTTGAATCATTTTAGTGACGTGTCTAGATTGGATTGGAATCTACATCCATTAGTTTTGTAGCCACTTTGAGATGTTCGTCAAAAAAAATATTGCCTCTTTATTTTTTGTATTCATGCTGTTTTGGTAATTTATTATAGTCCGGGTGTTTGTACATTTATATCGTTGAGTGTAGAATACCATGAAAGATAATTTCGATAAAATGAACTAAACAAACAACTCTTTATGGTATACTTAAAAGAAGTGGAAAGATAGTCATATGCAAATTCGATGTCATGTTTCTTTCTTGCACAAAGTAATCAAATCACAAAACTAAATCTACACCGTTATATCACTGAAAATTACAGCTACCGATTATACTGACATTTAGTATCGGGATCCTAAGTAATGGCAATATGGAAATTTCTCATACATGTTCAAACGTACTCAGAAACTAACAAACAGATGTTCCTTGAATGCATGTTACGTAGATAGATATGATTATTGAGTAGTCAATGATAAAACAACAGGCAAGCATATAAAAATATTCTAGACTATCAAAACTTTGACAGCTTCAGGGAGATAACTCACTCTCTTCAGGTTTACTGTACTTGTGTAGCGACATTGAGTCAATATAATTTATGCAAATATATATCCAGTGTAAAATGGAAGCATTAATATCAGCTACTTTGGGGGTTATATAGATATGCGAAAAAAGTTAGATGATATTCACATTTCAGTCAGCATGTTTACTGGGTTTTAAAAACATTTCTTCAGACAATAAAAAGGACAGAGGGGGTAGAGAATGAAGCCAAAGAGACAGAGATTGACGTTGAGGTCGCCATCGTGACAGATATGAATTCGGTGAAGGATAAAGGACATGCAAGACGCATACAGACGAGATTTATATTACCGAGACGCCAAAGACTACAACCTAGACACCAAACACGAAATGTGCAGTGGGTAGTTCCAAAATCTGACCGAGTTGAAGAAGTGTTCATCCAGACCAACACTGGAAAGTTTCTAACGGTTAGAAATGGCAGCATCGTAGGGGAAATGATGGGAGAAGAAAACCAGGAAGATTGTAAGTTAATTAATTCAAACATAAATGCGTTAAGTCAGCTGACAATATTTTAAATGCTGCATGATATCAGGAAACTGGTTTGTTTTAAAAGGTTATCATGTATTGTTATTCTGATTATTCATTATTTTTCTCATCTCGTTTCTACATCAACATTCTGTATTTGTGAATTAAATTCGTTAAAAATTATGTAGAAATCTGAATGCTTTTATTGTTCTGCTTTTAATATATTATAATTATTTATTCATTTATTTATTTTATTTATTTATTATTTTTTTTTTTTTGCATCTCAGATTATATCAAAAGTATGCAAAAAAAAAATTTATGAGACTAATTGTTTTTAAAAATGAACGAATTTCTGGTGTACAACATCTTTGTTACGATTGGTGGTCTTCACCCAGATTAAATTGACATCCTTCTGGACCCCAACGATGCTTCTTTCTAGGCTCACTTATAGATGATATTATCAAAGTAATACACAAAATCCTAGTCATGAACTACGTGACCCGATCGGCGGCCATTAACTCTTTAGCCATAGCACCTTTTACTTATGTGAAATATATATACCTATATATATAGGATCTAGTAAATAATATCGACGGTATGGTCCAGTATTGGTTCTGGAGCCTAAAAAACCAATGTTCGTTGGATGCGTATTACTGGAATAGATATATGATCAATGCCTTCAGTATACTTATCTATATTCAAATAAATAACCAATTCCCTAACAGTAACAAAAAGGGGCTATTTACGTCGATCTGTAACATACTCAACAGCGAGCATTCGGAATTCGAATTCATGTTGTCTATTGTCATGTGTTATGGTTGTCGTCATGATTTTTACTGTGAAATATTGTTTTCACTTGTGCACTTTTTGCGTTTTTCCCCGTTTCATCGATTTTAAGTTCAGATTACGCATCTGTCATATTTCAAAATGCTTTTTCAGTTGTTTTCCAACTGGTGCCAATGACCGCAGCTTACTCTAGACGAACAGCACGTTTTAAACCAAAAGTGGTTGTGTGCTGCAAAATTCGTTGGGGATCGTACTGGGTGAAAACGAGAGTAGGAAGTGACGGGGAAGTTGAAATGGAACTGGTAAGATATTACTAACTTTACTACTTAATTTGCATGTGTGTTAGTGATTATTGATATACGAATGTATAAATTACTTCACGATATGTATATAGATCTGACTCCGGGGTTCGATTCCCGGAATGGATGTGAAATGGTATGGGGTCACCTGCCCGACCACGTGGGTTTTTCCCGGGTACTCCGGTTTCCTCCCACACTAAGACCCCTCGCGCGCTTCCATCCGAGCCAACAAGAGTGATTGGCATAAGTTGCAAAAACTTGCTTTGCAATTGCTGTAAAATAAATAAAGTTTATCATTATTATTACAGCTCTGATTTCATTTGTTATTCCTATCTATACATCTGAACATAAACATTAATCAAATTCTATATAATTACTGGTCTTCCGTTTCATGATTATCCCATTTAAAAGCTATCGATTCACATTTTGAAACAAAAGTTTTACCTATATACTATTTTTAGAATGATGACGATATGGATGACCACAATACTGTGTTCAAACGACGGGTGAAGTCTAACGGACGGTATGGAACAGGGTTTGAATGTCTGTTATACAAAAGTAAGTACATATTAAATGTGTATTTTATATATCACAATTAAATGCTAAGAACTTCATATTAACTATGACAGTTATAAAATGCACATAAAAAAATCAATTCAATATAAAAAAAAACACTTTAACAAATATCAGGGTTTTAAAAATAGAAATAAATATTCCTTCTGTCATTATCGATAAAAAATAAGGTTGTACAAAAGAAATAGTAATATGCAGGTAACAATGCAAAGACCTACAGTTTATTCAGGAAAGCTCTCAGTTCGATTCCGTATCCCAATTGTTAGAATGTTGGGTCCACTTTTACAATTTTGTTGCACGCATTTTGCAGACGTATTCAATCATCCAATTTAGTACGATCAAATGTTTTTGTTTCAGATGTCTACTTGCAATATAACCCTCGCATCAATGAAGTAGATGTAAAACCTTATAATCCGAGAATAGACATAGGAGCAACCCTTAAATCTGTTCCGGTTTCTACCCTATTCCGAGTGGTACAAACAACCGGAATGGTGCGACTATCAAACACAAATCTTCTTTCAACTAACGATAGGTCTCCGAGATTCAGTGAAAACATAGATGAATTTGAAGATGGAAAAACAACCAGTTGCTGTTTCAAATGTTTCGGCTTTTTCAAGAAAAAAAGTTCACATTCTGTTACCAATGAGTCCTTAGACAGTGATCCAACGTTTCCATCAAACGATACTGCTAGCAGGTTGGATACCGATGATGGCACAACCTGACATTTATAAAGGAAAAAGACTTTCCATTGGGACACAACTGAGTCCACAGATAGTGACTCAGCATTCCGATCACAAACCACTGCTAGCAGGGCGACACTGATGATGCAATATATATTTCTGACATTTGTATTGTAACAATTGTGTTCTCTTGTGGAACTTGATGAATATAAAGAGCATTTCAAACGCTTACTTTGAGATATTGGAATATAATGTGTAGCGAGGTACACACGAATTATTGATGTATTAGCATCGTTTGTTTAAAAATGAAATAGATAAACTGTATTTTAATAGCTTCACCAGCTAGATATCCACGATATCGATGTTAGTGTTAGTTCTTTCGCAATACATTCATTTATTATCTTTTTCATTTTGTTATTTTGTTTTCAAATTTAATCTAAAATCATTGTTTGTGATATAATATACCAGTCTTATTAACATTTCGATATTTTCCAGTGTTTAGTTCCAATTTGTTTTGGTTAGGATGAATACATATGAATATTATCCCTAATGAAAAGGGGTTGTTGAAAGTTTTTGGCTGCGTTTTATAATTCCGATGGCTTTAATTTAATATTTCGGGTAAGCAATACCTGGAATCGTATTTTTTCTTCGGGAAGTTTGTAATCCCTAGCTACATCCAGTCTTCGATATGCTAGTGTATAATCAACAAAACCCGCTTATTTCACGACTGTAATGGTAACGTTGTATCTCAAACATGGTTTTAGTTTATACTATAAAGTCACCTTAATCTTTTCTGTGTATTGAAAGCACCATGTTTTTAACATGTTTTGACTGGATGAACCTACGAGTGGTACTGGATTGTTTTTTCATGTTAAGTAATTTTTAACGAACAAAATATAGATCTACGATCAGAAATATTGATTTAAAATCAAAAACACATAGTGATGGTATTTGAAACTTCATCGCTTTGGTAAAGTTAATTTCTTGTTGGTAATTATAAATCACTAATTTAAGATAGAACTGAATTATCATACTTTCTCCTTCTACATTGTTTACATGTGATATTTCAAGGAAATGATTTCAATGTTTTATTACCTGTTCATATCATGATACACCAGCACGTAATCTCATATTTTGAGAAGATAATTGTTTCACGAAATTACCACAAGCAATCCTTAAGGACATGTGAAATTAGAAGTACTATCTACTTCTTTATCTCAAACTCAAATAACTCGAAAGACCCCGTTTAATTCGAAGCATTTACTTGGTCCCTGCCTGAATTTACAAAAGCATTCCTACTCACTTAAACAGATTACTGAGTTATCTCGAAGTTATCCCATGGTCTCGTCGAGTTCGAGAAAACGAGGTTCGACAGTATTTTGTATGTAACGCAATATATATCTTACCAAAATGGCCTTTGATAAGTATTGATATTTATTATTTTCGTCACATAAATGTTTGTCATGTATTTACCTACTGGAGTATTTGTGTAATAGTTGTTGTTGTCGAATGGGTTTGTTGTTAAAGTGAATAAAAATGAAAGTACATTAGAGACATGAATTATTTATTGTAACAAGAAATTAATTAGTGGTCTGAACATTTGTAAATGAGGTGTTGAGCGTGCAGATAGTTTCTTTAGATAATTCCACAATTCATCACTACATATGACCTCAACCCACATCCTTCATGGTATAGATATGAAAACATGGCGGAATTAAACCCACCTTTTGACGATCAAAATAGAAACAGATAACTGAATAAAATATTCTAGTTTAAAGTATAGATAATTTATATAATAATGTTTACTTTGCTAACTGTTTTAAACTAGAATTAGGCAATCTGTATAGATGGATACGGTCCGCTTCTGTCAGATCAAAGGCACCTTTCGATTTGTAAAACTCGATCGCGTCTATATTGTACTCGAGAACACACCATTCCATTAATATACATCCATTCTCGACGACATCCTAGAATGAACAAAAGTAAAACATATTTGAGTTAGGTAACCTGTTCAAATACAAACACATTCGTCTTAGTGTAATTAGAGTTTGTGGGTGATGTTAAAAGGTAATTTATCAATGATGTGTCGTTCAATAACAAAAATGCAAAGAAATTCCAACATGGGAACAAAATCATAATCCTAACTCAGATTTAATAAAACAAGGGGGAAGTAGAGACTGTTAGAAAAGTACACGGAGAACAAAACCATGTGTTCTGGAAGAGTAAGTGTCTTCGGCTTCACCGTTGATACCTGCTAAGGTAATATAGTGAATAGTTTTGAACCATACACACAGAACATTAGTAAAACACACTTTGTATATCATATAACTGCAACCAGATAAGGGGTGGGATTATAATGGGTGGGATTTAACATGTATGACTAATAGAGAGTAAAGGTGGTGAGTCACATGCAGAATTCATGCATCGTCTATCACAATTGACATGTTTCATTGATCACATCTGAGCTTTGTCTAGCTACTGAAACTGTTATGTTACTTGAGGAAAGCAGTGAACGACAAGTCTAGAATCTACATTATTAAAAGGAATGTTCCATTTTAAGGAGTACATTTTTTAATACTGAACATATTTTCAAATAAAATCACTGTTGTAAATAACAATAACTACTTGGAAATATTGCAGAATCTATTTTTGTTGTTGTTTCCCGTTCTGATTGGCGGAGAAAATAAATAGGAAAATGTTGTCGGAGAGAAAGATGACAATTAAGATTTAAAACTGTACCTTAAAAGCGGAATGAGTAAAATGGCATACATCTATCGTATTAATCATGTAGATGGAAAATAATGTCTTCACCTGGGCCACTTTCTTCAGAAGAGCGGAGCCTATCCCCTTGCCTCTGTGATTGGGAGACACGTAGATATCATTTAAGAATGCTGATCTCCCATTCCAGGAGGAATATGTGTAAGAGTACAAGGCATACCCAATCAATGGCTTGGGCTCAGAGTCTGTGGAGGACAAATTTAAACAGCTATGCGGAAACAACGTCAGAATAAACAAAGCTATCGATTTGTACGAAACGAATCAGAAAATATTTAACAATCACCTTGTAAATATGTCTGACCGAAAATCGTTTTAACAAAAAAAAAAACAAAAAAAAAAAAAAAAACAAAAAAAAAAAACAAAAAAAAAAAAAATAAAAAAAAAAAAAAAAAAAAAAAAAAAAAAAAAACAAAACAAAACAAAAAAAAACAAAAAAAAAACAAACAAAAAAAAAACAATCAAACAAACAAGAACAAAACAAAAAACTCTTCTATCATAATAGTTCGCCTTCATTTTAATAGAATTAATCTTATAATCGACCGCCGTTTGAATAGAAAATAAGTTAAACTTCCATTGCCATCAATTCCCCGCGAAGGTTATGTTGTAACTTTACTATCGCTTATTATAAAGCTACATTGTAGTTTCCTTGACTTGTAGTACCGCGCGAATAATAATGCAAGAATTTATTGAAAAACCAATTGTCAGTTGTCTTATAGACGTGACATACACAATTTAAGTCAAAATAAAATCATAAGATTCTACCAAAGCATTCTTACCATTCAAGAGCTCAAACATGGTACTATTTCCATGGATACTTTCAATAGATTCTGGAATGACATTGTTTACGCGATAAACACAAGATGCGGCAGATGTACAAAAGTAAATGATCATCATCAGTAGACACCATCTATATTGTAGCCAGATGGCTTATAGGGAAATGATGTTCCATCAAATTATAAAAAAAATATAGCAGAAACAAAATCAATTATTGGTTTCATTGATGTGGCAAGACATTGAACACTATAAGCAGGTGAAGTAGGATTGCTGTACAAACTGACCAGAAAGATTTCATTACATTAAATTACGCAGTATACAATTGTATGTGTATCTGTTTCTATATACGTATTATCTATGTAATATTCCTATATAAAGTTAGTATGTATTGATTTATTGATTGTGTTGGTCAGCAATAATTTAGCTAACATCAGTGTAAATTCATGATTCAAGATACATGGGTTAAGTGGGGTTTGATCAACGTTCATTTTTGGCAGTGGGGTTAAATAGCCGACAGAGATTGAGGTTTGTCGGAGAAGGCCGGGGAGCGCTGGAGAAAGGAACACCATCTCTCACAAACTATGACTCTGCTTGTACCAAATTAAACTACATGAAAGAAGAAACAACGCCTTTGTGCTTATACTCAATAAGGCCATATTATTTAACCTGTCGCGAGGAACTTTGACAAACAATATATGCAAAGTTATTATCAAAGGCGTTACATAGAGGATATGAGATAGTATAGTCAGTAAAAACAGGTCTATTTCACAAGCGTGTCTAACAGTTTAGTATCTTTCACGCGTGCGTAGACACACGAGTGGGATGTATTTGTAATTATTAAAGGAATATTATATGTATTACATATTCACAATCAAAATAGCCAAATTACTGGCATATTAAGAACAAATATAACGAAAGGAATCTAGAAAGGCTTTTTGCAGGCACTACTTACCCATTAAACCTTTGCAGTATGCTACAAAATTTAGTGGGTTTTTTTTTTTTACAAAATTATTGAAAATATGTTCAGACAAAAATATATTTCAATGAAAATTTATTTCTATGTTCACGCAGAAAATCAGAGAGAGAGAGAGAGAGAGAGAGAGAGAGAGAGAGAGAGAGAGAGAGAGAGAGAGAGAGAGAGAGAGAGAGAGTTCAATCTGTAACAAGTTACTAAGCGGCAAAAAATTATGATGGTAACCTATAGCTTTCGCTGTTGATGACACGGATCCTCTTAAAATGTCTAACGTGTTAGCTCCACATTTAAGAATTTCGTTTGGGGACTGGGTTTGATCTCTCACAAGGTAATTTGAGTTGCATTGTTTGCTGAAAGTATAACATGAAATTGAAGGTCGTGTTACTGGTAAATAATCGATCCAGGTTTCCGGTTTTGTGGGTTTTTTTTGTACCACGCTTTATGATTTGTCAATGCTATAAGATTATTTGTGTTCTCTCTTTTGATTGGTGTAAGTCCGCAAAAGAGTTATATTTCACACTAGTGAAAAATAACACTTATTCAATGAGATATTTCTTTTTGTGAATAACAAAAAATATTGTGAATTTGATTTTCTTGGCATAGCAGACTCATTATAAAGATTTTATCATTTCATGACTACTAATCACTTTAGGACCTTGATACTAGGACAATCAGTAATATGAGCACCTACCAGATGCTGACGATTCCTCCGCGACAAAGCATTCGTAATATTTTCTGTCACGCCTCAGAGCTGTGTTAAAAACGCATAATCACGTATAAACAAACATACAAAAAACATATACAAATTGATCGTTAGATTTTTAGTCATCGTACGTTAGAAAAAACAGTATCCGTCAATACGAACTTTGTGACAAATGTTGCATGCACCGGATAATGAACACAATCTATTATACGTTTTGTCATTCTAGGACACGTCATTGGGGCCTGAATTATGAAAAAACGTTGTGGGTAGATAAAGAACCCGACATACAAGCAAGCAGCCTGCATGCAGCGTGTTAAATTATTCAAACCGTGATACGATTTAAAATATACACATAAACTTGTCCTTGTTGCAAAATTATAAAAAAAAAAAAAAAAAAAAAAATATTGAATTATGGGGATAACGGTCCTCCCCATCTAGATTTTGACTTTTTTCGATCACTTTGGATTTTCGAAACAGCTGTATGATGCTGTTTAAATCATTGTTTAGCTCTGCTATATCTAACTCTTAATTTGTCTAAAAAAGTGGTGTTCTCTTGTGTGTGTTTTGTACAATCCTCATACATGTACATACAAAATGATTGATCAATATTTCCATTTGTATTTACATACGTCAAAGAAATCAATTTTCTTATTTATTGTTACTGGGAATTTAAATGTTGACTTCTTCACTGCCTCCAGCAACCATGTTATATTTGATATCATTAACTCCTTTTCACTATCTAACGTTATAAATGAACCTACTCGTATTGGAAGTACTAGATCTAGCTTGCTAGATCCTATACTATTATCTGACTCCATTTCTTGTATTGACTCTTCCGTAATTTCTATTGATAGATCAGTTAGTGACCATGATGGATGTACGGCTTCCATAAATCTTCCTTGTCTCCTTAAACCTGTGTATAAACGTAAGATCTGGCAGTACAAGAGGGCGAATTTTGAGAAATTTAATGACCTTATATCTAATCATAATTGGTTCGACATTTTTTCTAATTGTGATTCTGTTAATTTAGCCTGTGATCGGTTTACCGATATTTTTCTTATCTTTTGCTGATGAATATATTCCCAGTAAAGAAGTAAATATTAAACCTAATGATAAACCTTGGATGACCCCAGAACTAAGGAAAAACTTAAGAATAAGAGATAGGCTTCATAAAATAGCGAGGTCAACCAAACGTTTGGTAGATATTAACAAATTTAAATTTCAGCGAAACAAAGTAAATAATATGAAAAAAACATGCTACTTTTTATGAAAATGTTTTTGATATCATTGACGGGTTCTTTTCTTCAGATCCAAAATCTTATTGGAAATTGATTAAAAGGTTAATTAAAACGTCTGATAATTCACAACCTATTTCTTCCTTAATTGATCCTGTTAATAATCATATAGTTACTAGTGACGAAGACAAGGCTGAATTATTCAACAAATATTTTTGTAGGATTACTAGAGTTAAAGACAACAACACTGACGTTCCTATTATTGAGCCTAAAACAGACAAACACTTTAGTTCAATTAGATTAAATTCAACTGAAATACGTGATGTTCTACAGATATTGAAGCTCGGCAAGGCCTCGGGTGGGGATGGAATCAGTCACCATATGCTTAAAAATACAGCTCTCAGTTTGTGTTCCGCTCGAAATATTATTTAATATGTCCTTATCAACAGGGGTCTACCCAAATAAATGGAAATTAGCTAATATCATGCCATTGTTCAAAAAAGGTGACAGACATTCTCCTTCTAATTATAGACCAATTTCCCTTCTGTCTACTGTTGGTAAAGTTTTTGAAAGAGCGGTTTTTAAACATTTGTACAACTACTTTATAGATAACTCATTGTTTTACAAGTTTCAGTCTGGTTTTATGCATGGACATTCCACTGTGTATCAACTTATTGATATTTATCACTAAATTTGTATTGTCCTTGAAGAAAAAAAACATACTTGTATTGTATTCTGTGACATATCGAAAGCTTTTGATAGGGTTTGGCACAGGGGTCTGGTGGAGAAGTTAAAAGCCTATGGAATTTCATGTGAATTACTTATATGGCTAAAAAATTACTTAACGGGTAGATATCAGAAGGTTTTTCTTAACAGCACATTTTCTTCTCATGGTCTTATTGAGGCAGGGGTTCCACAATGCTCCATTCTTGGACCGCTCTTATTTCTTATTTTTATGATTGATGTAGCAGATATTTTTGAATCGACGTCCCGTCTCTTTGCGGATGATACATCCTTGCTCAAGTCATCTTCTTCTTGTCAAGAAATTCAAGTAACTCTAAATAGAGACTTGGAGATTTTAAATTCTTGGCCGAAAACTTGGTTGGTTAATTTTAATCCTGATAAAACAGATGCTCTATTTATTTCAAATTCCGCTGATATCGAAGAGCACATAGATTTAGAATTTGATGGGAAGGTTTTTAATTTTACTGATTGTCATAAACATTTAGGGGTAACATTTAATTCTAATGCTGTGGGGGGATCATGTAAATGGAATTTACTCTTCGGTTATGAAAAAAATTAATGTATTACGAAAACTGAAACATTTGTTAAGTAGGGATGCTCTTTCAAAAATTTATAAGACGTTTATCTTACCTATTTTGGAATATGCTTGTGAGTTGTGGGATGGTTGCAATGTTATTGAATCGGAAAAATTAGAAAAGGCCCAACGTGAGGCCATCCGTATTATTTTAGGGCTGCCTTCTTATACACCTATCAATTCCTTGTATTTTGAATCTGGTCTTGAAACTTTATCTTCTCGCAGGAAAAGAAAAAAACTTCAGCTATTGTATAAGATGCACAATAACTTAACTCCTGAATTTCTAAATAATCTTCTTCCACCGTTACTTTGTGAAAATAATCGTTATAATTTACGTAACAATAACAACTATAGGGTTCCTCTTTTCAGACTCTCTCATACTAACTCTTCTTTTCTTCCTTCTACTATCAACTATTGGAACAACTTAGAAAATTCTGTTCGACCCTACCCTCGCTTAATTCATTCAAATCATGTTTAAAATCTAACACTCAGTCTAGTCCTCCAACCTACTTTAAGATTGGAAATATTTTGCATACTAAGCTCCGACACAAGTGTAGTTCCCTTAACTATGACCTATTTAGAGTTAATCTAGTTGATAATGCATCCTGTAATTGTGGTCATCCTTGTGAGAATGCCTATCACTTTTTTTATTGAATGTCCCCTGTTCTTAATTGAAAGGCGTATTTTGGTACATAATCTAAATATTTTGAATGTTCCGTTTGATATTGAACTTCTTTTATATGGTAATTGTGATTTTTCTGTGGACCTTAATTCAACCATTTTTAGACATGTGCAAAATTTTATTAAAACCAGCAACAGATTTTGAGTAAATATATATCAACATTTGTATTATCAGTATTGTATTGTATTGTATTGTCAGTGTTGTATTATATTGTCATATTGTTTTGTATTGTCATATGTAATGTATCTTTGGAGAAGGCGTTGATAAGTTGTAATAACTTGTGCCTAATCCACTGTCTGTATTTGACAATAAATATGTTTAAACTAAAATCAATTTTCTAAAAAAGAACTTTGAGCACTGTAAAATCATGAAATACGATATATCATAAAGTATGTTTTTCAATGACGATTTCTTCTTCAAAAGCTGCTAAACAAACTAGGAAAACTTACTTTCCGGTGTTGTCTTCAGAGCTTCCACTTCGTCTGAACACGCAGCTAGTTCCTGTAACATTTATAATGATATATGTTTGCCAATATTTTTCAAAAATCTAATATTTTGAATAAAATTAAACAGACAGGTGGATCAGCACCTTTCAAATGCTTTCGACATGACCTGAGCTAACATGAGCTAACCAAACAGAATGTAGGTTAACGAATATTATTAGGTCTTTCAGTTGAAGACCTGTGTTCTTATATGAGACACGTGTTCTCCAGTGGATGAGATAGTAAACCTATTAAGCTGCATCGCTAGATGAGCAGAGCTCGCTTGATATCATGCACAAAGCATATCAAATTCCTCACCGTGCATTTTTTTAAACATTAGTGCTTCTTGCTGAAATCATGATGTGTAAACTCGTATGCTAATGTGATACTAGAATATATGCCAGTGTTGTAAACATGTTGTCTACGTTGTTCAACGGAGGATAATTCCAGTTAAGGAGGAAAACTATCTGGCTTTCGTATACAAAGATGTACATCAAAACGAAATTAGTACTTTCTGTAAACTTCATTGAACTAGGGAATTCGTTCTGCATTGAATCGATTCCTTTTTGGTTCGAAAACTTTTTGAAAAGTAACTCTGACATGACAAAATACCTCGAAAGTGGTATTATTTACCCGTTCAACGACTGATAAAAAAAAATCGAGAACACTTACTAAACACAATCGAAAGATTTCCTCCGTATCGTCATCCACTGCCCGTCTTAAAGTGAATTCCGACATGTTTGTGGGGTAGATGTGGTGCTATACTTTGTTGCACTGCCTATTGTGATAGGTTAAAGAGTGTGACGTCTCTCTGCGCGACCCATATATTGTTTGACCGACCAAATCGATCTTAGTTGTTTGAAAACATGTTAAGAGTGGTTTCGTGAAAATAAAATCGACTCTTAAAGAAAATATGCATGTGTTTTATTTATTGTTCATATCCTGTATTCTCCTAGCCTTAGTAGTTTTACATATAATCTAATATGACACGGTACATTCCAACAAGACTGTTATCACTTATATAAAGAGCTTTTGAGACGGTCCCTCCTATACCGACATTACGCATATGTGCGGTGGCAAAGTAGACCGCGTGCGCCGTAGTTTAGAGTTCAAGAAGGTCGGCCAGAACGCAGTATAAAATTTCCCACGACAATGGCAACCTCAACAAAGGGGAAGTACCGGTTCATAGGACGATCTGGACTAAAAGTATCAAATATATGTCTCGGAACTATGACATTTGGAAAAGCTGGGGGCGGTCATCCGGTAGGTATATGTGTGTAGAGGAAATCATGTACCCTTAAATTTTAGATCCGGCCTAGTTTTATCTGTAAAGTTACACTGGTTAAATGTATTTCTCTCCCTTTGATAGAGATCTGTCATTCTTCTACGTATAACGTGTACATCGCTGTTAATAAGAAAAGATATAAAGAGGATCAGTCAAAGTGACAGAGGGCTAAAGTAAGTTCTGTAAACACTGATGATCCTCTATATTTATATAAATCACCAACGGAATAACATGTTCTTTCATCAAAGTACATCTCAACAGAAATGGATAACTCCTAGACATATTTTGAATACGTTACAGTCGAATCTCGTTATCTCGAATTCTTATAATTCGAAAAACCTGTTAAATTGAAGCATTTTTCGGCCCCAACCTAATTTTACACAAAACATTTGAACTCACTTGAATACTCTGCTATCTCAAAATTTTCCATTGTCCCGCCGATTTTGAGAAAAGGTAATTCTTAAAA
Organism: Ylistrum balloti; assembly: GCF_031769215.1. Taxonomy (NCBI): domain Eukaryota; kingdom Metazoa; phylum Mollusca; class Bivalvia; order Pectinida; family Pectinidae; genus Ylistrum; species Ylistrum balloti. The sequence continues at coordinate 83,652 of NW_026782141.1, read as the reverse complement.
ACCTATCAAAAAGTGAAAAAAGAACAAGCAAACTTATTAAGGCACCAACTGCTTGTATTTGACGGACAATAAGCATGATTTATTTGGAACAAAAGTTGTTTCCTTCACAGGATGTGAATGTATTAAGATTTGAAATATGGATATGGATTCATAATAATAAAATGTGATATCAGATTGTTTGGAAAATTTAGCACGCGACAAATTTAGCTACAATATGGTGTGACATTGTAATCATCTTTGATACTCTACATACGTACGCCGAGTGGAAACTGGCAATATATGTAATAGGAATATAACATTCTTCTTTTTTTCAGTTTATTATTATTATTGTTATTTTAATAATTATTTACGATTATCTCTTACATGTCTACAAACAGTTGTTTTCGTTACCAATCTTATTTGAATTACTAAGATGTTATGAAAATTTATTTTAGGCTTTTTCTAGTCCCACTCAACTTGACGAGGCGAAAGCTCACGAGATTTTAGATCGCTATGCTTCTCTGGGAGGAAATTTCATCGACACAGCTAATATGTACTGTTTCGGTCAGTCGGAGGAAATTATCGGAACTTGGCTGAAAAAGTAAGTGACTTTTTGAAACGAATTTACTAAAGAAAAAGCGATAACAACCCTTTTCATTTTTCGTAAAATTAAAAACATTTTGACTAGTCAGCTCCAGTAGGCGAAATGGTAAAATTGGAACTTTGTTTTTTTCTGCTGAAATATTCTGGTACAAATTTAGGTCTCATTCCTTATCACGTTATGTGTGTATGTTTTCTCATGGGGTGACGAAGAGTTCCGAAAGTGTTGATCTCCATCGCACCTCTAAGTAAACAGTGTAGTTTCGGTGTCATATTAGTTTTAATGGTGTATTATTGACCAACTATCGTCACGTTTGTATTAAGGCTGTAGTTTATCTATTAGAGATAGTTTGATATCTATGTGATACGTTAATCATTTAAAAGAGCTTACCTCTTTCAGACAAAACCGAAGTAATTTTGTCATTGCTACAAAACTTCGCGCCAAAATGGGAGATGGTCCGAACGATGTTGGTTTGGGCAGACGACATATTTTACAAATGTGTGACGATAGTCTGCGTCGACTACAAACGGATTACATAGACCTATATCAGGTAGATAGAATCCTTTGTGTTAGAGTACCGTGTTTATATACATAATATCATGTTATTAATGAGTAGGATTATACATGTACATAAGTCTTGAACGCAAAGGTTTTTCTTCTAATAAAAATAATGAGATCTGATTGGTCCTACATGTGTAGGTACCTACATGCCAAAAAGTCGAACACAATGTAGTTGAATACATGGTGAGAGATATTATATATAGTAGAAAATGACCCCTCATTTTTGAGAACTTCCTACGCCACTATAGGCATGGAATATTTAGGTAAAAGCTTTCTTAGTACAACTACACTATGGAAACGGAGACGGGTCTAAACTGTCGCTGCGTTTTACGAACAATACTTCTAGGCTGACACGATAGAGAACTGGTCAGTTCTCTCAGTAGAAATGTTTGATATACAGAAACTGGATTCCTGCTTTAAAGACAGGCTATCCATATAGAAAAAACTTAACGAATAATACTTTCAGAAGAAAAAATATTTTGTATACGTTGTGCTGTAGATAGACCATGGTATGCTGTTTTTGCAGAAACACTGACGTTTTTGTCGATCTGTCGATACAATTCACAGAAACACTACTGGGTCTATGTTGTTCCTTTAGAAGAAAATACTGACGAACATTACTTCCAGAAATACTGTTTGGTGTCTTATGTCTTTTTAGAAGAAAGAATGACTTTCAAAGAAACTCCCTATTCTTTGCTTTACGATAATAGAAATACGCCATGAAACAGCCTTACATGATTTTTGCACAATTTAGACACATTGCTGGGACTACGCTGTTCCTTTGGAAGAGACACTCAGAGCTTTTGACGATCTTGTTAAAGCTGGAAAGATAAGATACATAGGGGTCAGCAATGTCAATGGCTGGCAGACGCAGAAAATTGTGGACACTGCGAAAGCCCTGGGTCTAACAAATATCATCAGTCTTCAGGTATTTGACTATAGCTACACGATATTGTACTGGTTTGTTAATTATAACCCGTATCATTTGATGATATATGCTTTTGTACTAATTCTTTAAAAAGTAAAATATACATAAATGAATAATTTCACGAAACTTTATGAAGAAAATAAGAATGTTTATGTAATTCGTAAAACGAAATTAAGTAACCTAGAGAAAAATTATGTGCATTTGTGCATAAGTGTTATTTCGAGTGAAACTCTGCAATGATAAGATAGGACGCACTGCTAATGCGTCTTTATGTTCCACTTAACAAATCATTATTATATAAACAGTCATTGTTTTGTTCATTTTCACAATAAATCTTATATCGGTTTTCAGCAACAGTACAATCTGCTTTGTAGACATTCAGAGTGGGAGGAATTTCAAGTATGTCGAAATGAGGGACTAGGGGGTCATGGTTTGGAGCCCTCTTAAGGGGTGAGTAAAGTTAATGAGTGAAGGAACTTGTTTTCAGTGGGAGGAATTCAACATGAGCTGAAATGCAGGGTCCTGGTTTGGAGCCTTCTTGAAGAATGAGTGCTCAGGTACTTTAATAGATAACTGTGTAGGTGGTCGAGAGGCGCAGTGGTAACGTGTCCAGAGTTCAATACACGGAACTGATATAAAAAGGTATGGGGTCAACTGTCTGACCACGTGGATTTTCCACCGGGTACTCCTGTTTCCTTCCACACAAAGACCCTCGCGCATACATCTGGGCCAACAAGAGTGATTAAAATCAGCTGGAAAAACTTGTGTCGCAGTTGTTGTAAAAATAGATTTTAATTTAAAGATAACTGTATCGGATTCCTTGATATAAAACAAGTATTGATGAGTAAACAGGACAACATGACGTAGACATGAAGCATTGTACTTCCAATACATAATTCTGATTCCAATATGCACTGAATGGATCACAAGTACACAAGTTTCTGTTGTTTTGTATTATTAAACATAATGTACGTTTATAACGATTTGGCCACACATGTGCGACATGTACATGTATATTGATAAATTCATTGGAATCCATTGAGAACATTTTCTTATCTGAGGCTTGCTCTGAATCATCATTTTATGTTTAATTCCTGTGAAAAATAAAATATTTCAGATACAAAAAATCAATTAGTTCAATATATTGTATTTGTGACATTTCCCCATTCTGTGAGGATTTATTGCGCGTTCTGAAAAAAAAAAAATACATTATTAAGCAAATAGAGCAGAAAGTGAGATTATCCCTATTATATACATGTACTATATTACAAGGTCTGTTTGTAAAGATAATCCAGAGTCATGAGTTATTCCCCTTTACAAGGGTACAACGAAACACAGCGTAATAAGACAGATATTAAGCACACTAACATTGTATTTACTGATAATAAGAGAGCAGTTGATTTTTTTCAAATCAAATTTCCAGTGGTATGCTAACTGGGAAATTCGAACGCGGACAAAGCCCACAGAGCACCGATAGCAGGATTGGTCACGTGCACAAAAACGAGAAAACAGCGATATCCAGCTGTCCAGCATGGAGTTGGTATGCCGAGGACGAAGCTTATTGGAATCTAGTGGATTTGATGAAGAAAGCGGCGGCTAACCATGGTATACTTTACTTATATTGTACATAGTTGTTAGTTAGGTCTCTGATATTTCCATCAAACTTGCAGACATAAATCAGTATAGTTTATCTAAAATATGATTTATCATGATAAAGTACCTAATTGGTCGCGTGCAGATCGTGATATTTTTTAACCAGGGAATTCGTATTTTTATACCGATTTTTAAAGTAATTAAAGCTGGAAAAGAACAGAGAAATTTAGATATAGTGTGTTTGTCTACTAACAGTCATAACTTCATCGTGCAGACATACTCCGTAAACCGGAAGTAGAATATTAATGGTACGAGAAAACCTGAAAACGGAGAGGTGGAAATGAATCCGTAAACCGGAAGTGGAATACTAACGGTACGAGAAAAACTGAAAACGAAAAAGAGGAATTGAAACACAATATGACACAAAAGACTTGACAGTATGATATATCTGCCTTTTCAGGTAAATCTGTGCCCCAGGTGGCATTAAAGTGGTTACTACAGAAGAATGTAGTATCTTCAGTTATCATCGGAGTCACTTCTGTAAAACAGCTAGAAGACAACATGGCGGCTGGAGAAGACTGGTGGCTATCACAAGAAGAGGTAAAAATTGAAAATCTATCGACCTTTAGCAAATAATATATGTTTTTTTTAAATTTCAGTTTCATGTATTTTCAGTGCTAAATAGAACTTGTTAACCTGTCAGAATTTATTCGTATTTAGCACTGACATACAAATCACAGCCTCTCCGCAAACCTTCTGGTGAAGTTTATTTAGACAGAATTGCATCAACAGAGTGATATTCGAATTCAGTCATATTCATCTGCTTTAATAATCTACATTGTGATTTTGTAGATGACCAGTATGGACCAGGTCACAGCACTACCCAGTACATATCCCTACAACCAGCTAGAGCGTATGAATACAGGACGAAGTAATCCCTATCTTTCTCTACCGTTTGTTGAAAACGTTTTCGAATAATGGAAAAATTATGGAAGAAACATCAAATATATCACACAAATCCAGAAACGACAATTTCTAATCAAATATTAATCGTAACTAATTTAATTTAAACAGAACAGTGTGTTAGGGTCATTTGCTGTGTATTCCATAAAATGTTAAATCGAGTCCTGTCGAGTTCCTGATTTTGTGAAATTTTCTGATCTCTAATTTCCGTGATTATCAATGTGAAAATAAGTAGGCAGTGGTTGATTTTTCTTCCAATTTTTTACTTTGTATGAAATAAAATAATGAAAATTCATACCATAAAAATAAGGGAAATGCATGTTCCATCTCGTGACGTGCATGGAAAATACATTGTACATCCATTTTGACTCAGAGTTTTGGTAAAACAACAAAATTGTTAAGACAATAATTGTGTAGATACGGAAACTCCTCCCACCGACGAGTTGTTCTGGGAAAGATGTGAGATTTGTCAAGGAAAATATTTCCGTGTTTCTAGTAAGTGCAGAAACATCTAAAATAGATTACATGTTCAGTATGACCAGGAATAGAGCTACTGACCAATACCACAATAACATCGCTTAGAAGTCGTTAACCAGTACTTCTTTGGGACAATGCCAGTTTCAGTCTATAAACCGTACATTACGTAACGGTGTATTCAGGCTGCAAGGAACGACAACTCTAGTAGAGATTAAAAACTTCCCGTTGGTCTGGAATGAGTGTTTATGGAATACTTAGGAATATGCGGAAATTTCATTATTTTGATAAATCTATATTTATATGTTGTTTTGATTTATAATTAAGCATTTTTAAATGATGTTATTAAAAGAACAACTATAAATGCAATTATAATATTTTCATTTCTTACTTCATGGTCGTGCAAGTTTCCTGGTATCCTGCCAAATTGTAATTGTGCACTGGAATATCATACATAAGATATTAACATAGCTTCATTTTACGTGATTATAAAAAAATACATGAATGATATCATGTAGGTTAGATCACTATTCATTCATTTAATTGCTTGTAATAAATATGCTTCGATGACCTTCAGTAATAGGAATAAGGTTAGACAGAAACTGCACAGAACGCAGAGTCGACGTACGAATAAGACAAGTCTCCGACGGTCTAACAACGCCAGAACAACCTTGTATCTTGAACGGAACTTTGCCTTAAGAATTGCGTATTGTTTAAAACTGGTCTTTACTGAAATTCGGACCTGTGCAATACACAGAAAGATGTATATAGAAAACACATTCTTTGATAGGTGGTCCTTTCAGGAGTTTGTATCGGTGCCACATCTAAGAGGCAGTACTTTCTTCTGTATTGCAAGTGTTTTTGGCATGTTATAATGAGGCAGTGGTATTACAGGCCTGTTACTGTCACTATTAGAGAACAGATGGTCATAACTGAAATCTAAACTGTGATACAAAATATCAGTCCTACTGTAATATTGATTTATGAAAGCCTGACCTCACACAAGTTTCAGGAATAACTCATAATCATCGATAAACATGTATCATTTTTCTCTGGTTCTTTTCCGCAGACGTGAAACAGTATGATGAAGGATGATATTTATTTACACATATATACACATGTATTAACTAAATGATCCTTCACATCTAGTAAGTGCGGCCGCCGTCGCTGCCTCGCCGTTACGGAATTTCCGGGCACCACTTAGGTCGGCAACTATGCCGACGTCTCTTGCCTGACGTTCCTCGACGTATTCTGCTCCATGCCAATGCCTCAGCGGTATACTCGTCCCAGGTCCCCTGTTACGGCGGCAATTCCTTATCGGCAAGTGCAGCGAGGTCCAGATTACAAAAAAGATAAATTACGTGGTCAACCACTTCCTAGTGCAGCGAAATAGGAAAAGACCTTCGGCCAGATGATGGTGATAATGATGGTGGTTGTTTTTCGTCTCCATGACTCTGCCCGTTGCCGTGCATTGTCCAACCGACTGGAGTCGATTCTTTTGCGACGTTATCAGGGTGCTCTCCCCATGGGTGGAGTCGTCTGGGGATTGATTGGTCTGAAATTTGGAGACGACTCCTTGGCCAAGTGATTAATCTCTATGAGCTGTCTGGACTTCCGGTGGTGGATGGGGTCCTTGTCTTCCGTTTTTGTTAGTATGTGTTTAGAATGAGTGTATTTGTTTTTGGTGTTGTATATTTTTATTGGTAATTTACTGAACGGTATTGTTGTTGTTGTGCACTTTGTGGATTCTTGTTGTTGTTTCAGAGTCGTGGTTACTGGTGTACGGTTGTTGTTGTTGTTATAAACTGCCTTGTATAAAGATTTATCGAGAGCTGTGTATCCCCATTGTCCTACCTACCCGGGTGATCACCAGAACATGACCGTTGCACCCTGATGTTCCCATTTAAGTGTAACCTAATCAGGGCGTTGGGCCTTGTAGTTAAGTAGTTTGTAGGTGTTGTGTGTTTATTAACAAGAATTAACTTCCTTGTGATATTTGTTTTAAAAGTGGTCTATGTAGTCTGTTTGTGTGAGTTTTTTTTCAGTATCAATTTGTGGATTTTATGTTCTACTGGGCTAGGTGACCTTCGGCCAGTGACCGCAGGTCTTATATATGTGTGTAAACATAACCTGGAAAAGCATGGACGTTGATATCATTATCAACAGAAAATATAGGTGAAGGGTATAATACCACGATGAATACACACGGTAAAACTGCTCATGACCTGTACACTAAATATAGCACATCAAACACACTGTCAATACATAATGCTGTATTATATAAGATATATTCAAAACAAACACGCTAGGGCATTCACCAGCGCCTAAGCCATTGGTAATGTTATTTATCTATGGCATGTTTAATGGCCATTGATCTGCACAATCCTGATAAGGGTAAAGACCCCTGATGTGTTGCACGCGCTTGGTTGAGAGATTAGTGAACACAGATACACACACTATCTGATAACGATTGCAATTTTTGAATGATCAAAATACATGTATTTTCTAAGTATTTAACTACAGTTTCTTATTCAAGACCTCTTTATTTTGTTTGTGTTTACGTTCTTATCCCGTCTGTAAATTGTACTACAAACAAAGATACCCTCGAGCATTCAGACATGATTGTGCAGAGGCCAAGGACGAATATTTATGACATAATCATTATATTAACACACGAGGCCTGTACACGTCTACACACTGTTGTAGATATAACAAATAATCGGACTTGCACAATTTACTGTCGTTCGGGTTTCCGAGATCCGAATAAGATTAGCTAGAATTTATGTGTAAGTGAAAATAGCTATTTATCAAACAAATTTTGAACAAGACACAGCATGATTCGTTTTATGTGTGTATGTCAACACAAGAATTAAGAGCGGGAAAAATAGATCTAAAGATTATACGCTGTAAGATGCAAATATTCTGCGCTGGGATCTATTGTATTGATTTAAAGGGTCGTCGTCAAGATATCTTTTTTTAAATAAGTGTTCTTCAACACGGATGTGAAAGGCATAACGTTATTTTCATAAATGGTCAGATAGGACACAAAACAGAAAGTTCAAAGTTCGTTTGTAATGATTGGCTGTTATTCTAAACGTTGTTTTTTTAATCACGATATGATAAAAAGTTTATCAGGTGTTGATAATCGAGTCCATGTGTCTCGGTATTTCGAAACAGTGTAGAGGTGGAAGTCATGATCTGTAAAATAAATAAGGCCTAAGATGGGAATGGTAGAGTGCTTTAGTTACCCTCGGTAACCCTCAGTGCTGTACCTTTGCTGGGAGGCAATATAGCTATATATATATATATATATCAAACGGAGATGAGCATTGTCCATATTGACACATAGACAGGTAGATAATTATGACATCCGGCATAAATAAACACATACACTAAACCAATTACAGATGACGTAATTGCCCCGGGTAGATAATTCAGTGTCATTTTTAAAAAATATGTTTTGAGGACAAGAGAAGTGATAGATTTGCTACACATCAAAGCAATGCTTACAATTGAAGACATGGAAAGGTTAACTACCTAATACAAAGAAATGAAACATACCAGAATAGTTCCTTATGATATTATCATTTGACTGAAAACATATGACTTTTAGATACAAGACCTTTTGCAATATCTGACTTTCATATGTGGAGAGGGAATACTTTAAATTTTTTTATCATATTGGAGTGTGAAATTTGGAGAGATCAGAATTGAATATGCATTCATTCCTTTATCATTTTTTTTTTGTTTTTATCAACTATTATATTTGTGTTTTCTTCATGAAGAAATATTGATCATTAGTTGTCAAATTGTGCCCATCCCCATCAAATGTTTGATTATTTATACTACCTCATGAGCCTCTTTGCCCAGGAAATTTAAAAGATATTGGTTATCACACACACACACACACACACACACACCTCCCATCCCCCCACACACAATTGTTGGAGGAGGAATAATTGTAAGTATACTTGTAATAACAAGTTTCATGCACACCTCACAGACACCATTAATTAGGTATTCGTTACCTGCAACAAAGTGGTATCACTCACTATTTGCATAGATAATGTGAAAAGAATTTAAATTGAAAACACGTCCTGTCGGGTAGAAAAATGGATTACGAGTCTTCATGTTATTCGTGTGATTGGCCAGTTTCGGCAATACAATACAATATATAACAAAGTCAATATTAGCTTAGAGGAGCTATTATTACGACAAAACATATCAATATAAAAGAAAAAAAAAAAAAAAAACACACAATGTGAAACATACGTGTATGGACATAAAACATGCACAGAGTAGTAACTCGAGATGTTAATTACGGGATTTCCATTGATTAAAATGTACATAAAGACACAGCATAACTGAACTGAAATTATTTGCCATTTTCATCTAACTTCCATGACACAACTAACTTTTAATTCAAGTTTGTCAAAGTTTTATCAATTTGTTGGAATTTTTATCTACAAAACGATAAAACTATTTTTTTTTCTGAAATGCCGGTATAAAATCTCTAGTTAAAAAATTGTTCACTCGAGCGGAGCGGTATAAAATCTCAAGTTAAAATGTAGTTCACTGCGCATGCGCATGTAACGTTCTCAAAATTGGGGAAACACCTAATCTGGAAAGTCCGTAGCATCGGTAGCTAACAACAAACGCTGCCAGAAAACTTATGCAAGTACACAGCGGTAGATGGTCTGAATTATCCTGCCATATACTAAATAATGAGTACACGACAGGAATTTAAATTTGATGACGGACAAATTAAATACGACTCTTTAAGCGAAGATGCCAGGAAACATCTTTTGCTTTGCAACAAACCTAGGAAAAATGTGTATCTCGTACTACTTCTAAGTGTTGCATTAATTCAATTTGGTATCATCTGCATTTTAATTGTGCGGTCTACACAATGTCAGAGTTCTGACCAGGATATAGCCGGCTCGAGTCAGCAGATGTCAGCTCAGCATGTTGCTCAGAAAAGCACTGTTATTGAACCTGAACCTATAAATTCTCTGTGCTTCCCGTGTGCAGAGATCGGTAGAAACATTACAGAGAATGACTTCGGCGATATCATAAAACTGGACAAGAAAACAAACATGTGTTGCATGCAAGACGTGGGCAATCTGAAGAAACTGTTCTTGTTGGTAAGTGTATGTTTTGTTAAAGGCGATTACCCAGATTGTTGTTTTGTATTACTAACTAGGTCACGGTATGAATGTGTGTGTGTATATATAAACGGCGCCAGTTTTAAACGAGTTTACAACGGATAGATCCTCGTCATTCACATATCGGATCTATGTAAAACTAAAATCTTTACGAATACTTTCAAAAATACATACAGGTGTAACCTTTTAATATCTTTCCTGTTTGCATCAGTTTATGATTCTTTTCTAGCATAAAATAGAATCTTTATAAATCATTTTTTGGTTTTCCTAATTTTTTCTTCCCTATTGCGCTGTAATCTCACCTTAAACTCGTCTTTGTCTTTTGTATACAAAAGAATTGGCCAGTGAACTTAGAAGAAGTTATGTTAATTAACAATGCTAGTATATAACGATTAATCAGCTATATTACTAAAGGCACAACTGATTAGCAAATATTTAGACAGTCACTGTTTTAAATTTGACAATAAAACTGACGTATGTTTTTATATTTGACAATTATCTACATGAACTTATGTAGATATTTACGAGAACTAACACTAACAGTACTGTCTTTTACTGGGTTTACCGAGCGGGCTTTATAACCCCTACCTGCTGGTTAGACCATGTCTGAAGTTAGCTTTGCATATGTTTCGATTAATGTTAATTGAAAATCAAGGTATGTATCACTTAACACTAAAAAGTTTTCCCTGTAACGTTACTTACTGTTACAGGAATGATCTGTTCACATACCCATTTTAACAAAGTGATGTTAACAATGAATTAATCATTCGCTGAAAATTTTCAGAGAGCTAAAAATATTAATCATGTCCGACAGATGCGGTGTACAATCGATATATCAGATGTTGTCATATCATATCATATATCTGCATCATATACGCTACGTCAGCCTATCGTAGTATAAACATTACATGATAACAATATCAAAACTATTTTTTTTTAATTTTCTGTAAGGTGATTACATACACACATCGCTTGACAATTATATGAAAGCAGGTTAAAAAATCAATGAAATATTCAAACAGACGTCCTGGTTGACAGCTGCACGTTTTCGTTTTGACCAATCAGCGTTACACATTTCAGTTAGTATTTAACATGAACCTTTGCTAGCACCCAGGTGAAGACAATAAAAATAGCATGGGCTGATGTAATATCATCTTTTGTTTGATTTGGTCATAAAACCATTAGAAATCATGAAATATTCACTCATGCCATAACATGGGACATCCACCAGGAAATGTTTGAGTATTTGTATTCATATTCAAAACATTCTAAAATTTCCTTGTCAGGGAAGTTCGATGTTTTGAAAATTTCAGTGCAGGACTCTTAGAGTTGGATTTGTTCAAATTTCTGCAGTGTACATTAAATCCACACTTGCTACAAACAGTAATCTGCAGACTTAAATCTGTATGCTATATATTAAATAAGACATTTTTGTTGAGTTTGTGCTTGTCCTTTACGATAAAGTTCAACTCAGGTGACCGTGAAGGACTCAGGGCCTCTTGTAACTGTAGAACTGTGTGAAATGTAATAGGGCGTATCAGATTAAATGATTCCCTGCTTCAGGATGCGTGTTGAACGTTTAAATAGAATACATACTAACCAGTGTCTACACAAATGTCCTTTGTTATGCTTCAGTAGGTGTTTAACATTTTATAAAGGTATATCTATGTATTTGTGTTTTTATGTGTATATATGGTAATTCATTCTCTTGTGCCGTATTGCAGATAGTCAACGAATATTACAGAAACGTGAAGAATATTTCAACCAATACAGATACGAATTCAGAAGCAAATGACGAAGAAAAAGATTCGGACGAAGGTAGCATTGAAATATTAAACTTTCAATTTGCAAAACACCATATATAAGCCGTTTTGCCTTTTCATAACAAAACAAAAAATCACAGCTCACAAAAATCATAAAGACTTTATGGAGAATATTGAGTAAATATTTCCGCATATAAATAATGTAAACATTCAATTGATTATTAATTTCCTCTTCACGATATGCATGCAAGTATTAAGGACACAGTTACGCACGCCTAATCCTCTAATGCCCGGTGCTATAGATACTACAGTGAAGTATTAAAGGTACGACAGGAAACATATGCTTTTCAAGTTGGTTTAAAAATTAAGTAAAATACAGTGAACGTTATGATTGTGTTAATTCGTATAAAAAGTTCGAAAAATAACATTCCCAATTACAATCATTCAAAGTATATTTTAATCAGGACATGAACAAATGTTATTAACAAAAAAGTCATTACGACTTAAACAATATCACCTATATGTATATATGTATATATGAAGCAAATTCATGAAGACCCTATATGGTATGACAACATGGCAGATACATTCAAAGGTTCGAACTCACCGGAGCCTATTTTTACTTTGTTAATAGCTGTTGGACCGGTTGCTGGTTATGTTGGAGGTTCAGAACAGACGACAAAGGCCCCGTCCAAGCCTAAGCCACTATCATTTTGGAAAAAGAGAGAAATTGCTGCGCACTTGTTCCTTGACAACGACATTCTGAAACACTCCAATGAAACTGGTAGGTCGATCATTTATAATCACATAAATGACAAATCGATATCCACTCGTGACGCTATCGATTTTTCGTCATACCAAATGAAAATTAACTATGAAATTTCCATCTCATTTCTTATAAAGTCTTAACTGTTTTAGGACTTCACTAATTACATTCTGTAAAATGTATTTTTGATATAATTTTTACAGCATTGAATATATATATGTATTATATATATACAGGATCTGAGGTAAATTTTCATTTTCTGTGAGATTTTATGAAACAAGCCCGAGAAGGTTTGATTTTGAGCTTAATGTTCCAGGAATTTTGCGTTACAGAACTTGGCCAGACTGTTCCTTTATAAAAAACAGTTGGTAAAACGAGGAGTTTCTTTAAGGGAACTGAGTCATTAAATCCACTTATTATGCTTCAAAATTTTCACTTTTAAGAGCTGTTTCTATTGTCTATAAGTTACTCCTCTCGGCAACAGAGATGAGCCCCGTACCTTCCGTCCGAGCTTTATTTTGTGGAATACACGTTTCCACATAAATTGACGATACCTGTATTTGATTTATTGTTTTCAAGGCCTATTTAGGCGGTGAGTAAATCATACACCTGGACTTAAGGTGCTAGATGACGGAGCCAAAATTCTTTTTTTTTCTTACACATTTTTCTTTCTTCAGTTTTGGAAATGGGGAATGAAAATGGTACTTTATCAAATACTTTGTACATGCATTAATAGTAGAAAACAATTGATAAGGTTATTTCCTGCTATCTGCTTTATATAATATCTTTATCATGGATATTAAAACACATTTTAAAGAATCTATATTAGTCGTGAACATTAATGGACAGAATCAATCAAGGAATCTGAATTCTAGTGTCCAACTGAAAACTGTCAACGATAAATAACCATAATAGTACATTTTCCGTATTATTGCCGTAACCAGTTCCATCGTTCCATCGATGAGTTAAATCGTCTTTTAAAACAAATCATGAAAACTGTTCAGATGGATGGTACTTTTTGAATGATTTAGACAATGTTATTTCTTGCAATATAAATTTGGTATCACATGGATATCACTTTTTGAAATTCGATGTTGATGTTAATTTTGCCATGTGCGTGTGAACTTAAAACATTACTTTGATGTCTGGTGCGATACGTATTAACTATATCACTGTCTATTATGAGTCCTGCACCGCGTAGGGCATAATGGGATTAAGACATCGATTAGAAGATAGTAAAAGAGTAAGATTCTAAAATATAACATTAATGGTGATGCGGACTGGATCTTAATTAACTATAAATAAATCCTTCAATTCTTTTGTTAATTAAAGACACGTTTCACACTCTCGAAGCTCGCAAACAAAGCTATGAATGAAACATATAGAGGTTACACAACAAGTGATTGTTGTGTATGGTACTTCCTCCTCTCGAGTTGGCGATTTTTCTATAGTTACAAAAGGAGGCGCTTTATCAAACGTTTTTTGAAGTAGTGATAAAATGCTTTCGAAAATTGTCGATGCCAAAAATCACGAACACTTAAGTTATTTCGCGGTCAGTAATATGTATAAAGTTAACACGTGTGTTTATTTAGATGTCTGATTATGTAATTATTATTGTTTGTTTCTAGGTTCCACCAATTTTGCAATGTTAAAATGGCTCCTTATTTTGGGGTAAATTTCAGTGATACAAAAAAAGTCCTGAATTATAATTTACTGTTTTGCCTACTCCGGACAACATTTTCTAATATATGGCTTATTAACCCTACGTCCGTTATCAAAATGATTGAAATGTGACTATCATGATGTTTGCCAGCTAAATTATTCTGCTATTTCTGCAAAGGAATGTTCAAATTTCGTATCTATTAGAGAAACAACAGAGGAGAGAAGATAAAAAAAGGGAAAAGATCAAACTTTTAAAGAACAAATAGAAATCAAGTAATTGTCGGAACCAAGATCCCTGTGGGATCTCTTTTACAATCAGCATGGTTAACTTATATGGTCAGTATCGAAAAAGGGAGCCATTTTAGTAAGTAAAAATAGAAGGAAATGTGCTCTCGAACCGAACATAATCATTAGTTTAAACAATATTTATTCAATAATTAGTATTTAAACACAGACAGGTACATTTAATCTTTTGGGATGGGAAAACAAGCTTTAAGCTTATATTAATTCCTTTCCCATGTACATAAAAAGACAAATATAAATCGGAACTGGAACACCTAACATCGACATTGGACGAAAAAGTAATATTTACACATAACAATAATATCTATAAACTTACGCACATGTGGTGGATAGAATTACAAAATGTAATTTGTAACTTAAGTAGTGGCACCTTAATTCATTGGTATGTAAAAAAGGTTACCTTAGAAAGCTGCTTTCAGATCTATGAAACAATACATGATGTGCAGTATGGTATTAAGAACTAAAGGACCAAAAACATTAGGTAAAACGTTTACTGAGCTTGAATAATTTTGCACGGTCAAGAATATTTGTTCTTTTTTCTGTTTAGAGTAAACATCGTTTCCCCATAATAGAGTTTTTTCAGTTAGAGTAATATCTAGCTGACGTAAAGTTTTTGTCGAATTATGTTATAATTAGCACAAGACAATAAAAATGGTGGGTACTTTCTACAAACCCGCATGAACAAAATGGACTTTCTTCCAGATATCTTAAGTATAAATATTGTTTGAGATTACTTCATTTCAGCCGCAATCGTGTATGCAAAATTTGAAGGTTTCTACTGCCAATATTAAAATAGTGAGGAATAATTACATTATATTTTTGTAAAAATCTTTTAATTATCCTGACAGACGGATTTTCGCGAATATTGATTGGTAAAAAATTCCATAAATGTACTGCAGAATTAAAAAATGATGTTTTATAAAACTGAGTCCTGCAATTAATTAATAGTAAATGGGTATCTGATACCTTACTTGGAATTAGATTGGACAGGTAAAATGGAGTTTTCGTATGATACATTGATCTCGTCTTTTAGAAAGTTTTTCCCAACCCACATTTTTTAACAATAAACTAATACTTGACAATTTAGTAGCACCTGTAACTATTCTTGCAGCTTCTATTTGGATCATTGCGTTGACGGTCACGTATGCTGGACGCTCCATGATCCATTTTCTGCAATGAGCACGTGGATGTATCCTTCGCCATTAGCGAAAGCTACACAAAAAGACCGTTTATTGTCTTCAGCGTTATTCTATGCTGAGACGGCTGTTCATTTAGTTTTTTAGAATTTCCCCTAAAAAGTCTTGCACATGGGTAAGGTACATTATTTTACGCCTGAAGATGAGCGAATAGCATTCCATGTGGAATCTTCTATATCGCTTCATTTAAATGTTACCTTCAATTTGGTGAAGCTAGTGAATACCAGAGAAACAAGAGATTTCTTAACCAAGTCACGCACGATCAAATTACTAATAGATCTAATTAATGAAAAGTATTGAACGACGTCATCGTATTTTGTTAATTAGAATTTTTTAGATGGATACACAGCGGTGTTCCCAATACGTTGCCTGTAATTGCGTTGGCTTTACATGGATGATCTGCAGTCGTAAACCAAGATCGTTTTAAGCAGTTCAAAATCCTTAAAAAAGGTAAATAAACATTGTTCAAAGATTTTTTTTAATATTTTCAAGTTACTTTATACAGTGTATGACAGTAATGGATGTTATAGTGGAACTAACAATAATGATTATAATGAAACAATTAAAGACAAATATAATTATAAATCTTAAACTTTAATTTATGTGAAGTTTTACACACTCAGTGACTCAAGAGTATTAATTGGAATATTGAAATGATAGGTTTTGTTTATGTTTTTACAATTATGGCTGAAAATGTCTTTTCCATACACTGATTTATTGACAGTTCGCATATCATTTGAAGTTTTCTTTATATGTTCTTACTAACATGTTCTTTATAAGTTATGTAATACATGTATTCTTTACTTCCATCTGTTCTCGACACATCAATAAACTGTCATGATATGATAGTGTTCAGGGATAAACGGGATTATATTAATCAGGTGTTGGCACCAAATCACTCTCACCAATCTACGCGTTAGTAATCTTCTACGAATGGATATTGGACTCCTCTAACATTTACTTTACAGATAAATGCATTCTTAATCAGTCGGAAAAGAATGACAGTTGATGAGTAAAAAAATAAAGAGACAAACTTACACAACTCTGCATTATTTGATTCACACAAGGTCTTAAAGTGCACAGGAGGTCTAGACACACAACTACCATTCTTTATACCGTTTAATGGTGACACGTTAATGCCTTACGGATATAAGATATTTTCATAGCAACAAGCCGTTTTATTTTGTGACCTTTACGCGACAATTAATGCGTAGCTGTATGTCACTGCTAAGAGAGAAAGTAAATATAAACCTTGGTATTAATAAATATTTTAAAATGTAAAATCTAAACATAAAAATGATACAATAGCACAATGTTTTCTTACATTCTTCAAAACACATTTTCCTACACTGTCGTATATTCTTATACATAACACTTTTGAAAAGTAGTTCCTGAACAAAAGTTGATTTAACTCGCTATCGTGATTTTTCAGATACACGAGACAAAGCACTGTGGATGGGAAACAAGAGAAGCAGAATACTTTGTCTGAGTGGAAAATTACTAACCTATACGTTATGACTTTATATTTGATATCTAGTCATTGTCGACACAATGCACAAATATATATATAATAACAGGTATATATATATAAACACAAAAGGCCAACACGGCAAATAAACTTGATTATCGCGTTTTCAAGCCGTGTCTCTGGCTATCTTCAGGCGATTACTTTAATGTTTTGGTAACAACATTATGACGTAATACAATCAATAACATATACCTGTCGTCAGCTTCCTCAGAATGTTGTGCAACAACCAATTATTGAATTTCAATATGAGCACTACGACAATGCAAAGCCTATTGCTCGCCATATTTGGAGGGTAAAATATGTGCATGAGTGCACATATCATATTGCTTTGTATTGTGCTGGACTCTGTTAATGTATGTTCCATTGAGGTTCTTCTAATTGACCAAGCATTGTCGTATACACAAACACTAATTAATTTTGAATAGGTAATATATGTTTTGTGAACACTGTTCTTTGCAATATGATAATTTCTTGTATATATATTGAGAGTATGCAGTATATTTCCGAAGTTAATTGTTTCTAAAGATGTAATATCATACAGGTGATTTTATTTATTTTATTTATTACATGACTAATAAAGAAATGAAATATTCAAAGTATTGAATTATTTATCAATTACTTATCAAACCCCAGAACCTTTCTAATTCAGATAGGTAAGTGGGAACAACAGAGCATACCAATAATATATTTTCAATTATTATGCATATACAGTCTGTATATCCAATGTAGTGACATTACCCCTAAGGATATGAACTGAACATTTCATAGATCAAAAATGCATGACTCTCACAACACATGTACTTAAACATACCAGTGCTCCTTTCATAAATCGAATCGAAACTTAATATCCAAGCTTATCCTTTTTTATCATACATCCGCTGCGTTTAATTAGAGTGAGCGTTAAGATGGTTTCCAGTCTTATCTATATATCATTTGTATAGATGTATATCAATACATGTTTTCTATTATATTTCATATGAAATACCTCAATTGATCTTATCTTTTTATCTTGTCCACCACTAGCTCCCAGGATTCCTTGGGATGGACGTGACTACCACAACTTGTCAATGACTAGTCACCTGTTGACTTACGACCCGGAAAAACGGAGCATCAAAGTCATTGAACACGGTCTGTACTTCATCTACTCTTCAGTGACATTACAAGCACCTGCATCGGATCTGAATGCTCAAGTGTACCATATGCTATTACGTGAGCATTACTTGCTTCCGGAAACCGGAGCAACCATTATGATGATGAATAAATACGGTGGAGGAAAGCAGTCAAGTGGCTTCTACACCAGCTTCTTGTGTGGCACATTCAAACTCCGCAGAGGTGATGAACTGTTCGTCAAGGTGTCCAACAGTTCTTTCATGTATCACCTGTATTATTCGAACTATTTTGGCTTGTACAGGCTGTCCAGTTTTTAACTTTCAGTTAAAAAACAAAAAACAAAACAAAACAAAAAGTTAATAAAAAAAACAAACAGAAAAAAAAAAAAAAAAAACAAACAGAAAAAAAAAAAAAAAAAAAAGAGAAAGCAAAAACAAAATGAGCATAATAATAAGATAGTAAAATAGAAAACAAAACCTTAACAAAAATCAAACCAAAAAATATTAAAATAAATAATGAAAGACACAAGACAAAAAAGGATAATAGGGAAAAAAAACAAAAAATCAAATATAAGAGAAAAAAACCACAAAAAACAAAACAAAAATAA
This sequence comes from Ylistrum balloti, assembly GCF_031769215.1. Classification (NCBI taxonomy): domain Eukaryota; kingdom Metazoa; phylum Mollusca; class Bivalvia; order Pectinida; family Pectinidae; genus Ylistrum; species Ylistrum balloti. Next base: position 64,453 of record NW_026782141.1, on the reverse strand, counting down.
GGGGAAAAAAAGAAAAAAAAAAAGAAAAAACACAAACAAGTAAAATAAAAAAAAAAACAAAGGAAAAAAATGATAAAAATAAACACGTTTCAACTGACTGGTCTTTTTAATAGATGAATAACAATTAAAAATTATAGACATTATTTCTTTTTATATACAAAATGTAAACATATTACGCAATAAAAAAGTCAGTTATCTGTGATATTTTTAATTGAGATTTTAACGACCACTCTTCATTCACATAACATCTTCTATACCATATCATTTAATATATCCAGTAATATTTAGTGGCTTAACGTCCTGACAACATCCAGGGTCATATATAAAGTGGAGGCAAGCAATGTTGCAACATGCCATGTTGGTTCTTCAGTGTTCATTTAGCAGAGAACGAAGACGAAATTACCTGCTTTGTAATGTGTTTAATGAACATGGATGGAACTTTCCTGTAATATGGACCTGGCTACAATATAAATATTATACTTTATTTGTTAACACTATATGACAATCCTATATCCCCACTTCTGCTCTCCAACCCCGATGTTTATGGTATTTATAATTATGAAATGCTAAGCTATTATTTTTTTTTATGTTTTTATCATTATTTGTTTTGTTGATTATTTCTTTACTGCTAATCTACTGCAGTTACAATTGTTAAGTTTTTTATTCGTTTTGATAAAGTTAATCCATCACTCGTATTGTGATTAATTTTTTTATAATAAAAGTTATTGATCTATACTCTCATCACCTTGATATACTTGAGGTGATGCTTTAAGTATTCACATCAGGTAATACACACGCGGTAATATGTATTATACTATACTTATCATCATATGTATATTTGTGTTAGCATGGTAACCCAGTTCAGAGACTGCAGCTTGTTATTTGTTGTACATGTCTTAGGTAGCAGTACACAGTTTCTCGGTGTGGCCATGGGTGATTTTTTTGCTCATTAGATTACCCCATTATAAAGGTTTTAATTAAAAATGAAAAAAAAAATCCTTGCTAAAATTGGTCCTGTCATGTTAAAGTGGACAATGTGGGGTTTCATTTTTTTCAGGATAATATTTTAGCTTTGTGTTGGAGATTACTAGTTACTTTACAGGAAGTGAAATTTTCATAGTGTTTACATGTGGTCATGTTATGAAGAATTTCCGAGTTGGAATTTGCTGAAATGTAAGTACTTTGTTACCATGACAGTGTTTTTGATTGTAAGATAGGTGTTTAGAATTAAATTTCTCCTAGAAAGTTGTAGTGTTGGGTTGGAATTAGCAGTATTTTTGCATTTTTAGCATTTTTTCAGTAGGTAACCATGACAATCAAATGTCAGAAATCAGAGGAATTTTTTTTTTACACAAATTTCATCTCTCTACTGTTAATGTAATTGTTATACAGTTTATAAATATATATACATGTAATGATGTATTTTTCATAACCAATCTGCAATACCTGTATATCTCAAACATGACAAATAATTTCAGGAAAAATGCAAATTAACTGTTTACTGCTACCTTATCAACGAAAAACAACAGGGAAAAGAAATGTTGTCAAATGGTCATTTATTAAATGACAGGAACATTTCAAATACAACCATAATATCAATCACTGTTGTTATATAACATATAGATCTGAACGACATTTACTTCAGTCTATATGTACAACGAAAAGATGGGGTACAAATTATTGGCACCGATGAGAGGCGCAAGATACATATGCATGGAGGGATACATGATATGTAGAAAATTGCACCTCATCACCCCTTATATGTACATATTTTGGTTATTCAAGCAGCCTTAAGATGTCATTTTGTAGAAGTAATACGCTAATGTGAATATAAATAAATGTCTTTGTTTATCGAGACAATGTTATAAAGTGTTTTTGTATGAAGCGAGTGTTCAATTTTTTTTATTTCAGAGAAAAAAATATTTATTTAACCAAAGGCAAATGAAAAGTTAACATATGTGTCCTAATACAAGAGGACTTTCATTCGACATATGTTCACACACTCCTTTCATTCCTAGTTAGAGTTATCTCCCTTGGGACCATAAAAAAACTGTCCAAGTCGAATATAAACATAAAATTTACAAAAACAAACACTCCGCCGTGTCAATGTCCATTGGTTGTGGGGAGACTGTAGTTCCGCCTATTAATGTTACGAAAATCAATAATAGCATATACCTTGGAAAACATGTAGCATTTTATTGGTTCTACTGCTTATCTCAACACTACTCTAATGTAATTGGTCACTTTAACAGACACACGGTCAACAAGAAAACTCGATACTTAGCTGCAGAAGACAGTGGAGTCCGTCTACGTAAGACTCCTGACTGTAAATACGGAGACGGAGACCAATTGCTTGAACACTGATTCTGGTGCAAGATTTCTAGATGTAACTATACGATGACGTCAATTTCAGATGTCTTATCACAAATATTAAGCGTTTACGTCGATTTCTGGTTGAGGAGTGACGCTGGCGTAAGAGTTTTAGTATATACAGTGACGTCAACGTATATTGATTTGGGTGCTTGGACAGTAACGCCGACGTTTCCTTCACGTATAAAATAATATCCCGAGACTTTGCTTGGAAAGGCAACTGCAGTGACGATGGTTCAATTTAACCGAACGTTCCTGTTACTGGTAAAGCATCGACAAGGCATAGTTTCTCAGTAATATGACAGCACTCTGTCCAATATTCCAATGACCTCCCTCTCCGTTCAACATTTTATTTATTTTCAATCTTTTCTTGAAATTTCATTATACATTTTCTGTACCTTGCAAAAGTGGCTAATTTCATTCTTTAATATTGACAAACAGTTTGACCATTTAACTGCCTCCAGGCATGATTCATTGTCCATCAAGCGTCTTGTGGAAACGCCGTATGCTTTTCCTGTGGCATGTTACTATTTTATTCATGGAGGGTGTTGACATGCAATTCAGAACCATGTCATTCATTGGTTCTATAAAAAGTTTTCTGTACATATATTGATCATGGGTATAAATGAAACAATTTCAATTAAAGGATTCTTTCGTCCATTAATAGATCTGTCGACTTATATATCTAGGCCAAGATGACGTTTATAGCAGTGTTTGGAAATCTTTCAACAAAAACATATAATGTATGCTTTCTTATGAAAACAAAAATTCAGTTACAACATCCTTCAGTTATTGACATGCGTTGCTATTGATAATGATTATTCTTCATTTGCCACATCGAAATTAAATCATTTATTGTATGGTAATAATGAAACAATTTTTCCAACCCAAACTGCATTCAACCACGTTATGAGTTATACATGTATATACTCTATTCAATGGGGTTTCCTCTTCGTTGAAGTCGAAACATATATTTAATTTTGAAAAGCGTGGCGTGCATATGTAGATCAATCGCAGTATATCCTGGTCGATTCTAAAGACTTGTTATTGTGTCGAAATGTGGCAAGCAACTTCTAAAAAGACCTTTAGTTGTGGCAGTTCCCAGGGTAGATTAGACCATTGATCAATAGATAATACCATATGATTTTCTGGACCAGAAACCTTTGAGATGTTAAAAAATGTATATAGATCTGCTATGCCTTGATATGAACATGATATATTTATTATATATCGAACACAGAGTCAGATGGTACACACGTAAATTTCGTTGTATATGTAGCCATAGACCAATCGTGCATATAATCTTCAACGAAAAAAATCATATAACATGATTATTTAAATAAACAAGGTTTCCCATGACTGTTTTAGGTCACCAGAGACAAAGTCTTATGGTGACCTATTCTAATACCCTTCATGCCTCGTCTCTAAATCAACTGACCGATTTCAATGAAATTTTGCAGAAACCTTCCCTGGCCCAAGATGAACCAATTTGACTCACAGGGCCTAATGGGAGGGGCCAAAGGGAGTCAAGTTAACTTTAATTTCAAAACTCTTCTCAAGACTCAGATATGGTATAATCAAATACTCTTCGTGAATGGAAGCATCACAAAGTACTTTATCAAAGTCATGAATTTCATGGCCCCAGAGTCTCACATTTCCCCGTGGGGAGGGAGTAAAATTTACTAAAGTTTATAAAGGAAAAACCAGGTTTTTGAGACAAATTTGTTTAATATCCATTGGAAATATTTCAATCGTGGTTAGAATTGAAGTGAACGGTGACTGTCTGATTGCTATGCCCATTTTGATCCTGACTGACCCCCAGTTGCTGATGGGGTGGGGGAACAATGGGAATCAAATTGACTCTAATTTCAAAACTCCTCTCCTCAAGACATAGAAATGGTATCATCAAATGCTCTTAATGAATGGAAGCATCTTAAAATGCTTTAATTACCGAAATAAGTCTCACATATCTTCCTGAGGAGGAATATGTTTTTTTAGACTTTACTGTAATTTCATAGAAAATTGCATTATTTAGCATAACGTTGGTTATTCCCACTGGAAATGACTTTATAAAACTTTTTAGTATAGGATGACAGTTTTGATGGTATGCATGTATTGACACTGGCTTAATATATTCAACGTAACAATTTCTGTCTCATGACACTTGCTAACTATCCTTTAACGTTTTTATTCAATATAGCTTATCTCAAGTAATCGACAAGGCCGCTAGGCCTCTTGTTTAGATATTGAATTGATGAGTTTAAAGAGAGTAATGTAGTACCTTTCGATTTAACTTGTATTGTATATAATAATTTATAATTGTAATAAATCATAGGGTCACGCATATTATTCTTATGCAAATTGAACGTCCTACCATTGATTATTTTTTCCGAAATCGATTTGAAATTCATATTTTGAACAAGCTTTCAAAAACCATTTATTAGCTTACCTTGCCCATAGCGCGGCGTCCGTCGTCCGTCCTGCGTCCGTCAACTTTTTATTTAAACAAATTCTTCTGAGATACCGAAAGTTATCATATTTGGCTGGTAGGTTCCTTTGATGAAGCCCAACAAAGTTTGCGAAAAAAATAACCTTAACCCATATTCAAGGTCACAAAGTTTGCTAAAAGAAATGATTGTGACAATCTTCAAGGTCCCAGGGGTCAAATGTGTTAAAACGTTTAAACAATTTCTTCTAAAATATCGAAAAGCTTAGAATAATTATATTTGGCCAGTATGTTCCTTTTATGAAGTCGAAGAATGTTTGCAAAAAGAAATTACCTTGACCCATACTCAAGGTCACATGGGTCAAATGTGTTAAACATTTTCTGATTATCGCAAACATCTAGAATAGTGATATTATTCTAAAATAGGTTCTCAATAGTGCCCGGTAACATTTGAGAACAGAAATTACCTTGGTCACAACAATCAAATGTGTTAAACCTTTGAACAACTTCTGATTAACCTAAAGGTCTAGGATCATAATATTTGACCAAAAGGTTCATATAGTGTGTGAAAAAATAGCTTGACCCATAATGATATTTAAGGTCATTGGGGTTAAATTTGGTAAAATTGTTAAACAACTTCTTCTGATTAACCAAAAAGCCATCATATACTAAACAAAAAAAGAAAGGTAACACTACTTTATTCTGTGATTAATTAATTAACCCCTTCATAAATCCTTACCAATCATGTACGAATAAAGTAAGTGATCAATTCTGATAAAACTGCAGTCATGGTTTATTATAAAACTTTGCGTTCAGTTGATTTTATTCGACTGTAAAGGACGTTGGAGTCAATTTCAAAGGTAACACCATTAGTAACGGGTATGGCCACCGTTTGCGAAGTAAACAGAAATGCAGCGTCGTCGCATGGAACTCGTAAGCCGGCGGATAATTCGAGGAGAGATGTTGTTCCATTCAGCAATCAAGGCTTGGGCCAGCTCCTGCAAGTTTGACGGCTGATTTTGACGTTCTCTCATGCGTCGCCCAAGAACGTCCCAGACATGCTCAATCGGTGACAAATCAGGTGATTTAGATGGCGAATTTAACACCTGTACGTTACTCTGCTGCAAGAAAGCTCTGCTGACGCGACTGGTGTGCGCTGGTGCGTTATTCTGTTGAAAAATGGCGCCAACGCCATGGCGTCTTAAGAATGGCAGAACCACTGGTCGTAAAATTTCGTCCCGATATCGAATGCCGGTTAAATTGCCATTCAACACAACAAGCCTTGTACGAGTCCCCCCACAAATACCACCCCAAACCATTACACTTCCGCCGCCAAAGCGGTCCCGTTCTGCGACGCAGCAGTTCGCAAAACGCTCCCCTCGTCGCCTCCACACTCTGCGCCTTCCATCACCGTCTGAAAACAGAACATTGTTCCATTGTCGTAAGGCCCAACGACGGTGAACACGGGTCCAGTTACGCCGATTATTACGGTGACGTCGCAACAAATTTGGTCCAGTGTAACACTGCAACCAAAATGCCGTGCAACTCGACGGCGAGACTCCCCAGCCTGGATCATGCCTACAGCCCTTTCTCTCTGTACTTGTGACAGCCGGGGCATAATGATAAAGGATCTAAGGAACAGTTGTCAGTTTGAATGTTTATGAAATTCAAGCGAAGATACAAGTTCGTCGCAGAAAACCTTCTGCAGCTCTTTCGCTAATACAGACTTTCACGCTTGAATGATTTTGGCAACCCCATTGGATTTTGTAATGTAAAACAGTACCATTTTCTAATATTGCACAAACGTCGTTTTGTTTTCACTCATTTACAGGTATTCGCCAAGGAAACATGTTAACCTTTCTTGTTTTGTTGAGTATATTTGGCCTGTAAAGGCTTATATACAAATATGTAGAACCTTCCTGACTTAATGAATGGGACATACTTGGCTGGGAGTTTTCTTGGCATGATTTGAACAAAATTATAAAGACGTTTCACAGTGGCGTCACACTGTTCCCAAAAAATAGATTAGGCCAAGTCTCCTGGAGGTCTGAGAGGATTGAGCTAAGTAATGTGAAAAACTACATGTTAGCCGATTACTTATGTTCTATTCACAACATTGAAATACAGGAAACATGATCGGAAAGAGAATTGCAAGAGCTTTATTTTGAATGAAGATTCTTCATAATTACAGCATAAATATATAGTTCTAAGTTGATCCCATTTGCTATGCAGTGTTTATAGGCCTACAGTAAACAGCTATCTGTATACCTCCAGTAACCGGGGCTTAACTGACCATGGTGACATCACTAATGATATGCATGATACGTTTTATTGGTTTTGAGTTAGGATTATGTTCCTTTGCATTGTTGACCTATGCAAGTCTCAAATATGTTGTATCTGTGTTTGTAAACGATGATCTAAGGGGTAATTAAGCTTCTGCTGGCCTCGGTCATCCGTCCAGCTATAACTAAGGGTTTTTCTGTTATATTGTTTGACCATCTTGTTTCCTTGATTTAAAAGAAAGCTATCAATTATATTTAACCGGAAACATCATAAGAAAGTCTCAATTTAACATTGCACAAATGAGGGGGCAGACTACTAAGGGACAGAACCCATATGGAGTAATTTGTCATATTACTTTAAGCATCTACTGTGGAACATATACACATATATAGTACTGGTGGTCATAAAGATCCAGGTGAACGATACAGGCCCTCTTGGCCTCTTGTTAATCATACTCGACAGAGCGTATCTTGACCTATCTAATTTTACAAAAGATTCACGCTTTATCAATGGCTTTCATATTATCAGTAATGATAAGGTAGATATGATCATAAGGCCTAGCCTTCAACAAAGAACGGACTCACTATGTATTGACGTATCTGAAAGTTTGTTTACAGTATGGACATTGTTGGTGATGCCCTATCCTTAGCTACAGAAGACAGTGAGTCCATCTACGTTAGACTCCTGACTGCAAATACGGAGACAGAGACTAATAGCGTGAACTCTGATTCTGGTGTAAGATTTCTAAATGTAACTCTAAGATGACGTCAATTACAAATGTCTTATCACAAATATTAAGCAATCTTGCCTGTTTAAGGGAGATAACTCGTACTGCACCTTAAATCCCAATCGGGGTCAAGTCGGGATAATCATGTTACCTGTACATTCTTTACATAGGACCAAAGTCAGACTGTGATAAACATACTTGACCTTTTATTTCCTTTACAGAATAACAACATTAAATCATTATTATTATTGTATATATTTTATTTTTATTTCTGTCATATCAAGAAATATTTTATCATTGGTACAATGCTAACAATGAAGTTGAAATACATACATGAAAATAAATAGAGCTTTAAGAATACAATACAAAATGTACACATAAATCAAAGTTTCAAATTTATGTCGGTGGCGATTAAAAAGTGTAATAAATATAACGACACAGCAAAAAAATTCATTGTGATCCTGAAACCGTAGTGTGTATTTCAGTCAATATGACTCCGTTCATTCTCCAAGAATAAATCTATCAGTTTTTCTTTTTTTCGAAGTTTTGTTTTGATGCCTAAGTCTGCTAATTTAGCCTTAATTTCCGAAACAGACATTTCATTTAATTCGTCAAGAGTACTTTTTTCCCATTTCTCGGTGATGTTTGTTTTGCTTTGAATTTCTTCCAAAATTTTGGTTTTTTTCTTTCTTCTCCTGTCAAAAATATCCCTTTCCCAGTAATCAGCGTTCCTTTTCTCATAACATCTGGGCAACCTTTGCATTTCGCTACACATTTCCATACGTTTTCTAACTTTAAGGGCATCTACAGTGGGGTCAACTTTGTTTGTTTTTTGATGATAAATTCGTTTGATGTCGTCATTTGTTTTTTCGACACTTTGTCCGCTAAATTTTTTTAATGACCCGAATTTTGACACGAAATGGGGGACGTGGTACAGCAAACAATGCATATAGGGGGTGATGTTTTCTGGTTGGTACCCTTTTCTAACTCTGCTTAAAGCGAGGAAGGAGTCTGCCCATGCTTTGCATTTGCTAAAGGTGTAGTCAGCTGTCTTAAGTTCACATTCTTTCGAACAAAGATAGCTCAGCAGTTCCGAAAACCCACGCCAAATACAAATGGTTTTGTCCAGTGTATTGTTATGAACAACAAAGCAAAGTTTCTCTGGTATATGTTGAACAACTTTTCTCACATCCACCCCAGTTAGTGACAACCACTCTAATTCCCCTTTCCCGTATTTTGTTGACCATACATTAAAACTGACCCCACATGACCTTATTTGTGACACTAACGTCATCTATAAGATTTCTTAATAGGACGTCAAATACTCTCATAAGCAGATGGAGCTCATCGGGAATGATGTGATGTTGCTCAATTTCTAGCAGCGGATGGTTTTTTACCCCGAACAGTTTTTTTGAAGATTTTGAATATATTTTGGTTTCTTCAATGGTCCGAAACATTGTTGCAGAATGGTAGAAATCACATGGTTTCGTTGTATCCCCCCGTTCAGATTTTGAAACTTTGCACCATGGACAGGCGTACTCACTGGTCGATGCCCCCAACCCTGTCAATAAGTTGATAAACTTCATATCGCTCCCAAAAAATAACTCTAAATCATACCTTTTTTCATCAACAATAATTCCCTCTGAATTTAACTCATTGATCTCCTGAAAAATCGGACCACACGTTGCTTTCAAATTATCGTACGTTTCATTGCAGTTTATGATTCCTACGGTTTTCTGATCTGAGGGACATGAAGAATTTGGAAAGGAAAGTGACAAAATCAAAAAATTTGTGACCCGCCCGACTTTAGCTCCATCCCCTGAAAATTTAACAGTCAACTTCGAATCATTGTGTAAACCACGCCTTATGGCCCCTTCTATTTCTTGCTTAACGCTTACACGAGCACCAGGGATGTTGCCAGGAGTTCTGTCGATCTCTACTTCACCATTCATTGTGTTTCTACAGGATTTAATTTCATGTTTGCTAGGGAGATCTTCTGAAAGGAGACGTATCTCATGATAAGCCTCGTCACTAATGGCAAATCTGTCCAAAATATATACAAGTTTTCTAATGTTGTCTTTGTCGCCCAAACTAAGAGAGTCATAGCTAGGTTCTGTCTGATCAAAGTTTATTGAATATTGCTGACCTGTCAACGATCTAAATTTCAGAACAGACGGTGTCAGGCCAAATGACTCCGCAAACCAGAGAGCTTTTGAAGAACTGGTTTTGATAGTCTCTAGTTTTTTTTGTTTGTTTGTGGGGCTTTTAATTTCATCTAAAGTCTTACCTATGTTTTTTGATACTCTGTGGTTTTCTAACAAACCAATCTGTTCTTTTAATTGGCAATTTTCTAATTCTTTGCTATCCAATCTTTTTGTGAGTTTTGAGCGTGATTCTATTTCATCTTGGAGTTGTTCAAATAAACATCTACATTTAGTTTCTAACTGAACTTTATCTTTTTCTAATTTTGAGAGTGTGAAATTCAATGTTTTGAAATCTTTTAGTTCAGATTGAAATATGGAAACTTGCACTTTCTTTTCATTGAATTTTTGCCTTAAGCTACCACTCTTACATGCTGTTTTGTACTGGCTGCATGTTTTATGCGCCAGTGAGTGAAACCTTTCTTCAAGTCTATTTGAATACAGCTGAAAAGTGCTAATCTGAGAATTCAAAATTGCTAAATATGGTAATTCTGGGTTTTGCAATTTTTGATTTTGGAGTTCTCTGATGAAACTATTTGATACTTCAATTGTAAAAGCAACTTGACCTTTACCATGAAAAGATCTTGTGAGAGACGGTGAAACGCAACCAACCTCTAAACTATTTACAAATTTATGTTTTTGGTACGAATCAAAAACGTCAGACATCTTGATGTTAGTACAAGCAAAACAGTTTTTTTTCTTCAATAATAAGAAAAAATAAGCAAACGCATGACTAGCTACTATTTAGACTAACTAAATCAAAGTTGTAAAGTTGCTGGTGCACACCAGTCACAGCTATTAGCAATTTTCAAATATTAACTACAAAAATGAAACTAGCTACTATTGAGATTTTCCTCGCTAAGCTACCAAAGTTACATAATGTACATGTAATATATAAAAGCTAAATACTATGTGATAAGCAATAGTACTATGTGATAAACAATAAACACCACTTAAAAACTATGTGTAAGCCTTTGACAACCAAGATGTCAAATATTAACTAAAAACATGTAACTAGCTACTATTTTTGCTGTAGTCATTTTCACTGTCACAAACAGGAAACGTCACATACTTGAGTTGCAGCAAATATTGTTAGTCTTTCAACGGGCACATTCAGCTTGTTTAAATGTCCCAGGTCAGAAACATATACTTTCCTAAATCGCAAACGAGGAACAACGCGCATAGGATATTTGATTTTTGTACCGCGGCCATATTTGTTTAACGTATAACACCAGTGTTGTACCATAGGTAATTTTGACAACTGATCAGCATTTTCTACCGTGACAGGTTTGTCAGAACCAAAACAATATCGATAGATGTCAAGGTCAAAATCTAATGATAATTTGTTAATTCGTGAACAGAGCCGTTGCTTAATTGCAATTTCAAAGGCGTTTGTAGCATGTCGTAGACGACTGTTGTCTATAGACGGATTGTTGAATGATTTAATCAGATGACATGGTAGGTGACTTTCGGGCTCCCAGGTTGATTCCCATAGAGGATAGTTTAGCCATTTGACCAGGTACTGGGTATTCTGAAAAAAATAAGGGTAAATATGTAAGCAACAACCACACGATGTGACTTATATCTCCAAAATAATGTTTCATATGTATATTCTAATCAAATTCCATTTGATATATACAGTGTTTCGTTAGCGAAATTAATGACTGGGTACAGATACATGTTAAGATTTTTTATGCATTCTATGTATTAATACGGGACACTTCAATAAAGATATATGTATAGGTATCTATGTGACTTTTATTCAGATGATTACAAGTATTAAACGGTGAAGCAAACAATTCGATATCACAAAGCAATCTCTGCGGCAGACATGTACCCTGTCGAGATAGCCCGGGGACAAAGAATTAGCTGTCGATAGTCATCACCATAAAAGAAATATACGAACAAAAATGTTTGATTAAATTGAACGTTGATCAATTTTGATATTGACACTGTTATAAATATTACATTTGAAAAAAAAACTTGAGCGACCAGATCGTACCAACAATTATGATTGTAATAGTTCATTGATGGTGATATACTAGCTAATATTGATGATATTAGATAATGCGTATTTTCAAAGTTGTTAATAAGAGTAGATACCTCCAAATAAGGTGTTTACTTTTACGTCTGATATCGACAAGGAATTGTCTGTTGTGTTTATTTCTGGAAATTTTACTTACAGATGTAAAACTAATATAGCATCGCTTACAAGGGGAGGCCAAGTCAACTAGGTCACAGTGTCACGTGACCTCGTAGCTCATGAAAAATTTGATATAGGGACTAGGTAACGGGTCATATAGGCCAGGGACGTAGATAACAGTTATCTAGGTACCTGTATAGGCGCTAGCGACTACCCGCTGTGTAAAACGTTAAATTAGTGTTTCAGAACGTGTCCTTTACAACATACTAATAAACAAAGATTATGCGAAAATTGGAATATTAAACAGTAACATTCTAAGCAAAGTGAGCGGGGGCTCACATAGATATACCCTCCCCCACCCCCTGATTATGGAGGCCCGTGATACCTTCGATGTGTATACTGGTGGCCGAGGGATAGGCTACCAGGAGAGCAGGGGAGACGCAGTCAGGCGTAAAGGTGTGATACCTGGGCGCGTTTAGACAAAGAAGAAGAAATAGAGGATGACATTTAGGGATTAAGTGACACCGGAATCGAAGTTCATTTTGTATTGATCTATTGGGATCTATTGCTATAAATTGAAGAGCCTCCATGATTGGTACTAGAGGAATCTTTTCTCAAAAATTTAGTTTTATTATTTAATAACTGCACAGGGATTTCAGAATTTTATTTATGAGCAAAAATAAGAGGAATGACATACTACGACAGAAAAAACATAGATTTTAGGAACAGCAGGACCAATAGGACAGAGAAAACATAGATTTTAGGAACATCAGGACCAATAGGACAGAGAAAACATAGATTTTAGGAACATCAGGACTAATAGGACAGAGAAGACGTAGATTTTAGGAACAGCATAACCAATAGGACAGAGAAAACATAGATTTTAGGAACAGTAGGACCAATAGGACAGAGAAAACAGATTTTAGGAATAATCAGGAGTAATAGGACAGAGAAAACGTAGATTTTAGGATCAGCAGGACTAATAAGACAGAGAAAACATAGATTTTAGGAACATCAGGACCAATAGGACAGAGAAAACATAATTTTAGGAACATCAGGACTAATAGGACAGAGAAAACGTAGATTTTAGGAACAGCATGACCAATAGGACAGAGAAAACATAGATTTTAGGAACAGTAGGACCAATAGGACAGAGAAAACAGATTTTAGGAATAATCAGGAGTAATAGGACAGAGAAAACATAGATTTTAGGAACAGCAGGACCATTAGGACAGAGAAAACAGATTTTAGGAATAATCGGGACTAATAGAACAAAGGACGCAGATTTTAGGATCAGTAGGACCATTAGGACAGAGAAAACATAGATTTTAGGAACAGCAGGACCATTAGGACAGAGAAAACAGATTTTAGGAATAATCGGGACTAATAGAACAAAGGACGCAGATTTTAGGATCAGTAGGACCATTAGGACAGAGAAAACATAGATTTTAGGAATAACAGGATTACTGGTAGACTATTAACTGGGCATTAATCTTAGATAATACACCAAAAGTGTATAATATCAAGTCATTGTCATGAAACCATACTATGTTGAAAATATAGTCAGAAAAAAAACGGGTTTGTTATTTTGTTTTTTAATATAGCACATGGTTTTAAGGTTCAGTACAGTGTTACTTCAGATAATGTCATAAAGTCTGTCTTGCCGATAAAATTTAGGCAATTAAGGCCACAGGAAACAAAATTTACATATAACAGATTTTTCATTTTGTATCGATTTATTAATGTTAAAATGATATTGACTCAACTCGGGTGCTAAAATTGTAATTTGTTATCTTGCTGTAAAAGGAAACCAAGTCGGGAACGTCAATTTTGGTCTTATTTCATGGTTATAGGCTGTAAATTTAAGTTTACAAGTATATCGGGACTTATGTAGAACTCTACATGTATAACGTGTACAGTATATACGCATATACGTAAGTATGAGACATATCATGATGTAGGCCCAACAGGAGTATTAAATGCGTAAAAAAGTATATCGGGACATATTAAATAAATAAGTTTTCTTAAAATATCTAAACATATAAATAAGATATTAAAACCCCTAAGTATATAGGGACATATACGAAGAATATTCATTAAATAAGTTTCCTATATCGATCCGTATATATAATATGTATATTAAATACGTTTCCTGCATGTATATATATTAAATAGATCATCTATATAAAAAGTTCATTTGTCTAACATTTCTTCCACATATAGTCAAGTACAATATTTGTCGGAACATAATAATTATGGTGATATGATGACAGCGATATAATAATGGCATTTCCAATTTATCTCCTTCGATATACCTAGGGAAATCGAAATAGCAGATGGAACTACGAGAAAATACTACAGGAGAGCCGTAATAAAAAATAGGTATGCACGTGATTCTTGATGAACGACAAATTTACCTTCAGAGTTCTATTTTAATTATTATTGTAAATATTAAAGAATATAGATAATTAATTAATTTCCCCCTGCAAATGACTAAGGTGAGGTGATGCGTGCGAATTGGTAGGGGGTCTCTTATCCCGCAGGGCATACACATACCAGTCACTGACACAGGATGTTGTCATTGACAGGCAGAGCAATTAACAAGCGAAACATCAGTATATAATATACAGATATAGTTATGATTATTTTCACACTCTGCCAGGAATTACTATTGTATGTGTTCAGATTCATCCAAATTGGTCGTGACCCATGCAGACTCGAAAATAATGCGTATATGTATAAGCACCTAACATACATTCGAATAGTGTGTATTAAATACACTTAGTTATATGTATAATTATCGAAATTGTGTATAATTTAAAATCTATGAAACTTTAATAGTCGTATTTTTTCAGATTTTGTGTATATTATAGACACCGAATTATGTGGTAATGATATTACATAATACTCTATCCTTTATTTAACATTTTAACACCCCTTCCCCCGATCGGCACATGTCATTATTCTTTTCCGAATATCATACTTTCAAAAAAAATTTGAACTTATTAGAGATTAAAATCTACAACTACTTCCAATTTAAAAAAACAGAAAATAAAATCCACGCTATGAAATATTATCGATGATTTCAAGTCAGAGGAACGGAGAATTAAATTAAAAATTATCTTAAATAGACTTCCATAACTAATGAAATTAATAAGTAGTAGGATATTGCATGTTATACAACTTTAACTAACTTCGTTGAGAAAGAAATGTATTTCAATTCCATAGTTAATAATAATAAGTTTTCGTTATGGTTATGATATGTTGATACATTGCATTTATAGTATTTTAACAATTATATGGTTAGTGTAGAATAATAACTTACAGAAATTGATACCCATTGTTATATTCCAAAAGTATATAATGATACGAACTAATACAAACATGTAGTGTACCCATTTTCCTGTATCAATGTTCCACACTCAACATACCATTTCAAAAACTAAACAAAACCAAAATTTCTAAAAGGCCTTAAAATGCAAAATATGGAAGAGAATACAGTAGGGAAATATATAGACGTATATATCTGATATGAATGCCCCTGAATACAGTAATTTTGACCTTGAATTAATATAAAGTGTGCTTTACTCACCCCATCTGTAATTTTTCTTGCTATCAGCCTTTCAACTGTGTACAAGTCTGGCAACACTGGGTTTGGCTGGATTTTGTGAATTTCTGTAACATTTTCCCCTTCATTGAGAATCTTCCAGTTCTTTGGAACACGTGGTCGAAGATGATGAGCCATGCTTATAGATCCACGATATACCCTTAATATATCCGCTTGACAGTTTTGAGTGATTAGTGTCAAGTAAAACAACATACGACAGGTGGTAAAGCCATACCATTGAAAACAATAACTGTGATGATTATTTTTAAGGCGATAATTGTCACATCATAATTATGTATACATACACCACAGTCACATAATGCAGTGTGTTGGTAAGTCTTCTCAGTTGTTTACATTGTTTTCACAATCTAATTTTAAAAGAAAGTTAGAAAAATCATAGTTATGAACTTTCAAAAGAAAGTTAAGGAGAAACATTGCTCATGAGAGAATCGAAACTTTTATTTTTTTGAATTATTATTATTATTATTTGAAAAATGGTAGGTGGCCGTCTATCACCATAGTTGTTTATTTAAGGTAAGGTTATGTGCTTTGTAACGGTAGAATTTTTAGATACTGGTACCGTTATATCCTGTCGTTAATGATAACGTAACATGCTTAGATGAGGACTTAGAAAGAGTATTGTGAAGAGATTTTTCTTCCTCCTGTTATAATGATTCCATCATATATATCATTAACTTGTTTAGAAATTAACGTAATGCAAATTAAAGATATATGCACGTCTAATTTTGTTTAAATCATCGAGGGAAAACAGTGAATCGGTTGTGGCTTACTATTTTTCAATTCAGTTCAACAAATTCTATTGTGTTTGATGTTCTTACACAAAAGTATGAGATAACAGGCAATGTCTATATAAATCTCCTCCTTGCCCACTTCATGTTGATTGATATTACATTTACAGTGATACAATAATATTTATAAATTTCATATACACATTATGTTAATTAATTATGGTAAATTGTGATTAATATCTTAGTTTTAACTTGGACCTGTTCCGCGTACATATTTATTTTAATGTATGTTTTTAAGACAGTGTTTTTAATAATGGATATACACTGTCAAAGTGCTGAAGTAAAACAAACTAAACAAAATAACTACTATAAAATTATAATTATCAAATATAAATCATTGAAATTACGCTATATTTACACTTGAGTATGTACAGATAAGTCAACACAGTGTACAGAGACCCGATAACCCTGGTCCCATGACGTCACACCAGCGTAAAATGAGGCTTCTGAATCTACACCTATGTACATATATCTTAAAAAAGGCACCGATTCCTAAACACTTATTTTTTAAAAAAATATAGTGTCGGAATCCTGGATAAATTTAGAAACTAACCTATACGGGAAAAATATTCACAAAGTTTGGGAAATATTTGTTATCTAACTTTGAATTCGGTGATATAGCGAATTTCTAGTGGAAATCCTTCTTTATTCATAGTAAATAAACTTCTGAATTTTAACTAAAAAAAGGCACCGATTCCTCACAACTTATTTTTAATTTTCCAAGATCATATTAAAGCTTATAAAATTATCATCCAAATGTATACGGGAAAAATACTGTCATTTGAACGAAAAAATGCTTTATTCATGTTTAAAGATTTTCTCTATATATAATCTATAGTAACAGTACAGGTGAAAAATCGACTCAGTCTGGCGCATGCGCAGCACGCTACAGGAAAGATTGCTGGTAATGGCCGACGTTTCCTTCACGTATAAAATAATATCCCGAGACTTTGCTTGGAAATGCAACTACAGTGACGATGGTTCAATTTAACCGAACGTTCCTGTCACTGGTAAAGCATCGACAAGGCATAGTTTCTCAGTAATATGACAGCACTCTGTCCAATATTCCAATGACCTCCCTCTCCGTTCAACATTTTATTTATTTTCAATCTTTTCTTGAAATTTCATTATACATTTTCTGTACCTTGCAAAAGTGGCTAATTTCATTCTTTAATATTGACAAACAGTTTGACCATTTAACTGCCTCCAGGCATGATTCATTGTCCATCAAGCGTCTTGTGGAAACGCCGTATGCTTTTCCTGTGGCATGTTACTATTTTATTCATGGAGGGTGTTGACATGCAATTCAGAACCATGTCATCCATTGGTTCTATAAAAAGTTTTCTGTACATATATTGATCATGGGTATAAATGAAACAATTTCAATTAAAGGATTCTTTCGTCCATTAATCGATCTGTCGACTTATATATCTAGGCCAAGATGACGTTTATAGCAGTGTTTGGAAATCTTTCAACAAAAACATATAATGTATGCTTTCTTATGAAAACAAAAATTCAGTTACAACATCCTTCAGTTATTGACATGCGTTGCTATTGATAATGATTATTCTTCATTTGCCACATCGAAATTAAATCATTTATTGTATGGTAATAATGAAACAATTTTTCCAACCCAAACTGCATTCAACCACGTTATGAGTTATACATGTATATACTCTATTCAATGGGGTTTCCTCTTCGTTGAAGTCGAAACATATATTTAATTTTGAAAAGCGTGGCGTGCATATGTAGATCAATCGCAGTATATCCTGGTCGATTCTAAAGACTTGTTATTGTGTCGAAATGTGGCAAGCAACTTCTAAAAAGACCTTTAGTTGTGGTAGTTCCCAGGGTAGATTAGACCATTGATCAATAGATAATACCATATGATTTTCTGGACCAGAAACCTTTGAGATGTTAAAAAATGTATATAGATCTGCTATGCCTTGATATGAACATGATATATTTATTATATATC
The DNA here is from genome assembly GCF_031769215.1 of Ylistrum balloti. NCBI lineage: Eukaryota > Metazoa > Mollusca > Bivalvia > Pectinida > Pectinidae > Ylistrum > Ylistrum balloti. Next base: position 45,889 of record NW_026782141.1, on the reverse strand, counting down.
GAACACAGAGTCAGATGGTACACACGTAAATTTCGTTGTATATGTAGCCATAGACCAATCGTGCATATAATCTTCAACGAAAAAAATCATATAACATGATTATTTAAATAAACAAGGTTTCCCATGAATGTTTTAGGTCACCAGAGACAAAGTCTTATGGTGACCTATTCTAATACCCTTCATGCCTCGTCTCTAAATCAACTGACCGATTTCAATGAAATTTTGCAGAAACCTTCCCTGGCCCAAGATGAACCAAATTTGACTCACAGGGCCTAATGGGAGGGGCCAAAGGGAGTCAAGTTAACTTTAATTTCAAAACTCTTCTCAAGACTCAGATATGGTATAATCAAATACTCTTCGTGAATGGAAGCATCACAAAGTACTTTATCAAAGTCATGAATTTCATGGCCCCAGAGTCTCACATTTCCCCGTGGGGAGGGGGTAAAGTTTACTAAAGTTTATAAAGGAAAAACCAGGTTTTTGAGACAAATTTGTTTAATATCCATTGGAAATATTTCAATCGTGGTTAGAATTGAAGTGAACGGTGACTGTCTGATTGCTATGCCCATTTTGATCCTGACTGACCCCCAGTTGCTGATGGGGTGGGGGAACAATGGGAATCAAATTGACTCTAATTTCAAAACTCCTCTCCTCAAGACATAGAAATGGTATCATCAAATGCTCTTAATGCTCTTAAGCATCTTAAAATGCTTTAATTACCGAAATAAGTCTCACATATCTTCCTGAGGAGGAATATGTTTTTTAGACTTTACTGTCATTTCATAGAAAATTGCATTATTTAGCATAACGTTGGTTATTCCCACTGGAAATGACTTTATAAGAATTATTAGTATAGGATGACATTTTTGATGGTATGCATGTATTGACACTGGCTTAATATATTCAACGTAACAATTTCTGTCTCATGACACTTGCTAACTATCCTTTAACGTTTTTATTCAATATAGCTTATCTCAAGTAATCGACAAGGCCGCTAGGCCTCTTGTTTAGATATTGAATTGATGAGTTTAAAGAGAGCAATGTAGTACCTTTCGATTTAACTTGTATTGTATATAATAATTTATAATTGTAATAAATCATAGGGTCACGCATATTATTCTTATGCAAATTGAACGTCCTACCATTGATTATTTTTTCCGAAATCGATTTGAAATTCATATTTTGAACAAGCTTTCAAAAACCATTTATTAGCTCACCTTGCCCATAGCGCGGCGTCCGTCGTCCGTCCTGCGTCCGTCAACTTTTTATTTAAACAAATTCTTCTGAGATACCGAAAGGCGTAGAGTTATCATATTTGGCTGGTAGGTTCCTTTGATGAAGCACAACAAAGTTTGCGAAAAAAATAACCTTAACCCATATTCAAGGTCACAAAGTTTGCTAAAAGAAATGATTGTGACAATCTTCAAGGTCCCAGGGGTCAAATGTGTTAAAACGTTTAAACAATTTCTTCTAAAATATCGAAAAGCTTAGAATAATTATATTTGGCCAGTATGTTCCTTTTATGAAGTCGAAGAATGTTTGCAAAAAGAAATTACCTTGACCCATACTCAAGGTCACATGGGTCAAATGTGTTAAACATTTTCTGATTATCGAAAACATCGAGGATAGTGATATTATTCTAAAATAGGTTCTCAATAGTGCCCGGTAACATTTGAGAACAGAAATTACCTTGGTCACAACAATCAAATGTGTTAAACCTTTGAACAACTTCTGATTAACCTAAAGGTCTAGGATCATAATATTTGGCCAAAAGGTTCATATAGTGTGTGAAAAAATAGCTTGACCCATAATGATATTTAAGGTCATTGGGGTTAAATTTGGTAAAATTGTTAAACAACTTCTTCTGATTAACCAAAAAGCCGTCATATACTAAACAAAAAAAAGAAAGGTAACACTACTTTATTCTGTGATTAATTAATTAACCCCTTCATAAATCCTTACCAATCATGTACGAATAAAGTAAGTGATCAATTCTGATAAAACTGCAGTCATGGTTTATTATAAAACTTTGCGTTCAGTTGATTTTATTCGACTGTAAATGACGTTGGGGTCAATTTCAAAGGTAACACCATTAGTAACGGGTATGGCCACCGTTTGCGAAGTAAACAGAAATGCAGCGTCGTCGCATGGAACTCGTAAGCCGGCGGATAATTCGAGGAGAGATGTTGTTCCATTCAGCAATCAAGGCTTGGGCCAGCTCCTGCAAGTTTGACGGCTGATTTTGACGTTCTCTCATGCGTCGCCCAAGAACGTCCCAGACATGCTCAATCGGTGACAAATCAGGTGATTTAGATGGCGAATTTAACACCTGTACGTTACTCTGCTGCAAGAAAGCTCTGCTGACGCGACTGGTGTGCGCTGGTGCGTTATTCTGTTGAAAAATGGCGCCAACGCCATGGCGTCTTAAGAATGGCAGAACCACTGGTCGTAAAATTTCGTCCCGATATCGAATGCCGGTTAAATTGCCATTCAACACAACAAGCCTTGTACGAGTCCCCCCACAAATACCACCCCAAACCATTACACTTCCGCCGCCAAAGCGGTCCCGTTCTGCGACGCAGCAGTTCGCAAAACGCTCCCCTCGTCGCCTCCACACTCTGCGCCTTCCATCACCGTCTGAAAACAGAACATTGTTCCATTGTCGTAAGGCCCAACGACGGTGAACACGGGTCCAGTTACGCCGATTATTACGGTGACGTCGCAACAAATTTGGTCCAGTGTAACACTGCAACCAAAATGCCGTGCAACTCGACGGCGAGACTCCCCAGCCTGGATCATGCCTACAGCCCTTTCTCTCTGTACTTGTGACAGCCGGGGCATAATGATAAAGGATCTAAGGAACAGTTGTCAGTTTGAATGTTTATGAAATTCAAGCGAAGATACAAGTTCGTCGCAGAAAACCTTCTGCAGCTCTTTCGCTAATACAGACTTTCACGCTTGAATGATTTTGGCAACCCCATTGGATTTTGTAATGTAAAACAGTACCATTTTCTAATATTGCACAAACGTCGTTTTGTTTTCACTCATTTACAGGTATTCGCCAAGGAAACATGTTAACCTTTCTTGTTTTGTTGAGTATATTTGGCCTGTAAAGGCTTATATACAAATATGTAGAACCTTCCTGACTTAATGAATGGGACATACTTGGCTGGGAGTTTTCTTGGCATGATTTGAACAAAATTATAAAGACGTTTCACAGTGGCGTCACACTGTTCCCAAAAAATAGATTAGGCCAAGTCTCCTGGAGGTCTGAGAGGATTGAGCTAAGTAATGTGAAAAACTACATGTTAGCCGATTACTTATGTTCTATTCACAACATTGAAATACAGGAAACATGATCGGAAAGAGAATTGCAAGAGCTTTATTTTGAATGAAGATTCTTCATAATTACAGCATAAATATATAGTTCTAAGTTGATCCCATTTGCTATGCAGTGTTTATAGGCCTACAGTAAACAGCTATCTGTATACCTCCAGTAACCGGGGCTTAACTGACCATGGTGACATCACTAATGATATGCATGATACGTTTTATTGGTTTTGAGTTAGGATTATGTTCCTTTGCATTGTTGACCTATGCAAGTCTCAAATATGTTGTATCTGTGTTTGTAAACGATGATCTAAAGGGTAATTAAGCTTCTGCTGGCCTCGGTCATCCGTCCAGCTATAACTAAGGGTTTTTCTGTTATATTGTTTGACCATCTTGTTTCCTTGATTTAAAAGAAAGCTATCAATTATATTTAACCGGAAACATCATAAGAAAGTCTCAATTTAACATTGCACAAATGAGGGGGCAGACTACTAAGGGACAGAACCCATATGGAGTAATTTGTCATATTACTTTAAGCATCTACTGTGGAACATATACACATATATAGTACTGGTGGTCATAAAGATCCAGGTGAACGATACAGGCCCTCTTGGCCTCTTGTTAATCATACTCGACAGAGCGTATCTTGACCTATCTAATTTTACAAAAGATTCACGCTTTATCAATGGCTTTCATATTATCAGTAATGATAAGGTAGATATGATCATAAGGCCTAGCCTTCAACAAAGAACGGACTCACTATGTATTGACGTATCTGAAAGTTTGTTTACAGTATGGACATTGTTGGTGATGCCCTATCCTTAGCTACAGAAGACAGTGAGTCCATCTACGTTAGACTCCTGACTGCAAATACGGAGACAGAGACTAATAGCGTGAACTCTGATTCTGGTGTAAGATTTCTAAATGTAACTCTAAGATGACGTCAATTACAAATGTCTTATCACAAATATTAAGCATATACGTCGATTTAGAGCTTACAGGTAAATATTGAATATTAGAAATGAATGCATTCTCGTATTTTAACATATCAACATGATTTATAACATTCTGTATAGAAATACCTCATCAAATTTGATAGTTGATATTACATGGTAGATGTCAATATTTCTTTATTGCACCTTGAAATAAAATCCAAACATTTCATGTATTCCATGTCATTGTGATCATGGAGAAGAGCTCGACGAATTATAGACAGGGAACATGACCGCCAACGTTGTTACGGAATTCAAAGATAACACAAATAGTAAATGAATAAAAAAATCTGCTCGATTTCTGCTCTTTCAGTTAATCGGTTTATAACCGTCGATTTACGTAAATAAGGAACAGTCAAGCTGTTGCTCTATCATCTAACCAAATGTCTAATAATAACCAGAGTCTAATGTCATCAATGGCAATATGGCCGTCACCATCACAAAAGATTCACGCTTTATCAATGGCTTTCATATTATCAGTAATGATAAGGTAGATATGATCATAAAGCCTGGCCTTCAACAAAGAACGGACTCACTATGTATTGACGTATCTGAAAGTTTGTTTACAGTATGGACATTGTTGGTGATGCCCTATCCTTAGCTACAGAAGACAGTGAGTCCATCTACGTTAGACTCCTGACTGCAAATACGGAGACAGAGACTAATAGCGTGAACTCTGATTCTGGTGTAAGATTTCTAAATGTAACTCTAAGATGACGTCAATTACAAATGTCTTATCACAAATATTAAGCAATCTTGCCTGTTTAAGGGAGATAACTCGTACTGCACCTTAAATCCCAATCGGGGTCAAGTCGGGATAATCATGTTACCTGTACATTCTATACATAGGACCAAAGTCAGACTGTGATAAACATACTTGACCTTTTATTTCCTTTACAGAATAACAACATTAAATCATTATTATTATTGTATATATTTTATTTTTATTTCTGTCATATCAAGAAATATTTTATCATTGGTACAATGCTAACAATGAAGTTGAAATACATACATGAAAATAAATAGAGCTTTAAGAATACAATACAAAATGTACACATAAATCAAAGTTTCAAATTTATGTCGGTGGCGATTAAAAAGTGTAATAAATATAACGACACAGCAAAAAAATTCATTGTGATCCTGAAACCGTAGTGTGTATTTCAGTCAATATGACTCCGTTCATTCTCCAAGAATAAATCTATCAGTTTTTCTTTTTTTCGAAGTTTTGTTTTGATGCCTAAGTCTGCTAATTTAGCCTTAATTTCCGAAACAGACATTTCATTTAATTCGTCAAGAGTACTTTTTTCCCATTTCTCGGTGATGTTTGTTTTGCTTTGAATTTCTTCCAAAATTTTGGTTTTTTTTCTTTCTTCTCCTGTCAAAAATATCCCTTTCCCAGTAATCAGCGTTCCTTTTCTCATAACATCTGGGCAACCTTTGCATTTCGCTACACATTTCCATACGTTTTCTAACTTTAAGGGCATCTACAGTGGGGTCAACTTTGTTTGTTTTTTGATGATAAATTCGTTTGATGTCGTCATTTGTTTTTTCGACACTTTGTCCGCTAAATTTTTTTAATGACCCGAATTTTGACACGAAATGGGGGACGTGGTACAGCAAACAATGCATATAGGGGGTGATGTTTTCTGGTTGGTACCCTTTTCTAACTCTGCTTAAAGCGAGGAAGGAGTCTGCCCATGCTTTGCATTTGCTAAAGGTGTAGTCAGCTGTCTTAAGTTCACATTCTTTCGAACAAAGATAGCTCAGCAGTTCCGAAAACCCACGCCAAATACAAATGGTTTTGTCCAGTGTATTGTTATGAACAACAAAGCAAAGTTTCTCTGGTATATGTTGAACAACTTTTCTCACATCCACCCCAGTTAGTGACAACCACTCTAATTCCCCTTTCCCGTATTTTGTTGACCATACATTAAAACTGACCCCACATGACCTTATTTGTGACACTAACGTCATCTATAAGATTTCTTAATAGGACGTCAAATACTCTCATAAGCAGATGGAGCTCATCGGGAATGATGTGATGTTGCTCAATTTCTAGCAGCGGATGGTTTTTTTTACCCCGAACAGTTTTTTTGAAGATTTTGAATATATTTTGGTTTCTTCAATGGTCCGAAACATTGTTGCTGAATGGTAGAAATCACATGGTTTCGTTGTATCCCCCCGTTCAGATTTTGAAACTTTGCACCATGGACAGGCGTACTCACTGGTCGATGCCCCCAACCCTGTCAATAAGTTGATAAACTTCATATCGCTCCCAAAAAATAACTCTAAATCATACCTTTTTTCATTAACAATAATTCCCTCTGAATTTAACTCATTGATCTCCTGAAAAATCGGACCACACGTTGCTTTCAAATTATCGTACGTTTCATTGCAGTTTATGATTCCTACGGTTTTCTGATCTGAGGGACATGAAGAATTTGGAAAGGAAAGTGACAAAATCAAAAAATTTGTGACCCGCCCGACTTTAGCTCCATCCCCTGAAAATTTAACAGTCAACTTCGAATCATTGTGTAAACCACGCCTTATGGCCCCTTCTATTTCTTGCTTAACGCTTACACGAGCACCAGGGATGTTGCCAGGAGTTCTGTCGATCTCTACTTCACCATTCATTGTGTTTCTACAGGATTTAATTTCATGTTTGCTAGGGAGATCTTCTGAAAGGAGACGTATCTCATGATAAGCCTCGTCACTAATGGCAAATCTGTCCAAAATATATACAAGTTTTCTAATGTTGTCTTTGTCGCCCAAACTAAGAGAGTCATAGCTAGGTTCTGTCTGATCAAAGTTTATTGAATATTGCTGACCTGTCAACGATCTAAATTTCAGAACAGACGGTGTCAAGCCAAATGACTCCGCAAACCAGAGAGCTTTTGAAGAACTGGTTTTGATAGTCTCTAGTTTTTTTTGTTTGTTTGTGGGGCTTTTAATTTCATCTAAAGTCTTACCTATGTTTTTTGATACTCTGTGGTTTTCTAACAAACCAATCTGTTCTTTTAATTGGCAATTTTCTAATTCTTTGCTATCCAATCTTTTTGTGAGTTTTGAGCGTGATTCTATTTCATCTTGGAGTTGTTCAAATAAACATCTACATTTAGTTTCTAACTGAACTTTATCTTTTTCTAATTTTGAGAGTGTGAAATTCAATGTTTTGAAATCTTTTAGTTCAGATTGAAATATGGAAACTTGCACTTTCTTTTCATTGAATTTTTGCCTTAAGCTACCACTCTTACATGCTGTTTTGTACTGGCTGCATGTTTTATGCGCCAGTGAGTGAAACCTTTCTTCAAGTCTATTTGAATACAGCTGAAAAGTGCTAATCTGAGAATTCAAAATTGCTAAATATGGTAATTCTGGGTTTTGCAATTTTTGATTTTGGAGTTCTCTGATGAAACTATTTGATACTTCAATTGTAAAAGCAACTTGACCTTTACCATGAAAAGATCTTGTGAGAGACGGTGAAACGCAACCAACCTCTAAACTATTTACAAATTTATGTTTTTGGTACGAATCAAAAACGTCAGACATCTTGATGTTAGTACAAGCAAAACAGTTTTTTTTTCTTCAATAATAAGAAAAAATAAGCAAACGCATGACTAGCTACTATTTAGACTAACTAAATCAAAGTTGTAAAGTTGCTGGTGCACACCAGTCACAGCTATTAGCAATTTTCAAATATTAACTACAAAAATGAAACTAGCTACTATTGAGATTTTCCTCGCTAAGCTACCAAAGTTACATAATGTACATGTAATATATAAAAGCTAAATACTATGTGATAAGCAATAGTACTATGTGATAAACAATAAACACCACTTAAAAACTATGTGTAAGCCTTTGACAACCAAGATGTCAAATATTAACTAAAAACATGTAACTAGCTACTATTTTTGCTGTAGTCATTTTCACTGTCACAAACAGGAAACGTCACATACTTGAGTTGCAGCAAATATTGTTAGTCTTTCAACGGGCACATTCAGCTTGTTTAAATGTCCCAGGTCAGAAACATATACTTTCCTAAATCGCAAACGAGGAACAACGCGCATAGGATATTTGATTTTTGTACCGCGGCCATATTTGTTTAACGTATAACACCAGTGTTGTACCATAGGTAATTTTGACAACTGATCAGCATTTTCTACCGTGACAGGTTTGTCAGAACCAAAACAATATCGATAGATGTCAAGGTCAAAATCTAATGATAATTTGTTAATTCGTGAACAGAGCCGTTGCTTAATTGCAATTTCAAAGGCGTTTGTAGCATGTCGTAGACGACTGTTGTCTATAGACGGATTGTTGAATGATTTAATCAGATGACATGGTAGGTGACTTTCGGGCTCCCAGGTTGATTCCCATAGAGGATAGTTTAGCCATTTGACCAGGTACTGGGTATTCTGAAAAAAATAAGGGTAAATATGTAAGCAACAACCACACGATGTGACTTATATCTCCAAAATAATGTTTCATATGTATATTCTAATCAAATTCCATTTGATATATACAGTGTTTCGTTAGCGAAATTAATGACTGGGTACAGATACATGTTAAGATTTTTTATGCATTCTATGTATTAATACGGGACACTTCAATAAAGATATATGTATAGGTATCTATGTGACTTTTAATCAGATGATTACAAGTATTAAACGGTGAAGCAAACAATTCGATATCACAAAGCAATCTCTGCGGCAGACATGTACCCTGTCGAGATAGCCCGGGGGCAAAGAATTAGCTGTCGATAGTCATCACCATAAAAGAAATATACGAACAAAAATGTTTGATTAAATTGAACGTTGATCAATTTTGATATTGACACTGTTATAAATATTACATTTGAAAAAAAAACTTGAGCGACCAGATCGTACCAACAATTATGATTGTAATAGTTCATTGATGGTGATATACTAGCTAATATTGATGATATTAGATAATGCGTATTTTCAAAGTTGTTAATAAGAGTAGATACCTCCAAATAAGGTGTTTACTTTTACGTCTGATATCGACAAGGAATTGTCTGTTGTGTTTATTTCTGGAAATTTTACTTACAGATGTAAAACTAATATAGCATCGCTTACAAGGGGAGGCCAAGTCAAATTTGATATAGGGACTAGGTAACGGGTCATATAGGCCAGGGACGTAGATAACAGTTATCTAGGTACCTGTATAGGCGCTAGCGACTACCCGCTGTGTAAAACGTTAAATTAGTGTTTCAGAACGTGTCCTTTACAACATACTAATAAACAAAGATTATGCGAAAATTGGAATATTAAACAGTAACATTCTAAGCAAAGTGAGCGGGGGCTCACATAGATATACCCTCCCCCACCCCCTGATTATGGAGGCCCGTGATACCTTCGATGTGTATACTGGTGGCCGAGGGATAGGCTACCAGGAGAGCAGGGGAGACGCAGTCAGGCGTAAAGGTGTGATACCTGGGCGCGTTTAGACAAAGAAGAAGAAATAGAGGATGACATTTAGGGATTAAGTGACACCGGAATCGAAGTTCATTTTGTATTGATCTATTGGGATCTATTGCTATAAATTGAAGAGCCTCCATGATTGGTACTAGAGGAATCTTTTCTCAAAAATTTAGTTTTATTATTTAATAACTGCACAGGGATTTCAGAATTTTATTTATGAGCAAAAATAAGAGGAATGACATACTACGACAGAAAAAACATAGATTTTAGGAACAGCAGGACCAATAGGACAGAGAAAACATAGATTTTAGGAACATCAGGAGAATAGGACAGAGAAAACATAGATTTTCAGGAACATCAGGACCAATAGGACAGAGAAAACATAGATTTTAGGAACATCAGGACTAATAGGACAGAGAAGACGTAGATTTTAGGAACAGCATAACCAATAGGACAGAGAAAACATAGATTTTAGGAACAGTAGGACCAATAGGACAGAGAAAACAGATTTTAGGAATAATCAGGAGTAATAGGACAGAGAAAACGTAGATTTTAGGATCAGCAGGACTAATAAGACAGAGAAAACATAGATTTTAGGAACATCAGGACCAATAGGACAGAGAAAACATAGATTTTAGGAACATCAGGACTAATAGGACAGAGAAGACGTAGATTTTAGGAACAGCATGACCAATAGGACAGAGAAAACATAGATTTTAGGAACAGTAGGACCAATAGGACAGAGAAAACAGATTTTAGGAATAATCAGGAGTAATAGGACAGAGAAAACATAGATTTTAGGAACAGCAGGACCATTAGGACAGAGAAAACAGATTTTAGGAATAATCGGGACTAATAGAACAAAGGACGCAGATTTTAGGATCAGTAGGACCATTAGGACAGAGAAAACATAGATTTTAGGAACAGCAGGACCATTAGGACAGAGAAAACAGATTTTAGGAATAATCGGGACTAATAGAACAAAGGACGCAGATTTTAGGATCAGTAGGACCATTAGGACAGAGAAAACATAGATTTTAGGAATAACAGGATTACTGGTAGACTATTAACTGGGCATTAATCTTAGATAATACACCAAAAGTGTATAATATCAAGTCATTGTCATGAAACCATACTATGTTGAAAATATAGTCAGAAAAAAAACGGGTTTGTTATTTTGTTTTTTAATATAGCACATGGTTTTAAGGTTCAGTACAGTGTTACTTCAGATAATGTCATAAAGTCTGTCTTGCCGATAAAATTTAGGCAATTAAGGCCACAGGAAACAAAATTTACATATAACAGATTTTTCATTTTGTATCGATTTATTAATGTTAAAATGATATTGACTCAACTCGGGTGCTAAAATTGTAATTTGTTATCTTGCTGTAAAAGGAAACCAAGTCGGGAACGTCAATTTTGGTCTTATTTCATGGTTATAGGCTGTAAATTTAAGTTTACAAGTATATCGGGACTTATGTAGAACTCTACATGTATAACGTGTACAGTATATACGCATATACGTAAGTATGAGACATATCATGATGTAGGCCCAACAGGAGTATTAAATGCGTAAAAAAGTATATCGGGACATATTAAATAAATAAGTTTTCTTAAAATATCTAAACATATAAATAAGATATTAAAACCCCTAAGTATATAGGGACATATACGAAGAATATTCATTAAATAAGTTTCCTATATCGATCCGTATATATAATATGTATATTAAATACGTTTCCTGCATGTATATATATTAAATAGATCATCTATATAAAAAGTTCATTTGTCTAACATTTCTTCCACATATAGTCAAGTACAATATTTGTCGGAACATAATAATTATGGTGATATGATGACAGCGATATAATAATGGCATTTCCAATTTATCTCCTTCGATATACCTAGGGAAATCGAAATAGCAGATGGAACTACGAGAAAATACTACAGGAGAGCCGTAATAAAAAATAGGTATGCACGTGATTCTTGATGAACGACAAATTTACCTTCAGAGTTCTATTTTAATTATTATTGTAAATATTAAAGAATATAGATAATTAATTAATTTCCCCCTGCAAATGACTAAGGTGAGGTGATGCGTGCGAATTGGTAGGGGGTCTCTTATCCCGCAGGGCATACACATACCAGTCACTGACACAGGATGTTGTCATTGACAGGCAGAGCAATTAACAAGCGAAACATCAGTATATAATATACAGATATAGTTATGATTATTTTCACACTCTGCCAGGAATTACTATTGTATGTGTTCAGATTCATCCAAATTGGTCGTGACCCATGCAGACTCGAAAATAATGCGTATATGTATAAGCACCTAACATACATTCGAATAGTGTGTATTAAATACATTTAGTTATATGTATAATTATCGAAATTGTGTATAATTTAAAATCTATGAAACTTTAATAGTCGTATTTTTTCAGATTTTGTGTATATTATAGACACCGAATTATGTGGTAATGATATTACATAATACTCTATCCTTTATTTAACATTTTAACACCCCTTCCCCCGATCGGCACATGTCATTATTCTTTTCCGAATATCATACTTTCAAAAAAAATTTGAACTTATTAGAGATTAAAATCTACAACTACTTCCAATTTAAAAAAACAGAAAATAAAATCCACAATTGCTATGAAATATTATCGATGATTTCAAGTCAGAGGAACGGAGAATTAAATTAAAAATTATCTTAAATAGACTTCCATAACTAATGAAATTAATAAGTAGTAGGATATTGCATGTTATACAACTTTAACTAACTTCGTTGAGAAAGAAATGTATTTCAATTCCATAGTTAATAATAATAAGTTTTCGTTATGGTTATGATATGTTGATACATTGCATTTATAGTATTTTAACAATTATATGGTTAGTGTAGAATAATAACTTACAGAAATTGATACCCATTATTATATTCCAAAAGTATATAATGATACGAACTAATACAAACATGTAGTGTACCCATTTTCCTGTATCAATGTTCCACACTCAACATACCATTTCAAAAACTAAACAAAACCAAAATTTCTAAAAGGCCTTAAAATGCAAAATATGGAAGAGAATACAGTAGGGAAATATATAGACGTATATATCTGATATGAATGCCCCTGAATACAGTAATTTTGACCTTGAATTAATATAAAGTGTGCTTTACTCACCCCATCTGTAATTTTTCTTGCTATCAGCCTTTCAACTGTGTACAAGTCTGGCAACACTGGGTTTGGCTGGATTTTGTGAATTTCTGTAACATTTTCCCCTTCATTGAGAATCTTCCAGTTCTTTGGAACACGTGGTCGAAGATGATGAGCCATGCTTATAGATCCACGATATACCCTTAATATATCCGCTTGACAGTTTTGAGTGATTAGTGTCAAGTAAAACAACATACGACAGGTGGTAAAGCCATACCATTGAAAACAATAACTGTGATGATTATTTTTAAGGCGATAATTGTCACATCATAATTATGTATACATACACCACAGTCACATAATGCAGTGTGTTGGTAAGTCTTCTCAGTTGTTTACATTGTTTTCACAATCTAATTTTAAAAGAAAGTTAGAAAAATCATAGTTATGAACTTTCAAAAGAAAGTTAAGGAGAAACATTGCTCATGAGAGAATCGAAACTTTTATTTTTTTGAATTATTATTATTATTATTTGAAAAATGGTAGGTGGCCGTCTATCACCATAGTTGTTTATTTAAGGTAAGGTTATGTGCTTTGTAACGGTAGAATTTTTAGATACTGGTACCGTTATATCCTGTCGTTAATGATAACGTAACATGCTTAGATGAGGACTTAGAAAGAGTATTGTGAAGAGATTTTTCTTCCTCCTGTTATAATGATTCCATCATATATATCATTAACTTGTTTAGAAATTAACGTAATGCAAATTAAAGATATATGCACGTCTAATTTTGTTTAAATCATCGAGGGAAAACAGTGAATCGGTTGTGGCTTACTATTTTTCAATTCAGTTCAACAAATTCTATTGTGTTTGATGTTCTTACACAAAAGTATGAGATAACAGGCAATGTCTATATAAATCTCCTCCTTGCCCACTTCATGTTGATTGATATTACATTTACAGTGATACAATAATATTTATAAATTTCATATACACATTATGTTAATTAATTATGGTAAATTGTGATTAATATCTTAGTTTTAACTTGGACCTGTTCCGCGTACATATTTATTTTAATGTATGTTTTTAAGACAGTGTTTTTAATAATGGATATACACTGTCAAAGTGCTGAAGTAAAACAAACTAAACAAAATAACTACTATAAAATTATAATTATCAAATATAAATCATTGAAATTACGCTATATTTACACTTGAGTATGTACAGATAAGTCAACACAGTGTACAGAGACCCGATAACCCTGGTCCCATGACGTCACACCAGCGTAAAATGAGGCTTCTGAATCTACACCTATGTACATATATCTTAAAAAAGGCACCGATTCCTAAACACTTATTTTTTAAAAAAATATAGTGTCGGAATCCTGGATAAATTTAGAAACTAACCTATACGGGAAAAATATTCACAAAGTTTGGGAAATATTTGTTATCTAACTTTGAATTCGGTGATATAGCGAATTTCTAGTGGAAATCCTTCTTTATTCATAGTAAATAAACTTCTGAATTTTAACTAAAAAAAGGCACCGATTCCTCACAACTTATTTTTAATTTTCCAAGATCATATTAAAGCTTATAAAATTATCATCCAAATGTATACGGGAAAAATACTGTCATTTGAACGAAAAAATGCTTTATTCATGTTTAAAGATTTTCTCTATATATAATCTATAGTAACAGTACAGGTGAAAAATCGACTCAGTCTGGCGCATGCGCAGCACGCTACAGGAAAGATTGCTGGTAATGGCCGACGTTTCCTTCACGTATAAAATAATATCCCGAGACTTTGCTTGGAAATGCAACTACAGTGACGATGGTTCAATTTAACCGAACGTTCCTGTCACTGGTAAAGCATCGACAAGGCATAGTTTCTCAGTAATATGACAGCACTCTGTCCAATATTCCAATGACCTCCCTCTCCGTTCAACATTTTATTTATTTTCAATCTTTTCTTGAAATTTCATTATACATTTTCTGTACCTTGCAAAAGTGGCTAATTTCATTCTTTAATATTGACAAACAGTTTGACCATTTAACTGCCTCCAGGCATGATTCATTGTCCATCAAGCGTCTTGTGGAAACGCCGTATGCTTTTCCTGTGGCATGTTACTATTTTATTCATGGAGGGTGTTGACATGCAATTCAGAACCATGTCATCCATTGGTTCTATAAAAAGTTTTCTGTACATATATTGATCATGGGTATAAATGAAACAATTTCAATTAAAGGATTCTTTCGTCCATTAATCGATCTGTCGACTTATATATCTAGGCCAAGATGACGTTTATAGCAGTGTTTGGAAATCTTTCAACAAAAACATATAATGTATGCTTTCTTATGAAAACAAAAATTCAGTTACAACATCCTTCAGTTATTGACATGCGTTGCTATTGATAATGATTATTCTTCATTTGCCACATCGAAATTAAATCATTTATTGTATGGTAATAATGAAACAATTTTTCCAACCCAAACTGCATTCAACCACGTTATGAGTTATACATGTATATACTCTATTCAATGGGGTTTCCTCTTCGTTGAAGTCGAAACATATATTTAATTTTGAAAAGCGTGGCGTGCATATGTAGATCAATCGCAGTATATCCTGGTCGATTCTAAAGACTTGTTATTGTGTCGAAATGTGGCAAGCAACTTCTAAAAAGACCTTTAGTTGTGGTAGTTCCCAGGGTAGATTAGACCATTGATCAATAGATAATACCATATGATTTTCTGGACCAGAAACCTTTGAGATGTTAAAAAATGTATATAGATCTGCTATGCCTTGATATGAACATGATATATTTATTATATATCGAACACAGAGTCAGATGGTACACACGTAAATTTCGTTGTATATGTAGCCATAGACCAATCGTGCATATAATCTTCAACGAAAAAAATCATATAACATGATTATTTAAATAAACAAGGTTTCCCATGAATGTTTTAGGTCACCAGAGACAAAGTCTTATGGTGACCTATTCTAATACCCTTCATGCCTCGTCTCTAAATCAACTGACCGATTTCAATGAAATTTTGCAGAAACCTTCCCTGGCCCAAGATGAACCAAATTTGACTCACAGGGCCTAATGGGAGGGGCCAAAGGGAGTCAAGTTAACTTTAATTTCAAAACTCTTCTCAAGACTCAGATATGGTATAATCAAATACTCTTCGTGAATGGAAGCATCACAAAGTACTTTATCAAAGTCATGAATTTCATGGCCCCAGAGTCTCACATTTCCCCGTGGGGAGGGGGTAAAGTTTACTAAAGTTTATAAAGGAAAAACCAGGTTTTTGAGACAAATTTGTTTAATATCCATTGGAAATATTTCAATCGTGGTTAGAATTGAAGTGAACGGTGACTGTCTGATTGCTATGCCCATTTTGATCCTGACTGACCCCCAGTTGCTGATGGGGTGGGGGAACAATGGGAATCAAATTGACTCTAATTTCAAAACTCCTCTCCTCAAGACATAGAAATGGTATCATCAAATGCTCTTAATGCTCTTAAGCATCTTAAAATGCTTTAATTACCGAAATAAGTCTCACATATCTTCCTGAGGAGGAATATGTTTTTTAGACTTTACTGTCATTTCATAGAAAATTGCATTATTTAGCATAACGTTGGTTATTCCCACTGGAAATGACTTTATAAGAATTATTAGTATAGGATGACATTTTTGATGGTATGCATGTATTGACACTGGCTTAATATATTCAACGTAACAATTTCTGTCTCATGACACTTGCTAACTATCCTTTAACGTTTTTATTCAATATAGCTTATCTCAAGTAATCGACAAGGCCGCTAGGCCTCTTGTTTAGATATTGAATTGATGAGTTTAAAGAGAGCAATGTA
This sequence comes from Ylistrum balloti, assembly GCF_031769215.1. Lineage (NCBI taxonomy): Eukaryota > Metazoa > Mollusca > Bivalvia > Pectinida > Pectinidae > Ylistrum > Ylistrum balloti. The sequence continues at coordinate 29,094 of NW_026782141.1, read as the reverse complement.
GTACCTTTCGATTTAACTTGTATTGTATATAATAATTTATAATTGTAATAAATCATAGGGTCACGCATATTATTCTTATGCAAATTGAACGTCCTACCATTGATTATTTTTTCCGAAATCGATTTGAAATTCATATTTTGAACAAGCTTTCAAAAACCATTTATTAGCTCACCTTGCCCATAGCGCGGCGTCCGTCGTCCGTCCTGCGTCCGTCAACTTTTTATTTAAACAAATTCTTCTGAGATACCGAAAGGCGTAGAGTTATCATATTTGGCTGGTAGGTTCCTTTGATGAAGCACAACAAAGTTTGCGAAAAAAATAACCTTAACCCATATTCAAGGTCACAAAGTTTGCTAAAAGAAATGATTGTGACAATCTTCAAGGTCCCAGGGGTCAAATGTGTTAAAACGTTTAAACAATTTCTTCTAAAATATCGAAAAGCTTAGAATAATTATATTTGGCCAGTATGTTCCTTTTATGAAGTCGAAGAATGTTTGCAAAAAGAAATTACCTTGACCCATACTCAAGGTCACATGGGTCAAATGTGTTAAACATTTTCTGATTATCGAAAACATCTAGGATAGTGATATTATTCTAAAATAGGTTCTCAATAGTGCCCGGTAACATTTGAGAACAGAAATTACCTTGGTCACAACAATCAAATGTGTTAAACCTTTGAACAACTTCTGATTAACCTAAAGGTCTAGGATCATAATATTTGGCCAAAAGGTTCATATAGTGTGTGAAAAAATAGCTTGACCCATAATGATATTTAAGGTCATTGGGGTTAAATTTGGTAAAATTGTTAAACAACTTCTTCTGATTAACCAAAAAGCCGTCATATACTAAACAAAAAAAAGAAAGGTAACACTACTTTATTCTGTGATTAATTAATTAACCCCTACATAAATCCTTACCAATCATGTACGAATAAAGTAAGTGATCAATTCTGATAAAACTGCAGTCATGGTTTATTATAAAACTTTGCGTTCAGTTGATTTTATTCGACTGTAAATGACGTTGGGGTCAATTTCAAAGGTAACACCATTAGTAACGGGTATGGCCACCGTTTGCGAAGTAAACAGAAATGCAGCGTCGTCGCATGGAACTCGTAAGCCGGCGGATAATTCGAGGAGAGATGTTGTTCCATTCAGCAATCAAGGCTTGGGCCAGCTCCTGCAAGTTTGACGGCTGATTTTGACGTTCTCTCATGCGTCGCCCAAGAACGTCCCAGACATGCTCAATCGGTGACAAATCAGGTGATTTAGATGGCGAATTTAACACCTGTACGTTACTCTGCTGCAAGAAAGCTCTGCTGACGCGACTGGTGTGCGCTGGTGCGTTATTCTGTTGAAAAATGGCGCCAACGCCATGGCGTCTTAAGAATGGCAGAACCACTGGTCGTAAAATTTCGTCCCGATATCGAATGCCGGTTAAATTGCCATTCAACACAACAAGCCTTGTACGAGTCCCCCCACAAATACCACCCCAAACCATTACACTTCCGCCGCCAAAGCGGTCCCGTTCTGCGACGCAGCAGTTCGCAAAACGCTCCCCTCGTCGCCTCCACACTCTGCGCCTTCCATCACCGTCTGAAAACAGAACATTGTTCCATTGTCGTAAGGCCCAACGACGGTGAACACGGGTCCAGTTACGCCGATTATTACGGTGACGTCGCAACAAATTTGGTCCAGTGTAACACTGCAACCAAAATGCCGTGCAACTCGACGGCGAGACTCCCCAGCCTGGATCATGCCTACAGCCCTTTCTCTCTGTACTTGTGACAGCCGGGGCATAATGATAAAGGATCTAAGGAACAGTTGTCAGTTTGAATGTTTATGAAATTCAAGCGAAGATACAAGTTCGTCGCAGAAAACCTTCTGCAGCTCTTTCGCTAATACAGACTTTCACGCTTGAATGATTTTGGCAACCCCATTGGATTTTGTAATGTAAAACAGTACCATTTTCTAATATTGCACAAACGTCGTTTTGTTTTCACTTATTTACAGGTATTCGCCAAGGAAACATGTTAACCTTTCTTGTTTTGTTGAGTATATTTGGCCTGTAAAGGCTTATATACAAATATGTAGAACCTTCCTGACTTAATGAATGGGACATATTTGGCTGGGAGTTTTCTTGGCATGATTTGAACAAAATTATAAAGACGTTTCACAGTGGCGTCACACTGTTCCCAAAAAATAGATTAGGCCAAGTCCCCTGGAGGTCTGAGAGGATTGAGCTAAGTAATGTGAAAAACTACATGTTAGCCAATTACTTATGTTCTATTCACAACATTAAAATACAGAAAACATGATCGGAAAGAGAATTGCAAGAGCTTCATTTTGAATGAAGATTCTTCATAATTACAGCATAAATATATAGTTCTAAGTTGATCCCATTTGCTATGCAGTGTTTATAGGCCTACAGTAAACAGCTATCAGTATACCTCCAGTAACCGGGGCTTAACTGACCATGGTGACATCACTAATGATATGCATGAAACGTTTTATTGGTTTTGAGTTAGGATTATGTTCCTTTGTATTGTTGACCTATGCAAGTCTCAAATATGTTGTATCTGTGTTTGTAAACGATGATCTAAAGGGTAAGTAAGCTTCTGCTGGCCTCGGTCATCCGTCCAGCTATAACTAAGGGTTTTTCTGCTATATTGTTTGACCATCTTGTTTCCTTAATTTAAAAGAAAGCTATCAATTATATTTAACCGGAAACATCATAAGAAAGTCTCAATTCAACATTGCACAAATGAGGGGGCAGACTACTAAGGGACAGAACCCATATGGAGTAATTTGTCATATTACTTTAAGCATCTACTGTGGAACATATACACATATATAGTACTGGTGGTCATAAAGATCCAGGTGAACGATACAGGCCCTCTTGGCCTCTTGTTAATCATACTCGACAGAGCGTATCTTGACCTATCTAATTTTACAAAAGATTCACGCTTTATCAATGGCTTTCATATTATCAGTAATGATAAGGTAGATATGATCATAAGGCCTAGCCTTCAACAAAGAACGGACTCACTATGTATTGACGTATCTGAAAGTTTGTTTACAGTATGGACATTGTTGGTGATGCCCTATCCTTAGCTACAGAAGACAGTGAGTCCATCTACGTTAGACTCCTGACTGCAAATACGGAGACAGAGACTAATAGCGTGAACTCTGATTCTGGTGTAAGATTTCTAAATGTAACTCTAAGATGACGTCAATTACAAATGTCTTATCACAAATATTAAGCATATACGTCGATTTAGAGCTTACAGGTAAATATTGAATATTAGAAATGAATGCATTCTCGTATTTTAACATATCAACATGATTTATAACATTCTGTATAGAAATACCTCATCAAATTTGATAGTTGATATTACATGGTAGATGTCAATATTTCTTTATTGCACCTTGAAATAAAATCCAAACATTTCATGTATTCCATGTCATTGTGATCATGGAGAAGAGCTCGACGAATTATAGACAGGGAACATGACCGCCAACGTTGTTACGGAATTCAAAGATAACACAAATAGTAAATGAATAAAAAAATCTGCTCGATTTCTGCTCTTTCAGTTAATCGGTTTATAACCGTCGATTTACGTAAATAAGGAACAGTCAAGCTGTTGCTCTATCATCTAACCAAATGTCTAATAATAACCAGAGTCTAATGTCATCAATGGCAATATGGCCGTCACCATCACAAAAGATTCACGCTTTATCAATGGCTTTCATATTATCAGTAATGATAAGGTAGATATGATCATAAAGCCTGGCCTTCAACAAAGAACGGACTCACTATGTATTGACGTATCTGAAAGTTTGTTTACAGTATGGACATTGTTGGTGATGCCCTATCCTTAGCTACAGAAGACAGTGAGTCCATCTACGTTAGACTCCTGACTGCAAATACGGAGACAGAGACTAATAGCGTGAACTCTGATTCTGGTGTAAGATTTCTAAATGTAACTCTAAGATGACGTCAATTACAAATGTCTTATCACAAATATTAAGCAATCTTGCCTGTTTAAGGGAGATAACTCGTACTGCACCTTAAATCCCAATCGGGGTCAAGTCGGGATAATCATGTTACCTGTACATTCTATACATAGGACCAAAGTCAGACTGTGATAAACATACTTGACCTTTTATTTCCTTTACAGAATAACAACATTAAATCATTATTATTATTGTATATATTTTATTTTTATTTCTGTCATATCAAGAAATATTTTATCATTGGTACAATGCTAACAATGAAGTTGAAATACATACATGAAAATAAATAGAGCTTTAAGAATACAATACAAAATGTACACATAAATCAAAGTTTCAAATTTATGTCGGTGGCGATTAAAAAGTGTAATAAATATAACGACACAGCAAAAAAATTCATTGTGATCCTGAAACCGTAGTGTGTATTTCAGTCAATATGACTCCGTTCATTCTCCAAGAATAAATCTATCAGTTTTTCTTTTTTTCGAAGTTTTGTTTTGATGCCTAAGTCTGCTAATTTAGCCTTAATTTCCGAAACAGACATTTCATTTAATTCGTCAAGAGTACTTTTTTCCCATTTCTCGGTGATGTTTGTTTTGCTTTGAATTTCTTCCAAAATTTTGGTTTTTTTTCTTTCTTCTCCTGTCAAAAATATCCCTTTCCCAGTAATCAGCGTTCCTTTTCTCATAACATCTGGGCAACCTTTGCATTTCGCTACACATTTCCATACGTTTTCTAACTTTAAGGGCATCTACAGTGGGGTCAACTTTGTTTGTTTTTTGATGATAAATTCGTTTGATGTCGTCATTTGTTTTTTCGACACTTTGTCCGCTAAATTTTTTTAATGACCCGAATTTTGACACGAAATGGGGGACGTGGTACAGCAAACAATGCATATAGGGGGTGATGTTTTCTGGTTGGTACCCTTTTCTAACTCTGCTTAAAGCGAGGAAGGAGTCTGCCCATGCTTTGCATTTGCTAAAGGTGTAGTCAGCTGTCTTAAGTTCACATTCTTTCGAACAAAGATAGCTCAGCAGTTCCGAAAACCCACGCCAAATACAAATGGTTTTGTCCAGTGTATTGTTATGAACAACAAAGCAAAGTTTCTCTGGTATATGTTGAACAACTTTTCTCACATCCACCCCAGTTAGTGACAACCACTCTAATTCCCCTTTCCCGTATTTTGTTGACCATACATTAAAACTGACCCCACATGACCTTATTTGTGACACTAACGTCATCTATAAGATTTCTTAATAGGACGTCAAATACTCTCATAAGCAGATGGAGCTCATCGGGAATGATGTGATGTTGCTCAATTTCTAGCAGCGGATGGTTTTTTTACCCCGAACAGTTTTTTTGAAGATTTTGAATATATTTTGGTTTCTTCAATGGTCCGAAACATTGTTGCTGAATGGTAGAAATCACATGGTTTCGTTGTATCCCCCCGTTCAGATTTTGAAACTTTGCACCATGGACAGGCGTACTCACTGGTCGATGCCCCCAACCCTGTCAATAAGTTGATAAACTTCATATCGCTCCCAAAAAATAACTCTAAATCATACCTTTTTTCATTAACAATAATTCCCTCTGAATTTAACTCATTGATCTCCTGAAAAATCGGACCACACGTTGCTTTCAAATTATCGTACGTTTCATTGCAGTTTATGATTCCTACGGTTTTCTGATCTGAGGGACATGAAGAATTTGGAAAGGAAAGTGACAAAATCAAAAAATTTGTGACCCGCCCGACTTTAGCTCCATCCCCTGAAAATTTAACAGTCAACTTCGAATCATTGTGTAAACCACGCCTTATGGCCCCTTCTATTTCTTGCTTAACGCTTACACGAGCACCAGGGATGTTGCCAGGAGTTCTGTCGATCTCTACTTCACCATTCATTGTGTTTCTACAGGATTTAATTTCATGTTTGCTAGGGAGATCTTCTGAAAGGAGACGTATCTCATGATAAGCCTCGTCACTAATGGCAAATCTGTCCAAAATATATACAAGTTTTCTAATGTTGTCTTTGTCGCCCAAACTAAGAGAGTCATAGCTAGGTTCTGTCTGATCAAAGTTTATTGAATATTGCTGACCTGTCAACGATCTAAATTTCAGAACAGACGGTGTCAAGCCAAATGACTCCGCAAACCAGAGAGCTTTTGAAGAACTGGTTTTGATAGTCTCTAGTTTTTTTTGTTTGTTTGTGGGGCTTTTAATTTCATCTAAAGTCTTACCTATGTTTTTTGATACTCTGTGGTTTTCTAACAAACCAATCTGTTCTTTTAATTGGCAATTTTCTAATTCTTTGCTATCCAATCTTTTTGTGAGTTTTGAGCGTGATTCTATTTCATCTTGGAGTTGTTCAAATAAACATCTACATTTAGTTTCTAACTGAACTTTATCTTTTTCTAATTTTGAGAGTGTGAAATTCAATGTTTTGAAATCTTTTAGTTCAGATTGAAATATGGAAACTTGCACTTTCTTTTCATTGAATTTTTGCCTTAAGCTACCACTCTTACATGCTGTTTTGTACTGGCTGCATGTTTTATGCGCCAGTGAGTGAAACCTTTCTTCAAGTCTATTTGAATACAGCTGAAAAGTGCTAATCTGAGAATTCAAAATTGCTAAATATGGTAATTCTGGGTTTTGCAATTTTTGATTTTGGAGTTCTCTGATGAAACTATTTGATACTTCAATTGTAAAAGCAACTTGACCTTTACCATGAAAAGATCTTGTGAGAGACGGTGAAACGCAACCAACCTCTAAACTATTTACAAATTTATGTTTTTGGTACGAATCAAAAACGTCAGACATCTTGATGTTAGTACAAGCAAAACAGTTTTTTTTTCTTCAATAATAAGAAAAAATAAGCAAACGCATGACTAGCTACTATTTAGACTAACTAAATCAAAGTTGTAAAGTTGCTGGTGCACACCAGTCACAGCTATTAGCAATTTTCAAATATTAACTACAAAAATGAAACTAGCTACTATTGAGATTTTCCTCGCTAAGCTACCAAAGTTACATAATGTACATGTAATATATAAAAGCTAAATACTATGTGATAAGCAATAGTACTATGTGATAAACAATAAACACCACTTAAAAACTATGTGTAAGCCTTTGACAACCAAGATGTCAAATATTAACTAAAAACATGTAACTAGCTACTATTTTTGCTGTAGTCATTTTCACTGTCACAAACAGGAAACGTCACATACTTGAGTTGCAGCAAATATTGTTAGTCTTTCAACGGGCACATTCAGCTTGTTTAAATGTCCCAGGTCAGAAACATATACTTTCCTAAATCGCAAACGAGGAACAACGCGCATAGGATATTTGATTTTTGTACCGCGGCCATATTTGTTTAACGTATAACACCAGTGTTGTACCATAGGTAATTTTGACAACTGATCAGCATTTTCTACCGTGACAGGTTTGTCAGAACCAAAACAATATCGATAGATGTCAAGGTCAAAATCTAATGATAATTTGTTAATTCGTGAACAGAGCCGTTGCTTAATTGCAATTTCAAAGGCGTTTGTAGCATGTCGTAGACGACTGTTGTCTATAGACGGATTGTTGAATGATTTAATCAGATGACATGGTAGGTGACTTTCGGGCTCCCAGGTTGATTCCCATAGAGGATAGTTTAGCCATTTGACCAGGTACTGGGTATTCTGAAAAAAATAAGGGTAAATATGTAAGCAACAACCACACGATGTGACTTATATCTCCAAAATAATGTTTCATATGTATATTCTAATCAAATTCCATTTGATATATACAGTGTTTCGTTAGCGAAATTAATGACTGGGTACAGATACATGTTAAGATTTTTTATGCATTCTATGTATTAATACGGGACACTTCAATAAAGATATATGTATAGGTATCTATGTGACTTTTAATCAGATGATTACAAGTATTAAACGGTGAAGCAAACAATTCGATATCACAAAGCAATCTCTGCGGCAGACATGTACCCTGTCGAGATAGCCCGGGGGCAAAGAATTAGCTGTCGATAGTCATCACCATAAAAGAAATATACGAACAAAAATGTTTGATTAAATTGAACGTTGATCAATTTTGATATTGACACTGTTATAAATATTACATTTGAAAAAAAAACTTGAGCGACCAGATCGTACCAACAATTATGATTGTAATAGTTCATTGATGGTGATATACTAGCTAATATTGATGATATTAGATAATGCGTATTTTCAAAGTTGTTAATAAGAGTAGATACCTCCAAATAAGGTGTTTACTTTTACGTCTGATATCGACAAGGAATTGTCTGTTGTGTTTATTTCTGGAAATTTTACTTACAGATGTAAAACTAATATAGCATCGCTTACAAGGGGAGGCCAAGTCAACTAGGTCACAGTGTCACGTGACCTCGTAGCTCATGAAAAATTTGATATAGGGACTAGGTAACGGGTCATATAGGCCAGGGACGTAGATAACAGTTATCTAGGTACCTGTATAGGCGCTAGCGACTACCCGCTGTGTAAAACGTTAAATTAGTGTTTCAGAAAAGTTGAAAGCCATGTCCTTTACAACATACTAATAAACAAAGATTATGCGAAAATTGGAATATTAAACAGTAACATTCTAAGCAAAGTGAGCGGGGGCTCACATAGATATACCCTCCCCCACCCCCTGATTATGGAGGCCCGTGATACCTTCGATGTGTATACTGGTGGCCGAGGGATAGGCTACCAGGAGAGCAGGGGAGACGCAGTCAGGCGTAAAGGTGTGATACCTGGGCGCGTTTAGACAAAGAAGAAGAAATAGAGGATGACATTTAGGGATTAAGTGACACCGGAATCGAAGTTCATTTTGTATTGATCTATTGGGATCTATTGCTATAAATTGAAGAGCCTCCATGATTGGTACTAGAGGAATCTTTTCTCAAAAATTTAGTTTTATTATTTAATAACTGCACAGGGATTTCAGAATTTTATTTATGAGCAAAAATAAGAGGAATGACATACTACGACAGAAAAAACATAGATTTTAGGAACAGCAGGACCAATAGGACAGAGAAAACATAGATTTTAGGAACATCAGGACCAATAGGACAGAGAAAACATAGATTTTAGGAACATCAGGACTAATAGGACAGAGAAGACGTAGAGATTTTAGGAACAGCATAACCAATAGGACAGAGAAAACATAGATTTTAGGAACAGTAGGACCAATAGGACAGAGAAAACAGATTTTAGGAATAATCAGGAGTAATAGGACAGAGAAAACGTAGATTTTAGGATCAGCAGGACTAATAAGACAGAGAAAACATAGATTTTAGGAACATCAGGACCAATAGGACAGAGAAAACATAGATTTTAGGAACATCAGGACTAATAGGACAGAGAAAACGTAGATTTTAGGAACAGCATGACCAATAGGACAGAGAAAACATAGATTTTAGGAACAGTAGGACCAATAGGACAGAGAAAACAGATTTTAGGAATAATCAGGAGTAATAGGACAGAGAAAACATAGATTTTAGGAACAGCAGGACCATTAGGACAGAGAAAACAGATTTTAGGAATAATCGGGACTAATAGAACAAAGGACGCAGATTTTAGGATCAGTAGGACCATTAGGACAGAGAAAACATAGATTTTAGGAACAGCAGGACCATTAGGACAGAGAAAACAGATTTTAGGAATAATCGGGACTAATAGAACAAAGGACGCAGATTTTAGGATCAGTAGGACCATTAGGACAGAGAAAACATAGATTTTAGGAATAACAGGATTACTGGTAGACTATTAACTGGGCATTAATCTTAGATAATACACCAAAAGTGTATAATATCAAGTCATTGTCATGAAACCATACTATGTTGAAAATATAGTCAGAAAAAAAACGGGTTTGTTATTTTGTTTTTTAATATAGCACATGGTTTTAAGGTTCAGTACAGTGTTACTTCAGATAATGTCATAAAGTCTGTCTTGCCGATAAAATTTAGGCAATTAAGGCCACAGGAAACAAAATTTACATATAACAGATTTTTCATTTTGTATCGATTTATTAATGTTAAAATGATATTGACTCAACTCGGGTGCTAAAATTGTAATTTGTTATCTTGCTGTAAAAGGAAACCAAGTCGGGAACGTCAATTTTGGTCTTATTTCATGGTTATAGGCTGTAAATTTAAGTTTACAAGTATATCGGGACTTATGTAGAACTCTACATGTATAACGTGTACAGTATATACGCATATACGTAAGTATGAGACATATCATGATGTAGGCCCAACAGGAGTATTAAATGCGTAAAAAAGTATATCGGGACATATTAAATAAATAAGTTTTCTTAAAATATCTAAACATATAAATAAGATATTAAAACCCCTAAGTATATAGGGACATATACGAAGAATATTCATTAAATAAGTTTCCTATATCGATCCGTATATATAATATGTATATTAAATACGTTTCCTGCATGTATATATATTAAATAGATCATCTATATAAAAAGTTCATTTGTCTAACATTTCTTCCACATATAGTCAAGTACAATATTTGTCGGAACATAATAATTATGGTGATATGATGACAGCGATATAATAATGGCATTTCCAATTTATCTCCTTCGATATACCTAGGGAAATCGAAATAGCAGATGGAACTACGAGAAAATACTACAGGAGAGCCGTAATAAAAAATAGGTATGCACGTGATTCTTGATGAACGACAAATTTACCTTCAGAGTTCTATTTTAATTATTATTGTAAATATTAAAGAATATAGATAATTAATTAATTTCCCCCTGCAAATGACTAAGGTGAGGTGATGCGTGCGAATTGGTAGGGGGTCTCTTATCCCGCAGGGCATACACATACCAGTCACTGACACAGGATGTTGTCATTGACAGGCAGAGCAATTAACAAGCGAAACATCAGTATATAATATACAGATATATTATTTTTCACACTCTGCCAGGAATTACTATTGTATGTGTTCAGATTCATCCAAATTGGTCGTGACCCATGCAGACTCGAAAATAATGCGTATATGTATAAGCACCTAACATACATTCGAATAGTGTGTATTAAATACACTTAGTTATATGTATAATTATCGAAATTGTGTATAATTTAAAATCTATGAAACTTTAATAGTCGTATTTTTTCAGATTTTGTGTATATTATAGACACCGAATTATGTGGTAATGATATTACATAATACTCTATCCTTTATTTAACATTTTAACACCCCTTCCCCCGATCGGCACATGTCATTATTCTTTTCCGAATATCATACTTTCAAAAAAAATTTGAACTTATTAGAGATTAAAATCTACAACTACTTCCAATTTAAAAAAACAGAAAATAAAATCCACGCTATGAAATATTATCGATGATTTCAAGTCACAGGAACGGAGAATTAAATTAAAAATTATCTTAAATAGACTTCCATAACTAATGAAATTAATAAGTAGTAGGATATTGCATGTTATACAACTTTAACTAACTTCGTTGAGAAAGAAATGTATTTCAATTCCATAGTTAATAATAATAAGTTTTCGTTATGGTTATGATATGTTGATACATTGCATTTATAGTATTTTAACAATTATATGGTTAGTGTAGAATAATAACTTACAAAAATTGATACCCATTGTTATATTCCAAAAGTATATAATGATACGAACTAATACAAACATGTAGTGTACCCATTTTCCTGTATCAATGTTCCACACTCAACATACCATTTCAAAAACTAAACAAAACCAAAATTTCTAAAAGGCCTTAAAATGCAAAATATGGAAGAGAATACAGTAGGGAAATATATAGACGTATATATCTGATATGAATGCCCCTGAATACAGTAATTTTGACCTTGAATTAATATAAAGTGTGCTTTACTCACCCCATCTGTAATTTTTCTTGCTATCAGCCTTTCAACTGTGTACAAGTCTGGCAACACTGGGTTTGGCTGGATTTTGTGAATTTCTGTAACATTTTCCCCTTCATTGAGAATCTTCCAGTTCTTTGGAACACGTGGTCGAAGATGATGAGCCATGCTTATAGATCCACGATATACCCTTAATATATCCGCTTGACAGTTTTGAGTGATTAGTGTCAAGTAAAACAACATACGACAGGTGGTAAAGCCATACCATTGAAAACAATAACTGTGATGATTATTTTTAAGGCGATAATTGTCACATCATAATTATGTATACATACACCACAGTCACATAATGCAGTGTGTTGGTAAGTCTTCTCAGTTGTTTACATTGTTTTCACAATCTAATTTTAAAAGAAAGTTAGAAAAATCATAGTTATGAACTTTCAAAAGAAAGTTAAGGAGAAACATTGCTCATGAGAGAATCGAAACTTTTATTTTTTTGAATTATTATTATTATTATTTGAAAAATGGTAGGTGGCCGTCTATCACCATAGTTGTTTATTTAAGGTAAGGTTATGTGCTTTGTAACGGTAGAATTTTTAGATACTGGTACCGTTATATCCTGTCGTTAATGATAACGTAACATGCTTAGATGAGGACTTAGAAAGAGTATTGTGAAGAGATTTTTCTTCCTCCTGTTATAATGATTCCATCATATATATCATTAACTTGTTTAGAAATTAACGTAATGCAAATTAAAGATATATGCACGTCTAATTTTGTTTAAATCATCGAGGGAAAACAGTGAATCGGTTGTGGCTTACTATTTTTCAATTCAGTTCAACAAATTCTATTGTGTTTGATGTTCTTACACAAAAGTATGAGATAACAGGCAATGTCTATATAAATCTCCTCCTTGCCCACTTCATGTTGATTGATATTACATTTACAGTGATACAATAATATTTATAAATTTCATATACACATTATGTTAATTAATTATGGTAAATTGTGATTAATATCTTAGTTTTAACTTGGACCTGTTCCGCGTACATATTTATTTTAATGTATGTTTTTAAGACAGTGTTTTTAATAATGGATATACACTGTCAAAGTGCTGAAGTAAAACAAACTAAACAAAATAACTACTATAAAATTATAATTATCAAATATAAATCATTGAAATTACGCTATATTTACACTTGAGTATGTACAGATAAGTCAACACAGTGTACAGAGACCCGATAACCCTGGTCCCATGACGTCACACCAGCGTAAAATGAGGCTTCTGAATCTACACCTATGTACATATATCTTAAAAAAGGCACCGATTCCTAAACACTTATTTTTTAAAAAAATATAGTGTCGGAATCCTGGATAAATTTAGAAACTAACCTATACGGGAAAAATATTCACAAAGTTTGGGAAATATTTGTTATCTAACTTTGAATTCGGTGATATAGCGAATTTCTAGTGGAAATCCTTCTTTATTCATAGTAAATAAACTTCTGAATTTTAACTAAAAAAAGGCACCGATTCCTCACAACTTATTTTTAATTTTCCAAGATCATATTAAAGCTTATAAAATTATCATCCAAATGTATACGGGAAAAATACTGTCATTTGAACGAAAAAATGCTTTATTCATGTTTAAAGATTTTCTCTATATATAATCTATAGTAACAGTACAGGTGAAAAATCGACTCAGTCTGGCGCATGCGCAGCACGCTACAGGAAAGATTGCTGGTAATGGCCGACGTTTCCTTCACGTATAAAATAATATCCCGAGACTTTGCTTGGAAATGCAACTACAGTGACGATGGTTCAATTTAACCGAACGTTCCTGTCACTGGTAAAGCATCGACAAGGCATAGTTTCTCAGTAATATGACAGCACTCTGTCCAATATTCCAATGACCTCCCTCTCCGTTCAACATTTTATTTATTTTCAATCTTTTCTTGAAATTTCATTATACATTTTCTGTACCTTGCAAAAGTGGCTAATTTCATTCTTTAATATTGACAAACAGTTTGACCATTTAACTGCCTCCAGGCATGATTCATTGTCCATCAAGCGTCTTGTGGAAACGCCGTATGCTTTTCCTGTGGCATGTTACTATTTTATTCATGGAGGGTGTTGACATGCAATTCAGAACCATGTCATCCATTGGTTCTATAAAAAGTTTTCTGTACATATATTGATCATGGGTATAAATGAAACAATTTCAATTAAAGGATTCTTTCGTCCATTAATCGATCTGTCGACTTATATATCTAGGCCAAGATGACGTTTATAGCAGTGTTTGGAAATCTTTCAACAAAAACATATAATGTATGCTTTCTTATGAAAACAAAAATTCAGTTACAACATCCTTCAGTTATTGACATGCGTTGCTATTGATAATGATTATTCTTCATTTGCCACATCGAAATTAAATCATTTATTGTATGGTAATAATGAAACAATTTTTCCAACCCAAACTGCATTCAACCACGTTATGAGTTATACATGTATATACTCTATTCAATGGGGTTTCCTCTTCGTTGAAGTCGAAACATATATTTAATTTTGAAAAGCGTGGCGTGCATATGTAGATCAATCGCAGTATATCCTGGTCGATTCTAAAGACTTGTTATTGTGTCGAAATGTGGCAAGCAACTTCTAAAAAGACCTTTAGTTGTGGTAGTTCCCAGGGTAGATTAGACCATTGATCAATAGATAATACCATATGATTTTCTGGACCAGAAACCTTTGAGATGTTAAAAAATGTATATAGATCTGCTATGCCTTGATATGAACATGATATATTTATTATATATCGAACACAGAGTCAGATGGTACACACGTAAATTTCGTTGTATATGTAGCCATAGACCAATCGTGCATATAATCTTCAACGAAAAAAATCATATAACATGATTATTTAAATAAACAAGGTTTCCCATGAATGTTTTAGGTCACCAGAGACAAAGTCTTATGGTGACCTATTCTAATACCCTTCATGCCTCGTCTCTAAATCAACTGACCGATTTCAATGAAATTTTGCAGAAACCTTCCCTGGCCCAAGATGAACCAAATTTGACTCACAGGGCCTAATGGGAGGGGCCAAAGGGAGTCAAGTTAACTTTAATTTCAAAACTCTTCTCAAGACTCAGATATGGTATAATCAAATACTCTTCGTGAATGGAAGCATCACAAAGTACTTTATCAAAGTCATGAATTTCATGGCCCCAGAGTCTCACATTTCCCCGTGGGGAGGGGGTAAAGTTTACTAAAGTTTATAAAGGAAAAACCAGGTTTTTGAGACAAATTTGTTTAATATCCATTGGAAATATTTCAATCGTGGTTAGAATTGAAGTGAACGGTGACTGTCTGATTGCTATGCCCATTTTGATCCTGACTGACCCCCAGTTGCTGATGGGGTGGGGGAACAATGGGAATCAAATTGACTCTAATTTCAAAACTCCTCTCCTCAAGACATAGAAATGGTATCATCAAATGCTCTTAATGCTCTTAAGCATCTTAAAATGCTTTAATTACCGAAATAAGTCTCACATATCTTCCTGAGGAGGAATATGTTTTTTAGACTTTACTGTCATTTCATAGAAAATTGCATTATTTAGCATAACGTTGGTTATTCCCACTGGAAATGACTTTATAAGAATTATTAGTATAGGATGACATTTTTGATGGTATGCATGTATTGACACTGGCTTAATATATTCAACGTAACAATTTCTGTCTCATGACACTTGCTAACTATCCTTTAACGTTTTTATTCAATATAGCTTATCTCAAGTAATCGACAAGGCCGCTAGGCCTCTTGTTTAGATATTGAATTGATGAGTTTAAAGAGAGCAATGTAGTACCTTTCGATTTAACTTGTATTGTATATAATAATTTATAATTGTAATAAATCATAGGGTCACGCATATTATTCTTATGCAAATTGAACGTCCTACCATTGATTATTTTTTCCGAAATCGATTTGAAATTCATATTTTGAACAAGCTTTCAAAAACCATTTATTAGCTCACCTTGCCCATAGCGCGGCGTCCGTCGTCCGTCCTGCGTCCGTCAACTTTTTATTTAAACAAATTCTTCTGAGATACCGAAAGGCGTAGAGTTATCATATTTGGCTGGTAGGTTCCTTTGATGAAGCACAACAAAGTTTGCGAAAAAAATAACCTTAACCCATATTCAAGGTCACAAAGTTTGCTAAAAGAAATGATTGTGACAATCTTCAAGGTCCCAGGGGTCAAATGTGTTAAAACGTTTAAACAATTTCTTCTAAAATATCGAAAAGCTTAGAATAATTATATTTGGCCAGTATGTTCCTTTTATGAAGTCGAAGAATGTTTGCAAAAAGAAATTACCTTGACCCATACTCAAGGTCACATGGGTCAAATGTGTTAAACATTTTCTGATTATCGAAAACATCTAGGATAGTGATATTATTCTAAAATAGGTTCTCAATAGTGCCCGGTAACATTTGAGTTCAGAAATTACCTTGGTCACAACAATCAAATGTGTTAAACCTTTGAACAACTTCTGATTAACCTAAAGGTCTAGGATCATAATATTTGGCCAAAAGGTTCATATAGTGTGTGAAAAAATAGCTTGACCCATAATGATATTTAAGGTCATTGGGGTTAAATTTGGTAAAATTGTTAAACAACTTCTTCTGATTAACCAAAAAGCCGTCATATACTAAACAAAAAAAAGAAAGGTAACACTACTTTATTCTGTGATTAATTAATTAACCCCTTCATAAATCCTTACCAATCATGTACGAATAAAGTAAGTGATCAATTCTGATAAAACTGCAGTCATGGTTTATTATAAAACTTTGCGTTCAGTTGATTTTATTCGACTGTAAATGACGTTGGGGTCAATTTCAAAGGTAACACCATTAGTAACGGGTATGGCCACCGTTTGCGAAGTAAACAGAAATGCAGCGTCGTCGCATGGAACTCGTAAGCCGGCGGATAATTCGAGGAGAGATGTTGTTCCATTCAGCAATCAAGGCTTGGGCCAGCTCCTGCAAGTTTAACGGCTGATTTTGACGTTCTCTCATGCGTCGCCCAAGAACGTCCCAGACATGCTCAATCGGTGACAAATCAGGTGATTTAGATGGCGAATTTAACACCTGTACGTTACTCTGCTGCAAGAAAGCTCTGCTGACGCGACTGGTGTGCGCTGGTGCGTTATTCTGTTGAAAAATGGCGCCAACGCCATGGCGTCTTAAGAATGGCAGAACCACTGGTCGTAAAATTTCGTCCCGATATCGAATGCCGGTTAAATTGCCATTCAACACAACAAGCCTTGTACGAGTCCCCCCACAAATACCACCCCAAACCATTACACTTCCGCCGCCAAAGCGGTCCCGTTCTGCGACGCAGCAGTTCGCAAAACGCTCCCCTCGTCGCCTCCACTCTCTGCGCCTTCCATCACCGTCTGAAAACAGAACATTGTTCCATTGTCGTAAGGCCCAACGACGGTGAACACGGGTCCAGTTACGCCGATTATTACGGTGACGTCGCAACAAATTTGGTCCAGTGTAACACTGCAACCAAAATGCCGTGCAACTCGACGGCGAGACTCCCCAGCCTGGCTCATGCCTACAGCCCTTTCTCTCTGTACTTGTGACAGCCGGGGCATAATGATAAAGGATCTAAGGAACAGTTGTCAGTTTGAATGTTTATGAAATTCAAGCGAAGATACAAGTTCGTCGCAGAAAACCTTCTGCAGCTCTTTCGCTAATACAGACTTTCACGCTTGAATGATTTTGGCAACCCCATTGGATTTTGTAATGTAAAACAGTACCATTTTCTAATATTGCACAAACGTCGTTTTGTTTTCACTTATTTACAGGTATTCGCCAAGGAAACATGTTAACCTTTCTTGTTTTGTTGAGTATATTTGGCCTGTAAAGGCTTATATACAAATATGTAGAACCTTCCTGACTTAATGAATGGGACATATTTGGCTGGGAGTTTTCTTGGCAAGATTTTAACAAAATTATAAAGACGTTTCACAGTGGCGTCACACTGTTCCCAAAAAATAGATTAGGCCAAGTCCCCTGGAGGTCTGAGAGGATTGAGCTAAGTAATGTGAAAAACTACATGTTAGCCAATTACTTATGTTCTATTCACAACATTAAAATACAGAAAACATGATCGGAAAGAGAATTGCAAGAGCTTCATTTTGAATGAAGATTCTTCATAATTACAGCATAAATATATAGTTCTAAGTTGATCCCATTTGCTATGCAGTGTTTATAGGCCTACAGTAAACAGCTATCAGTATACCTCCAGTAACCGGGGCTTAACTGACCATGGTGACATCACTAATGATATGCATGAAACGTTTTATTGGTTTTGAGTTAGGATTATGTTCCTTTGTATTGTTGACCTATGCAAGTCTCAAATATGTTGTATCTGTGTTTGTAAACGATGATCTAAAGGGTAAGTAAGCTTCTGCTGGCCTCGGTCATCCGTCCAGCTATAACTAAGGGTTTTTCTGCTATATTGTTTGACCATCTTGTTTCCTTAATTTAAAAGAAAGCTATCAATTATATTTAACCGGAAACATCATAAGAAAGTCTCAATTCAACATTGCACAAATGAGGGGGCAGACTACTAAGGGACAGAACCCATATGGAGTAATTTGTCATATTACTTTAAGCATCTACTGTGGAACATATACACATATATAGTACTGGTGGTCATAAAGATCCAGGTGAACGATACAGGCCCTCTTGGCCTCTTGTTAATCATACTCGACAGAGCGTATCTTGACCTATCTAATTTTACAAAAGATTCACGCTTTATCAATGGCTTTCATATTATCAGTAATGATAAGGTAGATATGATCATAAGGCCTAGCCTTCAACAAAGAACGGACTCACTATGTATTGACGTATCTGAAAGTTTGTTTACAGTATGGACATTGTTGGTGATGCCCTATCCTTAGCTACAGAAGACAGTGAGTCCATCTACGTTAGACTCCTGACTGCAAATACGGAGACAGAGACTAATAGCGTGAACTCTGATTCTGGTGTAAGATTTCTAAATGTAACTCTAAGATGACGTCAATTACAAATGTCTTATCACAAATATTAAGCATATACGTCGATTTAGAGCTTACAGGTAAATATTGAATATTAGAAATGAATGCATTCTCGTATTTTAACATATCAACATGATTTATAACATTCTGTATAGAAATACCTCATCAAATTTGATAGTTGATATTACATGGTAGATGTCAATATTTTTTTATTGCACCTTGAAATAAAATCCAAACATTTCATGTATTCCATGTCATTGTGATCATGGAGAAGAGCTCGACGAATTATAGACAGGGAACATGACCGCCAACGTTGTTACGGAATTCAAAGATAACACAAATAGTAAATGAATAAAAAAATCTGCTCGATTTCTGCTCTTTCAGTTAATCGGTTTATAACCGTCGATTTACGTAAATAAGGAACAGTCAAGCTGTTGCTCTATCATCTAACCAAATGTCTAATAATAACCAGAGTCTAATGTCATCAATGGCAATATGGCCGTCACCATCACAAAAGATTCACGCTTTATCAATGGCTTTCATATTATCAGTAATGATAAGGTAGATATGATCATAAAGCCTGGCCTTCAACAAAGAACGGACTCACTATGTATTGACGTATCTGAAAGTTTGTTTACAGTATGGACATTGTTGGTGATATCTGATACCTAGCTGCAGAAGACAGTGGAGTCCGTCTACGTAAGACTCCTGACTGTAAATACGGAGACGGAGACTAATTGCTTGAACACTGATTCTGGTGCAAGATTTCTAGATGTAACTATACGATGACGTCAATTTCAGATGTCTTATCACAAATATTAAGCGTTTACGTCGATTTCTGGTTGAGGAGTGACGCTGGCGTAAGAGGTTTAGTATATACAGTGACGTCAACGTATACTGATTTGGGTGCTTGGACAGTAACGCCGACGTTTCCTTCACGTATAAAATAATATCCCGAGACTTTGCTTGGAAAGGCAACTACAGTGACGATGGTTCAATTTAACCGAACGTTCCTGTCAATGGTAAAGCATCGACAAGGCATAGTTTCTCAGTAACATGGCAGCACTCTGTCAGATATTGCAAAGATCTCCCTCTCCGTTCAACACAAAGTGACTAATTTCATGCTTTCTCTTTAACCTGACAACAGTATTCAATGATTCTAGAGGCTACGCTACTACTTCACTTTGTTTGTTTATACCTTGCATATTGACAAGCGGTAGGCCATTTAACTGCCTCCAGGCATGATTCCTTGTCCATCAAGCGTCTTGTGGAAACGTCGTATGCTTTTCCTGTGGTGTGCTACTATTTTATTTGTTCTGTGGTATTTTACTTCACAACGATCAGCTGTGATATATCTTTCCATGAAACCTCACCATTTGAATGACTCCCAGAGTAAGTCTTCAAGTTTCAAATGGTTGGCAACGTCTTTTGTAAATGATTATTCTGGAGAACAAACGCGTTATTTCAGTTTATCAGCATCGAACGATCTAGTAAAAGCTGAGACTTGTCAACCAAGGAACTTGTCATTTCTTATCGACAAACCAAAACACCGAACAGCACTCATCAGCTTTCCTGGATCTGGTAACACCTGGATGAGACATCTGATACAGGAGCTTACAGGTATTTATTGAATATTAAAATTGAATGCATTCTCGTATTTTAACATATCAACATGATTTATAACATTCTGTATATAAATACCTCATCAAATTTGATAGTTGACATCACATGGTCAATATTTCTTTATTGCACCTTGAAA
The DNA here is from genome assembly GCF_031769215.1 of Ylistrum balloti. Taxonomy (NCBI): domain Eukaryota; kingdom Metazoa; phylum Mollusca; class Bivalvia; order Pectinida; family Pectinidae; genus Ylistrum; species Ylistrum balloti. The sequence continues at coordinate 8,379 of NW_026782141.1, read as the reverse complement.
TAAAATCCAAACATTTCATGTATTCCATGTCATTGTGATCATGGAGAGGAGCTCGACGAATTATAGACAGGGAACATTTGTCGTTGCAATGATGTCATTATTGTTGCCTATTATGCTAACGAACTGGATTAGATACCTGAGGTTAATATGAACTACTATCTTAGGGTTAAAGTAAAATATTCTAAAACATTTATCTTATACAATTTCTTTTGTGTGGCATTTCTGTTTCTCTGATGCAATCTTTTTGATCTTTGGAAAGTTCCTTGATTAAAAATATGGCAGTTAGTAAGGTTGTTCATGTCATTTTGCCATAATACAAAGTGCCGCCAGATAAGTAGTGGGCATAGCTTCGCTTGTAAATCTGAAAGTGCCTCTAAGTTATCTAAGACCGACAGTCTCTAAATACATAACAATAACGATAGATAAGAGAAACAACACTAGATAACCGTATGCATAAATCATCTGCCGTATTGCCGAGATAAGAAAACAAAGAAATATAATACAGCTCAACGGCATTATACTATGTTTATGGGATAATTTCAATTGAAGCACTGTGACAGTAACATACCTTTTTCACTTTGCTTGATCACAAGTATATTGTATTAATTATATCATTTGTTAAGATAGCAGTACCAAGTTTCTCGGTGTGGCCCTGGGTAATATTTTTGTTCATTAGATTACCAAATTATAAAGGTTTTAATTAAAGTTAATAGTAGAAAAATAAAAATTGTGTAAATCAAAATTTTGATGTGATTGCCTGAAAATGCAAAAATTACTACTAATTCCAACCTAACACTGCATTTTTTAAACGCATGTTTAAAAAACCAACAACACTGTCATGGCAACAAGCTTCTAACATTACAGCAAATTCAAACTTGGAACGCCTTCACTAAAATTTCGTTTAGTGTAAAGCTAGATTTTGGTGTGAAGACACAGATTCGAGACTGCCCAAATAGTAATCCAACCATAATGTAAACATATAATTCTGACAATTATGAAACCCCACATTGTCCACTTTACATGACAAAACCATTTTTAGCAAGGAGTTATTTTTTTTTTAAATATAATGTAATTGTTATGTAATTTATGAATATATATATACATGTAAGTGTGCGTTTTTCATAACCTGTATACTTCAATCATGGCCAGTTAGTTCAGAATGAATGCAAATTAGCTGTTTGCTGCTACCTAAGACTACTGTTCCTGTGCAGAAGGACTCTGAAACCAAATAAGGAAACAATACGAATCCTGTAAGGATTGTTATATAACTATTTTGTTTATATTTTGAATGATTGGACATGGGATAATTTCACATTTTCCAGGTTTCTACACAGGAAGTGTATACCAGGATAAAGGTCTCGCAGAGAACGGGTTTCCGGGAGAATTAGTGCCTGTCATCGACTCGACTAGACATTGTATAGTGTACAAAACTCACTTAGCCACCAAACAAACCCTGAAGCTTTTCACCAAAGCAATAATCATTATAAGAAATCCGTTGCATGCGATTAAATCCTTTTTCAACTATGAATATGCTACAAAGGGAAATTCAGCGAAAAGGCAACGCCTAGAAAATGGAGACCGAAGGGTCAAGGATCTGATATCCTCTAATAAGACGAAGTCAAGAAGCAAGCATGTAGACCATGCGAATACGTCCTTATTTCACACTAGAAGTAAGTTTCTCTGCCTGGCTCGATACACGTTTTTGTTAAATAGGTCATTTGTGATGTCTATTAATACTCCATTCTTTCTCATCTTGGCTAACCCCAATTCGCATCTGTTATTTGCATCAATTTAATATCATTAATATCATGCAGTCATGTAAATCTGCCTTTTTGTCTTTCCTATTTGCGATTAGGTATGTCTGTCTTGTTGGCCTGCCATGTGTTAATTACGCCTGTGTTGTTGTCCGTCGTTTCTGCTGTTAAGTACATCTGTCTTATCCGTCGTTGCAGCTGTTAGGTACATCTGTCTTGTTGTCCGTCCTTTCTGCTGTTAAGCACATCTGTCTTGTTGTCCGTCGGTTCTGCTGCTAAGTACAACTGTCTTGTCCGTCGTTTCTGCTGTTGAAGACACTTGTCGTGTGGTTCGTTTTGACTCCCATTACTTTATCTGTCTTGCTGTCCTGCATATATGATGATAAGTCCTGACGCCATGTTGTCTGCCATACCTGCTGGAAAGTACCTTTATCTTGGTGTCGTTAGTACTACTTAATAACTGTGTTATCATCTTCCGTCGTGTCTATGAAATTCCCTGAATTATGTGTCTTTGTAATGTCACCATCCTTTTCTTCTAATCTACCCTTCTTATCTCTGCTCATTATACTGCAACTAGGTAAGTGGGTAGTGTACAATGTAGGTCTCACGGCAAGTTTTATATATTTTTCCAATTCGGATAATAATTGGCCTGAGTATATTTTGGGACTAATCGAATCTTTAATCCCCTTGGAGGTGAGATAGGTGGATTTCAACCCCAGGAAAAAGATTTTTTTTCCCGAGGTTTTAGATCGACCTTTCTCATCAAGGGGGATGAATGATTATTTTTCTCTTATTCTGCTGACCTTATTAGGAAGTTAGACGTGTTTTTGTCATCCCGATAATTTGCATCGTTGACGTAATTTAATTGACGATGTGACGTTAGTGACTTGTTAGTGTGACGTCATATCATTGTTCTGAAAGGAGAATCCCCAATCTCAATTCTAGGGTGAGAAAAGCTTTTACTGTTTAGATTAAAAGAATTATAGAATTTTTTCACTCCCTCTCCCCTCCGAGGGGTAAGGTTATTAATTAAATGAGCTTAATCATCTTCCCCGGATGTAGGGATAATCTTATAACACCCTAAAGGCTGTGATTAATAATTTTTCTCTTAACATATTTTCCTTGTCTGAGAGTGAGACGAAGTATATTTGTGTGTAAACAAAAGCTCGGGAATGGCATATAAATAGTGACGAGGCCCGTGCTTCAGACACTTCACGCATTCCAATTTAATCTCATACCGGTAAAAAGCGTGGTTTTTCCTGGCCACGGTAAGAGAACCCAATACAATATCAGCACACGGGTATTGGGTGTGAACTATAGCTATCAAAATAACTTTTTTTCAAGTCGTGCAATGAGCACGAGTAAATTGTCTAAACCCTAGGGTAAGATGTAGGGCGTTTTCAAGTAAGAAGCTTTAACGGTTTAACCGGTTGCATCAGCAATAAAAACGCAATGTACATATCGGGACCTTGGCTGGACTACGGAATATTTAGCACCTGCAGTTTGAAGGGGTACAACCGTACCTGTCCGAAACTGACTTGGATGATATGTTAATTTTAGTTAAATGATTTATGCTTGATAGTTAATTCCGATTTGTGCATTAAGAGCTTTACATATATCAGGTCAAACATCCGGTACAAGTGCGTCCGTGTAGAATGGAATAATTCCATTCCACCTGAACCGTTTCAACAGGGTTACGCGAATGCGGTAAAAAGGGTGGATTTACCTGTCCAGGGTAAGAGAAAATATAATCACAACGTCCCAAAGTTAACCCATAGGTATTGGGTATTCTCTATGTACAATATAGCTATTATACTACTAATATATCAGGAAATAGTGTTTTATTTATATATTAGTCTTGCTATTTTAGAAGTACATTACTTATGTTTCGTATATGGAACATCCGATTTTACACTATGTTTATCGATATTATTTCAACAAAATGCAGCTGTAGAATTATGCATATATCATATACAATAACCTTATTTGAAACACATATTGTAAAATCATACATTTACATGTGAGTAACATTCCGCGGTTTTCAAAAACATTATGCATTTTCGTTGGCACTTTATTTCGTGGTCAAATCTTGCTCACGAAATCTACTGATACTACGATCCATGTAATTTTTTTATTCGTTTATGATTTTGTAATTATACAGTCTAATTCGTGGATTTATAGTAACCACAAAATCAACGAAAATAAGTGACTTTACAGTAAACGCATATCTACATTTGTGATCATCAAAGAATAAATACTGCATTGCTTCCTGTAATGTTTCCTTGTCTGACATTTCAATCCTTTGCAGTTTTACTTACTGCTCTAAACAAGATCATTTTAATGGATCATAACTCTCCTTATCAATCTTCTTTCATGGCAGATATTTCATGAATTTTTATTGTTCTGTTCCCCATATTCTATTTTATGCTTACGCTTGTCTTCCTGTTTAGAATGGAGTGACTTTGTGGATGACCGGCTAAGGCGCTGGAGGAGGAAAAACGTATTTTGGTTGGAGAAATTTCAACATAACAGCATAGTTGTTTTGTATGAATCTTTGAAAGGCAATAATTCTGCAGAATTGTTAAGAATAGGAGAGTTCCTTGGAGTACAGGTAAAACCCAAAGACTTATTGTGTACTATAGTAAACAAGGAGGGACAATTTCACCGCCAAGCACGGAACAAGACGGCTTCTAGCGTTGTCAGCCTGTATACGTCAAAACAAAAGGAAGAAATCCGAAAATCTGTCTGTGAGGTTTCACACGTCGCCAAGAGTTTAAGCATTGATTTAGATATATCGCAGTATCTGGTGAAATTATCGAAAAAGAACGATACACACTGCTAATGCGGTTTTAAACTTAAATTCTAGAATGAACTTTTTCTCTTTTATCATAAAGACGAAATGAGAATATGAAAAGACTATCACTCTGTTCTAACGTCATAAATTGCAGCGTCAGCGTTATGCAGGCACACGCTAAATGGACAATTTATAGTCTAGCAACAACTCTGAATTCGGCAACATGTCGTGTACAGAGTGGGAAAAAATTCTTAAAAGAAAGACATTTAATCCAATGACCTTTTGAGTTGTTTAAAATCCACACTGCATTGATTTCTCGTTTTGTATAAACGCGAACAGTATAACAATACGACCGTAATACTGGTTTAGAATCGCAGGAAAACTTGGATACTGTTAGGTTTAACAATCTACTGAGCCAACAATCAATGCTGTTAATACACGGTCCTCGTTACGTGTATTGATATTAGCATTGAAGTTCACGATTCTTATAAAGGGTGAACCATAAGATCGTTATACCGAAGGATGATATGCATATAGTTTTTCGTCTTTGAAGAGGCAGCATAATTTGGCGGTAGAGTTTGCCTGGTTATCGATCGCGTCTTTTTCAAAACCAGAAAAAAACTTATTAAAGGCTTTGCCAGCAGACGAAAACACATATTTTTATATAATTATGATTAGTGCAGTCTTGATATCGTTAGCAAGGAATACAAAAAAAAATCCGTAGAGTATGCAAGATCTGAAAATCAAACCAGAGCAATATAACCTCGTTTCCGCCTCTCTCGAATTACTCTAGTACTGTTTCATAAGCTGACTTTTCACTTCATGAAATGGTTAAATCAGACACTGACAACTGCACCTTTCGTTCATCCTTTTTCGAAATTGATGTTCGAATATAAAAAATTTCTACATTTATACACTGATGGTTCAGAAGTTAATGATAAGGTTTCCGTGGCAAAAGTTTCACAAGATTAAGCCTATGGATGCCGGCTACCGAACAACGCCTCAGTATTCTCGGCGGAAGCGCAAGCTATATATCTCGCCTTTGAATATATTTAAACAAACAAAGTAACGAGAGCTCTAATCTATTCAGACTCTCTTTCTGCACTACAAAGTCTTAGCTATAGAAATATTGAAAATATTATCATTCGCAATACATTAACACTATATCATGAACTTGCCTTTAACTTTCGTATTGCTCTTTGCTGGGTTCCTGGGCACATTGGAATACCAGGCAATGAAAAAGCAGTTCGTGCCACAAATTCAGCTTTATCGCTATCACCTGTTGTTTTTAATCTTCATTTTACTGATTCTAAACCATTTATCAAACAATGTTTAATAGCTCAGCAGTGGCAGGAGGAATAGAATCAAGATATCAATAATAAATTGCACACCTTGAAACCTATCATGTTGAAAAACGAAGATTTAATTTGTTATTGGACTGCATTGACCTTCTGTCTGCGAGAGAATTTAATATCGTAACGTTACAAGTCTAAAGACCCCTTTTGAAACTGTAAAGATTTATAAATTTCTAGGTTATCTGAAAGATGTTGGTCTGTATTATAGACTATGACTTACCATTTTAATCTTTTGTGATAATATAACTATTAAAGAATTTCAGCATTTGTCTTTTACTTTTTAGTTTGTTTGATGTGTTTTTCTTCTTTGGATCTCTGGTTTGTTTCACCGTTTGATGGTCCTTATAACCTCTTGTGTTGACGGGCTGTTAAGACTGTAGTAGTAATAATAATATTAATAAATCAAGAACGTGACAGACACTTCTACATCAGCCACTTACCTCGATCTTTTCCTACAATTCAACCAAGAAAGACCGCGTTCCACCTAGATGTATAAGCGTGAATATTTCAATCTCCCTGTTGTGAATTTTCCATTTCTGGATAATATGAATCGTGCTTCCCTAACAAAATGTTTACATATAGCAATTGATTCGATATCGAAACGCTTGTTTTGAATATCACAATTTTCTTGCAAGATGTCGACAACTGACAAGATAATCTCATAACAGTCTTTCGACAGAGGCAGCTCGAATATCATTGGGGAGTTTCGTGGCCATCATAATGATTTCTTGGGAGATATTCCGTTTCCTTGTACGATATAAAGTTTGGCGCGTTTACTGTTCCCTTGTGTACCTGGTGGACAATACTTGGGATTGTCCAATATTTATATGACGATTGTCGAATTTCCTTTTAAATCGTTTTTTTTTTCTTAAGTTTGACATGGTGTACTCGGAATCGAGTTTGAATTAATACTTCTGTTGACCTTTCGGTACTTTCTTTTTTGTCCTTGATAACTTTCTGTCAAGGATGAGTAGAAATTTTAAGGACAGGGACCATGACGGTCATCTTGAAAGTGGTACAATTACGGCTCTTTAAGGCTCCCTTCAGGAGGATTAGCGACAACAAAATTTTCAAGATGATCGCCACTTTTAATGCCACAATAATGCATAAAATTTTATTAGGACCATCTTTCTTTGGATCGTGAACAAATCCTAATTTAAGGAACCCTGTCTGGACACTTCTATTCCCAAAAAGCAGCATTGGCGTTATCTAATGCGACATAAGTTAAAATTTATCTGTGAACCATACACATGTCATTTACAACATTAATTTCAAGATGATAGGTTTGCTGATAATGCCAACGGTTCAAATTTACTTGCGGACCATATTCCTGTTTCATTCAATTTTTCAATCAGGGGAACAGAGTTTTGAATGTGGCGGCAAAAATCCATTTCCAAATCATTATTTAAAATATTGTTTCAAAATGCCTTTTCTCTTGAAAGTCGGGTTTCAATAACATTTTTCTTTAGAAGAGATGTATACATAGCAATACAATGTTTTCCAAATGGCTGTCATTGTGGCCATTTGGAATGAGGCACAGGTTCCAGTTTTAATTGGTACCATCTGTGGATGAAACCCAACCCATTAAAAAAATTTCTGACGCCATCGCAATCATTTATAAAGGAAAAGAAGCAGTAGTTATTTTTTAAGACTGCTTTTTGAGTGGGGCACAGGGTCTAATGAAAGTATAACAATTGGTGACCTATACACAACTCTTTTGTTGAAATCCTGTCTCAATGATAGAACTTTTTGTTCGGGAGAGGAACGGGTAACAAGGTTTTTTATTATGACAGCAATGCAGTCATCTTGGACACAGCAACACTCCAATATTTTATTTCGGACTATCTCTTGCCAACACAGCTCCAGTGGAAGTCATGTTTCAAGACGACTTTTGGTTTAGGAGGACAAGTGATAACAGAAACTGTGCCATGAGAAACGCCATGTAAAGACCACATTTCTGCTGCAGTTTCCATACCTCTCAATATTCCAAGTCCTAATGACGTTTTAACAAAAACAAAACAATTTATACATAGACAATTTTTTTTTTATTGCAACAAAGTGCAATTTTCATATCTAAGTTCCAAAGCTGAAATAATTCTTGGAATAAAATGTGACAATTAAGAACTTTACAAATAATAACATCCCTCTCCCTTACTATGTTTGATAGAATGAAAACATTGGTTAGTTTTAATCTCGCATTTAAGGAAGAAATTTCTTCAACAGTCCTATCCTTTGATGAAAAAAGCCATGAATTTATCATTCTTAAGGGAGTGAGTTACGTCTAAAAATTAAAAACAATATCTTTCTGTGAAAAGCAAAAACAAAATGCTGATCAGGAAGACGGCAGATCTAGAATAAACTGAAGTTTAATTATTTAACTAGGAATTTCCACTCTACCACACATCTAATGAATCAGGTGTCAGAAACTGTGACCCTTGTAGACTAGAGCATTCTTAAGTCTACCTAAAGACTATCT